>NC_137735.1:152349675-152961550 GCF_963264785.1 Psittacula echo | reverse complement strand
CAAGAGGAGTGCTCTCTGGGGTTTGATTCTCTCTGGTGAACAGGAAAGCAAACCTTCGCTGTCCATACTTTGCAGATCCTCACTTGTGTCCAAGGAGATTCCTGATTCCATTGTCATCTCCTGATATAAACCAAATGCAAGGGACTACATATGTATGAACAAGTCAAGTGACTTGGTTCTGTCCCAGCATACACTTCTGTTTGGCCCTTGAGTCACTATGTGGTAGCATTTTGGCTTGAGAGAACACATTCTCTCATCACAATTTTCCATACTTTCTAGTAGGGTTACGGAGCACTCTGCATTTCCAGCACTTATCCTGCAACTTACAGATTTTCTGAGCGGAAAACCAACTGTTAGCAATTGTACCCTTAGCTGACTTCATTTTAGCAATGGGGGAAATGACTGGGAGCTCCTGGGACTTCATAGTGCTTTTCCCCTCTCTTTAGTGTTTTCCTAATTGCTCTGCCCCTGCAGACCTCCCCAGGAAAGCAGCAGTGGCAGATGTAATGGAAGCAGCCTGCGAAATCTGTCATCCTGGTCCCCATAGCTGCCCCTGCTCCTAAGGGCAGGAGCGGCAGCTGCCCCCCTGGCCCCTCCATGCCATAGCCCTGGTCAGGGATACAGAGAAGGCATCTTCCTGGATTTGTTGTAAAAAATCCTTTGCAGGATGAAAAGGCCAATTTAAGTGACTCTCCAGCAGCTTTGATTAAAAGTAGTTGCTTGTGTATGGTGGAGAGGAAATTAAACATTAAATAGTGGCTATTCTCTTTCAGCTTCCTCATGGTTTCACTGCTCCTAGAGCTGTTAGATTTGAAATAAATGTTTGCACATTCATGATTCTATCTAAGGATGAAAGTTCACTCTGAGTGAATGGTGTGGTGGCTGCTAGAAGATATTTATGCTTATTGTAACGGTGAGGCCCCTACACCAGAAAAAGCTTGCTCCTGGAGCACTTGCACTGTATACACTGGAAAGAGCTTGCTCCTCGAGCACCTTCACACATCTCAGCCCGGTGTTACAGCCCCAGTTCAAGGGCCTTGCGGCAGCCTTGTTCAAACTCCCCCGCTTATTTCCAGATGAAGCCATTATAGTGTTGTCTGACATTCAGCTCTGCTCAGCTCCAGGCGGGGGAGCTGTAGGTGTGCGGCTGTAGGCAATCAAAGGGGAAAGCAAAGGCTGCGTGAAACGCTTGCCCTAGAAATCTTCTGTGATTCCAACAAGATCTGTATGGCCCAGCCTTGAAACATCACAAATTAATCCGAAACATAGAAGTTGAAGTATTCTTTGTTTTTTATCAGCATGCGGCACATCAAGCCTCTGTTTATTTGCATAAAGATGGCCTGCATTTTTTACAATACTCCTAATCAGAGATTTCCTTGATAGGAAGTCTGACGTGTATCACACTGCTAGTTTGCCATCTAGTGGTATACTAAAAAGCTAATTTTACATCGGATTTCATAACTTCAATGGAAATATGCCTCCAGAACAGAAACATGAGTTAATTTCTCTGCTAGCTGATTTTAGTAATCTATTATAAGAAGACAGCCCATTACTCTCTGCTCATCACTCTCTCTGCTCAGTGATCATTAATTCCTCTACTTTGCACTTGGTTCTCCAGGAGCAGAGGCTGGCGCAGCATGTGGACAACTTTTGAACTCCACAGAACTGCTGTATAGACTCAGTTGCTGGTCATAACCTTAGGCCTTATTGCTTTTAGTGCTATCCTGGTCTTTTGTGAGGCCATGAGAACAAAACTGTCTATTTTTATACAAGTATAAGGGAATCTCAAAAAGTAGAACCTGAATGGCAGTGTCTATATGACAATGGGCCTTCAGTGACCATGCACAATGGGCCTTCAGTGACCATGCACCTTAAAGGAGGATCAATGAAACCTCAAGACCCCCTGGCAGATGTTTGTTCAGTCTCTTCCATGAAACTCTGTGGTTCTCAGGACTTCATAAACTTCTTTGGGAAGCACAGGAGGGTCAAGGCAGTTACCCTGCAATGCACTGATCCATTGACTGCTGGAGGCAATATTGCAAAGGGAAAATACCACTTCCCTACAGAGTCTGGGAGTATTGCTGAGGGACAGCATATCGCCTCCCCACGGAGCTGCGTGGGACAGGAACCTTGTCCCACCCAGGGTCTTCAGCTGATCAGTCAGAAGAGGTTGAAAAGTCCAGGGAGGAAGACTGGGCTGGGGAGTTAGGAAAGTGGTGAAAAAGCATTTCAGGGCACGAACAACACTTGTACCTACTGTCTAGGTTTTGTTTCACTCCATCATAAAAGTATAACTTAAAATGTTTTTCTCTTCTATAATAACTCCCATGCCATTTATTCCTTTAAATATGTTGGGTACATAGACTATTGCTACAGATAGTAATCACTCGGGTACTATTTACTTGTTGTTGGGAAGAGACAAACTACTGCTACATGGAGTCCAGAGTCTCACTGCAGCCAGTCAGTCACTGCCTGAAAACTTTATTGTCAGTTAATTTAAAGTCTCTGGAGTTTCAATAGCTGTTCTGGCAGCATGCTCAGCCACACAGGCCACTAAAGTCTTAAAGCAATTTTGATCAGACAGTCACTTCTGATTTAAATAAAAAAAGGAACAAACAACAAAAAAGGAAAAACTCTTGTTCTGGGAAAATTTGGCTTTGAGAAAAGTCTCAGATGTGAAACTCCATAGGGAAAGGGAAACTGGGGAGAATCATAGAACGGTTTGGGTTGGAAAGGACCTTAAGATCATATAGTTCAAACCCCCCTGCCATGGGCAGGGACACCTCACACTAGACCATGTCACCTAAGGCTCTGTCCAACCTGGCCTTGAACACTGCCAGGGACATTTACCACTTCTTTGGGCAACCCATTCCAGTGCCTCACCACCCTTACAGTAAAGAATTTCTTCTTTATATCCAATCTAAACTTCCTCTGTTTAAGTTTTTAACCCGTTACCCCTTGTCCTGCCACTACAGTCCCTGATGAAGAGTCCCTCTCTGACACCCTTGCAGGCCCCCTTCAGATACTGGAAGGCTCTTATGAGGTTTTGTCATGGTTTAAGCCCAGCCGGTAACTCAGAACCACGCAGCCTCTCGCTCACTCCCCCACTTTCTTCCCCCCTGCCCTGTTCCCAGAGAGATGGGGAGGAGAATCGAAAGAATGTAAATCTCACAGATTGAGATAAAAAACAGTCCAGTAACTAAGGTTAAACACAAATCACTACTGCTACCACCAATAATAATAATGATACGGGAAATAACAAAGGAAGAGAATACAACCGCTAGCCACTCACTGACCAATACCCAGCCTGACCCAAGCAGTGATCTAGCCCTTCCAGGTAACTGCCCCCAGTTCATATACTGGGCATGACGTGCTGTGGTATGGAATACCTCTTTGGTTAGTTTGGGTCAGGTGTCCTGTCTCTGCTTCCTCCCAACTTCCCCTCCTCCCTGGCAGAGCATGAAACTCAGAAAGTCCTCAGTCAGAGTAAACATAACTAGCAACAACTGAAAACATCGGTGTTATCAGCGCTGTTCCCAGGCCGAAAGTCAAAACCACAGCGCTGCACCAGCTACTAAGAAGGAGAAAAATGACTGCTACTGCTGAACCCAGGACAGGTCACCATGCAACCTTCTCTTCTCCAGACTGAACAGCCCCAGCTTTCTCAGCCTGTCTCTGTATGGGAGGTGCTTTAGTCCCCTTATTGTCTTCGTGGACCTTCTCTACACTTGTTCCTATGTTCTCTGTCCTTCTTATGTTGGGGAAAACAGAAATGTATGCAGTACTCAAACCACTTTTCTGTTTTACTTGAGAAACGCTTGTTTTATCTCTGCACCTAAAAGGGAAAAAAAACCCTCCATTTCCACTGGCTGCAGAAGTTAGATTTTTCACTGTGACAGCAGCAGTGGCTGGAACAGGAGACTGGCTTCTCAAACAGTACAATTGATCCTGTGAATGGGAAAGGATGCTAAATATCTGTGATCTGTTACATGAAACTACTTCTATCATGCCCTTGCTAAGGAGCAAGATGGGAAAGAGAGAAGCTAGAAGAGCCATTCTGGGAAAGAGGCACTGTAATGTAATGAAGATTTCAGTTTTTTTGGCAAACTCAGTTCATATAGGCAGTTCATTTACTCTGCAGGGTTTCATGCAAAACTGATTTCCTTGCTAGTTTCAGTGTGCTTTTAAAAGTGTCATTTAAATTGCAGTGCAAAAGGCCAGAACAGCAAGTGGAGGGAGGGGGGAAGTTTTCAACACAGGCATAATTTCTTCCTGGTAGGAATAGAAGCAACATGACTATAGATGGAAAATAAAGTCTTTGCTTGTGGCACTGACATAGCACTATCAGAAATATCTTAATTTACAAAACATAGTGCTAATAAGATAGTAAGCTGTGTTAAAATCCAAGGTGGATCCGTTTGGCAAGATCCTTGCTAAACACAGCTAGAAGAGCTGATGACAGCAAGAAGTGTAGCAACTGCAGCTGCTGTATGTTGTATAAATATCTCTCACAAGAACTGGGAATTAATATATTGGTCTCATATAGTAAATATGTAGAAATGTATACGCAGTGATACTTGAAGAACTCATCAAGTTCCTTTTTAAAATAAGAATGGCTCAACAGCATTTTCCTTTTTATTTCCTTTGGACTTGTATTGCTCAGCCTTGGAGTAGGGCTATACGAATCTGTTCTGCTCTGAAAGCTCCATTTGGCAAAGTATTTATGTTAGTTTAGATACAGCAAAAGACAGATTGATAAAAAGGAGCCAGATCCCAGCCTATCAAACTCAGAAATGAAAGGGCAGACTTGACTCTGCTGTCATGGATTTATTTCAGTTTCAAGCCAGTGGAGAGGAAGACTTAGAGGTTTTCTTAGAAATTCAAAACATCATGTTTCATTTTTGCATTGAACTGTTAATAACAGTGTACTATACTGTATGTAAAATGCTTCTGAGCCTTGAAAATCATAAGATACAGAGGATGGAAATAGAAAAGTAACCCATGGAATTTTGGCCTTTGTAAATTTTACTTGAGTTGCATCCCACCTGATAGAAAATAGTTGGAAATTAGAATTAAAAAAAATAAATCATTTGAACCATATAATTTAATTTTTTTGTATATTTTTAATTATTGCTTATGTTTAAGTTTATTAGATTTTAAAGATATTTACAGTAAATGATTAAGCTGATCTATCAATACTGACACTTCAAAATCAGTCATGAAGAAAAAGCTACCGGCTATGTATGTTCATTATTTTCAAGTGCATGTTTTTAAAAGGAACTCCAATAATGGCCACATATTAAATAACCAAGGCACATTTGTTTGAACTAAAATTTACATGTAAAACAGAAAGGTTTTTCAGTGTTCAAGGTCAACATGTATCTACAAGTTTTTATTTGGTATATTGATTAGTTACTGTTAAGATGCTTCCTTTACTATTGCTCATTTGCAGTATTGTCCTCCATTTTGCCACTAGCATTCTTCATTGGCTTCTGAAAAACCTGCTCTGCTGCAGAGTAATTGTTGGATCACATGTGTTTAACAGAGTATTTGATTAATCATGAACCTTTATCTAGCCCTGAATAATGAAGATGGCTCAGACAGCTGTCCATGCCATTGAAACTACAAAAGATGGAAGAACAAGACACTTTACACTTCCAAGTTACCTGTATTCCATTCACTGGGTGTGAGCTTACTGCCCACAGAAGTTATTGCAGTAACACCCGTGGCTTGTTGAAGACAAAACAGCAAAACAGACATGCTGTACCCATTACCTGCAGGAAACAGACACGGAACCACAGCTAGAGCCAGGGATCACCTCTGTGGGACAAAGCACCTGTAGGCTGATTTGGTAACTGAGTGAACATGCATGGCTGAGCTGTCCTGTATTACCCAAAGGGACAAAACAAGATTCCCACTAACTACAACAGCAACAAAACCTTCCACCATTTTCAGTTTATCAGGGTGCAAAGGCAAAAAATTAAATAGAGAATAAGGTAGAAAACTGCATAACCCTTGAAGTCTGTACAGTACAAAACTTAAAGACTGGAAATATATTTAGTATTAAGCTAGTGGTTGCTAGTAAAAAGACTTTACAAGAGAAAAATTGTCTTTATAATATAACTTAGTCATCATTAGCTATCTTATCTCAGTTAAAAATGCCCAGAAAGCTAGTAAGTGCAGTACTTTTATCCTGAGTTATATCTGTCACTGTCCTCTTACATTCTTTCTCATTTTGCAGCAGAACACAGTGCATCAGTTCTGGAAGATCATTCCGAGCTGCTTGCATTACTTATGTAATTCTGGAATCACTATAAAAATATTGACTACATCCTCTTACAGAGGGAGAAAAGCCAGAGTGACGAAAGGCAAAGAAGTCATATGGGCTGGTGTATCCTGAGCTGTGTCTTCTAACCTTGTAGTCGCTCAGAGGTAAGTACTGTTGTTGGCAGGCGAAAAGGGTGTAATCACACAGATGGTCAGATTCACCTACCTGAATGAAGAGATGGTGGCAGAAAACAGAAACTACATCAGATTTTTGAGAAGAGCCTTGGAAATCCTCCACTAATTTTGTCAGATTTTCCTGTTACATTCAGTTGCATTAGGCAGTTTGGAAATCTTGAATTCTCAAGAGGTAAACAAGCAACTTGAGCTACTTAGTTTCAATGCCTCCATGAGAACCTGAGTGACAAATACCAGAACTCACCCATCTTAAACAGTTGGCCTTGGCCCAAAGAGGCTTTTATGTTGATTTAATCCAAAAAAATTTGTGTTCTTCATTCTGCTATAGCTTGGTTTCTTTCAGAGCTTGCTTATAAAATCTTCAGCAAGTTCAAATACTTCTACAGCACTCTGCACTGAAGCTCAGTTTCAAATTGCAACTGCTGAGTCACAGATATTAGAGGGAGAATTAACCTATTACATCATTTATTTCTTAGCATCATGACAAATTAGTCCAAAGGGATGCTGTTCCCACTTCTTCCAATGAGGAATTATTTTATAATCAACAAAGAGGTCATTACCACTTGGAAGACTTTCCTGACATTTGGCCAAACAATTATTTGTAATATTTTTTTCCATCTTAATGTAATCATATCATCTGAGTTCCCTAAAACCACCCTCTAAATGCTAGTAGCAAAGCCTGGAGTCAGGGAACAATGATTTTGAAAGGAAAAAGTAGATTAGGCTGTCTTATTAATCACAATGACTGAACTAGTGGTTAAGCTCCTTGTTTTGCCGAAGCTTAAGCACCTGTGAGAAAGCAACAGAACTATTTATGTGGTTCAGCTGCTTTTTTTTAATTTCACTCTTTCTTTTTATTTTTAAATTTAACATTTTGCCTTTAAAAGCATCTGATTACTGACACAAAAATACTGCCTGCTTTGTTGTCCTTACACTTTGAGAGTTGCACAGCTTAGTATTTTCTCAAAATATTAGTTGTAATATAGCACAGTCTCCATCTGTTCTGAAATAAGCAACACCGATTCTAATATCCTCCCATCTGTAAGCGTATTTTTAGTCACGCATTCAAGTTCGTAATATCTCTGGTTCAGTTTACATTTCTAGTCTGAAACATAAAACTTGTCTGTTCAAAAATTTTAAATTATGCTTGTGTGGGCATATGTATGTATTTCAAGTTCTTAACTCTGGGGAAATGGTTTAAAATCTGTGTGTTTGCTATAAGACATTTCCGATTTCTCTTACATTTTCGAAAGTTTCTATTCTTGGATTGTGAATCATATAGATAGCTGTCAGGAAAACACCATAAGATGGTGAAATGGGGGGAAAGAGAAACCTGAGCTAAAATAACACTGGGCAAGGTATACTGGCAAACACTTTTTAAACACAAACCAAGGGGTTTGGTTTTTTTTGAACCTTACCATACTTATTTATGAGGGTTTGGATGACAAGCCTAAGAGTTAGAGTGATTGACAGGTAACCAAAGGGAGAAAAAAGACATTTCAGGTGAGGCTCTTAGTTGTGTTTTCGTGGAAGTGGTGGAGAATAAGGGAACAGAAAACCAAATTAGTTAACTAGAGATGGAGTGAAAGAAAAAAGTATTTTCATTGAGTAAAGAAAATGTAAGCACAGGATAAGCAGAGCTTACATTCAGAGTTCTTAAGGATCTGTATTACCTCATGCTCCTTCTGGTGAAACTATTTCCATGCTGACAACAACGACCTATTTAAGAAACAGTACAAACAGATATTACAGTAACAGATATTAATGCAGCAGTTGAGAAACCCAGGCCATATTTCTGCTTCAGGACTACTTTAAGGAAGTTAGAAGGTCCTGGTCCCATGTATTCCAAATTCACAATGTAAATCCAGTGTATCAGCTCTATTGTATGTGTGCATATAACTCTATGTTGCAAGTGATACAGACCTGTTTCTCAGGGAATGTGACTGGGCTTCCCATTTCCTGAGTGCTGGCGTGCTTGCTGGACTTACGTGGCAGCACAGAAAGAAAACATGAATGCACAGACAAAGAAGTGAGATGAAAGCCCCTGGTCTGGATGACAAGGGGAATATAAGGCCTCCTGTGTGACACATTGATGTTCAGATTGACTGCAGCTACTGCCTCTGTTCAGTGTGAAGGACACACATGAACCTGAAGGCTGCGGTTTGAGGACCTGAGCTGTTAAGAGCCTTTCAGCACTTTGCAGAAAGTATTTTGGTGGTTTGGTGTAAGTCACTCAGACTTTGTGCTTCAGGTTACCATCTCCTTATTTCAGAGAAGTGATGTGAAGGTACACTCAGGGTTACTTGCACTTGTGTGAGAACTTCAGTCCCTCAGGGTTTTCTATTAGAAGATCGCAGCATAGCCACCTCAGCCAGAATTCTGGCGCCTGGTGCCAGCTCATAGAATCATAGAGTGGTTAGGGTTGGAAGGGACCTTAATGATTATCTAGTTCCAACTCCCTGCCATGGCAGGGACACCTTCCAGTAGACCGGGTTGCTCAAAGCCCCATCCAACCTGGCCTTGAACACTTCCAGGGGTGGGGCATCTACAGCTTCTCTGAACAACTTGTTCCAATGTCTCACCACCCTCATAATGAAGAATTTCTTCATAATATCTAATCTTGATAATGATCTTTAAAGGTCCCTTCCAACCCAAACAATTCTATGATTCTGTGAGAAATGTCTTAGAAAGTCCTCATTACCAGAAGCGGTAGATAATCCTTTCCCTGCTCCCCCACCCCAATCTACCGGGTCACCTACTGTCATTTGGCAAAGAAGCCTAGCACTAAATAATGTATAAGTAAATAAAAATATTTCTTTGTCAATTGTAGCATTCCATTGGATTCCCTAAATCTTTACGTTGCAAATAGTAACAAGCAGGAAATCTGGTCCAATTTTTGTTTGACTTGCTTATTTTTAATACCTCTGTTAAATTCTTTCCAAAGAAAGCTCTCACTGTAGTTTCATTTTACCCTCCTGCAGAGGTATTTTTAATCTGCAATTCCTTTTGTAGTCCCTCTCCACACTTCATATATATATAATCTCTAACTTCTTACTCAGGTGAGGTTGACAGATGTTTGCTCACTGCTGCAGATATGCTAGTCCAATAAATACACAGTGGTTTGTTGTTTTCCATTACAGTCCCTTAACATTCCTGTGTTTCCATTGGAGCTGCTTTTTGGGCTAAGGTTTGCATCAAAGCATTTGCAGATGTGCTGAATCCCAGAAACTACCAGGAAAGCATGTCTGAAGAAGCTGTGTGGTGAGCTTGGTGGAATAGAAATTATTTTACTTTTAGAAACAAAGTAATCTTTAAAACACCAGACTATTGACCAGATATGTTCTCTCTGATGACAGATTTTACCAGATATTTTGGACAATGACTCTTGAAGAAGATGAAAGAAACAGGGAGAATTTCCATTTACTTCAATGGGTTCTGAATCAGAAATTCAAACACAGAGAGATCATTATTAAAAATTCTACCAATTTTCTTGTAATCATTTCTCCTACTTACTGAGTTTCCCCTTTACTTTGATATAGTGCTTGAATAGTTTTATTTTTAAATGCCATGATCAGCTTTGAGAAGTGCAAAAAAAACCCCATAGCATTTGCAGGTCTCAAATTTGAGTAACTACCACAGCATGTTTTTGTGAAACTAAGGAACCAAGGGCCTTAGAAAAAACATGAAACAATACGGAATAAAATTATAAGTAGATGGAGTAATTTTACTTGTAGCATACTCTGGTTGAAGTACTTGAGGCACTGTGACAATAACAATTCACTGCTACATGCACTGATCCTGTTGTGATTTAAAGGATGACTTTGAAAGAAAATGTCACAGGCAGGTTGAAATGTCAATTAGTGCAACATTCCTTAATAACCCACGGTTTCATTTCATCCCCTGTGAGTGCTAGAGAAATGGAAAACGTTGCACATTTAATCCACTCTCCACTAATTTGATCCTTTTGGGCTTTTCATGGTAGATTTTATTGCATCTTGGTCATTTAGAAACAATGTTCTATCAGAGTACGAGAGAAAACGGTCTTACAGAGGAACTGTTAATACAGTACAAGAGCATGTGAAAAAGGAAAAGTGGAAAAGTACATTCAGATTGAAGGCCAAATAGAAGACATGTAAGGTAATATCTGCTCAGTTCAGGTTTTGCTCAGGAGAGGCATGGAGTGTTGTGAGAGGTGGAGAACAGCTGCCACCACTGATGCTGAAGGTACCAGGGAAGCACAGCCCTGAGACTACCAGCCAAAATTTCAGGCATTTTCAGTGGTTTGGCCACTGCCCTTTTTTGTCAGCTGTGTCTCATTCAAGAAAGGAGGCTGGGGCACTTGGAGACTCCTTCTATGTGTGCCCACAAGAGGAGTCAGGCTGGGTTGGCTTAACTGTGCTCTGAGGCAATGCTCAGGAGAGATTTGGGGATTGGTCCCTATATTTTATAATAGCAGTGGGCCCATCTAACCAGGAAATTATTCAGACACAGCTATTGTAGTGGTGCAAATTCCCACTCAGCATAAATCTGCTTTAACTTTCAAGTCTGGACGAGCTTTTTATGCTTTATTATCTATGTAAAGACAATAATTGGTGTGAAATCAGCAAATAGAAGTAAAAAAAAAAAAAAAAGTAAAAAGAAAACTAGGCTTTGAACAGGCAAAACACTTAAAGAAACAGTTGTATTCCAGGGGGAGACCTGAGCTGCTGATTCGCACTTCGGGTGTGAGGATCAGCATGATGATGTACTTGGCATAGGCAAGTGTTGCCAAAGGCTGTCCTACCTTAGCGCTGGCCTCCTCTCAGCTGCTTAACGCAACAGAGCACTAGGCTCATCCAGTTAGACTGCTTCCATGGATGAGGTACCTTTGCTTGACATGCTGCTGTGTTGCATAGATGTGCTGTCTGCTGTCAACCGCAGCTTGCTAAAGTCAGTATCCTCTTTGCAGCATCACCAAGTCATGTAATCAGGCTCTCATGAGAAAGGAGAGAAAGTATCAACTTTAAATAGCCTCATGTCTGCCAAATCTTTGGATCTGAAGAGTGTATAATGATTACTGAGCAGTCATTGCACTGGTCACCTGAAGATATTTCTGTGTTCATACCTAACCCTTCACCTTCGAAGTGACCACAACATGGTTTCTGGGGTCTCTTCCAAGTACCTGGATCTCAGGCCCTAGCACACTTGCTGAAAGCAGCTCAGGTACAGCCCATAAACTAAGCTGAAGTACAAACACACCAACATGACCTTTCTTCTATCTCTCAGCCTGTGTGTGCTCTAAAGTCTCTTCTGAAACTGAATGATAATATGGCATGAAATTTTCCTTGATTAAAAACAGACCCAAGATGATCTGCAGTAGATGTTTACAAGTGAAACAGCAGCAGTAAATTGTTCTGCTGCTTGTGATTTTATTGCAAGTCCTGTCTAGAATCTGCTTTTCTCTAGGGCTCTAAGAGGTCTATGGAAATCTTCAGTTTTTCATAAAAACAGGCTTCTGGCTGGGATTTAAAGAAAATTTCATGCAGAAAATGGCATGCAGAAGGTTGGAGACAAGAAAGCAAAAAGAAACCCATACTGGCTTTCCTACACTGCCAAGATTTTAAGAAAAACCTTATGATTATGCAGAGGAAGATATTTACCCCAAATTTCTGGGTTAGAAATACTGAAATTGTCTCTATGGGAGCTACCTCAGGCTCACTGAGTATTTTTAAGTCTTCTTTCTCCTGTTTTACAACACTTTCATGTGTTTAAAGAGATTTCAGAAATATCTACTCTGGCTTCCAAAATTTTTGGATGAACCATCAGGTTTCCAAATTTCTCCCAAAATAGCATGACATTTTTTAGACAAAATTCTTGAGCGACCTCCTACTTTACTGTTGAATATGGTTTACTTTTACATATTCAAATTTACTGTTGGATATGCGGCCTTTTTTGCAAAGCCTGAGACAGCCCCCAGGCCACATAACATTTGAGGGGACAGTGCTGGCATGCTGCAGCATCCCTCCAGGGCTGAGGTGATAAATAGTGCTGCTTCCCCGGTTATAGTGTGGCCTTATGGTTCCATTCACATTCTAGGACATCTTCATGCATGGCAGTAAGAAGTCCAAAGTGTCCACTGACCTGTTTCTGAGGTATTTGATTTATAGAATGAAGTAGGAACTAGAAAAGCTGTGATGTAAATGAGAACTGCAAAATAACCCACTGAACTTAAGCAGAATAAGATGGAAGTCAAGTTTGTGGCCAACTCTTGGTGCACACGCATTAGTACATTGTACAATTTACAGACTTGCCATATCCATGATAACTTGGGAATGCCGTCCCCTTGATGGGAAGAGTTCAGGGTTAATGTTGGGACCACAACTGGCCTTTGGATTCAGAAAAATTATGGCAATGGGCAATATCCAGTTTAGTCTTTCTAAGTTGAATGGAAGGGCAAAACTGAGACACGGGCTAATTGATTCTAATGGAAATGCTGGAGGAACTGTGCTTACATTTTGTGTTTTGGTTCAAAAGCAATAGGAAATGTTGCTGAGTTTTTGCAAGATTGATTACTCCTCTTTCATAACGTCCCCTCTCCTAAGCCACTAGAGGGCCCTGAAGTCCATCTCAATAGATCAGCGTAGCAGGTCGGAGGTTTTCAAGGCTAGGAACAGAAGTGAACATGTTTTCCATAATTTTTTGCACTTTCTGAGCTTGCTATTATGAACGGAATGTGTGGGGTGAGTACAATCAGAAGAAAATAAGGATGTGGGGAAGAGGATACCTTGAAGGGTAGCATCACCTGTTGACTTCCACCCACTAGCAAAGAGAGTGACTTTCTGAAGTTTGGTGGGCTATTACCTCCTCAGCAGCACTGGTAAGTCAGACATGTATGTAGTAGGGTCCCTGTGTGTGCACAAGAGGCTTGTGATTTCATGCCACTCCTTGTGAAGGTGTTTGCCTTACGTTAAGCCTTACCTCAAGCCTTCACTCCATAGCTTGTCTTCTGGTTGTGGAGGACTGAAGTAGCTTGGTTCCGCTTATTGTGGAGTGTAAGGTATGGGCAGAGTGAATACTTTAAGAAACAAGGAAAGGCTCTTTTAGAGCAATACTTCTTTCTCCTTGTAGAGTTGATTGCAGTGGGTGAACTGTTCTGTTTTTTATTTATGGATGTATCTCAACAGAGAACTTCTGTGCTGCTGGTCATCCTTCTGAAGAACACTTCTTGTGCTGTTTCTCTTTGCAGTCTAGAGTAGCACTCAGACCTTTGAATGTGTTTAGAAACATGCGTTGTTTAAAAACACCTCCAGATTTTTTCCTTTTTGTTCCTCTCCCCATTTGCTTTTCCCAATTCCTTTATTAAATAGGTCTGCCTTCTCGCATGCCACAGTCTCAGTGTGAGGGGTTTCAATTAAGACCTGTAAAATGATGTTAAATTTTTGGCAGCCCTTTCAGGACTGATACTGAAAGCTGGATCTTATGAAGACAGAGTATGTCATTGGGACCAAACATTCACTCACTCTTGTTCTAGAAGAGTGTGAAATATTGGTCACTGAAATACAAAAATGTCTCTATGATTTTTATGGTTTTTGGTGAAACATATATATAATTTGATGGATGAGAGCTAGAGCAGCTGACTCCACAATCTGAAGAGGGTAAAACGTGTTCCAATAATAAAATGCTAAAATTGACAGAAACCTTCCTAAAATACTTTGCCTGTGATGTATAAAGAAACATAGTGCAGTGAAGACTGGCTCTGCTGGCATTTCCTTGAAATGACCTGCATAACGCCAGTGGCCCTTTCATCCCAGAGTAAAGAGTAGCTGTTCAAAGTGACTCCTGTTATCCACTTAACACACTGTGCTTACACAGCCCTATCTTATGGAATGCTGACACTGGATACAAATGAGGCATAAGCTATGTGTTTTCCCTCAGGGTTAATTTTGCCTTTCCAGAAATGAATTACACATTTGCATAAGAAATAATGTTTCAGACAAATGTATGGCTGCCAGGCTAGGGGTTGTGATTAGTGATAATGGGTGAATGAATGCTAAACAATGAACATCCCCTTCTGTTTGTTTTTTTTTAAGCAAATCTTTTCCTCATTAGCAGTAATGTGAAAGATATTAATATATATGTAAGTAGCCACCATGTTTATTGTATACAAAGACTTCTTAACTCTCCAGCAAGATAGCGTGAATGGGAGTAATCTCAGATATTTTTATAGCATCTGATTTAGTCATCTGGACTCCTTCTATGGTAAGTAGAGGAAAAAAGGCACTTCTAAAAATTTTTTCACATCATCTTAATGTAGATGACTATAATACATTATGTAGCTCATGTCTGAGAAGTATACATTCCTTTCCTTTAATTACAATAGAAGTCTCGATGACTACACGGGTTGTATATCATATATTTCTAGATCTTGGCAAGATTAATCCCACCTGCCCTCTTCGTGTGGTCATGCAAATCTCATATTTAGTTGTGCTAAATTGCCAAGCACAGTGTCTGTCCTGCATATGTGATTGCTGCGGCACTTGGGAGTGAAAACCATAAACAGCAGGCAGCTGCCAGCACAAACAGGGGCTTGAGGGAAACTGCAGCTCCCAGGAACGATCGAGTTCAGTTATTTCAAAGGAAGTCTTTTGCCCAGCTTGGGACTCTTTGGACATGCAGGCGCACATTACCCTTCTGCAGCTATGGGATCTCTGGAGGAACTCTGTGGGTAAGTGTAGCCAAGCCGCTGCTTGAGAAAAGCCTGTCTAGAGGGCTTTGGGTTAAGGGTAACCCACTTCTATGGCCTGAGCACCTTTGCAGGTTGCTTCTTGGGGTCCTTCTCAATCCCATCTGCCAGCATCCCTCCCGGAGTGATGAGTGCACTCTGCCAGGTGCCTGAGCTGGAACAAAGGGCATGAAAGGAGGGTAGCACAGGAATGGAATGGAAGGATGGAGAAAGAGGACTGTGATAAGTAATTTAAAATGCACTATCACTCTTCATGGAGTAGTTTAATCCACTGTCTGTTCTTTTGGTTAGTCCCCTACTGCAGGTGTTTTTTTGTTATATGGGTGAATGTTCTTTTCTCAAAATAATAAAGCTTTCCTGTTAAGGAGTGGTTTAAATTAGCAGTAATTTAGAACACAGTTTTGGTTTTCATCTTTTTTGGTTTGGTTTTTGGTTTTTTTTGGTTTTTTTTTTTAGAAAGAAAATAAGTGGAATTATAAAATGCTTGATAGTATTTTAATTTCTTCTGTATTTCTTTCATAAGCATATTTTGGGTCTTGAGGGATGTTCGTACTAAACGCATGGCTTAGTTCCAAGTACCTTCTTCTTAAAACCCATGTGTTTTGGGCCAGATAGGATGACAGAATATCTATTATTTTTATAGCTCACATGTTGGGTTGACAGCATGAAAAATGCTTTATCCTTGTGAGAAAATTAAACATTCCTGCCTAATTTAAAAAAAGGATTGCCTAAAGGACTTGGTTGCTGTAAGTATTTATATGTTTCTGGGATCCTTTTCTGTTCTTTAGGAGCAGTTCTGAATTCTTTTACAAACATTTCTCATTATTTTGTCGTTTCAGTTGCAAGTGGTTTACAAACTCCTAAAACATCTCTGTGGACATATAGTGCATTAATGGGATGGGTAGGATGTTTTTGCAGTGAGGGGTATGCAGTATGAAATATCCCTGGGCAAGATACTGCATTTTAGTGGCTGATTGTATAGCTCATTCAATATTGGATGAGGAGCAAGATTTTCTCTCAAGTAATGGTGTCTGTAAAGGTGGTTTTTTGTTTGCTTTTGTTTTTTTAAATAATGCCCCTGGGAAATTTAGAAAATAATTAGGAAATCCATTTAATAAAAAAACCCACTATAAATAATTATATTCTTAGAAAAAAATAAAGGTTTTTGAAATAGGAGTTAAGTTTATCTCACTCTCCTTCAAGATAACGAATGATAACATATTCAGCTGACAAAAGGTATCTTTAGAAACATGATATCATCACAGCTAAATCTCTTTGATTGATCCCATGCAGTAAGCAGGACACTTGTGGCAGCCTCATACACATTAGTCTCTCCTTGAACTTCAGATCTACTTTACATTTCTTTTGATAATTTCTCTCATTGCTGCTGTCTCCAGCACTAGTGAGACATACCCAGAGTACTGGGTCTAGTGTTGGGCTCCTAAGTGCAAGAGAGACAGGGAAATACTGAAGCCAAGTACAGCAAAGTAGCATGAAGAGGTGGGGGCATCTGACAGTGGAGGAGAGGCTGAGAGAGAAGATACTGTTAAGCCCAAAGATAAGACGATCTTATCAGTGTGTATAAACATGTGATGGGCGAAAGAAGAAGGAGCCAGACTAACCTCAGAGACATCCAGTGACAGAAGCAGGGGTAATAGGCACTAACTGAAACACAGGAGGTTTCCTCTGAGCACAAGAAAATACTTTTTTACTGGGAAGGTGGTTTAACTTTGGCACAGGTTACCTGAAGAGGTTGTGAAGTCTTCATCCTTGGAGTTATTCAAAAGCCATCTGGACACGGTACTGGGCAGCCTGTCCTAGGTGACCCTGCTTGAGCAGAGGTGTTGCACTAGACCATCTTGAGCCTCAGCCCTTCTGTGCTTCTGCCACTGTTTCTGCATTTAGACAGCAACCAGGAGAGGCTCTGCCTGAGCAGCTTTGGTGGTGCTGTAGTGTATGTGCAGGCATGAGGTTTTGAAGCAGGTTTTATGTTGAATTACACAAATACAGAAATATAGACTGAGAAGTTTCATTTCCACAGTTAAATAGAGCCAAAGACCTGAACACACAGAACAGACATCCTGCATGAATCCCTGTACATTAAAAGCCATAATACCCAGCCCAAAAGAATTAATAGTAAAATAGGATTTTCAGAGGTTATATAGTCTCTTTGTCCCCAAGCAGAGCTAACTATATCTAAATCATTCCTGGCAACTTTTCCAGTGGTTAATGATCCTTACTATTAGAAAGAGTTTCTTGATATCAAAGTGAAACTTCAGTAAAAGTTGGCCCTAGAATTCTATCAAATGTGTCTTCTTGACACATCTTCTTGACAACTGAACAGAGTTTATTCACTTTCGCTCTCAAGAGTCTTGCACACTTTGCAAGGCTGCTGCCATTCTCTCCTCAGTCTTGTCTCCTCCAGGCTGAACAACCCCTCCAATTCCTTTAACCTTTTCTGACTAAATATGCAGAAAAAAAATCATGGGAGACTTTACATCCAAATAGTGCAACATGTCTGTATGTTATCTGCCTAGTCTAAGTGCTACTAAGTAAACCAAGCAGTGCTCTCAAAATGACCCGTAAAAATAACCTCTGGTGTTATACATGGCATTTACTGAAAGAAATGAGCTGGCAAACCCACTTAGAGGCTTTTGGAACATTATATTAACAATAGAAACAGTGGTTGGGTCAAAATATATGTACCCAAATGAAAGAGTGTCCCCACAAGGGAAGACTGACAGTGGGTGTCCAGTCCCTGGTGTCCCTGTGCTTCTCGCCTCCTCAGGTGGTACCTGAGCCTTGGAGCAGGAGTTTACTGCAGGTTCCCAGCTGAGATGCTTTGACACTTTCTGATGTGGAGGAGCCTGTCTCCTTCCCTTAGTTTCACTGGGAGCACAGGGAGAGCTGTCCCTGCTCTAGGCACTGATCTACATTTCCAGAGCTCAGGGGTGATCTCCTCCCTGGGGGCAGCATCGGCCCCTGAGGCATGGCTGAAATGAGGATGCAATGAGGTGAACCGCAGAGCACTGCAAAGCCCCAGACTCACCAAAGTCATGCCCTTCTTGGCCCTGATAGGAAAAAACCCTGCACTAGCATTTTCTTTGCTACCTGAGAGTACTAAGTGAACTTTTGCCTCCAACAACCACCGGCTGCCTGAAAAGAGCTGGAGACAGGAAATGAACAAATACAAGAAAAAAAGAAAAGAGAGCAGAGGAAAAATCATGTGAGGAGGATCCCTCTCCCCCCATGTCCTCTCCTCCCAGCCTGGCCAGGCAGCAAAAGTCTTGAAAGATGAATGTTACTCTGTATTTTTTCCAACGCAAAGCTGAAGGAGTTATGGATGCACTAAATTCAACACAAGCAATTCTACTCTCCCCAAGGGACAGCTTAAAAAAATAAGAGGAGCTAAGTCTTATATGCCGAGTTAATGAAATCTGTAGCTTCTGTAAAGATAATAGGGCTATAGACAATAAACCAAGAAAACTACTAAGAATTTGCAATCACAAAAAGTTGCTGCTATGGGGAGTAACAAGGAATGAGAGTCTGCTCTCAGCAAGTTTTTTTCCCTCAGTCATTTTACTTTGAAAATACCTTGAGAAATAAGCTAAGGTGTGTTCTGACATCAAATTTCTGTAAAATGAATAGAAAGTCACAATGATTTTCTGTGTTTCCAAGACTGTATTTTTATTCAAGTAACCTCATTTAATAAAAACAGACAAGAGACAAATCAGGCCCAAGGTACTGAAGCGAATCAAATAATTTAAATGCAAAGTGTTAAAATTAGAGCACACTTTTATATGTTCTGAAATGTACTGATGCCTTCAATCTCTCTCCCATATTAAGGAAATATGCACTATTTGATTCAAAATGCTGTAGTATAATTCTTTTGTTAACCTCCACTGATTTTAATAGGATATTGAGGTTTTAACTAGGTGCAGAATTAGAACAAAAAAAAAAAAAGAAGTTCTAATGCGGACATTTGCTTTTACAGACCTCTTTCAGATGTCCTTGATTACGCTTTGCTATGAACTTTGAAATCACCTTTAAGCCTGCTCTGTGGAGCCTCCAGAGTTATTCCCAGCCCCATAGAAAATGACAGTTTTGGGCATTTCTTGAAGCATGTTTCCATGGCAGTTTGCAAGGTTTAAATTTCTCAGGTAAGCAAGCAGATAGGCTGCACCTACGGGTGGTTTTGGATACAACAGCAGGACAGGCTTCATGGGTGAAGTCTAAGTTTTAAGTATAACTTCTTAGTGATTGCTCTGACCCCTTTTTATGAGACCGGGCAATACAGAAGCACGATCAGCTAGGAACACAAAAGACAAATAGGTTTGATAGTACAACAAAACAACAATAATTTGGGAAAGGTAGAGGGTTTGGATTATATTTAAGATGTATGAGGTTTAAAGTTCTCTCTGGCAGAATGTCAATTGTTTTACATTTATAACTTGAGGAAAAAACCAATATAATCTTTCAGTAGTTTGAGGAATGAGGCATTGGTGACAAAATGTTTCTCTTAGAACAAAAAAACACAAAAGGTTCTGTTCACAGACCATGGGCTATCTAAACCACAGTCATCTCACTTGCAGGAATTGCTGATACCAGTGCTATAGCATAAAAACCTATTGGGACTAGCATCAGTTTAACTTTGGGGTTTTTTATTACTGTCTTAAAAAAACCCCAGTGCTGGGTGAAGGTTAGAAAACAATTTTAATTAGTTTTTTAAAATAAGATTATTGAGCCCATGCTTTTTATTTGACATCCATATCTACTCTCTGCTTCTCTCAACAGCCGGGAGCTAAAAGAGATCAGCAAAGAACAGGTCTGGGAAAATAAGTGTTTGTCTAGATAAGAATATAAAACAGAGTTGTAGGGCATGTTTTGAGTGAAAAAATGTAGAAAAATGGCTTGGGAAAAAAAATGAAATTAAAAAGATACTGAGGTATTTTGTGAGCTTTTCTTATTTCGCAGATATGAAACAATAATCAAAACCATTTGTCACAATGGTTACTTTCAACATTTTTCAAAGTAAAATGCTTCACTTTCCAAACTGATATTACTTTGATTTCATCAAAATCACATCATTTTAAATGAACGGCACTTAAAGCACTGAATTGATCTATGATGTTTCTGAAAAAAAGAAAAAAAAAACCTTTTCAGCTTTAAATATTCAATCTCTTGACTCTGCAACAGCTTTTAAAGTTTCAGTTTTTAATCTGACCAGAAAATACTATATTTTGTAGTTGCTAATGAAAAAAAGTAAACTGTGCAATTTTCTTAGCTGCTCAGGTAATAGCAATTCATATCATCATGAAGAATAAACCAGACTACACTCAGACTAACGATTGGAAGGTGAAAAGGCATACATTATGTTTCAGCATAAACCGTGCTAGTAATCAAGTATGTGGTAGGAAAAACAGCCACATTGATTTTGAAGGTAACATAAACAAAGGGGAAGTAATAATGACTCAGTGATAGAGCTGTAACATAAGTAGTCCTGTCTTCTTCGAGAGGGAGTTTTGACCAGTAATTGCTAACTTTCGCTATCATGATGCTTAGAAGTTTTATCTTGAAGTTTCGGTTTAATTCAATCAATTTTTTTTAGTAGTGGTAAAAAAAATAATGACAAAAAAAAAAAAAATCCCCTGAGATAAGAAAAAGCATCACTGGGAAGGGAAGGACAGAGTCAATCAGTCACTTTTTCCAGCTTTTGCACGATTTGGGAAATTTTGCAGGATTTCATGAAAACTCTTCCTGTTTGCTTTTCATTCTATTTTATTTTTTTATTCAACAGTTTTCCCCATCTAGAGCATCATCCTGGTTTGGGGAATTGCACTTGGTGTTGTGGGGACCTCTATTCAACTATGGAGTAGAACCTCGGTTAGCAGAAAACCTGTTTTGTAGCATTGACCCAGCTTTGATGTTCCTCAAGCTGAGTCCTTGGGACAACTGCCAGTTGCAAGGCGCAGCACGTAGTTTGCAGGTAATCTGGGGTTCTATATCACATGGATAGATTTTAATGAAAGAATGATGGTAAGAATGCACAGTGCTTTGTGAGAAATGAGCAGTTATTTGCAATGTTTTGTTTTATTTTATTTGGGTTTTTTCTTTTTACTTTTTACAGTATGGGGTTTGTCTTTTGCATATACCTCATTATTTGCTTTACATTTTCATTCCTGCATTGTTTTGCCATTCTCACTGATTTCTTTTATCATTGACATGTAATTGAACATACCACTTGCCACAGATTTCTGGCTCATCTCTTGACAATAAATCCTTATTTTGTTCCACGCTTTTCCATGGTGAGGAGGGATCTGAAGCTAGATGTGGGTTGTGACATTCTCTTCCATAGACTAGGGCTGACAGCATCCCCAGAAGGGTTCCACCTCTGTAGATGGCACTGCACAGATGTCAGACAGCAGCGAAGCAAGGAGAGTTCCTTTTGGGGCTGTTCAGGCTGGATAAGAGAAGGCTGCATGGAGACCTCATAGCAGCCTTCCAGTATCTGAAGGGGGTTTATAAGGATGCTGGAGAGGGACTCTTCCCTAGGGACTGTAGTGATAGGACAAGGGGTAATGGGTTAAAACTTAAGCAGGGGAAGTTTAGATTGGATATAAGGAAGAAGTTCTTTACTGTTAGGGTGGTGAGGCACTGGAATGGGTTGCCCAAGGAAGTTGTGAATGCTCCATCCCTGGCGGTGTTCAAGGCCAGGTTGGACAGAGCCTTGGTGATGTGGTTTATTGTGAGGTGTCCCTGCCCATGGTAGGGGGGTTGGAAGTAGATGATCTTAAGGTCCTTTCCAACCCTAACTATTCTATGATTCTATGATTCTAAGTTGTTCTGTTCTCGCAAAAATATAGGGCATTGGAGCAACCAGGATATTTGGATGAGATTTCCCCTGCAACAAAGCTGGGAGGTGTGGTGAAAAGGAAAATGAAGCAGTACCCCTAGATTTCCTCATGTGCTTTTCCTCTCCTTTGTGCCCAAAGCTGGATTTACAGGAAGAAAAACTGCTCATAGAGATCTTTGATCAGTATCTAGAGACTTGTCTGAAGGATGCAATTAAAGCTGAAAATGAAGGTAGTAGATTCTGAAGAGTTTGATGTAGTTTAAAGAAGAGATTTGACGAAATTATGTAATGTGCAGTACAAGAATAGCACTTCTATTCAACTGTATAGTAGAAGAAAAAGATAACTTACTGTGAAATTGGAAAAAGACCATTTTAAAACTGATAAAAGAAAATGTGTTGCTATACAGCATCCTGTTAGCCTGGAGCTCCTCACAGGTCTTATCACAGGGAGTTCTTGGCTGGGCTGACCATGACTTGCTGGAATACTGACAGCTGATGGTAAATCACTGAAATAAAATCACCATTTAAATGTTCATAGACACACACATGAATTTTAAACCATATATTCCTGTTTTTTGTGATCTTATTAATACAGGCAAGTGGATTTTGCTTTCAATGAAAAATAAAATGAAACAGTAAAAGATGCTGCCCTTCAGTGGAGCTAGTCTCTGTGTGAGATGCTTGCAAAGCCAAATATTTTTCCATTCTGCTCTGATTTCAGGCCTGTTGTTTAAAATATATGTCCAAACAGTTGGACAATGTGACTCAAACCCACATCACTAGAGTTTTAGATGACAATAGTAAACTCTTACAATAACAATAGACTTTTCTCCATTATGTCTTTTTCCATGCAGGTGGCATATTATGTTATACTTCTATTTCATGTTTCTAGACTTCTATATTCAAATTTTTTACTTTATTCAAGGTTTTTATTTTGTATGTAAAGGTTGTTGTATACATTTAAACAAGATTTTTAGAATGGAAGACGCAGAAACGGATAAATATCCAACTACCTCCACTTTCTCATGGTTAAAGGAATCTGGAAGAGAGTGACAAATACACTACATTGTTCATTTGCACTGATTTTTGTTTTTCACTTGTGTTTCTCTGCCATTCCATATGTTTATCTGAAGTGTCTGAGCAAGACACATTGGCAACCATCTGTCATTGATTTTATTTTCATTGCACTGCACTAATAGCAAAGCTGTTTATCTTCAAGGGCCTTGTTCAATAAAAAATTTGGCTAGTTGTGATTGCACATGGGGTAGTGCTCTCTGCTGCTGAAAAGAGCTCATAGAAATAGCTTGGGTTTCCATCTAGTGTAATGAAATTAAAACCCATGAACTGTGTGGTAGCTGTGTGCTTGTTGACTGAGTGTGGACCATAAGGACACACTGCTCTTCTGCCACTGGTGCACAATAGGATGAAACTAAGGTCCAGAGCCACGGCTGAGGTCCATCCCCCGTGCTCACCACTGCTCCCGTGTGTGCAGCTGAAGGTGCAGGGGTAGGAACAGCATAACGGAGGCACTGGGAGAAAGGATCACCTCCAGTTCAGCTGCCTTCTGCCCATCCTCTGGGCTTGGAAGAGGCTGAAAATGTTAGACTACATCCTCAGAGAAAAAAAGCCTTTTTCTTCCAGTTTCTCAAGTGCCCTGCCTTAGGGAATCGGTTAACAGCCAGTCTGGAAAATATTCTCTTTGAAAACATGCTGAATTTGTCTATTGGACACTTGTTGCTTTTTGTTTATTGCTTTATTGTTGTTTGTTGGGATTTAAACAAATTTTATATAAATGTTGTCTTTTTGCTTTCTTGGTATATTGGTGATGTTCTTTAATTACAGGGTAGGGCTGATTTTTCTATTTTATTTCTATACCTTTCTATGTTTCTATACCTTTCTGTGATACAGTGCATCCATTCTAGCTTATTTTATATATAATAACCTGCAATATATACCTAGATATTTAATTTGGTCTACCTGAAAAAGGAAGTCAGTCCACAATTATTCATATAAAGCTTAATCTCCAAATTGGTGCACAAACAATTGGCTTGGTAGAAAGGATACTTACAGAGCACTGAGCAGGATTAAATAGACCAGAAAGCATCAGCTGCTTTCAAAGGCATTTTCTCTCACGGTGTATTTCCAGTTAAAACAAACACCTAAGATGCTTTGCAAAAAGTGCTCTCAGTAACAGAAGACCCTCCTAGATGTTACCTTTTCCCACTCTGGGGTTTTGACAGGCTCTCTTATCAGTATGGAGCTGTGTCATTTGGTGATGTAGATGCCTGACCTGCTCATTCCCACCAATGGTGCAGTTTGCATGGGTGTTCCCTGCTGTACTTCACTGAGCTTGAGCATTTCTACAGGGTGGCTTGACTTTGCCTGACAGACCTCTCCTGGAGCAAAGAAACAGATTAAGAAATGCCTGGAATAGGAAGAGATTCATATGAACTACTTAGGCAGAGCTGGTGAGGTGGCGACCGCCAGGCAGGAGGACAATGAATTTGGTGTACTAAGCAGTCTTTTCATCAGGCAAAACAGGAGGCAGAAGGTGATGCCAGACTGTAGGGTTAGCATGGCTTTGCTGGAGGAATGTCCTGGGGAGAGCAGGCCTGAGTCACAGCTACACTGGGATGGTGCCTCTGGCCATGCCCAGGAACCAGCTGGGACTGTAGCACGTGGTGCCTGGGTCACCCGACCATAGAGACATCTAGGCTCTGCTCTGGTTCATCAGGTGTTTGCAGCATATAAACTGTTTGGCTTGATGGCCCTCGACTAATTTGTCATTAATACCATGTACTTTTGCCTAAATATAGTAAAAGGTCTGACTTCAGTAGCCTGGTGGCCAGGGAATCCTACAGCTCCCATCCTGAAGCATTCAGTTGTTAAACAGATTTAAAAGGCACAGTACTGAGCTCCAACAACAAAGTGAAATTTCCCTGAATTCACCAATTAAAATAATGTTTGGAAAACTATTTTAAAGTTTATCTTGATTTTATCATTTTAGTATTTATGCATTGCTGTGCAGTGCTTGGGGGCATTCCTGCATGTTTGGAAAAAATGACCAATATACAGGAATGAGCTGGGTCTTAGTCCTGAAGTTGTTACCTATGTGTTTATTATTTCTAGTCTTAAAACCATGTGTTAGATTTTAGGGGATTTAATCTGAGATATGGTTAACTGTAGAGGATGAGGTAAACTACAGTAAGTGTAAAACCCCTGTCCTTCCAGATTAATGTGTATGAATGTGTTTGTCTTTCAGAGCCTCAGTCAATGTAGGTAGAGTGCACATTTTGAATGAAGTATACAAAAGAAGCATCTAAATAAAACCAGAAAAGTATTAAGGAAGATAGATTAGCTACTCCTGTAATGTATTTGTGGGCCAAATATGACCCAGCTGTGCTATACCACTCTCCTCACAGCCTGTACTGGCAGAAGACACCTCTTGGAGGATTGCCCTGTGGGGAGAGCCATCAGTGAAGTGCACCGACCTCTCTTTGCACTCAGGGAGGAGAGGGAGAGGTTTGACTGGAGGAACTTAGGGCACCTTTTCCAAAGGGATAAATGGTGCAGACCACGCTAGAGGTGATTCATCTCTTGTGACCTTTCAGTAAGACCCACTGCACACACACTTGACCTTTCCATGGTCCAGCTGCTGCAGAGTTTGCAAAGAGCATGTTTAACTCTGCTATTTGCAACGGGTGTTATGTATTTATAATACGGGGTAAGGTCTTGCACAAAGACCAGAGGGCCTAGTCACCCCGTCTCTTCTCAACCCAGGATAGCCTTAATCTGTTTTAACAGCTGTGTTCCTTCAGGTGATGCAATGGTTATTTTTTAAGCAATAATTGAATTTGTGCCCAGTTGGAGCCAAGAAAGTTGTAAAGTTGTCCTGGGTAGAACTCTCCAGGCATGCGAAAATCTCAACGGAGTAATCTTTCCTGTACTGTTTGAATTGAAATAGGAATGCCAATAATGTTTAATTATTAATACAGCTGATAATTATATTGGAAATCTCATATATATTACTAATAAATATTTATTAATTACTTGGGGGAAGTATAAGTTGTCAATAATGATGTAGTAACTGAGGGGAACACCTCCCACCTGGCTCTTTCTGTGCATTATTGAGTGTACCTCCATCTCTGTCCCAGCTGTCTCTACCATGACGCAGACCTTCCCGGCACAGAAACCTTCTGGGCTGTTACAGGGTGATGACCTCAGTCTCTCTTGATTTCATCTTGTACCACATTGTTATTTTGGTTTTTAGGATCCCTGTGTGTGGCAATGTTGGGTTTTTTGTGTTCACAGGTTGCCTGCGTTATGTTGCTTGATGACTTCTCCCTTTAGCTGTCCAGAGTGAACATGCGCTGGAGAAGTGAGCTGAGTTTTGACCAGGCACTGGTTCTGCGTGCTCTTCATCCCTTTTATGTTGAATGGTTAGTACAAGAGGGATCTAGCAGGGATCCTTGCTACCTACATTGCTACAAATAACCTGTGTCCTACTCGGTGGTGAAACAGGAAGCACTAGCCAAAAGAAAATAAATCCTTGTCATAAGGGGATTCTGGAAATAAATACAGCATGAAACCTTTTCTTACATAATTGTAGTCTGAATTCACGTCATTGGTGAGAGGTGCTGAATGAGGAAGAATGTGAATAATTAGGCTGATGGTGGTCCCATGTTTTGGAGCCATTTTTCTGAACAGGTGTTTGCTTTGTACAGCCTTCCTGTGAAAAGCTGGTTTAGTTGTATTTCTGCTGTCCATGTCTTAGAATAACAGAATATACCTTTGGCATATTCTTCAATGATTCTTCATTTGCATTGCTTCACTAAGATGACACAGCTCTAAAAGATCAATATTGAGGTATGAATTACCCAAGCAACTCATGATGTAGAATAAATAGTTTTAGAAGAATACTGGGAACCACTTATATTACATATAGTAATTATAACAGGTGACTGAATATAAGACTAAAAGACAATTTAAAGTTTCTGTATGGAATCTGTTTTGCCTAACTGTAGCTGTCAAACCTAATTAGGAACACACAGAGGAGCTATCAAAGAAAGATAGTAATTTAGTTTCTTTCATACAAGGGAAGAGAAGAAACAGACAACTGCACCAAGCAAGCTTTTCAAAGATACTTAAATACATATTTTAGATATGTTTTACTGGTTACAGTAAAGCCTACAAGTAGCAGATTGTTGTCTCAGTGCTGTAGCAAAACAGATCACGTGGTAAGACGGTGGCAAGTTAGTAACAGTCATTGCTAGTAGTAATGACTTTTGAATCACTGATATAACAATACTATTAAATAATGAAAGAATCAAACCTGAGGAATCAGCACAAGTGTGTCATTAACTTATCTGTTTACAGTCTCTCATCATGCATCAATATTTGGTATTTCACGGTCACAAAAACCAAACTTCTCTTCTGTCCCTCTGCACAGATATTGTTTTTTGCCCTTCTTGTCTGGTCAGTAGAATACAGCAGACACAGGGTTAAGAAGTGTGGAAATTAGGTTATTTGAATCTGGCCATGGTGTCTAAAGTGAGAGCTATATCTGAAGCATTTGATGTGAAAAATGGGGATGCAAAGAAAAAGACATGGGCTCTCCTTGAAAGTTAAGGAATGGTCAATTAGCCGTCACTGTAGAAAACCTACAAATTGTAGGGAAAAAAAAGTAGAAGAAAAAATTGTAGAAAACATAAAAAATGTGTAACCCAAGAAGACTATAAAATATTTGCTGTTTTCCTGCTTTTTATTTTAATTCTGAATATAGGTTGCTGCAAATGAGGCATGGTAGTCGAAGCAAGTTACTGGCCATGACACAATGGCAGACATTCCTAGCTGCAGTGAAATTATAAATGCTTGTTTAAAAACCTTTTGGCAAGATAAAATCTAATATTACATAGATAAAATACTATTTTTTTCTGTTTTCAGAATCTGATAACTTGATTGAGTGAATATTTGTGATAGTAGTTTTTCAAGAGCGATTTAAAAATGACACCTTGAAAATTCTGGTGTAACAACAGGGTTGCTCAGCTCCTAGGAGACATTTACTTATATATATATATATATATACATATATCAGTAATATGCTCTGTGCATCTAGAAGGTATGTTGCTGGTTACTTTTGCTCAGTGACTGCGTTTTTGGTTGACAGTTGGAAAAATAAGTAATGAGATCACAATGTTCCTTCCTGTCTTTGTAGCTGGACAAGCAAGAAGTGCTGAGATTATGAGAAAGGTGACATTTCTATGACTTAAGTTTATGTCATAGGTAGGCTGAAAATCTTTGCTTTGAGAATAGGGAGGCTATTTAAGAGCTATTTAAAATCATGGTCCCCAATGTAGCTGGAGTATTAAACAGAATTTAGAGGCTATTGAGGGGAAGAGAAAGAAAGGACAGGAAATTCCTGTGGCACGATTCTAACTTGCCTATGTGTAAGAGATGTCATTGAATTAGGTGTGAATCATACAAAACTGGCACTGCACTGCACTCTGACTTTTGGCCTCTATCAAATTGCAGTGTATGCCTGTGTATTCGATGGCTATAATTTCACCTTTAATCAGTTATTGTATGTCAGTCATTTTGTTATTATAGAGAATATTATATTATACTATATTAGAGGCTAAGCTTGAACAGCAAGCCATATGCAAATCCTGTGACATTGCTGATTTTCCATCTGTGCTAGAACTAACCAAAAAAGCATGTATAATGAGTGGGGCAACCCTGCCTACTGAGGCATTACAAAGCCAGAAGAGGCCATGAGGAGTATGATACAGAAATAACTAGAGAAGAAAATAATCATATACCCAGAATAAACACAGAGTAAAAGTCCATGCTTCCTCCCATATGCTAATCTGTGGCCATATTTAAATACAGATTTGTGATCCATCTAGAGGGCAACTCCAACCATTGGTAAGAGAATTCTCCTGGAGAGCACGTGAGGACCCTGCTGGGCAGCTCAGCATGCCATGGGCTGTGCTCCCAGCTGCTTTTCTGCCAGTCTTTGAAAGAGCTGGAAATGCAACTACTGTTTCCTCCAGAGCAACAGATAAGGAGAGATGAGCTGACTATTTCTCCCCAGCAATTAGGAGGGCTCCTCCTGAAGTCCGAGGGATCTCTACTATCTCAGAAAGGAAGGTACACTGACTTTCTTCATTGGGTGTTCTAAGCCCTCCATACTCCTTTGGTATGGTCCCCTGAGGGTGTGGGTCTTGAAGGTAATGAAGATACCCATTACATTTCTCACCTTTCTGCTGCTGTTTACATATAGAAATTCCTGGTCAACTTTGTTAACTTTCCTGTTTTCAAGGAACTTTGTTCCTTTTAAAATTAATGGAATACCACAAAGCTGGGTTCTAGGAACTCTGTGCTTCTAAAAATGGATTTAATCCCAAGAGGGTCATCTATGTAAGTGGATGGGACATGGGAATACCGACAGAGTGGCAGATTTCCAGTACTTGCCCACTTGTCCATTTACCTAATCTGCTTCTCTGACAAATTTAGTGATGGCAAGGTATACATGTATGACATTTTACACAGAGGCTAGCCAGAGCTATAGTACATGTTATGTTAATTTAGCCAATATCAATAGTTTACAGTGAAAAATTAGTCTTATTATTTGAAGCTGGAATGAGAATAGAAGTCAAATTAAAGTCAAGATTATTGTTCCACAAAGTTGATAAAGAATTGCCTAATACGTAAATTTCACTTAAAGGCATGAAATAGTTTTCTGGCTGTTTCCTTGAAAGAAAGACACTACAAATTTTGTAGTATTTGTTTAAAAGCAAGTTACCTATTTCTTATGGAAATCACTTCTTGCAGCAATAACCCTTTATTCCTCCTCATTTGATTCTATTCTTATGGAGGACTGTTTCAGATATATTAGTCTTGGAGATAACCTAAACTTGGCATTTCTTGTTTCTAGGAAGTTTGGTCCCTTCAGAGCTTGCCTTTGATGAATATGGAATAAAATAATTTTTCTTCTTAATTTTTTTTCCCCACAAATTAAAAAAAAAATAATTATAATTGTTGTAGTTTACAGACCAGTAAAGCATTCCCACACAGCAAGTATCTCCTCAGACTCTGACAGCAACTGAAAGGAACTGACATTTTTGTCAGCTGCTTGCTTTGAGCAAAAAGAATTCAAAGAGAAGTAGCAGAAATGTCAAGTTTAGGAAATAAATGAGTCTTCCAGGGCTCTAGAGTTTAGAAGATACTCTGCTCTTCAGCAGCTCTGAGATACTGAGTCTTCTCTGCAGTCTAAAGACTGTGTATTTCTGTAATATGTTGTGATTGGTGAAACTGTATTTTGTGATGAACATTTGTGGGTTTTAGAGTGAATGCTTCCCTTTAATATTATATAATTATAAGTGAATGTGCCCCATAAAAGTTCAGTGCCAAGGTCTGATCCTGTGGACAAGCCTCAAATCAAGGAACTATGCCCGTTGCAGCAGGATTAAAATCTTTTCTATCTGGAACAAGGACATGGAACTGTTGGAACAAGTCCAGAGGAGCACCACGAGGATGATCAGGGGACTGGAGCACCTCCCCTGTGAAGAGAGGCTGAGAAAGTTGATGCTATTCAGCCTTGAGAAGGCTGCATGAAGACCTCAGAGCAGCCTTCCAGTATCTGAAGGGGGCCTACAAGGGTGCTGGGGAGGGACTCTTCATCAGGGACTGTAGTGATAGGACAAGGGGTAACGGTTTCAAACTTAAACAAGGGAAGTTTAGATTGGATCTAAGGAAGAAATTCTTTACTGTGAGGGTGGTGAGGCACTGGAATGGGCTGCCCAGGGAGGTTGTGAATGCTCCATCCCTGGTGGTGTTCAAGTCCAGGTCGGAGAGAGCCTTGGGTGATATGGATTAGTGTGAGGTGTCCCTGCCCATGGCAGGGGGGTTGGGTTGGAACTCAATGATCTTAAGGTCCTTTCCAACGATTCTATGATTCTTTGTTTCTATGATCTGTGACAAGGCCACATAACCTGATTTAGCCACAGTCTTGTGCCCAGAATAGAAGAGGTGGCTGATGCTTTCCCACAGTTAGTTTTGTCCCCTGCTGTTTGCACTGTCAGGCATTTCTCTGGGATAGGTGTCACAGAGACGTAGATCCCTGTAGTGCAGATGTTTACACCCAGGCTAGTCATAGTGATGCACTTTGAAGTCAGCAGAGCCATGTAGGGCATGTAGTATCTGTATTGGCCAAGTGCTTCTCTTCATCAGCTATAAAGGAAATCTAGATAACCAGTGCAGATGTAGACATCAAACAAAGAGGTGGCTATGATTATCTGCTGAAACTCACAGTGGGTATGCTTCCCTGCTTCTTTATTCCTTGGGTTTTGCATTTTGGAACCTGCCACATGCCACATCAAGGACTGGGGCCAGCATGGTCACTTTCCATGGTCCTATTGCCAGTTGTCCCATAGAGCACAAGCACGCCATAGTCCTGAAGACATGGTGACCTCGGCTCTTGTGTTGATCTGCTCACAGGATGACTTCCCTGGTGATTTGCTCAGGGTGCATTTGCCTATGTACTTACAGTGAAAGTTTCTCTGTGAGGAGTTGTGTGTGTCAGAGGCACTTTGAAAGCTCTCATAACAGAGCAGCTCTTCCACAGTTCTCTCCATATTTAGGGTTTCTTATGTCATGGTGGATAGATAGATGTTATAATTTGTCACAAAAGTTTTTGTGAAATGGGATTTTTTTAAGATTTATGTCCATGTCCAGTACAGACAGAAAGCTGAGGCTTTTCATTTGAAAAATTGTCAGGCAGAGGCAAATCAGGCCCCAGCACTGCAGATGCATAAAGCACTTTGGCAGAGGGATAAATGTGATTCTGCTGCACAGACTGTGCTGCTTCTCTCCGCAAAACACAATCCTTCTCTCTGAGGATTTCTATAGTGAAGACAGACTGGTGCTGATGGTGGTGGTGGGGAATTTGCAGGTTTTCTCATTCAGCTTTTGGACTGATTCATTGCATGAGCCCAAAGCCTGCAAGAAGGAGATCTCGGAAACCACTTTTGTGTTTAATGAAGATGAAGGGCTGTCTGGAGACTTCAGAAAGAGCCATACTATTATTAGTCAAGAGTTAGAAAAAACATGCCTCTAAAAACATGTCTGTGAAACATACCTTTAAATGCATGAGAGTGGAAAGTGAAATTTGTCTGAATGCATTAACATGAGATATAACTGAGCAATGGCATTTCAGATTCCCTCTGAACAAAGAGCTGAACAAGAGAAGACAAGGCCTAGTTCAGGGACAACATTATCTCTAAGTGTCTTTCTCCTCAAATTATTCAGGGTAGAAGTGGAACAAATGCTTTTCTAATGGTGGGTTGGGAATATATAACTATTATTTTGTCCTCATGCTATTATGACCGAGGCTTAATGATTCTTCAGATGAACTCCCTCAGCTGAGAACATATTAATAAAAATGTTCTGCTTATCCTGATTTGCTGGACTTTCTAGAGTAGAAAATTAGAAATAGCTTAGTTTTCTGTTTTCCACAAAAATAAGTGGAAATAAGCTAATGCTGCTTAGAATGGACATTGAAATCAAATCAATGAATAAAACATTGCTTTTCCTGCATGGTTCACTGAACAGAATTGTGTTTTAATAGTCGGCATATAAATATAAAAGCACCAGAAGACAGTGATATGCCTAGGGGAAATGGAATTATTTGGTGCTTTATGTCAAGAACTGCTTAAGTGAGATGAAATATTTACAATCTTTGACTGCATGCAAAAGCACTGGCCATCACATGCAAAAGCACTGGCCATCACTTTGGTCAAAGCTTCTGGAGTTGTCAGGCCAGGAGAATCATAGAATGGAACTACAGAATGGTTTGTGTTGGAAGGGACCTTCAAGATCATTCAGTTCCACCCCCTCTGCCATGGGCAGGGACACCTTCCGCTAGACCAAAGCTCTGTCCAGAAGGGGCAGCCACAACTTCCCTGGGCAATCTGGTCCAGTGCCTCACAACTCTCACAGTAATGATTTCTTCCCAATATCTAATCTAAATCTACCATCTTTCAGTTTTAAACCACTCTACCTTGTCCTATCACTACATGCCCCTGTAAAAAAAAAGAAAAACATCTCGTGTGAGAATTATCTCACTCGGTTAGAAGTTAAATGTCCTATGTCAATGTGAATTGCCCAGTGCTCCCTTTAGAAAAATGGAAAGAAACAGGTGCCTCCAGTAAACAATTTCTCTGCCCTTTTTTTTAGGATTAAAACTCCATCTGGAGTTGCTTATTATTTTTTTGTGAGTAAGGAAAGCACCTCAGCCTGAGGTGCTGCGTCTAGTTGTAAATGATATATTTTTATATCTAATGTAGGACAGTTGAATCCCACTCCTAAACTAATGTAGAACTTCTCTGAAATGAATTGTGTTAATTATGTGCATACTGTTTTTAAAGATCTTTGTTTTATTTATCGTCTGAATTAGTCTAGCTTCAACTTTTAGCTGACAGATCTCATTAAATCCTGGCCTGCTCCAGTGAGCTATTGCATAGCTTTGTTCCCATGCAGTGCACATGGGGATTTATCTCTTCTTAATTCGCTTGTCTCAGAATCAGGTGCCTAGTCTGAACAAATCATTTAGTTTTCCCCAGTAGCTCATGGAGACAGATAATGATTTATCCAAACTGTTTAGGACATTTAGTTTGTGTTGGAAGAAATGCACCTTGGGATGATGACACTTTCTCTTTCCATCAGTTACAGAGGGAACCTGGAAAAGGTGGCTTACAGTAGATCAGCTAAAATCAGGTATAATAAATTCTTCTCTGAAATGTGCTCATGACATTCCTGACCTTTGCTTCATTAAATTAAACATACTAAGCTGCTGGAATCAGCCTTTAAAGACTTTTTCCCTTTCTCCCCATCTTCCCTAGTCTGATATTCTGCTTCTTAACACTCCTCTCAATGAGTGGACACTAGAAGTGGACACTCTTCCCTCCAGGTAACATACTCCTGCTCCTACTTCAGATTCCCATTTCAAATTATAAGGATCACGTTAGCACATTGCTTTGGGACCTCAACATGAGTAGTTTTCTCCAGTGCCTCTCAAATCCTTTCCAAACAACCACATCCCAGAGCATGCTTCTCCATCCTCTGCTCATAGCCTACATTCTTTGAAAAGATAAATCTTTTGAGGGACTAAGCTAAGCTAATTTCTTTTTAAATCCCAGATCTCAAGATACATAAGGCAGACACTTTTCAGAAGGGTAGTACTTAATCTGTAAAATTTGACCTTAGTTGAAATCACGCGGATGCGGCTCAGACTGGAGACAGTAATTTGTAAACCGTATAATCTCCTCTCATCTGTCAGATGCTTTTTTTTCCCCCTCTGGATTTTCAAAGAAAATAATTGATTTTTGCCTTAAAAGTCACCATGCAGACACAGAAAATAGTAATAAGTTAACTGTTTGAATGCCTGAGAATCTGTGCTGCAGAGGAATCCTGCAGAATTAGCCTCACATTCACACACTTCTTAAATGTCCAATGGCAGCTTTTTGGAAGGAGACCTACATTTGCTGTGCACGTAGACATCAGTTTGGCTGCAATCTGATCTCAGCTGAGCTAGCCTGAATCTAAAGCAACATCACTGTCTGTGCAGCTGTAACTCTAGGTTTACACACTTGTAACTCAGCCTGTCCTGAAGTCTCAGGCAGTCTGCATCTTCATGAAGTGAGTGTATTGTTTGTCTGCAAGAGAGAAAATATGAAGAGAACATGGAAGAGTTTCTCCAGTTTGGAGATGTTCTCAGAATCTTGGAAAAATGTGAAGTGCTTTTAAAGAAAAGATAAAGAGACTAATTTGGCATGCTTTACCCCAGACTGTCTTACTAAAGGTTCATGGGTATTGCTGGGGAATGACTATGTACCTGGTGGCAGGCAGATGCAACCTTGCTGTTATTCAGTTCCAGGCCAGAAGCCAATAGTCCATTACTGTTGCTTGTGCTCGAAATACCAGGTCTTGCCAAACATTTTTATTATCTGGAACGGGGTATAAGAATAGCAGCCCACTGTGAGAGAAAGAGATTTCAATGTTTTAAAACCATATTTTTTTAAGGAGGCCTCAAATATCCAAATGTCACAGGTGCAAGCATTCATATGGAAATACATAGCTAACATCAGTCCTTAAAACTAAACTGTCTTACACATCAAATTGCATATACATACTCTGGACACCTGCTCCCATTTCTGTTCCATACTAGTGCTCTTGGAGACCTTTTGTTTTTACGTTCTGTATTGTGTTCACTAAGACCTTCTGACTATAAACAAGTAAAATGTTCATGTAATTCAATACGGCAGTTCTAATACCTTCTTTATATAAGGTACTATATACCTTATATATATATGTAATATATATTCCATACATGGGTCTTTTAGTCAGCTTTTTCTCCCACCAAGGAGACAGATCAGTTAGAGATAAAATCATTATTAAGTCCTTCATTTCTAATTCATATCCTTCATAGTTTCAGACTTACTCCTTTGAGAATATATTTTACTTTAGACATTAGGTTTTGACTGTAGCTACTCCTGAAGGCAAACTTTAATAAAGGTGGCTGAAGAATTTTCTAGAGAATAATTTTCTTTTGGAAATGCTCCAAAGAACAGTTCTTTACCAAAAAGGTAACAAAAAGTGAATAAATTGTAACAGAAAAAAAAAAAAAACAAAACCAAACCACCCAGCATTAAAACTGTTAAGATAGTATAAAAATATTTTCTGCTGGCTATGCAAAAATACTGATTTGGGGGGTTATTTATTTTCATTTCAGTTCACTGTGCGTTTACAGCTACATATATGTGTGTGCGTGTGTATATATATGTGTATAACAATGTAGCATGAAATCTGTATTTCCTTCTATATAGCATTATATATTTTCAAAACTGTTTTGAAATTATCACAATAAAGGGATCTTAAACCAAAATAAATGATAATAGCTATCTAAATTCATACAAAGTACATCCAGAAAACACAAAAATGGTTCCTTTTGGACACTGGCATGATGAGCTAGCCAGTGCAGCAGAACAACATCCAAGTTCCAGCAGGCTTTCAGGCATCTCAAACAGCTTCTGAGCTTCTGTGTAGTTTCCTGTGACTCAGAGACAGTCTAACTCAGACCTGAGCAATGCCCTCATTGAGCACCATTTCTGACCTAGCAGATTAATGTTTATACATCTCCTTGTCTCATTGGTAACTTTATTCTTGATTTCTTCATTTGTTGCTCTCATTTCTTTTCCCATTCCTACCTCTTTTATCCAACCTGCTGCTCTCCCTCCTCCTGGTCCCTCCTCCTTGTCCCTCCTCCATGTCTGCTCTGATGGCTATCAGGATAGTGACACACTCGGTCTCTTTCTGGACAGTGAAGAGCTGCGGGCTGCCACATTTCTCACTCAGGAAGCCAGCAACCCCATCTTCCAGTTCGCAGCAAGAGCTCTGACAGTAACTTGACAGAGCAGAATATTGCGGCTGGCTCTGAAATTCATTTGCTTATTATTTAAGGATTTGGGCTTCAGGAAATACAATGATAGCAGGTGGCCTTAATGAAAATTTTTTGATGTGATATAACTCAAAAGCCCTAGTTCTAGCCACCATTTGCCCTTAATATGCTAGTGAATAAACCAGGCAGATTCAGGTCAATTAGCAAGCCTAAGTCACAATTGATTCGGGAAGAACAGCTTATCCACTTGAGACTCTTCAGATGTGCAACTAATAAGAAGTTGTCAGGTTACATCAATTTTTACACATTTTGGCTACATCAGAGATGTAATGGCAAAATCTGGTGTTCCAGAAGCTGATGGGGAATTGAGGACTCCACAGGGAGATTAATCAATGCATGCATTACATTGATCACGGATAGCTTTTTCATTGTGATGAGATTATTCTCCTCGTGTAACTCTTTCAGAATAATGTGTAAGAGAAAAGATAATAGGATGGAAATTGCATCTGCAAAATATGAGAAGCAGTTGTAATATTTTGTGAAATGCTGCTCAGTGAACAGAAACATCTCTTCCAGTTCTCTGCCTGAAAGGTGAATCCAATGTGCATAAACATAGGTGACTTTCAGCCATAGGAACATGGATTTACTTATGAAAGCCTGGAGTCTGACCTCAGTTACACCTGTGTGCCCTGAAATTAATTGATTTTGCTTTAGTATGCACATGGGATCTGAGTCTGTCATTATATTTAACCTGTGAAGATTGTTGCCCTTTTCTGCAACATATTCTCAAGAGAAATTCATAATTTTTTTTTAATATTACTTCTTTTACAAAATGTACAGAAAATACAAAAATTACCTACAGCAAAAGCTTCCAACTATCTACCTGACTCCAGGAAACAGATCTTATGGATCTCCTCTTTTTTTTGCATCTGGATTAGGAAGACATGCAGCGTGTGGAGTACACGCTTCCAGGGGCTGGCACAAAACACTGTGGCTGCATCTTACTTTGGCTCTGGATGAATCATGATGGGTCAAGCTGAGGGCATGTGTACACTTTCAAAGCTGATATTCCCAGACCAGTCACAGTTCCCAGACTCCTGATGGTCCTGATTAATATTTTATACCCATAGTGCTGCTGTAAATCAGCTCATTTACATTCTCTGCCTTTTACCTGTGAGAAATCAAGCCACAGATGAACTTGGTAACTTTGCCTGAAGATGCAGAGATAATCTCGATACAAGATAGTCTCAGGATAAAGACTTATTCTCTGCTTAAAATACAGTTGCAATTCTAATGTAGGACAAAACAGAAGCCCAGGTCAAAATACAGTCCATTTAGTTGGAACCATTTTGTGCTATTGAGAGTTGACTTTATCATTCACATTTTTGCCATACAGCTTTCTGCAAAGGTATTTCAGAGTGTCACAAAGTGTACATAATTTAAAGGATGGAAAATATTGTGTTACAGAAAAAGACATTTGATCAGCTGAATGCTGATAATTCTATATATTTTGGTTTTATTTCATCAAATACATAAATTATTTTTGAGCCAAGTCTCATGCTTCTGATGATTGAATGTCTCTGAGTACTTCAGTATGATAGAATACAAATAATGTGGGAAATCCAAAATATCTCAGTCAGAGTTCATACTTGGGATAAAATTTAAAAGTATGCTACTAGTTTTACAAAGCTACATCTCATTGTTGCTTGAGATCTTTTGAAATCCCGACAGCACTGTGGGCCCTAATTCTGCTCTCGAACTACTTTATAGTCATTTTATCATGTTTTATAGTTTCTTCTGATGCAACCATCTGAAAGAGAACAATCAAGCCCTAAATCTGTATGAGGCTAACATATATCTTGTATTCTTTAAAAGCTCCCATATAAAAATGAAATGTGACAACTAGCTTTTAATAAGGTCTCATTATTTTAATAAAGAAACTATAGACAGATTGAATTTTAAGATCTGTTTAACGTCACAAGCTTGTTCAAACTCTAATTCTGTTTTTGTTAAGTGATAACCAGCAAAACTGGTTAACTCAATAGGTCTGAGTGCTTATATATGACACTTACGAAGGATATTTTAGTATCTTCCATTTTCCCTAAAGAAGCTGAACCCCAAAAAAGGCAAGCAGAAAAAGTGGTAAAGAGATAACTGTAGTGAAGCATCTCTGCCTTGCTCACCCAGCAGATTAATGCTCCCTTTTAGTGGAAGTGCTATTGGAAATGTGAAAGGATGGCCTACCATTTGGGGATGAAGTACTTCAGTGCCTGAAAAAATATATACCAGTTACACAGCTAAATAGTGAGATGATAATGAGATGTGTTATACACAGTGGAGGCAACCCTGCCTTTCAAAGATAACATTGGCTGTGAAAACCTGTTAAAATCACACAAATTTTAGTGAGGCGGGAGAGGGGAAAGAATAATTCAGTTCCATTTTGGGAAACTCTGTGGTGACAGACCCACGTTTTGAGTGGGGGAACACACCTCTCTCATTTTCAGAAGTCCAGCACAGCCTCCACAATTTCATCCTGCTGAGTAATGGGAAATCATGACAGCAATCACATTGACTGTGCCTTGCATTCTTTCATGCTAGGCTGCATTTACTGAAAAGCAAACTTCAGCCTTACTAGAGGTCCCAAGCATGTTTGAGAAGTTTTTCCATCTCTGTACCTCAAGGCCAAGTTAAACCTGCCTGATAGAAACAATGGAACAGAGGAAGATTCATCTTGAATGAATCAGATCATTGGAGATCTGCATTCTCGAATTCAGAATGCATTCTCTGATCAGCATTCACAGCTAAGGCAATATCTTGGTCCAGTGACCTGGAAATAATTGAAAAGTGAACAAAAATGACACTGTTTGTGGAGCTGCTTCACATGTAATAGCATGGCTCATGATTTTCTCAACATGCTAGTGTTCAGTGTGAGAGAGTTTCAGGACAAAATTACATTAACTTCTACAATGAAGTGACCACAATTCACCCCCTAACTAATGAGTTTGTCACCCTGTGTATGATATCTATTTTAGAGGTGCTGTTGGGATGGGGCAGACTTAGAATCATAGAATCATAAAATCATAGAATAGTTAGAGTTGGAAAGGACTTTAAGATCATTTAGGTCAAATGCCCCTGCCATGGGCAGGAGCACCTCGCATTAAACCATGTCACCCAAGACTCCATCCAACTTGGCCTTGAACACTGCCAATGGGCTTAGCTGCTCAAGGGACATCCCTCACACCCCAACCCAGGATGCTCCCAGCCGCCTGGGCTCCATTGCAGCCCTGCAGGGTACAAAACCCTCTCCCGTTCTTAGCAGACTGAGCTGGTCACTGCCATCCACTTGCCAGCCAGCTCCAGCCTCCCCAGCTTGCAAAGGGCATCCTCCAGCTTCCTGATCTGAGAAAGGTGGTAGGGCAGAGTCAGGGCATGGCACCAGTGCCGTTCCAGATCAGGAGCTCTTCAGCTGCCACCTCCCTGCCCAAACCCTCCCAGCATCCCCACATTCCCCCTCAGGGACTGCCATTGGCTCACCTTCCCTTTCTCATGCTCTAAGTCTCTTGCCAGGCCCTGCAGGGAGGACACCTGGCCACGGAGGTCATCCAGCATAGTGGTGATGCTCTCCTAGCCTAGAAGAATATGGGCCAAGGGGACACACTGTCATTGAGGGGGTACCATCCTCAGGGCCAGGCTCTAAGGACAACAAGCCCCCAACACAAGGTATCAAAAAACCCATCAGACCCCCAAGCTCCCACCTCCCTGCTGGAGGAGCAGCAGCTTGGGCCTTAGCTTCTCCTGCTCAGCGTGGTCTGATTTGGTGGCTTTTAGCCGCCTGCTTCTTTAGGACATCATACAGGCTGTGAAGAATCTCTAAATCAGCCTCCATCAAATCCATTGAGGAGCTGGAAGAACTGCTGGATCTTGCCATTTCCAAGGGCCTGTACAGCTCTTGCAGCTGGTTGATGGCCCTGGGATCAATGCTGAAGCTTAGGTGCTACTGGTTGAGTCCCTGCTCCCTCAAGGTCTGCCCAGGAAACCTTTTCTCTGGGCTGCATCCCTGGGCTGGTGGTCTGGGTGCCAGCAGCTCCAGCCTCTTTTTTTGGGTGGTTGCCTGGGTGGGAGCAGGCTGAAACTTTCTCTGTGGAGTCTTGGCTTCAGTGGCAGAAGCTCCAAGCCTTCTCCTTGAGCTCCTGGGCTGAATATTGCAAGTTCCAGGCCTTCTCTGTGGGCTGGAGGGCCGAGTGGTAGGAGCTCCACTCTGTGTCCCTAAAGTGGTTGTCTGTCTGCCAGGGCATCCACACTGTGTTGCTGGTTCCTAGAGATCCAGTGTTGAGCTTACCCTATGCGGGGTGTCCATGTCCGAACTGGGGGGCTTGGTGGGGGCAGACTGGGCTCTGTTGCCCTCCTGGGAAGAGGCGGCAAAGGGGAGCAGGTTTATGGACAGAAGTGCAGCAGCAAGGGCAGAGCCAGGGTTCCCTACACTGTCCCCAGCACTGTCCCCAGCTGCCCCTGGCTGAACTCGCACACTCCCCTCTTGGGACCCCTTCCCACTCTTCCCTCGCTGGGTGACAACTAGGGCCGCAGGGTGATGCAGGGTGATGTAGGGAGGGGGTGAGGGCCCCAGGGACACCAGCAGAAGTTCATGAAGCCAGGCACCTTCGGTATTTCCTCTTTCATGTCGCCAATCCCCTCGAGGACAGGATGGGTTGAGCCCTGGGGGAGGGTCCCTGCAGGTCAGGACCTTGGTCCCCACACCTGGCCTGGGGGAGCTGGATCCAGCCCTGCCCCTTGGGATGCCCAGGAAAAGAACGTGCCTGAGCAGCTCAGTACTGTGCAGGGTGAGGCCCCTCTCCAGTCACCACCACTGCTATGTTCAACCCTGGGGCAAGCCAAGGAGCCTAGAGGTGAGAGATGAGGCCCATGAGGTGCTGATGGTGTCTCTCAGCTGCCTGAGGAGTGGACAAGGTTCCCAGTCATAGGTCAGGAGTGGAGAAGGGAGGGATGTGGAGTCTCCTTCTCTGGAGACATTCAAAACCCGCCTGGACACATTCCTGTGTGACCTTATCTAGGTGTTCCTGCTCCGGCAGGGGGATTGGACTAGATGATCTTTTGAGGTCCCTTCCAATCTCTAGCATACTGTGATACTGTGATACTGTGGGATGAAGAGGATAGGGGGGCCAGAGCTCCAGGGGTGTGAAGCCTCCAGCTGGCAGAGCTGAGTGCACCAGCTGTCTTGTACCCACAGCTCACTGATGGTAATGTGGGGGGGACCCGGAGAAGCATTTCAGGGCCAGCTCTTCTTCCCCAAAAATCCGTCCCTTTCCCAGTGGCAACACAGCCCCACATGCTGCTGGGAGCTTGGGCTTAACTAGACTTTGGTCTAAAAGGCAGCATGGCCCGGAAGGACAGGATGTCTTGTGAGGGACCACCCAGGGGACTGGGGAGAGCCTTGGAGCTTCTGCTCTCGATGGCTTCCATCTACTTCAGCTGCCTTACACTGGCAGCCACAGTGTGAACTTGGGAGTCGCTGATGGTGTGTGCAGCGGGTCCATCCTTGGCAGCTGCTCACTTGGCTCCAGGGGCTGCTCCCCCCACATGCTGGACCTGGGCACTGACCCTCTTGGCAGGCTGTCCCCAGTCTGGGACAGGCGGGTCCCCAAGGCCCAAGAGCCTCAGCACAGCCAGCAGCAGGCTGTGTAGTGCTCTGAAATTCACACATCCCACTTCTGACGTACTGATGGCAATGTCCAGCAGCTGACACAGGCTGAGCGGTGCCATCGCTGCTGCTATGTCCAACAACAGGAGCCTGACCTGTGGGTAAGAGAGACAGCGGGTGGCCGGCAGCCTTCCTCCTTCTCCACTGGGCATGCGGCAGCCCCTTCCCTGCTGCTGGCCTCCTGTGACACCCCACCTGCAGCAACTAACCCCACCCTGTGCCTTGGCCGGCAGTGTGTGCTCACAGCCCAGAAAGCCAACCGTATCCTGGGCTGCATCAAAAGGAGCATGACCAGCAGGTCGAAGGAGGTGATCCTGCCCCTCTACTCTGCTCTCGTGAGACCTCACTTGGAGTATTGTGTGCAGTTCTGGTGTCCTCAACATAAAAAGGACATGGAACTGTTGGAACAAGTCCAGAGGAGGGCCATGAGGATGATCAGGGGACTGGAGCACCTCCTGTATGAAGACAGGCTGAGAAAGTTGGGGCTGTTCAGCCTGGAGAAGAGAAGGCTGCGTGGAGACCTCATAGCAGTCTTCCAGTACCTGAAGGGGGCCTACAAGGGTGCTGGGGAGGGGCTATTTATCAGGGACTGTAGTGACAGGACAAGAGGTAACGGGTTCAAACTTAAACAGGGGAAGTTTAGATTGGATATAAGGAGGAAGTTGTTTACTGTGAGGGTGGTGAGGCACTGGAATGGGTTGCCCAGGGAAGCTGTGAATGCTCCATCCTTTGTGGTGTTCAAGGCCAGGTTGGATGAGGCCTTGGGTGACATGGTTTAATGTGAGGCGTCCCTGCCCATGGCAGGGGGGTTGGAACTCAATGATCTCAAGGTCCTTTCCAACCCTAACTATTCTATGATTCTAAGGATGAATGTTACGTCATAAGTACTATTTATATGAATCTAAGGTGCAAAACCAAAACAAAGTTCTGGGGAAAAAGACTATTTATTTTCTGCTAAAATTTCTATAGGAAAATGAAGCATACATGAACCATTGCAATTTCAGATCAGTCTGAATGAAAGAGTTTATATTTAATACCAGGCAATCTTCAGTGACCTGCATCCGGGGCAGGAAACATGCAACTGTAGTGGTTTAGTCATGGGGCAATAAACATTGCCAACATAATCCTATAGGGCTAGAAAAGATCCTGAAACTCATCTAGTCTAACACCCTGCAATGAAGAAAGATCAAAGATGCCAACACTATTCCCATTCAGTATGTGCAGTATGTGCCTAACTTGTTTTTAAAAGTCCTACAGCAAAAACAAGAGATGCAACAGTATCAGTCAATAGTTGCTTCTATTGTTTTACTGCCCATGTGGCCAAAAAGCTGTTCCTATTATCCAGCCAAGGCCAGTTAACTTGTCAGCAGCGAACAAGGTCAATACAATTTGTTCTTGCCAAATCTGTCAGATGTTTTTACCATTTTAGTATGCTCCAGGCACTTATAAATTGGTTATCTAACCACTTGTTCCAAAATCATTCCAGGAATTGGTGTTACACTGAATAATCTATAATTCCTTGTTTGGTTTTTTTCAAAGGTAGGCATTGTATATGCTTTTCTTGCATTATCTGTGACCTGCTCATGTTCTGTGAGTTTTCAAGATAACAGTGATTATTTCAGAGATTTCTTCATATTCCTTTAAACAAGAGACACTGAATGTCATCAGGCTCTGATGGTTTCAATTACACTTAGCTTACCCAGACTTAATTTCTCTCTATTCTGCTATGCTCCTATTTTTACATTAAATTTAATGCGGTCAAGTGTCTGATGAGAAATTAATCTTTTTGTGTGAAGACAGTGAATGCTTCAGTACTCTACATATTGCCTGTTAAGCTATGAACATTTACTTTGCCCTTCCTTTGCTTCTTATGTACTTATTATACCTTGCATATTGTTTCTGCCTTTATTTAGAAAAAAAAAATGTTAACAACTTACCTTCTGAACTTTCTCAGTTCCTTCTGAACTCATATCTAATTATGTTCCTTATTTCTGCTTTTGTATGACTCCTTTTGATTTTAGGTTCTTAGGAAGGTCACAATGCAGTTGTAATGGACTTTGCTCCAGATTTTTCAAGTTATCTCCTGTAAGTTTATCATTGTGCATTTGATGTAGTTCCTACTATCAATTCCCACCTTTCCTGATGTACTCTATCCCTTTGATTACCTGCTTCGGAGGCTCAAGTCACATTTCTCTTTACTGATATCTAGGCTTCTCTCATCGTCCCTTCTTCTAGAATTTAGCTCTAGTCTCATCTAGCTTTAACAGCCTCACTGATTTTGTGATTGCTGGTTTGTGGGTGACTAAATTGGAGGGTTTTGTTACTGATATTCTTAAATTGGAAACAATGATAGTGATAGGAAACTGCAGCGGTTTTGTGCTTTAGCTGCCAAAATTAATATTGCTCACAGACACAGTATATTTATGTATATTGTTCATGTAAAGATTACTGACAGTCTCAAAGGATTTTTGAAACATTCAAGAAACCCTGCTTTGAATATCAAAAGATAATTTTAGACTAGCACAGATCGAGAGTGATGTGTCCTCTGCTGTCAGACCTTACCCAAACTCCTCAAATAGTCAGACTATTTCCAAACTCTTCACCTTTGCAGGGACTCCTCAGGGATGAAAAAAGCCTCCTTAGACCTCTTGAATCCTCCTTGGACATCTTGCTGGGTGTACATCACAACCTCAGCCTGGCCACAAGCAATGCCCATGAGATACAGAGAAGAGAAGACAAAGGAAAGAGGTTGCACAGGGGCAGTGCAGTTAAGCCTGCCTTATGTTCATGAATTCATGTATAAAATAAATAAAAACAGCATGTAAAAAAAACCCCAAAAGCCAAACCCCAAACATAAGCAAATCACAAAAACTTCCACGTTCTGCTATTATTCACAGAAGGAAGTATATTTGGCAGGAAGAAAAGCCTGAACTTGAATTGTGTCAGCAGATCAGTGCCAATAATATGCCAGTGCCACTCCATGGAGCAGTCAGTAATGACAACTATTTTTCAGCAATGGAAGCCTTTGAATCCTTACAGCCAAAATCAGCATTTTTGGCAGCCTGGAAAGGTCAGCTGGCATCTAATCTTCACTGATCAGTGAGGCTCCTTTCTGGCTACTACAGCATGCAACTTGACTTCAAAGAATGTCTTTGCATGTCAGGTTTTGGAGAATCTTTCAGTGTGGATGTTACAGAAAAGCACTTGCCGCTGCTGAAAGGATGGTCTTTTGAAAGGATTCAAAGTTGCGCTCAAATGGTCCATTATGGCAGCATTCCCAAAGGCTAATGTACGTTCAATGACATTAGTCTCCCTAGTTTTCCTGTGTGGTCAATGCAGAGAGAAAGGCCATCTGAAGCTCTAAACAATCCTCTGGAGGAAAATATTTCTCTTCAACCTAAGCAGATGGCAGCAGACTACATTCTGGGAATATTTGTGTGAAAATTATGGCCACAGCAAGTAATGTCATCATATATTTGAAAGCACAGGTATTTCATATTGATAAGTACCTATTCATGGAAGTATTTTGTCCTTGAAGTACTGCACACCTACTATGCTGCAGAAAGACATTTAAAAACCATCCATGGTGTAAGAAGATCCTAATATAATATGGGCTGCTATAATGTTTCCTGTCCCAAGAAATCAAAATGTCTTGCAGCCACTGATGAATCAAGCTCCACAAAGATGCTTAGAGTCAGATTTTAAAGTAGACATTACCAAAGCACCATTACACAGTATTTCCACAGTGGTTATCAATAGTCATGAATTGTAGCTTACAGCTTCCTATACATACAGGAAGCTCCTTTTTCAAGTCCTGTAAGTTTGGTAAAACTCCTTTTACAAGCTTTATGAAAGAGAAACTTTCCTTATCAGAAAGAAAAGGCTAATCCTACTTTGCGTTGTATCAGTGTATGGAAATACCTGAAATTTGTAGCATCCATCCATTCTGGTGACAGCTGCAGTTGGCCTGTTCGGGTGCACTCAGCAGCCAGAAGAGCTGTGTTTTATTTCTTTTGGTCTCCATGAGAACATAAGTTCTAACACTGTCTGTTTAGGGAACCATAGGGCAACCCTCATTTTTTACACATGTACACACATTTCCCACTATTACTGTGCCTGTTCTTTTCCCACTACAAGGGTGGAATAATAACAGCACAGCTGATAGCAACACACACACCCTGCTGCGATATCACAACCTTCAGTGCATACATCTTTAAAGAAGAAAATGGTACATTTTGTCTTTAGGGCACAATTAAGTCAATTACTTGATTTTCTATAGAGTAAAAGTGAGAATCCTGAACATTCCTACTTTAATGACGAGATTTCAGCATCTCGCTTGAAAATTTATTTTACAAGTGATGGCTTAGAGATAGTAAGAGATCCACTCAAAAGCATAAAAACTCACAGCATTTTTTACCCAGGTCACTAGTCCACTGCCACCATTACCATTCAGTCCAATTATCCACTGCCTCTTAGGAAGATCCTGGAATAATATTACCCAGTTTACCTGTTGTGAGCAAAGTGGCCTGAACTCATGACATGATAACAAAGATAACAAGAAGGTACTTCTTTTCTGTATGTGGGAAGGTCGTCTCATTTCTGGGATGAGTGGTCTGCACCTGCGTTATCGAGGTACCAGTTCTCTACACAGGAGGAAATCATTAAGACAGTATGAAGATTTGATATATTTTCAAAAGCCAAGTTGGTTCAGCTACTCCTTTTGTTTTTCAGTTTTGAATTTGACTCCTACATGTTATTTTCTCACCTTTAACTCAAAGGGTTTCTCCTAGAAAAAAATTCCCTCTGCAACATTTCTATTTTTAACAAATTGCAGCCTGTGCTCTCCACAAGAGAAGCTTGTCATTTCTGGGTGGCCAGGAAACAGCACTGCTTGCCTGAGCAGCAGTCTGAGCCCCAGACCTTGCTCTGCCTTTTGAACACCATTTTGATAAGAAAAAGGGCCCCTCCTCACACATGTCATCACCATAAAATGCACCCTGCTTAATACAGCAGAGGACATATCTGCACTGACAATGAAAACTAGCATAGTCCATGATTCTTTGCAGTAGATGAACATAAATTTTGCAAGTTATGCCTTACTGAGCGTCATGGTTTAGACCCAGCCAGTAACTCAGCACCATGCAGCTGTTGGCTCACTCCTCCTCTTCCCCATCTTTGGGCTAGATGGAGGGGAGAACTGAAAGAATGTAAATCCCAGCGGTTGAGATAGGAATAGTCCAATAGCGAAAATAAAGTAAAATATAGTGATAATAGAAAAAATACCAATAATAACAACAATAATAAGAAACAACAAAAGAAGAAATAAAAGCTCAGAAAAACACAAGCAATGCACAATAAAATTGCTCACCATCTGCTGACCAATACCCAGCCAGACCCAAGCAGCGATTTGCCCTTCTGGGTAACTCCCCCTCGTTCACATACTGGGCATGACGTGCTGTGGTATGGAATAGTTTGGGTCCTGTCTGTGTTTGCTCCTGTCTTCTTGTACCCCTTCTCACTGGCAGCGCATGAGACTGAAAAGTCCTTGATCAGGGTAAGCACTACTTAGCACAACTAAAAAACTGGTGTGTTATCAGCATTATACTCAGACTAAAGCTGAAACACAGCACTGCACCAGCTACTAGGAAAGAGAAAAATAACTGCTACAGATGAACCCAGGACACTGAGGAAGATCTGTAGGAGAGGTACAGGAAATATACCCGTCACTGAGTTATTCCCAGAGAGTGTGGTATTTTGTATAGGCCTAATTAGATACTATTGTATATCCTGGACTGGGAGAGATTTACTGATCCTTTTGAGGAATATGAAAATGGCACAGTAATGACAGAGTAGCTTTAAAACCTTTTTGTGCATTGTGATGATGAGAATTTCAAAGCTTCCTTCTATCACATTTCTGTATTATAAAACAATTATAAATCACCATGAATGTGCCAAGTACATAGCACATTGATTCTTCTGGCATGCTTTCCAGCAATTTCTCCCTGCTGAGTACAAAAGGTAAGGGCTCTGGCCATGCTGGAGAGCTGGCCACGTGCATTCTTATCACTCTCAAGCACCTACAGGAGATGACAGGCACATGATTGAGTTGGGAATTCATCACAAGCAGTCTGAATACAGCAAACAGCACTTTGCAATGGCAATTTTGCAGGTGCAGCAACAAGGAGAATTAATTTTCTTTAATACAAAACAATAATTCCAACATGGCTAATCCTATAATGAAATTATTGGAGAACTAATGACAAGAATGTAGCTCATAAACACCTGTAACATTTCTTAAACTTGACACTGACTCTGCCTAGGATCAAATTTTATGACAGATTTTGTGGATGTGGGGTATTGTATTCATGAAAAAAAGGATTTTTGTTACTTGGATGAAGCGAAAAAGGCTGTTTTCACAACTGATATGAAGCGGGTGCTGTTGAAAGCCATACTGACTCTGCATTGGCTGTGAAATAACAGGTGGGACAGCTAAAAGACAAAAACATTACAGCACCAAAGGACAAAAATTGCTGGTTTTAGTAAAAGCAGCTATTTCTGACATTTTACTGTATTTATTTTCTGTAACGGAAAAGAAATCTTGAGAAAATGATGTAACACAAATGTAACAACAATAATAGCAGCATGTCTAAATACATTTTTAAAATGTGAATATATAGGGCAGCAGACTCAACAAATCAGCTTATCTCTACAGAACATGTGGATCATAGAGACCATCCACTGCAACATGATCCATTTTGCTTAAATTGTATGCAGCGATTATCCATGCTTGAAAATAAATGTGGGAGAAGAGCCACATGCCTTGAAAAATAGATCAACTATCCTTTTACTATATGGACAAAAAGGGAAGGAGAGGAGACTAAATTAAGGCAAAGTTTTCCCACCCCCAAAATTACAGAAATACTGATTGGATTGCAATTACAAATGTCATTCACTTGCCCTCATGAATGTTAGTTGAAAAATAGGGTTTGAAATTATTTCAGACAATGGGTCAAGTATATTAATCTCTGCTTTTAAAAAAAACATTGTGAGACAAGCAAGTATACCCTCTGCTCTTTTGCAAAACATCTCTTTGAGCAGGATCCAGCCTCGACTGACGTATCTGAGCTTGTTAGTAACGCTATACCAACACTGTTCCTCTCATGGCTTAACTCATAAAGAATCTCAGTTTTGGTGCTAAAATTGAGGAGAAAAGCTTTGCTTTCCTTCCACCAATGTTTAGGCTACACTGCCTAAACTGTTAGACTGCCTTGGGAAAGGCTCAAGATTTTTTTTGTTCTAAATACTCAGGTAAAAATATAACAAAACCAGTGGGTTTTAGTGATACTGGTGCCAGGTGAAAAGAGCAAAGAGGACAAAAGTCAGATGTAGCCCCATCTGGGGCTCCCTAGTGCCATAAAACCCTCTTCTCCAAGTGCAAAAGGCTAATTGAGCTGCTCCAGGCAACAGCAGTGCTTATCAGAGCTAATTTATTTTGTGCTATATTATTGCTGACATCACCTCAGCTACCAGGGGAAGTGCTAGACTGGGCTTAAACCACGACACTGAGAAAGGACATTTTGTCTTATGTGAAGGGCAGCATTTGCCTTTGCTGAGGTAGATCCGTGCTCAGCAGAAGAAGCAGATATCAGAGCCTCTAGCCCCTGTAGAGAGGGTGTCTAAGGTTTGTTTGATCCTGTGGGCATTTTGCTTTTAGGGCCATTAACCTTTATGGAGAGAAACAGGAAATGTACCATACTAGGCAGCTCTCAAGCAAACATATTCACTCCCTCCCCACTGCTCTTCCCTCCACTTGACATCCCTATCAGGAATATATGCTGTAGTAGCCTACGATGCTTCATGCATAGTTCAAAAGTGCAAATAAAGGCATCGAATTCAAAAGGCGATCTGTGGTAAGGCTTAAAGGAAGATTTCAATTGAGTTTGTTGATTGAGCTATCTGACTGAAGAAAACATCTTCCTGCTTGTCTAGAAAAGGTCTGCATGGTGCAATTTGGCTCTAGCTTGCCAAGGAAATACTTACAGTTGGTCCTGGACTGTCAAAAGAAATATTCATATTGGCTGGACAGTCTCTCCGTATACCAGATTTGCTATATGCTAAAAGAGTTGTTTCAGATGTTTGTGATGTTTTCTAAATCAGTGTAGTTAAGTTGATGAAAGAAGTTGCACGAATAGTCCTTCTCTTTTTAAAAAATAAAAAACTTAAAATATGCCAAACTGAATTATTCAAAAGAGACAGAAAATTTCAGTTACATTAGAAGAACCTACAGATAATCTCATGTTCCATCAAAGAAAACAAACACTTGAATACACAACTAACTTTTCCTGATAGTTAACCTTCAAACTGGTTACATCATTCTTGACCCTCCTCCCCTCCCCTACCAAAGGTAGACTTCATTAGGAAAACTAAATGAGAAGATATCATTTCAGTTAAGTTATTCTGCAAAGGAAAACAAAACTGATTTACATATGGAAAAATATCTACCTAACATAAGCAGAACATAAAACAGTAATTCAGTGGAAAAATAGCTTCTCCACATCTGTTCAGTTGCTTAATATTAAAATTAGAGCTTTCTATTAAATAAGGAAGAGAAGTATGGTCTTTTTACCTATGACATGACCTCTTCAGCAAGTTTGGGATATCTCTTCTTCAAAAAACAAATACTAATACTCTTCCACTTCTGTATTGATCACTTTCATACCTGTACTATTGTCAGAACTCTGTTAACACCCAACCCTCCAAAATACCCATGCAATCTGTAGTTAGTTAATAACTGGGTTTTTAAAATTATTTGTATCATGTACTCACAAAAGGCAAGAGCTCAGATATTAGCTTTCTTTTAAAATATCAAGTGAACTTTGGCCAAAATGATTTCTAGCCATTATCCCCCCCAACCTCAAACTTCTGCTCTTACCTACATCTGAGACCTATTGAACAAATGGAAAGACATAAAACAAACACAAGAAAAAAATCTTTAGATATGCACTCTTTGTATATATATGTAATGATTCCAGTAACATTTACCATAAAGAGTAAAAAGAAATAAAAATCTAAATTGCTCAATCTATAAATGAAACATGCATCCTGTCTTCTCAAAGCTACTACTTACCACCAATGCCAGTTCTCATCATTTAGAAGCCATTTGGAAGCAGCTGTTTTAATTAATCAATTAAAATTATCCTTTCCAGCAACTTTACAGTACATCCAGAAACCATCTTCAGGAAGTCAGTCTTGAAACAGAGCTATGAAGGAAGAGACTGGAAACAATCCCTGTACCTGCCACGGCCAAATGGTGCTGGCTCAGGCTCTATGAAGAGAGCAGAAGTGTGTACTGGGTGGGATGGCTGGTGGATGTAGTCCGCAGCTGATGGCTGGAGGCTGTCACTTCTGCATTACTTTAAAGATGACAACAATAGCATGCTTAGGCCCATAAAGGCCGGTTTATTCTCACCCTCAGAAACACGGAGGTTATTTGGAATATACTACAATCAAGGTATAAAAGCACTCTGGAGGAGGTTGATTTACTCTAGTAGGAAGAAATAATCTTGTGCTATCCTACATGAAAGTTTATGGTTTAATTAAAACTTGACCCTAGGGGTTTTCTTGTTCAGAATAATGATCTATATAATCCGTTAGTCCTTTGACACTGTCATTAGCAGTCCTCAGAAGTCTGACTTTTTGAAGAAGCAATGCTAAGTAAATAGGTACATTAATGACTTAGAGCACTATCTGACAACCAACCATCTGGGCTAAAAGAACATGGCTGTCATAACCAACTGCAGATTAAGGGCTGGTAACAGGAAAGCTCTTCCTGATACCCTCAGGTTCCAGCTTGGTTGGCAGCTGCTCAGCATATTTAAGGGTTAGTCAGCCATTATATGTGTTTGTTGCTAGTGAGGTGGTCGTAGTCAGATACTTAACCTTAGTAAGGTCAAGAGAGTTGACTAGCATGCTTCCCACTCACCTGCTACTACAGGTGTTTAAGATGGAGACAATGTGGTTGTGCAGTTACTGTTGCTACATTCAGGACTGGACCGAGAGGTTTCATACTGGCCTCACACAACCAGTTGCCAATGCAGTCTACAAAAGCTCATGCCTTGCAGGCATGTGCAGTATTGGAAATACACAGAGATAAAGACATGACCTCCCAGAGGTGTCTGTGCCACTACCCTTATTTTGATCTGTGAGACAGTTAGAACTCCCTTGAATGGGAGAAAAGATGCTCACTGCCATTAAAGTGGTGGGTAGAGGAGCCCTACAAAAAGACATAGAATTCAACTACAGCTTAGAGCCCTTGTGTGACCTTGCATAGCACAGTCTCAGGAACTGGAAGGAAGATAAGGGAGAGCAAAACTCATGCAGGGTTACCTGAACTGTATGGGGAATATTGTATTCCTGGCATTTTGCAAAGGCAGTGATTGACCCCAACCAGGGACTTCTTGCCAGTGGGTTGGTACTTCTGCCTTACTGAAAACCCATTTTAAGAGCATGGCTGGGCTGGTGCCAGAGCACTCAACACCTTGCAGAACTGAGCTCCCTCTGTATCAGTCAGCACTTTAGTATTGGTTGGAAACAGCAATGGGAAATTCGGAACATAGACTAATAGGGACGACATGGTGGTAGGACAGGCCTGCCAACCAAGACTTGCTCAGAGGGTGGACCACACCGAAGTTGCTGCTGTTGCCTCTGGGCAGACCCTCCTGCCCATGCAACCACCCATGTTGCTGTGGAGCTAGACAGCATTGCCTCCGGAGACTTGCATTGTGGTCGGAGGGGAGGAACAGCTAGGTGTGGCGTATAAATGATGGACTCCAGATCTGGTGAAATCTGAAATCGTTTATTTCATGTCTGGCATCCCTTTTATAGTCTACTAGGTGCTAAGCAGTAACTTTCCACTCTTCTACTCCCTTATCATACCGATTTAGCAAAACTACTAAGGGTTACAAATATTCACACTGTTTGGTCTGTCTCTGAGATGCACATCCTGCTTTATCTTGCAAACCGCCTGCTTTGTTTTGCTAACTGATCTTTACTCTCCACTGCTCTCCCCTCTGTTCCCAGGGCTCAGGCCTGAGCAGGGCACCAACACATGGTATTTTCTTCACCATTCCCAAGGCTTAAGCCAGACCAGGGCAATAGCATTTGGTGTTTACTTCACCATTCCCACGGCTTAAGCTGGGCCTGGAAGACAATGCCTGGGTCCATTTTGTTAACTATTTCTATCCATCACCCACAGCTAGGCTGTGCTGGCTTTCAACAGCCTTCCAAGGAGACTACTGGGTTTGTAGATTTATGGTGTTGGTGCTATATGATAAATACTCAGTAAAGACTTCAAAAATCTTTATTAAAGCTGCACCAACTGAATTTATAAGGCTATGGTAAAGAAGCAGCAAACAAGCCAATGGCTCTTTCAAACGCTTTGGTTTTACCACCTTGTTCATAATCAGAGTTACAACCATGAGCACTTTGAAACAGTCAGTAAAACGCAGCCAGTTAATAGTCACAGTATCTGCTGTTTAGATCAACACTCAGCTTCTCTAGTCATCTGGCAGGATTACTCTGATCCGACAAATCCCCACACTCTTGCTGCACAAAGCAGCCTTGCAGAAGGAGGGCTGCAGGATCTCTACCTGTTTTATTTAGGACTGTCATGAAGAATTGAAAGGCACGGCGAGTTTGATATGTGGTGCCTCTACCTTGCATTGTCAACAACAGCAGGATGCACCCACTCAGGCGTAGCTGCTAAGGAGGTGTGTACATCTGCCTCCTGGCTGCACCAACAACAGCCTGTTTTCTTTTTCAGCCCCATTTGGAACAGATCATCAGTGCTTTTGTGCAAACATTGAAATCTGGGTCAATTAACCTCATGTATGACAACAGAACGTAATATCTGCCCGGAGCTGTAACTGATCTGTATAGCTTTCCACAGGAGTATTTGCCTTGCCATTTCCCACTCAGCCTCACCATGTTCTCAGGCCTTTGGTCCCAAGTCACTGAGTGTCTCCTAGCACAACACAAAGGATGCCCACTCAACACACATGGGGCACAGCAGTACATCATGCAGCTTAGTTGAATCTTTTCAGTGTGAAAAAGCATTTTGAGAAGGAAGTGGTGTCAAGACTTTGCCTCGTTGTCAGATGACCCAACTGTGTCACTGATTTTAGCAAACACAATCACTGTTTTTCCATCATACCTTATATGTAAACATATGGATTTTGGCTTAATGCATGTACACAGACAAAGGAGGTTAAAAGCTTTACAAAGGGACGTTAACTTGCTTGATAGAAGAAGCCAGTTTTAAATTTACGAAGATAAATTTACAAATAAAAGACCCAAACCCCTGGTCATTCTTCTCTTCTAAATATTTATTATCCTCTGCCTAGAAAAAGAATTTCCATCTTCTCTTTCCCTGAATATCTAAATTAAGATCTCCAGCGGTTTTCTAATTCCACATACTTTGTGCATATCACAGAAACACTCTTTCCTGATCTGTTTTCCAGATATCTTGCTTTCAAACAGTTAGCTACATCAGGATTTCTCCAGAGCAAATCAATTGCTGATAGCTTTGGCTCAGCCAGACACAAGCTTTAGCACGATGACACCCTTCGCAAAAGAAATTACAAAAAATGGCAAGTGGCTGTTACGATAAACCTCTCAAAAATGAATTACAGTTGCCATACCATGTAGCCCTTTGATTCTGATGTTGTTTATTCATTACCCTTTCAGTATATTCCCCAAAGATAGAATGAGACAGACATGGTCCAATTACTCCTTTTTGGTAAGCTGTAATTCCTTGCAAAAGTCCTTTGAAGTTGGTACTAATCAATGTGAGGAAGTTTGGCAAAGTCCAGCCCAGTCTCAGGGTAAGATAGCTTAACAAAATAAAAAGGAAAACATAACTGAAAAAGAAATAGCAGATAGAACAGTATGCTCGCTAAAATACTATTGCATGACCAGTCCAGGCCAGTCTTACCAGGTTCATAAGCTTTGACAATGATACCTCTAGACAAGGAAGGAAGCAGTACTTGCAAGACAAGGGTCAAATACAGAGAAAAACTGTGCTTTCTGAATTCAGTGTGGAAAGTCTTCCATAATTTTTATAAGTTTCCCCAAATACCATATTTCCTGTTTTAAGAAAAATCCTTAGGAAGCAAGTTTTATGCAACTGCTGGAACCATGTGCCACTGAAAGGATTAATCACAATATTTTCCCTATCTTGTGAAGCTACCTCTGAAGAGAAGCCACCCACCCCTAAGATGAAGCAGGAGCCCTGGTGATTATGGCAGGCTTGTTCACCACACATGATGCCAGGTGTACAGCAAGCAGCAGATGTAAAGACAACTGACAATTGGCAAACACATTATCAGTTGATGGCCATAAACATTTATGCAGTGCTGCTAGGCATCATGGTGACAAATCTAATCTTTTTGTTCAGATCAGTCCAAGAAAATTTATGACTTTTTTGCCTAGTAATTTTACTGTAAAATCTTTACCGTAAAATCTTTATGAGCCTGAGGAAAGAATTGCAGGAAGCCTGAACATTTTTATCAGTTGCTATGTGAGTTTGCTTTGCTGCTTATTGCAAAGGAGCCGAGTTCTCAGCATGGCTGAGAGTGTTTTATAGGGGTCAGCCTCTGTCTCTGAAGAGTCAGCTGTAAGCACTGTGAGTGCCTCTAAACATGCAAGAGAAATTGCTATGTATGGACCAGACAGTAAAAGCCAAGGTTAAGCTTGAATGGAAGACATTTACATTAATGCCATACTGTTCGCTTTTCCCAAAGACAATGTCAATGTTGCATGTCCCTGCACTCAGAGAGAAGACACAATTCAAGGACTGACAATAGATACTTACTTTAAAACATTTTCTTTCTCTTTATTTTTTTCCTGATGGTTGCTACAAGCAAAGGAGGTATTCAGAAATGTAACTGCACACTACAAACACAGGCAGCAAACTAAGCTGATGGCATGAAAGGCGTATCTGAGAACATAGAGTTGACAGAATCTGAGTCAGATTTTGTTCGGGTAGTTTTTAAGATACTCTCAGCAATAATATTGTCATTAGGAAACAGTTTTATTTTCCCATTCTGACTGTGTTTTGATTCATGCACGGGTTCCAGGAAAACCACCCGTTTACCAGTACTAGCCTTCTTCTCATCAGCTGGCAGCTCTTGTGGCAGTGTGGAATTCAGTATGGATGAGTGGGCACTGCTTTGGTTCAGCTTCCTCTTCTTCCCTTTTGCCTTACATTGACATGGACATGGGGTCAAATAGAGATACAGCAGTACTAAGACAATACTGGCTACACAGGCAGCAAGGGTGGTAAAAGCTGTATTAAATGCTTCATGAGCGTGGGACTTGTTCACTGTGAAATTGCTAACAATTATTCTAACCTCTATGGTCTCATTTAATAGTCTTTTCTTATTTATTGCAATGCAGGAATACAGCCCTGAGTCCTCTAGCTGGGCATCAGTTATCTCCAGGCTGCCGTTACGGAACACCTTAAAGTTGTCGGTCTCCCTGTCTGGCTCCAGCAATCTATTGTCAGGACTAACCCAAACAAAGTGTGTGCCTGCATCACTGATTCTGCTGTCACAGTGTACAATCAGCCTGTCACCGACCTGGGCATCGTGAATAAACCCAAAGGCTTGGAAAGAGCTGTTGACGGTGCTTTCAGAGCAATTCAGGAAGTTATCGTGCAGTAAAGGCAGTTTATTGTAACCTTTTGGGTCTGATTGCAACAAACAGGTGTACTCATTTTTGAATTCCACCACTGAGCTGAAGTGCCTTTGATACCAGAAGATTAGCATGGAGTAGAGCATACAGTCACAATAAAATGGGTTGCCATGAAGATAAATTCCACTAAGATGTTTCGCCGGCACTGAACTCAGGCGCTGAATAGGCATCATCTGGATGTGATTAAAGGAAATGTCCAGCAACACAAGATCTGTCAGCTTATGTTTTCCAGTGTACAAGTCCAGTGGGAAATGTGAGAGCAAGTTATAGCTTAAGTACAGTTTCTGTAATCTGTACAATCCTCCGAAGGCTGGGGGCTCTATTTGTGTAATCTGATTGTTGTACAGCAGGAGAACCTCCAGCACCCTTAGCTCCTGAAACACAGGGCTGCTCAGCGTCTTCAGGCTGTTGGACGACAAGTCTAGGTACTTCAGATTTGGGGTTGTGGAAAAGCTTCCAGTGATAATGCCGCTAATGCTGTTATGATTGATTATTAAAGTGTTCAGTTTCTCAAACAGTGCTGGGACCCATTCAGGCTCCAAAAACCCAATTCTGTTGTAACTCAGATCCAGCCTTTTCATACATTTATAAAGATTTCCTGGCACTCGAGAGAGGTTCTTATTGGTGCAGCTTATGATATCACTGGCACAGATGCAGGCTGCTGGGCACATCCCCGGGGCACTGCCACAAACACTCATTGTGAAGACCAAGAAGCATGCCAGTCCTCTGCAGTTCACTTTAAAAACTCCAAGTTGAGTAGGAATTGTCCACCAGGTTAAATACATTGTCATTGCCTCTTAGCTGTCTCCCAGTGCTTCTTGCCACAGATTATATGTGCAGTTAGCTTCGTGCTAATTGCTGTCAAAAGAGGGATACAGAGGTACAGCATGTTAACATTTACAATTCATACCCTTCCTGATTTCTTATGCATGCCTTTTGAAAAATACAGACAATCAATCCTTAATGTTCCAGATGGTTAACTGCAAAATCTAGTTGTTTGTAGGTGATGTAAGCTTAACATTGGTTTTTAAGTAAACATGAAGTACTGCACTTGTGTAAATATTCACACTACAGATATGGTTTTTTTTTTTCTTTTCAAAAATAATGCAATTATTCTTCAGTCTTGGACCAAGAAATGCAATTTCTGATTGTTCATAAAAAAAAAAAAAAAAAAAAATCAGAAATGCTCCTCTGTGTAACATAACTGGGCAATAGCATCTCCTACCTGTTTCCAAACCAACACAGACAGAAAATTCCCGGTACAGGACAGAAAAAGCCTCATCCAAAGATGCCGTGTTCTTCTCTAGTGGGGAGCAGTTGCAACACGTGTTTCTTTCCAATCAGAAAATGTCACACAGCAAAGAATTTTCTCAGACTTTAAATGTCAAACAAATTCCTTTTTTTTTTTTTCTTTTTTTCCATGCGGTAACTGATAGTTCAGGTAGCAGCAGTCTATTTTTAAAGTTATTCAAGATGTCCAATTGGAATATTTTGTATTCTGCTACTTCTACCTTTGCCAACATAACTGTTGAGGAGGAAATCTTCTGTGCCTGGTGCCTACCTCAGGCACAAGTTTTGGGAACTTTCAGTAAGAATGAGTCAGCCATTTCTCAAAACTTAGTAAAGGAAAAAAATATTTTGCTCATACTTAAATAGTAAGACCAAATCCAACCATGTTATTTTCTGTGAATATTTTAGTGTCACTATGGTTTGAAGCAGGGACGTAACATTTGGCAGGGTAGTGATTCTGTGCCAAAGGATATGCTTTTTGCCATCTGCGAAGAAAATGTACACATACTTAGCAGTGTAATGAATATTTCTGTTCACTCTTGCTTTCTCTGGATACCTGTTAAGAATTTGTCAGTAAATTCCCAGGTGAATCCATCTGCACTGATTACCCCCAGCCCTTCACAGCTCAAATGTGGTATTCAGCTCCCACATATTAACCTCAGACTTATTTCTCCAGTCTCATCCAGCTGTTGGTAGAGTATAGGAGCAGGATCAACCCCACAATGACTGCTCTGCACTGCTCAGAGTGGCTATGGCCAGAAGCTAGGAAAGTGCCTGTTGGCAGCACCAAGGAGGAAAAAGAAGCAACCTCAAGTGGAAAGAAGCAGAATAAAAGGAAGAGTTGTATTCTCTGATGAGACAAGATGGATGAAAAAAGGATGAGTCTAGAGGATGAAAACGTTAAAATCAAGACCTAGAAGGTGGAGAACAACAGGACAGAAAAGAAGCCAAAGGGAAGAGTGGAAAAGGGAGCATAAGAAATGCACAGGGAAGGAAGGGCAAAGCCAGGAGAGGAGGATGCTAATGGAGCATTCACCATCATTACTAGTGAAGCAGCTGAGGAGGAGGTAGTTTGAGCATGCAGAAGTCAGTTAAGGCATATGAGACTGGAAAAGCACATGGGGATGGTGTAAAGGGGAAGTAGAGGGTTAAACAGAAGAGGCAAGAGTTTCAGGAGGTGAACCATAGAACACACTCCTCTGAAGAATTTGCATCTGCTACTTATGAATCTAAGATTATATATGCAATTAATTAATATATGTGAAATGCACTAATTTCCACTCCAGTTCCAAATTCCTCTCCTCTAACCCTCTGCCAATCTGTCAGGTTGTTCGTCTGCTAACAAATCCACCCTTAAGTCAAGTGGTAGAGGATGTGCTATGAATCTGAAGAGCTGAACCCTCTAATGACCCACTAACAGAAGAAATATGAAGGCAGCAGGATACAAGAACTCACCTCTCACAAGAATTTATATACACATTGATTTTAAATGTTTGCATTCACATTAAGAGAATGGCAAGACTGCAAAGTGAAGTGCTCAAAAATTCAAGTGTTAGAATTAAGGTTTTATGTGCTGTTTCAGATTTTCTATACAGTCCTTAATTACACAATCGCTTAATTTGTTTTCTCTCGAAACCTTTCCTCACAATGTGCCCAGCTTCTGAGGGAGAACAGGGAGAAGAACATGTGATTACATCAACAGCTCAGGAAATGCCTGTACCTGAGAACTGGAGCATACCCAAGCCTCTGCCTCAGCGTTCTCATGAGATCAGACAACTTATGAGAACTGGTAACTGTCAAGAAAATAATAAACATATGACAGTCACCCGCTTGACACTTAGAAAATAAGGAAACTCTTAGTATTAAGTTTGGGAAGGACTGATCTGAGGAAGTTCTGAGATGAGTGAAAAATGCTGGTACTTCTGACTGTAAGGGCTTCTTACTTCCCTGCCTATAAAGGGGTTGGGCAACATGACCTTAGCTATAGAAATAATGTAAAGATAAATGAATTGAGTCAAATGAAAGCTTAGCATCAAGATTCATAGTCTTCTAGGCTTTTAGATCCTAATGAAGTATATATCTGCATGGGACTTTCAGTGAGAAGTTAGGAACCTGGAAGAATAGGTTTTTTTAAACAGTCCTAAGCACCTAACTTGGTTGCTTTTGCTAGCTAGCTAATCTATGGCAATAACTAATAGATACAAATGCTCCTAGAGAGTAAGACCTATGATGCTTATAGATGATATAGAAATGACCATCAGGGAATAATTCTGTACCTCAGTGTGGATTTGTATGGCATGCAGTGCATAACACACAGTGGAAACACACTGCCAGATGAAAGAAGAATTTAGTAACTGCTCATTTAGTTAGTATATTGCATGAGGCGAGGCACTGGAAAACCTTATACCGTAAAACCATGTGCATGAAGACTGAATTATAAAGTATCCACAAAATAGGAGACAAACTCCCGTTGCACAGGTTGCCTAGGTTGCCTTTCCCACTAATATTTAAATGCCTGATTCTGCAACATATGCAGTCTAATTTTTAATGTAACTGCACTTGCAGTTTTGAAATGGCACTTTTAAAATCAGTTCCTATGTTGAATAGAACTGTGATCCTGAAGATACTCCAAATGGGACATACTAGAACAATGCTCTTTCGGAAGGGTTTCCAAGTTTAATACACTAAACAGCCTTGCATATTTGCTTCTTTCCATACTTACAACTATCTCACTACAAACTCTGAGCTAGTCTGCAATCAAATCCCAAAGACAAATCAGTGGCTGGTGTAAATCAACATAATACCTTTGAGTTCTAAGGGGCAAAAACAGTTTGCAGGGGCTGAAAACTGGGTTGTCCATTTCCAAAGCCCACTGAGGTTGCCAAATGAAAACTGTTTCAGGTAACTTAACTTGCCTGGTGAGGCAAATCCAAATTATAGACACCATAAACATATCACAGGACAAACAAGACTATCTGGAGTGTATCCTGAAGAACAGAAACCTTCCTTACCATGCCCACATCACAGTGCAGTGCCTACATTCCCAACAGGTTCTTTGCCCTTTTGGAGGGTAAGAGTGTTGAGTTGCAATTTGCTCCTCAACTGTGTTCCCCATACCTTCTTCATAGATTACACAGGATGGCCTATAAAGCCAAGCATGTGCAACATAAATATTTATGATCTATGTGATCATTTGAACTTATTCAAAATGATTGCATAAACATTTCTGGGTTAGTAATGTGTACATGTTAAGTGGCAGGTAAGAACAAAGTCTACAGTCAGCCTTCTATTAAAAAGTGGCATTTCATTTCATCGCAGTACCATTACTTCAGGTCTCAGAAAAGTACTACTTTACAAATTTCAGTATTACATTATTTCTCAAGAGAGATATTGCTATTAAATACTATGAGCTAACATCTGCCAACAGACTCTGGCTAAGTACTTCACCATTATTTCTGAATGGGCTGGGTAAATAGCTTTTTTGATTTATAGTAAAGTGAAGGGCACAGCTGGGAGTTTTGTACTTGAACTCTTTTAAAAGAAATCATTTCTTTGTGGTGTTGAAGTGTGATATTTTAAGTTCACTGCCAAAAACACAGTACATCCCGAGATGAATCATCCATGCAGTAAGGGTGTACATGCTTAACTGTTTGAGAAGAAATGCAGGGTATATCCTCGTATCATAAGGAATATCTTCTGTTGTCAGAAACAGCTCAATTGACTACAACAGATCAACTCCTAGACAAGTTGAGGACTTGTCTCTTGGTTTTGATCTTTTTAATGTGTGTATTTGTTGTGGGGGTTGTAGTTTATTATTGCTTGGTTGGGATTTTTGTTTGCTTGTTTGTTTGGTTGGTTGTAACCTGTGTGCAAATACTGGATTGATTAATGCTTTACGGTAGGAATAACATCTTCCTGTGCACTGGTGATACAAATAGTCCCACATTTGGCTCTCACTTTCTGCACAGTGAATATGCAAGTATTTGCACATAACCCTGCTGTACTACCGCAGGAACTGTTGAGCCTCTAAAGAGCTCAAACACTAAAAACATTAAAGATTTCAGCCTACCCTCCAGAAGGTCCATGCCATTTCTACATCTCCTATTTCTTTTCCTTGTGCCACATCTCCTGTGAGTGTCTGTTCTGATTCTCAATGTCCCCCGACCTGGCCAGCCCACAGGTCACTCACACACCTTTGCACCTTCTCATTGACATTCAGTGACCACACAGCTGCTCTTCTCTTCTTACTAGTCTACATATCAAATTACTCGGGGCCATATTAGTTAAATATAATGATACATGCAATGAACCAGTGATGGCTCAGGTGTTAACAGTGTTTCCTCACAGCCCTTTTTGTTTTTTCCCCATGGCATTTGACAAGGCTTTCCTCATGAACTCAGAAGAAAAAGTGACACTTAGAATGGGGTTTTATTAATTTCTAACAACAGTATTATACAAGTGCAGTTATTCATGCTTTTAATCCTAACTTTGGGAGTCCTGCTTAAGCACAAAACACAGCCATTAATTACAAACAAACTGGTGGCATCCTACATAATTAATCTTTCAAATGCTACACTTGTAAGGAAGGTCTGTGTAAGCGTCCATTTCCTTTGTGTGTGTTTGTGTGTGGGATGCTGTCAAAGGAAATGCCCCTATAGTGGCCACCTTACTCCAGGCTCTATTTTGCTTTTATCATTTCTGAGTGGGAAAGGCACTTTCTGCATTAAATCTGCCTAACAACTGTGCTCAGCATTTCTGACTGATCATATCTGGATTAACCCCAACCATCGTAATCCACAAGATTTAGCAACATGACAGATTGGACACCAGAGGCTGTTGGTGAGCTACATCTGGGTGATGTCTTGATACACTGGACTAAATCCCTGAAATGGGCTAAACCATGCTTGATGCAGGACCTAATAGTGATGAAAAAAATAAAGACTTTAGGTTACCTTTGCATCAAGCTGATCCTGAGGTCAGTCTGACAAATGGAGTGGTTCCTGACCAGCACCTGGCCAGACCTCAATAGTGCTCTATTAGAGATTCATTTGTCCTAGCAATCTTAGTCGGTTAAAACTATCTTCTCCCACTCATCCCTCACTAAAGATTGAATTCCCCCAAAGACAGATAACTCGCTTGACTTGAAGAAAACTGAGACACAGATGAGCAACTGAGTGACGTACCACAGAGCCTGAGTTGGACTAATCATCAGCAGTCTGTTTACGGCAGTATCAGCTACATAGAGTCAACACTGCAGCTCTTATCTCTCTTGAGGGAGTACAAGCGAAATAGGCACCAGTAAAACAACAAATGCATTCTTTTTTGCCATGTTCCTTTGTAAATCATGCTGCACCCTAGTTTAAACCTTGCAAATTGCTTCAGTTGCTAAGGAGATCAGCGAATAATTAATAAAAAAATGCAATGGTAAGTGGCAGTGCCTGTTACAGTATCAGTAACCAGTCTCCAAGCAATGCCAGATCTTACGAAAGTTTAGTTGCCCAGCGTAGGATCTTCACCGCCTTCGAAAGCTTCTCTGACAGGCTAAACTTCAGAGAACCCCCCTTGCCTATGAAGGGGGGAGAAGAGGGCTCCTGTCAGCCTCCCGATGGGAATTGCCCGCTGCAGCCCCCCGATCCCTATCGGGGGTCGGCGGAGAGCAAAGTTTCGTCGAGCGCGACTGCCGGGCTGGCTGAGCCGGCGCCGCACCGGGGCACCCACAAGCACAGCGCCGTACTCTCGCCTCACGACCTACCCCCGGGGGGTCCCTGACCGACTTCCCCGGGCAGGCTCGGCCGCAGCTGCTCCGTTCCGCAGCGGAGATAGGAGCCGGGTCTTCACCGCCCGCTGCCGAGCTGCGCCCGCCTTCCGCTCCCGCTCTTCCGGACTCTGCCAGACCGCCGTGCCCCGGCTACTGGAAGGATGCTTGCTCCGCCACCCCGCCAGGCAGCGTTACCTGGAGTTCCAGGCGGCCGCTTCATGTCCGGGGAGCGCGGTGCCGTCCCTGCCGCCGCCGCCGCCAGCCCGGGGCCCGCATGCTCCGCTGCCTCCGAGAGAAGTTGGGGGCTGCCGAGAGCGCGGCGGCGGCTCCTCTGCCCTCCCCCGCGGGTGCGGGCAGAACTGGCCCGCTGCCCGCAGGGATGAAGCGCAGGCCTGGAGCCCGGTACCGGCGGCAGGTGAGGAGGGAAAGCAGGAGACTCCCGGTGGCAGCAGCGCCGGGGTTTTTATCCCCTCCTGCCTCCGCCCTCGCTGTCCCCGGTGCCGTGCAGCGCCGGACTCCCGACGCGCTCCCGGGGGCTTCCGCGGAGGGTCGGAGCCGTAGGTACCCCTGGGGAGGAAAGCACCGCCTGCTCCCGCTCCGCCCCTCCCTGCGGGGGGCCGCGGCCCCGGGCGGAGCAATGCCCGCCCCGCTCCGCTCCTCACCGCGCTGCTGCCCCCGCCAAGAGAGGGCAGAGCTCCCCTTTCTCCCTTCACCCGACCAGGGTGGACTCAGCTCCGCTGGTGCAAAGCAGCCCCGAGCCCACAGGCAGGTCCCCGGAGCCCCGGCTGGGGGCAGGCAGCCCGGTGCCGCCGCCGAGGAGGCCGGGTTTTCGGGAGGACGCAGCAGAGGATGCGGTCGCCGTTAAAGGCATCAAAACTCCCTGTAAGCGGAGATGGGACCTCAGAGGGTTCATAAGGGGCAGATAAAGTTAAAAGGCGTTGTGTTAGCTCCGGAAAACAATCCTCCACTTAATTAAGTGATCAAAACCCACTGAACCTCCGCAATAAGGTGGCTTTTATGAGAGCAAAAGTCTATCGAATTATACAAGGAGTTATCTAAAATTAGTTGCCGGGTACCCAGCTTGTCTTGACCACGGGATCTGAGGGAAAGCTGCTGCAAATGGGAAAGCGTGATCAGGTCAGAAAGAAGCAAAGCTGCAGCTGAAAGCCTAAGAACTTCCTTCTCTCGGTTACACACTGATTTTAACCTTCTCCAGCAAAGTTTCTCACTACATTTCCACCATAATTTAGAGTACCCTATATTTAGAGACTGAAACTGAACAGGGGCTAGTTTAGCAAATAACAGAGATTGTGGATTTATTGTCATCCAGACATGCAGTTTATGGAACAGTTTTCAGCAAATGGGCTTGTGTATTAAAGCTGCTGTAAATCACACTTTTCTTCTAAGGGTACATAGTGAAGTGATGTTTAATATGAGGGTTTGTGGCTACATATAATTCTCAAGGGTTCCTTCTTGTTCTAAAAATCATGCTACAAGCAAATTAAAATACTTTAGTATAGTACAAGGTATCTGTTAAAAATGTGATTGAATAGGTTGAAGCTTGGTGAGCTGTGGGTAATACTGCTATTGATTTCAAAGACTTTTTGAGCACTACCTTACCATAAATATTCAGCTTTTTATTAATCATTCTTATTTTCTGTTGTTTTTCTGCATTTCTGTGCATTTGGATGATACACCAGTGAAGTTATTTTAATCTCTAAGTTATTGATTCAACATTGATTGGTTTCAGAACCTCCATTGAAATATTCATTTGTTTAAAGCAGCTTGTTGTCTTCATTTAGACCAAACTATTAAAGTTTTCTGGTTATCTCAATGTATCAAAATAATGGGTGAAATTTAAGTTGATTGGATTGCCAATACAGACTGAGGAAGATGATAACAACTTTTTCGTCTCCTTCCCCTACTATCAAGATTGAAAATGTTGAGCTTATTCTTCTGAGACCTACTTATGGCATGAAAATATTGGCTGTCACAGCATATAGAGTAGCTGTCCATTTGTGGATATTTTGCACACTTTCTTTAAATTAAACTGGTTTTAAAATGCTAACAATTTTAATTGCAGATTGTTCAGACCTCAGTAAGTATGGAGCACTGATAGATGCAAAGTGACAGGATTACCTATAGCCAAGTTATTTAGATTCCAGCCATGAGATCTGGATATAGTGACAATTATTTCAGGGAAGGCAGTCTCCAAATCAGAGTGAAGTGTCTAACACTTAAGGCAATAAAAATTTTGTTTTCCAGTTTTATTTTTCTCATTAATGCTGTCTGGGATTTGCTTTTTATGTTGGAGATCTCAGGGCCCAGATCCTCAAGAAATTGATGGGAGTTGTGATGATCCTTACATGGGCGGCTTATCTTACAGACAGAAGCCATCTGCCAATAAGCAGTCTTTACAGAGAAATCATGATCGAGGGATGCATTGAGCAGTCTGAAAGGAGTTCAGAACCACAGGATCCTTGTAAGTCCAGAAACAGCTGGTTGTAAGCCCAGCAATTCTTCATTCAGTCTGAATACTGACAAGTCTGCAATGGCATAATGCAATCTAATTCATTGTGCTATTTCATAACAGAAATGTAATTCAGTATATAAAAATATTTAACAAATTCTCATTTGCTACATCCTGAATTACAAGTAATTGTTATTTTTTAAAAAATCTGATTTCTGTGGGAACAATCAGGATTTAACTTTCTTCTATAAAATAATACTGATGTGAAAGCAGTACCTATCCCAAATCTTTGTTGATCAAACATGGGCACAACCTCTGTGAAGCTGACAGTACATTAATTAGAACATGAAACCTTTCTCATGGTAATCTGTACAAATGTGAGGTTGTTGGCATCACCAGTAGAGATTTTTATTGCAGAGAATTGCTGATACCTCTCTCCTTGTCTCAAAACCATCAGGATCCTGCCTGTGTTTCCCTGCCCCTGTACCAAACTATCTATTAGAGTGAAAGCTTTTCAGTTCTTGTTTTTATGTCTTGTGCAGTGCCAGACAGACTGATGGACCTTGAGGAGTTCTTTTAATAACAGTATTTTGCTTGTGCTCTTGAAAGCACCTACAAATACAATAATACCTCTAATAGCTTCAAAAAAAAGTCTTTTTAGTAAAACAGCAATGCTATTACAGTTACACAATTAAATTCATCATTAAAGGACTTTTATTTTTTTTTTTTTCAAAAGCAGGATCCTTATTCACTTTTGCTTCAGGGAGTTTACAGTCCCTTTACGATCAAGCAGTGCAAATGTTGGGCTAGGGACTAATTAGGAAGGGAGTACTGAAAGAAAGAAATATCCTCCACCTCTTCTCTTACACTGCTTCTGGCAAGGGCAAGAGTTTTCTGCCATAATGCTTGTGTTGGAAGAAGGATTTCCAGCCTCCAGTTTAAGGTGTGGTTATATACATTATAGACATTAAATAGCACTCAGTAGAAAGAGTTAGAGAGTAATCTGTAATCTTCCCTTTTGTGATTCCTCTTTCTTATTCCTAAATGAATTCTGTCTCAGTGTAAGTGCAGCCTGGCAATTAGGATACTTCAGTACTCCACTGCTGGGAGACATGGACTGCAGTCCCAGCTGCATGAAGTCTGAAGCCCCGGGGGAAGTCAGGGAAGCAAGCTGCGCAAAGACTTAAACACAGATTTGAGAGTACCCAGAGAGTTATTCCTCTTCCCCCAGTCATTTTTTAGAAGGAAATGGTAGCTGACACTGTATTTTGAAATCTACACCAGACAGCTTGGCATGTAGTGGAGCAAGCCCCTTAGCAGAGAGCAGTGGGTCCGTGGATCCTGCTTGGGCTTCAATGTAAGATACAAGCAAAAATGCTTGGTCCTGTCAAGGCTGAAATGCTTTTGGCGTGCCCTGAAGTAGTACATGGCTGCTGCCGTGTGAGAGATCCTTCAGTACCTGAGGGGATGAAGAGAACAAAACGCAGGTCTGGTAGTTATGTCAGTAGCAGACATGGGGTTTAAAGCTCTTATTGTGCATCAGAAGATGAGCAGGACTGTCACCAGAGAGTTACAATTGCTCTTTTCAACTCTGTTTTCTAACTAATTTGAAGCTGAGCCTTGAGGACAGCTTTTCTGTTCCACTAGGACACTCGTCACCAGGCTGCTCAGTCTCCAAGGGCTCAGACTCTTTTCTTCCTTTTCTGAAGAATCCCTTTTTTACTCCCACATAGGAATGAACATTGTTCATTAGACTAAGGGTAAAGAAAATAAGAGAGTGATTCTTTAGCCCAGTGTGTGGGATGTGGAAGGACTGTATTTACTTCCTACCTGAGCAAGCCGTTCCTCATTTCACATCCTTAGACATTCAAAACTGCCTTTTCTTCCTCTCTATCACTAAAATGTATTTTATTGCTCCTTATTTTCAGTTTAAAAGATCTGAAGGTCTGGAGGGGTTGTTCAAAGAGACATGGAGTATCACCTGTCTGCCAGTGCCATCTTTCCCCATTCTGTCCTCAGAATTGCCACCAGCTGGTAAGTATTATTGAACAGGGAGTCAGAGTGGCTAGCATTAAGTTGAAGTTCATATTAGGGGTGAGTATACTTCAGCATAAAAGCTTTTTACTATTTATATTTATTGATTCAGCCTTGTTTTCTTGCCCTTCCTCCATTCAAATGCCTCTTTACTACCCAAAATGTCAGTTCCTCAGTTGGGCAGATTTGCGGTCACTTGCAGTCCTCTTTGATGTCTTTGCTGACTCTAGGATTTCATAAGACCAAAGATGGGAAAAAGACCAGCAGTTATATCTTAAGTGTCTCTGGTAATCAAATTGATTTACTCTAAGGGTCTCCATGCTGTGTGCTGGTGTCATCGAGTTTGTGTATAAATTACAGAACATGCAGTTTATGTCCTGGTTGACTTCTAAAAAACTGAAAGAGCTTGAACTGAGGTACTCACCATCCACACGTGTTTCATATGTTATGAACAATAAATGAACATTCTGAGATACATTCTTAATTTGAGCTAGATTAGCCACTGAAATCTAAAAGTTTGGAAACAACAGAAGTAAGTGCCAGTGGATTGTGGTCCTTGTGGATTTTTAGGGTCCTTAAGTCTTAGAGTTTGTGGATCTCAAATACACCCAGAAACATCATTAAGCAGTACTCAAGTCTTTGGAGCACATTTACATGCAAGGAAGGCATTGTTGAGCACTGGAGGATAATTTATTTTCATTTTCTATTCCAAAGGCAGCACTTGAGAAAATGTTGCAAATTAACACAAAGTTATTGGTTCAGTGAATTTAGCCTTTAATAGTAAGAACATTTGGGAAAGTAATTTGTCATGGCCTTGAGCAGTCTCTTTTAAAGCAGAACGATAGCTTTTCTGTGATAAGAGGTAGGTAACCTAACCTTTAAGATGCAGTTCTTCATGCAAATAAACCTTGCTGGTGGACTTGAAAAGGTGATTTTGAATGCTGTCGGACATTACTTTTTTCTTCAGACACCATATGCCTCTCGTATAGCCAAAGTAAAAGTAGGAAAGCTTTTTAGAATGCCAGATTCATTTTGTAGTATAGAGGGCTCTAGTGAGTTACTGCAGTAACCATAAAACATCTGAAGAGAGATCATGCAAGTGTATTTTCTGTTAAAACCTGAATACTACCCCACGGCAATATATGAAGTATTTGTGAATAATCTCTAGATTTGCAATATGAGGGATATGGAAAAAGAAAATGGGTGATGTGGATGCCCCATCACTGGAAGCGTTCAAGGCCAGGTTGGATGGGGCTTTGAGCAACCTTTTCTAGTGGAAGGTACCCCTGCCCATGGCTGCGGCTTGGGACTAGGTGAGCTTTAAGGTCTCTTCCAACACAAACCATCCTGTGATTCTATGATCTCACCCTCTTGACTTTAATTGTTCACAGATACAGCACCATAGTGGCTATACTTCTCAGAGGGTATAGTGCAAACCCGTTATATGAATCTGCAGCACTGGTAGGAGATGAAGGAAGTTCTGGGAGGTTTCTCATATTGAGTGTGTGACTCGTTTAATTGGTTGCTACCTTCTGATCCCCCTCATAATTTTCACGGAGCTTCTGCACATTTTCTCTCCCTCTCCAAGACCCTACATGCTGGATATGGCAGGAGATGAATGGTCATTCTTAAACGTGAGCTGCCAGGTGAGTATGTCTAATGCCTGAACTCATGGAGTGAGAGAGAGCATAGGATGTAGTCCATTGCATTTCAAAAAGAAATGAAAGTAATAAAAAACCAGTCTAGAAGATCAGTCCCCACCTGCAGTCTTCTTCCACATCTCTTTCACTTTATATGATTCAAGGTGCCAGATGTGGCCACCCATTGTGGCCAGGACATGGAACCCCAAAGCATGGTGCTGCAGGTTCCTCCAGGCTGGTATGAAGACACTCGGTCTGAGTTTACTCTGCAGGCAGGGTGTCTGTGTGTATGTAGCTACATGGCTGCAAAGGACAATTTTCTGCACACGGATTCATTCCAAAGGTGTTTACACATATATAGCTCTTCATCATAATGAGCTATGGCTGCTCGGCACCAGAAATACTCTTTGGAAGATGTGAAACAATGTTATATTTTTACCTTTTATAAAACAACAAACTGAAGCTCCTAACAATCACTCTGACGTATTCCCTCCAACCGGTGTCCTTTTTAAAGCAGATACTTTACTAGCATTGAGCAAGCAGTTGCTGAATAACACAGGAGAACTATGTAGGAAAGAAAGAAAATTGTATATCATTTTGGTGAGCAACATTTACTTTGCAAAGGCTTTTATGATCCATATTAATCCAGGCTGAAACTGCTCTGACTTTGCTTCAGCTAGTAACAGGGATGAGCACAGTCATCCATTACCATTAGCAACTTTTGAAAAAAAATAAAAAAGGAAAAAGGATATAATGAAGAAGTCTGTTGGGAATTGGCACTGTGATTCTGGACATGAATGCATCTTCCATGATTATTTCTTTTGACAATATTTGAGTTGGAAATAAAAGGTCACATTCCCCATTATTTATAACCATGCATCTTGAAATCAGCAGGGGTTACCCTAAGGGTAGAATTTCTTTTACATGCAGAACCATGTTCAGTATACTGCTTATTCTTTCTATTACAGACATAAGCAAGCACAGAGCCAAACAGCAATATGTCTCCATGATGGCTGTGTATTGCCTTCTCGTTTGCAGTGCTTGCAGGAGTGCTGGGGTGGCCTCTCACACTGAGCATGCCTCTGACCCATTTCAGATTTTGCAGAGAACTTTTCTGCTCTTCCTCTTGATGCTTAGATTTCAGGACTGAAACCATATCACAGTGTTGTTCAGCGCAGTTTGCTCTGAAGTGTGTGTCTGCAGAAACTAGAATTCCCTGTCCTGCTCTCTGCCTGTCTTGTCTTGTGCTGAGGTAAAAGTTGGCATCAGCATCTTTCTGAGCTGAGTTTCATAGTAAGGGATGCCTGAAAGTCTCCTTTAAACTCTGTTATTGCTACGAAGGGAAAGACTAATTGGAATAACTATGTTTGGATTTTTTTGTTTGACTGTGTTTTGAGGCATATGATCTGGCAAGAGTTATGAGATCAAACTGTGGACATGATGGTATCCTTGTTTCAGTACAGTGGTTAATGCCTGGACATAAATTAATGCATTTTTATTAAGGGTAAATTTCAAGAATGTATTATATATTCTTATCAATGAACTCAGTTGAGGCTATGGTCTCTGCTAATAAGGATTCATTACCAATACTCCTATGGTATCTGGATGGTTGATGGCATCTGAGTGCTTGGGTTTTGAAAAATGGAAGACTGAGAAAAATTAACATACTTAGAATAATCTCAAAATATTTGCCCTTTGAACTTCAAATCTAGCTGGGCAAAACTTGACAACTCTAGTACATGAGACCGATTTTACAGTGGATGGAAAGAGTATTTTGTAAATTTATTGCCCAGCAAATAAAGTAGAGAAGCTTCTTTTGATCTTATAAAAAAAAAAAAAGAAAAGCCCTGCTGCAATTGGAAGCTTCCACTAGCCATTGCTTCATTCATTGCCTGCGGTAACCTTAAGTAAAGCAGAAATGTTTGGGAGCATGGAAAAACGCGTAGTAGAGACTGATCCTTTCTGCCTCCTGGTTTATTTCTATTCTCATTTCAATGTGCTGAAAAAGCAATTAGTTCTTTCAAATCCTGAAATAAGAAAACTTTTTTTAACCTTTGTGTTTTGCACTGGATTACAAGCTCTAATTGAAGGTTTTAATATAATTGGAGCATCTGCTAGGTGTCTTATCCAGATGGAATCTCTTGCTTGAAAGCTCACATTCACTTCTTGTTTTTCCCACAATCAGAGCATTTGCTGCTTGCTTCTTCTTTACCCAGGTGATTATTTTTATGAAGCTTGTCAGTCTACCATTATGTCTGAGACTTCCCCTTCTCTGTAAGTTTGGCTGAAACTCAGAGTCCCTTGGGAGACAGACAGCTACAGAGACAGCCAGCCTGTCTTCATAAGCCTCATTTACTTGACGCACCATGTTAGAAACAGAACAGCTGAGCATAGGACTACAGTGCCCACTCCCTGAAGAAGGAAAAATGGAAGATCCTGTACATTGTCTCTGCCATTTGTGCCTTTGAGTGTGGAGGACTACAGTCAGCTGCATTAATGGTTATGTACATATGGTATAATTGATTTTAGCAGGTACTGTCATTTAGCAGCCAGTATAGCCTTGTTTATTGCTGGTCCAATTGATAAGAGACTAAACAAGAGTTACATTGGTAGGTATTACTGAAGTTTAAAAGGCATTGGATAATTCTGGTAAATGAGAGTCTTATTAGAGTCTTCTAGAGTCTCTTTAGAGTCTTGTGACCTCCTTAATTCAAAAAGCTTTAAAATGAAGGGCAGAATGGATGTGCTTCCATTCATTATTCATTCAGGTAAACTTATCCCATTATTATGACTGTTCCCTGAACTGATCTTACTCTTTCCTTTCTTGGACTATATTTTTGGCTAGAAGACTTTTCAGATCGACCACAAATTAAAAATGTAAACTCTGAGGCTGCTCAAGATCATGATGGTATCTAAGTTACCATTTTTTTTTGTGCCCAGGACACACAGATCTCTATCATTCATGTCAGTAAGTAACACATGTAAAAAGACTTGTAAAGCAGCAAATTTGGTACTAGAGGGATGTCAGATCTGCCTTCAGCTGACATGTGGTAAGCTTATTATTGTGTGAACTACTGTGTTCAAGGAAACAGAAAAAAAAAGAGTGTAAAGTTTTATTTGTATTAATAAATAAAATGCTTTAAACAGGAAGCCTGCATTCCAAGCAGTGGAAGTGGAATGCCATTTTAACCGGCGGAAGGAGTTTTGCTCTCTTGCTCTTAGAACTAGATCAGTTTTTATCAGATGAAGCCTTTGCTGTTTGCTGTGCCCTCACAGCTGACCGTGGTTTTCTGGCAGCCATCTGACTGCTAGAAGCTTGAAAAACAACACATGGTGAGGTAAAATAGCTGCTGTGTTTTAACCAGCCAAGTCTGCTTTTCTCTTGTTGTAAGCTCCTGTTCTTTTGGCTACGGAGAGCATCTGCTTTTAATGAACACAAATAAGCCAATGAAATTCATATGTATGTTATTATGAGGTTTCCTTCCCTTTCTACATAAATATGATTAGCATTCTGAACTCCAAATACCTTCTCTGGAGTTTAAATATAGCTCTCTGTTTTTCTGGCATTGCTACAGTAATTATGATCATATACATTGGGGGAAGCTGTGAGGAGATGGCAATTTGGGAAACGTCTCTGGTTATTCTTGGCCTCACACAAATCCATTAATGCCTCTCTTTCTGGATCTGCTAGTGCTGATTTCTGTATTCATGTTTGTATTCAGTAGGATGTCATGAAGGCTGGTGTGAGTGGAGATAATGATAAGATTAAGAGCCAAGAAAGAATCTGAGTCTGTTTTTAGTAGTAGCTCCATTTTTTTCTTTTTGCAATTGAAATGCAGAGGAGAATCTTCCTAACCCATAGAACTCAGTTTTAAGACTCAGTTTGGGGTTTTTTTGTTGTTTTGTTGTGGTTTTTTTTTTTAATCTTGGAGCAACTTTGTTTTTTTGATCTTTGGCCATTGCTACCTTTTCCATCTTGAATAGTCAGTACCAGCACATTTCCTTTTATGCTTTTGCTGCTTATGAGTTTTGTGATGTGACCCATGGCTTGCACCCAGCCAGACACCAAAGCATGTCCTCAGACAGTATGTATGAATAGTTTTACTGAATCTATCAGGTCATCTGTGCTCTTTATTCGTCGGTTTGGTTAGTTCATCAGCAGCTGCAGGATGATTTAATTTTTTGTATTTCTACGTATCTTTTGGGTAGGAAACTGGGAGGATAAAGTCAGTACTCAGTCTATTTTCAAATCTTGCTTGTTAACCTCTGGTGGTGAGTTTCCAGCAGTCATCTACTTCTCCCACATTCTTTTGAACCCTGTCATAACTGTGAAGGGATAGCTCAGTTGTTTTTGAAGGAAATACTATTTGGTATGTTAGACAAAAACCTAAGGTATGTTTGGCAAAGCTTCTGTAATGGCTAACATCACCTGAGCCAAGCCCATTTTTTTCCATTCAGAGCTTTTATTTAGGAGAAGGCATCAAAATTTTATTTTAGCTGCACTTTTCAATTTGGTTTGGGCTGACAGTATATGGCTGGTAGAGAGCACGTATGTTCTCATGTAAACCTATGCTCAGTATTGTTAGTCTGTGGTATCAAGTCTTGAGCACCAACCAAGGGATTAATTTTGGAAGGGCTGTTACACCATGATTGGTTGAGGTCACTGAACACTTTCCATTGTAAGTCCCTGGTTTTGCTTGCTTGAAACCTTGTGACAGTTTCATAGCTGGAGCAAAAATATCCCACACTGTCTATCAGCCTGAGTTAATGTTTGATTAGGAAGTGTCAAATATTTCTGAAATGCTCTGAAACACGTCCAGAAAAGAAAGCGAACAACCAGTATTGCCTGTGTTAACATTTCTGACGAGTTTTTAGTGGAAATGCTCTAGCACCTCCTTGTTTTGCAGGAATTTGTGAGGAAAGCTTCCTTTTTGAGGAAGCAACCAATTTATAAACTGTTGAAATATTATGTTTTGCATAATGATAAACAGACCAGTTGCTTTTTACCAACCAAATAACCTAAATATTCTGCACTGGGAATGCCCTGTGCTAGGATGGAGCAAGAATAGCAAGTAGAATTGCAACCCTGGACTTTAGCAGGGCAAACTTTGGCCTTTTCAAGCAATTGTTAGGGGAAATCCCATGGGCAAGGCTGCTTGAAGGTAAAGGGGCCCAAGATAGTTGGTTGACATTCAAGAATTGCTTATTCCAAGCTCAAGATCAGAGCATCCCAACACGTAGGAAGTCAAGGAAGAGGACCAGGAGACCTGTGTGGCTAAATAAGGAACTGCTGGGTATGCTCAAGTGGAAGAGGAGAGTTTACAGGTCATGGATGGAGGGGCTGGCCACTTGGGAGGAATATAAGGCTGCTGCTAGAGGATGTAGGAAGGCAGCTAGGATGGCTAAGGCCTCCTTAGAATTAAATCTGGCAAGAGGGGTCAAGGACAGCAGAAAGAGCTTTTTCAAACACATGGCTGATAAAACTAACACCAGAGGCAAGGTAGGCCCACTGGTGAATGGGATGGGTGCCCTGGTGACAGAAGATACAGAGATGACAGAGTTACTGAATGCCTTCTTTGTCTCTGTCTACTCTGCCGCAGGCAGTCCTGAAGAGCCCTGTACCCCTGAGACCTCAGATGAAGTCAGGTCAAGGGAGCAGTTTGCCTTAGTCGATGAGGAATGGGTTAGGGACCAGTTGAGCAATCTGGACATCCATAAATCCATGGGTCCAGATGGGATGCACCCGCGGGTGCTGAGGGAACTGGTGGAAGTCATTGCTAGACCACTCTCCATCATCTTTACCAAGTCTTGGGAAACGGGAGAGGTGCCTGAGGACTGGAGGAAAGCAAATGTCACTCCAGTCTTCAAAAAGGGCAAGAAGGAGGATCCGGCTAACTATAGACAGGTCAGCCTCACCTCCATCCCTGGGAAAGTGATGGAACACCTTATCCTTGGTGCCATCTTAAGGCATATCAAGGATAAGAGAGTTATGAGGGGCAGTCAACATGGCTTTACCAAGGGGAAGTCATGCTTGACCAACCTCATAGCCTTTTATGAGGAAATAACATTGTGGATGGATGATGGCAGAGCGGTGGATGTGGTCTACCTTGACTTCAGCAAAGCATTTGACACAGTCTCCCACAGCATCCTCATAGCTAAACTGAGGAAGTGTGGTCTGGATGATCAGGTAGTGAGGTGGACTGCGAACTGGCTGAAGGACAGAAGCCAGAGATTTGTAGTCTATGGGGCGGAGTCCAGTTGGAGGCCTGTATCTAGTGGAGTGCCTCAAGGGTCAGTGCTGGGACCAGTATTATTTAATATATTCATCAATGATTTAGATGAGGGAATTGAGTGTACTGTCAGCAAGTTTGCTGATGACACTAAGCTGGGAGGAGTGGCTGACACGCCAGAAGGCTGTGCTGCCATCAAGCGGAACCTGGACAGGCTGGAGAGTTGGGCAGGGAGTAACTTGATGAAATATAACAAGGGAAAGTGTAGAGTCCTGCATCTGGGCAGGAACAACCCCAGGTTCCAGTATAGGTTGGAGAACGACCTGTTAGAGAGCAGTGTAGGGGAGAGGGACCTGGGGGTCCTAGTGGACGGCAGGATGACCATGAGCCAACACTGTGCCCTTGTGGCCAAGAAGGCCAATGGCATCCTGGGGTGTATTAGAAGGGGGGTGGTCAGTAGGTCGAGAGAGGTCCTCCTTCCCCTCTACTCTGCCCTGGTGAGACCGCATCTGGAATATTGTGTCCAGTTCCGGGCCCCTCAGTTCAAGAAGGACAGGGACCTGCTGGAGAGGGTCCAGCGCAGGGCAACTAAGATGATTAAGGGAGTGGAGCATCTCCCTTCTGAGGAAAGGCTGAGGGAGCTGGGTCTCTATAGTTTGGAGAAGAGGAGACTGAGGGGTGACCTTATTAGTGTATATAAATATATAAAGGGGGAGTGTCATGAGGATGGAGCCAGGCTCTTCTCAGTGGCAAACAATGATAAGACAAGGGGTAATGGGTACAAACTGGAACACAAGAGGTTCCACTTAAACTTGAGAAGAAACTTCTTCTCAGTGAGGGTGACGGAACACTGGAACAGGCTGCCCAGGGGGGTTGTGGAGGCTCCTTCTCTGGAGACATTCAAAACCTGCCTGGACACATTCCTGTGTAACCTCATCTAGGTGTTCCTGCTCCGGCAGGAGGATTGGACTAGATGATCTTTTGAGGTCCCTTCCAATCTGTAGCATACTGTGATACTGTGAAGGGGAAGAAAAAATTGCTGCTGGGGATTGTGCTTGGTCTTGGTCCTGACGTCTGGTGTCCATCTGTTCTGTTTTTAAAGTGGCCATTGCTGAGGCCCAGACAGCTGGGAGAAGAAAGGACTTACGGTGACAGTAGAGGAGTGCTTAGATGTGGGTGTCAGAGCAAAATGATAATGGAAAAAATAGTGTACCTGATGACTATCATAACCATGCACAAGGAAAGGCAATAAACTTATTTCTTGACATTATGTCTCAACTAGTGTGAATCAGTAACTGCTGAAACACAAGATTTATCAAAAAATCAGGTAATCATGGTATACTTTAGGCAGAAAGGAACTACTGGAGGTCATCTGTTCCAAACTTGCTGCCCGGTACAGAACCAACTTTGAAGTCAGATCAGGTTTCTCAGGGTCTTGCCTAGTTCCAGACTCCCTGAGTAACCTGTTCCTATGTCCCACTTCAGCTTGTTCAAGTTGAGAAAACTTAGATACCCTTTCTCAGGCAGATACGATTGTCAAGTTTTACCTGAGCAGAAAACCTTTGAATCACTCAATGCTGCTAGGTAACATTGGGTCAAATTGTTAATTTCAGTGTAGATATCGGCAGTAGATGGCAGGGTTTTATGACCTTTCTGACAGCTGTTTTCTATGAGATCGTTACTTGTATAAAATCAAGCGTAGGGGAAGGCCACACTATCTGTCTGCACTTACAGAGCTCTCATCTGTATTCCCCTTGTTTTTGCCACAGCCAGAAGTGCACTTTTTCCTCTGTCTTCCCTCCTTTCTCCCAGTTAATGTGTTTCTAATTTAATGGGAAGGAGATCTTTCTGGAAAATAAACTTTCGTTTAGCTAAGTCTGGCCCTGCATGTCATCACTAGGTAAAAGAGTCACCTAATAGCCACCCCACTCAGCCTAAGGACCTGACTTAACAGAACTCAAGGTTCTCAGGGAAATCAGCTTTATAATTTATCCTCACATCCACCCAAAGCATATCACAAAACGCAGCAAGTTATCACAGATTTTTAAAAGTAAAATCATCCCACAGTAAAAAAAAAGGAAAAGTTAGTTTTGTCCCTATCCCAGTTACACAAACTAATTAAGAGTGTTTGAGCAATGTTTTGATTAGCAGTATTTGCTTGTTTCAAAGCTGTATGGCAAAGCCTCCAAGAGAAAACAGAACGTGTACGTGTCTTGTGTCGAAAAGTGATTAAAATTTGGAAGTATGGACAATATTGATGTCGGCACCAGTTTTGGTTATGGCAGTATACCATCTGGTGTGTGGGATCAGCAGTACAAAGTCATTTTTCAGTTATTGAACAAAATAGCAGCTGTCTTTCGTATTTGTCATTTTTGCCTATTTTCCCATGCATCAACATAAAGTCTAAATGGGCAAAAACAAATTAGGAAGAAAGAAAAACCGACCCTTGGCTAAGCTTCTCTTTGAAAGTGTAAGGTGGTGAATACAGATTTCCTTGTGTGGGTTCATTAACACAGAATCTTTAAGCAGTAAGGGCTATGCAATCGTTCTGCCCATGTGTCAGTGTGTCTCCATTCCATGAGAACAAAGTTTTCTTCTCCTGTCCAATGTTAATCATGTTTCTCAGATACACAGACTTTTTGTTATGAAGTTAGTAAAATTTAGTGCATATTGCACCTGGGTAAGGGAAACCATCGCTGGGAGAAAACCTGCAAGTTGCCTGCTCTTTTTAGCCTGCTGCTGGCCAGTCATCACATGAATGCTGCTTAGCAATTCAGCACAGCAAAGCTGGGAACCAGCCTCAACACTGCACTTGGAGAATGCAGATAGTGAGGGGTTGTGGGGGCAAATGGGTCACACTGAGGCGAAGGGGCCTCATCACAATGACAGAAGCTGGAGTTACTACAACAGAGAGAAATACAGCATTGCAAGATGCTCTGTAAGAAACAAAGCCTTATAAATTCCTCTGTTGGAAGAACTTGATACTTTGTAATTTAAAAGTCATATATCAAATTTAAGCCATGGTGATGTTTTGTAGCAAGCTACCCCCTCTGGTTAAATAGAATTATAGCAGCCTTCTTGCAGTTCTGAACTCTGAACTCTGATCTGAAGCTTCGCTGGGCTTTTTGTGGACGCACAGTTCTGCTTTTAAGGAGTTTGTGTTTGGCCTGGGATTAGTATGCTCATTCCAAACTGTTTAGTATCCTGTGTGGTAGTAAAATGTTGCTCTGAAACACTTAATTCACTGGGACATTTTTATGCTTTATAAGCATTTATAGCCTAAAAAAGCCTTTTCTTGTATGGTCACAAAATAATTGCAGATATGACCGATGGATCATTTCTGGTGGTGATATAGTTGTTGTGGCATTAGGCTGTTTCATCTTTGAGTCCTTTTCTCCTAGCTTTGAGAGTTCTCTAACCTGCCTTCGGAAGAATTATGTGAAGCCAGGAAAGTCCCTTTGGAGTCCTGCAAGTCTGAAGTCAGGCAGGAGGATCTACCTTTTCCTCAGGCAAAAAACCCTCTTTCAGGTAATGGCACTTTTCAGGCCAACAGCCCCTGGGAAAGGAAAACAACACAGAGAAAGCTGAAGTTAATAAACTTGATAACCCTTTACTGGGGAAGTGCCCTCAACTTTTCACAGTCAAGTCATAAAGAAAGTGCTGCAAAGGAATTGTTTTTGTGACAAACCTGGGTTGCTTTCTCATGGGCAGTCAGAGAGAACAAAATGCTTTGCAAGTACTGTGTTTTGTGCCAGACACCTTGGGACCATTCAGTGTAGTTTTGGAACTCTTCCAAGATTCTGGGATGAAAGGATGAGAAAAAAATTGATAATTTAATTTTTCTTAAATGCTGTTTGACTTTACATAGCTCAGCATTTGTTCCTTTCAAGAATTTGTTGAAGAGCAGGATTATAGTGATATTACTCAGCTTTTATGTATTAATATATATGCAAGAGCTTTATGAAGATGGATCCTATGACTGTTGTAATTTCATAGATTTAAAGTTTAAAGAACAGAGACAGATAATGACAGACCTTCTAAATGACCTCCGGTAAATGGGAAAATTGGAAGTATACATATTGATTGCATTTTTTCCCAGGCTTTTCCCCCCAAATCTGTGTAGTAGTTGCTTCCACTTTGAGGTAAGAAATGTAACTTCTAAAGGGTTTTTTGAACCATGAGTGCTATGTTACAATGCCAGTTCCTTTCTTGAAGATTAATGTGAGAGCTAATTAATTTTAAATATAGTAGGAGGTGAAGATTCCAGCAAATGAAGCCTGAATACAGAAAACCCCTTAGTACCATCTCCTTCCTGAGTAGTTTTTGCTTTGGTGTGTCTGTTCTGGAGTAAAATGAGTATTTATCTAAATATCTTAAACAAGCTTTGCATAGAAATGAAAACAACAGGCCTCTTCTTTAATGCAGAGTAAATATTTTTTTTAGAAAGACTTGATGTCCTTTTAAATATCTACTAAACAAATGTTAATTTACTAAATTTAAAACTAATATTTACTATTGTCAACATTGTCATCAATCAGTAGCAAATTTCCAAGAACACAGACATGCACATAATACCTGATGAAATACAGTAGCAGAAATTAAACTTATTTGACTTAAAAAGAGGCAGAACCAGCAGCAGGATAATTTCTGTGACACTCAATACTTGACTATTTCTTTAGTACATATTCTTCATGTAAAGAAGGGACTGCCATGCCTTCTCATGTTGGCAGGCAGAAAGATTCACATGGATACCCCTCCAATAACAATTACTTGTAAGATGTATTTTCCAGCAATGTATCCAGGTATGATTTACCAGTAGTAAAAGATGGAGCATCCACCACTTCTCATGATACTTTGTTTCAGTATTTACTCATCCTGCCCATAATAACTGCTGCTTATTTTTGCTGTGATTTGGTATGGTTTCTATTTAAGTCATTGGCTCTGGTTATGCCTTTGACGTGTGCATTTTACAGATAAACATGGAAGACGAGGGCCTTCTAAGATGCTGAGAATTCAGCATGACCCTGATGAAAACCCATGTCAAAATCCATTATTATGCTTTTCTGCTATATCGTGCCAACACGACTCGGTAAGCCATCTCGGGCTTGGAATTTAGCTTCAAGATTGAGTACATTTGAGTATGAATGAAAGGTCCTCCTGCATGTAATAAAATAGCTATTTCTGGTTTATGATTAATTAAAAATTGATCTTTTTTTGCTTAAGAGTAACAAACATTCCTGAGAGAGAGTCTTTCTGAAAAAAAGAGTGGAACATGCAGATGTGAGAAATTATTTTGATTCTGAAATTGTGCATTTATCTTGGATATGTCTAACGTGTATAATTTGATTATACCTTAGTGCAAGCCAGAATTAGAACAGCAGATTGCTTACTTTTAGGAAGAAGAATAATCCAGAGCTTTATTGCTTACATTATTTGTGTAATTAGAGAAAGGCTAGGTCTGATGTCACTGGTTTAATCTCCAACATACTGGAGCATTTAATAACCTACTGACAGCGAAGTCCAGAATATTGTGAGGGACATTTTAGCTAAACCACAACTAAAAGAGTATTTTGCCTTTTTATGGTGTTATCATAACATTGCCACTGGAAATAAATAAAAAAAAATAAAAAAAAAACAGTTTCAAAATTATTCAACTTATTTGATAACTTCTGAAGATTTAGATTAGATATTAAGAAGAAATTCTTTACTGTGAGGGTGGTGAGACACTGGCACAGATTGCCCAAAGAAGTTGTGGCTGCCTGGCAGTGTTCAAGGTTAGGTTGGACAGGGCTTGGAGCAACCTGATTTAGTAGAAGGTACCCCTTCCAAACAAAACCATTGTATGATTCTATGAAAGTCAACATTTTTATTCAATGATAATGTAAGGATCATGTCTAATATTTACACAACAGCAGTACAATATTTGGATTCTTGGATAAAAAGTCTGCTTCTTTCATTTTCAGATCTGGTCTAGCAATAAGTTCTCACGTACACACCTCAGCCTCTGTCTGCCCTATGCCTGTTTGTTAATGAAATTTAATCTAACAGATTTAATTCACTGATCATAAATCATTATTTAAATCAGGTGAACTTAAATGATATATTTGTTTTTAAGCTTTTTTGCATATTTACATTTCAATTACTGTTCTGTATAATGGTCTTCCCATTATAACTCATTTGAATCTTGACTTTCATTTAAATTTAACCTTTACATTTGAAGATTCACCTTGACATATGAAAGATAAAATTTCTTTAAGCTGAACAAGTTTTACAGTGTTATATGTATTTAAATTGGTTTCTGAGTATTTTCAACGTAGAAAAAAATAAACAATGTAATTCTTCCTTACATAGTACCTAATATGTATCTTGGAAGTTGCAGCAAGCCTCATTTGATTGGAAATTAGGATCTACTTACATGCAAACCAGTTTCCTTTCTGTTGAATTAGAAACCCTTCTTCACTTCTTAAACAAAAGCAACAACAGTATCAGGTGCTTATATTGCTTTGTCATATGGAAGAAATACTGGCTGTACTTAATGGTTTAACAGAACCAGGAGATGACCAAGTCTTTCAAACATTTAGAATTAATAGATCCTCTTCATATAATTTTTATTTCTGAACTGGAAGAGTACTACAAGATTCATCACTTTTTTGAATTTTCATTTTCAACCAAATAATTTGATTCAAGGCAAAAGACAATGTCCTGAAAAAAAAAAAAAAACCAAACAACCTTTTAGTCACTTTCTGTTGTAGATAATTAGTCAATATATTTCATCTTTCTTTAAACTTCCTTCAAAGTCATACTACTTCAATGACTAAAATTTGTTATGTTAGTAGGACTGATGGATAGTAAGTAGGGGCATAGCAATGTTTTCCCCTTCTGTTTTTAGGCATTTAATTCAGTAATTTTTATCTGGAACAGTGGCAAGCACTTTACCTCTTAGGAAACTGCTTTATAACTTCAAATTTTAGCAGTTCCTGCTGTGCAATATTTTTGGAGGTCTTTGCATATGTCGGCAGTGTTCTCACTGCTGGCATATGATTGAATTGAAGAGTTGGATGCAGCCATCATCGAATTTTTTTTATAGTAAACAAAATATAAGAACATTGATAGAGAATATCTTCCAACTAGAACATGTAATCAATAATCTTTCCTATATATATATATATAAATAACACAAAGATAGATTCATGGCAATTATTAAGTTTAGATTAGTGCTATATTTTATTATAAGAGCTGAGGGGAAAGTTATGAATGTGTTTCAGAGCAAAGGATAAGCAGGTGATACTATTCAGTCACCTATGCCAGCACAGTTTCCTAATCACTGCTTTCAAAAGAAGAATTCTTCTAACGAAATATATTTTTTCTTGAATGTTTTCTGAACATTATAATGTGCCACAGAATGTAATGTACATGATTTATTTATATATTTTTTTTTAATCTATCTACACTGGAACTGTTTCAGAATTCTCCATATGAGTTCTCTTTGGACATTTGCATGTGCTATGGAACCCCCTCCCCGAGGAATACCAAAAAACTCTGAAAAATAAAAAGCAGAAATGAAAGCACATCTGAGATTGTTCAGCAGAGAAAAGGAAATTGATGCTAGTTGGAAAAATGAGAAATATTAGTGTTTTATCCATTAGTGCATTTCAACTCCTTAATCAGTTACATTGAAGTGTATCATTTTATGAAGCTGGAGTTGACATAAAAGATTAAAGGTATTTTGCTACTGATTCTTCACCAAGTTCAAAACTCATCCTCCATCTAGGAAATGGGGAATTGCTTTTTGATGCTATAAATATAGCTATTTATTAATTAATGTACTTTAGTTTTTATTGCATCTTAATAAAGCTTATAATGATTTTAAATTCATTTGAAACATTCATAAAATATAAACTGTAATTAAAAATATTTAAATAAAAGTAGAGGAACATTACAGTTTATTCTAGCACTGGCAATTTTAGTTTGTTAGGAGTGTAACAAAATAATGGTCAAGCAACTTGGGCGAGGCAGTATAGTTCTTATTCAAGTAATGCAAGATTGATTCCTTCTGCAGGAGTCTTTGGAAAGTTTGCCTCTTGGCATGTTCTCTGTGAGAGGCTATTATTAAATTCAAATATTACTCAAAAAATGGGTTTATGGATTTTGTAAGCTGAATTATGAAATTAATTCAATTGCTGGTAAAATGCTACATATATTCATTTAACTAGAAACTCTTGTTCCTGATTAAATTCTAGTACACGGAAGACATGTAAAGGTGATTTTTTTTTTTCCCAAAGGCCAGTAGAAGATCGTTTGTATCTTGTTATGCACAAAATATTGTAATACTTGCAATTAGCAAGGTCATCAATCTCTTCTGCAGAAAACCCTTGTTCCTATGTTGCTTTTATATAAATATAAAATGTTCTGGGGAAGAAGACTTTATTATAACCTCTCCCTTACTTCCAAGAGAGGTGAAAGTTGCAAGAGGAGAATGAGAAGCCCCTTGAGGTGTGGCATCTTACCACCACCTTCCCTGCTAGCTACTTCTACAAAGACAGTCGTATCCCTCTTTCCTCATCCATCTGGCTGTACATCCCCACTGCTTCCCTCTAGTTGGGTCTATTGCTTGTCCAGCCCCCTAAAAGCTGGGTTAGCTTCCCAAACCATCAGCAAACTAATGCAGGGGAAAAAAGCCTGCTGCTTCCCACGTTGCTGTTTCAGTGGTCTGCGTTGAACTGCTAGGAAGCTGTACAAACACCACTGCACCAGAAAAAATAAGATGGAGAGGTACAAAATAAAAGCAGGTTGTGAGTCTGTCTTGAATAGCACAAAACTTCATTCTCTGAGCTTGCAGCAAGGGATGCGTGCTCTGCTGTGGACAAGTGCCTCATGAGTATTTGCTGATGGAATTAGTTACAGAAGGAAACCTGTGCTTGTACAAAAGAGAGTATTTGATCCTTTTTCTCAGTCCTTCTTTCCCTTCTAGTTTATGCAGCCATAGCCCAGAAGTAAAGCTAAAATATGTTAGAAGACAGGAATCAGTCTGCAGGGTGTTGTGGCCAGATGTTGCTTTGGACATGGGGATATTTGGAAAAGATATGCAGACCAAGATAGCTATAGTTCTAAAGCTCCAAGACAGAGAGGTTTTGTTGACTAAGACTGGACTTGGCTGAATCAGGAGAAACACTTCATGGCAGCCTTCTTTTTGAGTAAACACATATTCAGCTGTATAGAAAAAATACAGTCAAGGCTAGGAAGTAATTGTCAGGGAACTCAAAAGTGAGATTGCACAAAGGAGTACTTCAAAGCCAGTACAAGAAAATCCTACTGTATATGTACACAGCTTGACTTCTTGCCATCCTTGCATATGCAGTATCTCTGTAAATAATTCCGTGAGTAAAGACCTTGGCATTCTTTTGTGTTATTTATTATTTAGTATGCAGCTCATGAACCACTGGGGAGAATGAGTTTGTTGATGTACCAGAGGGACTTGACTGAACATAAAGTGAGAAGACTGTATAGTTCAACATGTTTGCCATGGATAAATGTCAGCACTACATTCACAATTCAACTGAACTTGTGATTAAAGTGCTATTTGTAACTGGGCAATAATAGATTACATACCAAAAAAGTAAGCAGGTTTTGCTTGGCTCAAGTGATATGCTGACTGCAGCATGAGTTGCAGTAGCTCTATATGAAAAGAATGAAAGTTACCCCTTTCTGAGGAAACGTTTACATTTGTTTCCAATTGTAAACATTTGAATTTTCAAGTAAAACATTTTGATCAACAAAAAAAGTATTTCAGATTGCCCATTAAACCAAAACCATAATGTTTGAACATCTGTGATGTCATGCCAACAGAGCATTAATCTGCTGGGAACTGAGCTCTGTACTACGTTGGATTTTGAAATGCTTACATCTTTTCCTCTGAGTTTCTCAAAGCTTCTGTTTTTTCCTCCTGGAAGCACTCCACATGTGGCAGAATTGCGGAGAACAAACTTCTGCAGAGCTATCTACAGGGGTTCCTTCGACCAGAAGCTGAAAGCAGCTCCTCCACCGGTTAGGGTTTTCTGTATGCACATGCTATGTGACAAGCTGAACAAGACTCTGCAGCATACAGTGAATGTGGCAGGATATCTTTTGCACTGGTCTCTCTGCCCTTTGTAGGCTGTAAAGGGTACACTGTGGAAGAATAACTCTGAACTGGAGTGAAATGACTTGGGCTGGAGTATAATCTGTGAGCCTGGGAATGAGGAATGAGAGAGGGAATGAGGAAGAAAGGATGGCATGGGAAATGCGATGCAGTATAAAAAAAGCTGGTAGCTATTGCTCTGTAGCTATTAAAGGTAGGGTTGTAAAGCCAATTTTGAGGGAAAATGCAGCATTGAGGAGAAAATAAAAGCTGTTCCAGATAGAGTCCTAATAGGGAAAAGTAGGAGCTGAAAGATCTTATGCATCTGCAAGCTGAAAGCCTGCTTCCCCCTGTTTTCAGGATGGAGCTCAGCGCCCTAGGCTTTAGGAAAACAGGAGAAGAATGACAGAATTCTATCACATCTGCAATAGAAAATGCTATTAAGGGTGGAAAGACAGGTAAATTAGAAGTTTCAGAAGAGCTATTCAAAGTGAATGAAGTACTTAGCGAAACCACAAATCCTCTCCCATAAGAAAAACAGGTTGCTTAGTTTTATAATTTCTCCTGGGAAAATTAGTCAAGGCTTGTCACCTGATACCTTTCTATTTTTACTACTTAACAGAGCCACAGTTAGGAGTTGGAATGATGAAGTTTAATCTTTAGAGTCAAGATCTTGTCTTAATTGTACACTAATGCAAAATTTGCATTGATGTAGACTCTGCATACATGCTAGTGTACACTCTCATTTAGTTGTTTTAGAATTTGGAAAGTTGTTAGGCAATGTCTGTCAGGTATTATATACATAGCTATGTATGTAATAAATATTTAGGTGGCATTGTCTAGTGGTGATGGCAATAAATTAGAAATACTTTGCTCAGTTCTGTTAGTAACAATGCAATTTTCAATGAGCCAGAAGTAAAAATAGCATACATTTCAACACTGTTCATCTTGCAATGCTTTAGACTACCTGTATTGCATGCACAGTGTCAGAACTCGCAATGAAGGTTCTGTGAGTGTCATTTTTTATCAAAAGGACATTTTTTTCCCTTGAAATTTTATGCAGTTGTTCATCTTATGTCCTAAAGGTTTCTAAACCACCTTACACTTCTCTTTGCCTAGGAAAGTGCCACGGGAAATGAATCAGGTGGAATGATAGATTAGAATTTAATTTCACAAAAGATTTTCCAGAAATATTTATCTCATTAGAAAGCTTTAAAGTTGTTAGAGAGGCAGACCTCCATTAACTGGAGAGCAGTAGCCATCAAATTGTGTATGGTTGTAGGAGCTTTTGCATTCTTTTTCTCTAGCATTGTCACAAAGATGTAGTCCAGTCCTGAAGGCTTGCACTCTGAAATCCATTGTATCATGGACTCCAACAGTATGGCTCAATCCTAGATCGGGCTATCTCATTTAATCTGTTTCTGTCAATTGGCCACAAGACTTATGCACTGTCTGTGATGAGCTTAAAGTTTGGAAACCTTTAAATTAAACTTGAAAGTATCTAGCCAACATGTGGTGGGTAGTAAATTAGAAGTGGATTATTGCTTTTTTGGGGGATATTTGTACGTGGGAAAGACAATGTACTTTTTGGGTACTTCATACGTCTTTTAAAAGTATCTGACATAGTAGAATTAGTTGGAAGAATGTGCTTTACCTTGCCATTGGATCAACTAAGAACATACATATATTCATTTATGGATCAATGATCAGCTGATCAGCAGGAACAGGCTAAGTGCCTTAATGTTATCATGTATACATATTCTTAATCATCTTCAAAATAGTTTTTCTCCATCTGAGAATGTTGCAGAACTGTAATTGACAGTAGTGTCTGAGCCTTTAACCATTGCTGTGAAATACAATCATCCACACAGATAATATTCTGCAAGACTGTTTCCAACAACGGGTTTGAAAATGTAACAGACTAAAGAAAATCCTGCTTCTCTGAATCAAAACCTAATCAAAACCCCTTCTGCTAATGACAGACTAGACCACAACAGTAGAAAACACATTGTGAGCAGTGATCAATTAGCTAAGAAAAAATGTCTGATTTGGGAATTCAGCCAGACGTGCTGTGAATGGGGTTGTCAGGCACAAGTGGTGCTGAATAATGCTAATAGGAGATAAAGGCGGAGCTATAATCATCCCAGTCTTAGGCATGTCTTCTAGTGGACTGATCACAAGTAGTTGTCTAAAGATCTATCTGGTCCTGCAACAAGTAAAAAGAGAGGTTGTGCAAAGTTTTGACCACATTCATTCAGCTCAAGAGGGACAGTGGTACTGGAAAAAAAAAAAAAAAAAAAAAATCAATGCAATAGAAATCCATTGAAATAATAAACTTAGGAGCATTTTCCTTTCTATAATATGAACCTGATAATGAAGTATTAGAAGACTTAGATCACAACACTGTGTCCCAGCCCTGGTTGCCTGCTAAAGAAAGTAGGCCTCCTCCATGGTAATTAAAGCCCCTGGTAAACTTGACAGTACTGCTAATTATCCAACCTTGTTCACTGAAAGGGAGCTAGTTGCCTGCAAAGCAGAATAAATGTAGTATAATAGAAATGACAAAGACTCAGAGTTCAAGAGAAAAATAATACATTTGGGATTAGGAGCACAAGCATCTTTATATAATTTCTCCTTGTATTTATGCAGACCTAAAATTGGTTCAGCAGACAATTGTGGGTAGCAAAGAGCTAATGTGACTCACGAACACTGGCCGTCCTGTTGGCTTGATTTTGTTTTTCTCTCTGGGTACTTCCGTTTTCATCAGTGATCCCAGTGAACCAGTACTGTGTCATTAGATCTGCTGCTCCTCATCGTGCTCAAACGATGAGTCAGGCTGCAAGAATCTGGCTGGCTTTGCTTAATAAAACATATTTTTTTGTAAATCTGTCTATTTTGTCTTTCACTAATAATGAAGTATTTATATAAAGTAACATTTTATTTTTTTTTTTTTTAATTATCATAAGCCAAGAGCAGGAAGAACAAATAATTGGATAAGGGATTCACATGTCAGGCTTGAATTTCTTCAAGCATTCTGTAAGTCACTGATTGTGCCCACACACCCATCTGCATTTTTAAACAATTTATTTCATGTTCAGTAGAAACAGTATTATTTATTTCCTAAAAGATGAGCAATTAGGAATGAATATCATTAATACACGTGAATTTTTTTCCTGGCTCTTATCACAGTTCCAACAAGCCATCCACATCTATGCTTCAGTATGTTTTATGAAACACTTGCAAATGACAGGCAGATGGCCTCTTCGGGTTGCTGTATTAAACAGTGAAGATTAATATTACCACTCTGCATGCAGTATGTTCACTCACATCTTGTCTGCCAGAAGCTTGTTGCTTTCAGTCCCTCTGCCTATAAATACTTATGGTCTGCTCTATAATTGAACAAACAAAGAAACAAACAAGCTTGTCTAATATTCTTTAAAAAAGCTCAAAACTCTTAATAGTCTGAAGAAATCTCTCTATAAATAAATAATTTTCCTCATAAAATACCAAGAACCTATCCATTCTCAGTAAATTTATATATAATCCTTTTTGGTTTTTTTAAGACACCACAGTACCTTTGTATGGTTTTACTGTCTGGTTTCCGTTGAGGAAGACAACTTTTATTGTGACAGCTTGACAGCTTAAGGGAAAACAGCACATGACTCTATGCTAAGGGTATCAGCTGACTCCCTATCAGCTCCCTATGTAGAAGTGTTTTTATAAAAGGTAGCTTTCACCAAAAACTTGGACTTCCCAGCACTTGAAGAAAGCAAATCTATATTGTCCTTAGGCTGGAAATAGGATGGAATTGGATATTTCTGGATTTTCAAAGCTTTGGAGCATACCTGGTATGGTACGGGTTCATATCTAGCTACTGCTCTGCCTTGACTTCACAAAGTGAAAGAGCTCCAGATTATTTCCATTTAGAAATAGGAATTTCTAAAGAATAAACATGTCCATGGAAGATATTTATTTTATCTTATATAGTGGCATATCCTAACTTGTAAATCATTGATTAGAAAACTAGCTAGAAGAGTCATCTTCCTCTTCTGTATAGCACTATGCACACTTAACATACATTAAGTGACAATCATTTCTTCTCTTCAGCACCCCTGAGGAAAAACTTGCTGGCTGAATTATTTTGATATAGTCGTTGACACAATTTTTATCCACTTAGTTTCTTTTTTCTGTATTAAATGACAGCAAAGAAATAATTTTTATGCCTTATTACTTTGAAGGTATTGTGTCTCTGTCATTCAGTAAACATCTACCATTCTAAACTGTCCCTTTAGAGATTATAAAAGTATCTGAAAAGTTGCCTCATGCTGTATTCTGCAGCTCATTGCTTTTCTCTTTTATAAATGTTCTTGCTCATGCTGATCGGTGGGTTCACTGTCTGTGATACTACAAACATCTTCATCTTTCAGCCTCTCTACAGCCAGTCACAAGTCTTCCTGAAGCAAAATTTGATCCTGAAGACTTCATGGATAAAAAGCTGAATTGACCAAATAAAGTTACTGTGAAAGCTATGCTGGAAAGTGCCAGATATTTTATTTGCTGTGGCATTTTATCATCAGTTATTTTTCCTGAGGAGTTCATTAATCGGCTTTGACTGGATTAGATGAAGATTTTTTGCATTCTTATCTTAGTGCTCAAAATATGACGACCTGGTCTAATCTCAAAGAAGTAAGTTAAAAAAGAAAAAAAAGACAATTACAGTGTTATTAAAGGTGTGTTATTGTTTATAACACTGCGTCAAATCTTGCTACTTTGTTCAGTTGTATTCTTCTGAACTGAGAGAGTAGACCAGGAGGCCTGTGTTTTAATAATATGGAATAGCTCATACAGTATGGTGCACATCCCCAAAACACTACACACAGCATGAAGTCCACTGATGTAACTAAGCCCATGCAATGGCTAATGCCCCCATGCTGCTATTCCTCCTTGCAGTCATTTGCATGTTGAACTTCTGGAGGCAGCTGGTGCTTAAGATAATGACATAAAACCACAGTCTAAGTGGATGAGTGAGGAGGAAATGGACAAACATCTAAAAATTATAACTTGTCTTTGACAGATGTTAACTACTTAACTTTTTACGCAGGGGGTTACAGATTTCAGAACCTTGGTTATTGATGTTATAGCCCAGGATTGCACAGTGGCTTTGACTGGAAATGACAATGATTTCTTCAGAAAAGGGAAGATGAATCTCCTGAAGGTGATGCTAACAACAAAGGGGGCCTAAAACAAGGATGCTAGACTAGCCTTCATGCTTGTAGGCAGGTAAAATTAAATGAGGTGATCCATTTTTTTTAGACATCCTAAAAACAAATAAAAAAACCCAATAAAAATTAAGTCATGGTCCCTGTGTTTTTCTTTTAAAATAGTACCCGATTTAATCTTATCACTCTGAAGTAAAAGAATGCAAAACCTTCAAACATATTATGAATATTTTGTTTCAGTAATAGATTAATCTCACTTTTAAGAATGCCTTTATTTTAAAGCTGAACAGATCTTACATCAGCCTTCAGATGTGGTTAGATCTTATCTGTTAAAAGGCTCTTTGATTCAACATAAAAACATTAATAAAACATCAGGCATATGCATCTGACATTGTATAAGCTTATGCAGTTTAGACTTTACAACCCCTACATCATGGGCACCACCCTCAGACCATTTCGGTGTGCCCATAAGTCCCATAGTTGTAACTTTCCATCTCTTCTAAACAGAAGCCTTGAGAAGGTCTTTTAAATCGAAACTGTTTGTTGTACTAACAACTACAAAACTGATCTTTCTACTAAAATAAATATGGCATAAACACAGTTAAGTATACAGCTGGGAAAACAACTTTGAATGAAAGAAGGTGAATAGTTCTAATTTTTTAGTGGCTAAAAGCAAATATTTCAGTGTTGCTGATTTTAATGATTTTTCATTTTTTATAATTAGAAAGTAGTTCTTCCTGAAGGTAAATGGTTTCATTATATTTGCTTGAATAGCCTGACTAATCTGATTTCATGCCATCTTTAGCAACATATGTTACTAAAAATAATCATGATAAGGCTATACAACTTTAGCTATATATATTATATTTGGATTGTGCACTCATGTGAAATCCATTTAATTTTTGCAACTTGATCTCACATTAAGGCTTCATCCATACGGATGTAAGTGCCTGTGATAATAAGTACTGAAAAAGGACTTCAAGCAATAAAATTAAATAAAAATGCCCACACTGGTTATACTGTACCCATGTAAGAAGAAAAGCAACCAACATATTCTGTTGTTTAAATTTATCAAGAAAACATTATAAAAAGAGAAAATATTTACACGTGCATCTGATAGCCAACTATCACTGTTTCTTATGTATGTTCATTGGATCTTTATTTAGTCTTATAAGACTCATCCCATGACCTTTGTGTATGTGTGTTACTTACTTATAGAAAATTTTATTATAGAGCCTCACCTTCCAGTAGTTCTTCTGGTTGTTATTTCTTGATGTTACCTGAGAGTGCACATAAATTGCAGTCTTGCATTCAAGGAACAGTACCATAAAGGGAGCATGCATATCAAATGTGCATGTGTATATCTGAAAACAAGAAAAACCTCTCATAAAACACCAGATTTCTCAGTCTTGCTGCAGTCAATTCACCTTTAGAGCTGCAGAAGCTTGATTGCTTGATTATGGATCATTACAGTGGTTAAAACAGCTCTGGTGCTTAATAGGTTTTCCTTTTTAAAAAAAAGAGCTGAAATGAAGAAGAAAATAAAAAAAAAAAAAAACCAAAATTATTCTGAAGATAAGGATGTTTTCTTAACAAAATGGGCTGTTCTTGGAAAAGTAATGTTCAAACAAATGTAAACTGTGATGCCTATTCAGACTATACTATGCAGGTATCTCTGTATACATGACACTGAAAGTTCCTGCCTACACTTTCTGCTTAACTACCTCTTCAAGGCAACCAATTTTACTTTATATTTTTATAAACAAGTAAACAAAGTTATGAAGTTGTATAGACTAAAAATAGTCTATAAATAAGAAAGGAAATTAGAAAAAATAATTTAAATTTTGAATTAAAAGTTTGAATACCATTGTGTCTTATAATATTTAGATCAATATTAACACTAAAAAGGCCTATTGTACTTTTTCAGTTTAATGTTGTGATTTCACAAACAGCATACTATTTCTTTAGATGGCCTGGGCACTACTACCAAGGTGTCATATGATTCTCTGGGTTGGTGTAAGAACACATTTTTCAACTATTGTCAAGTGCTAAAACTTCAATTAAATAAAAGTCTATGAGAGTTTTATACAGAATGTAAAATACATGGTAGCAAAACGCTCTTTGAAATGCACATTTAACTCTCAAGTAAAGCAGCTTATTACAAAGCACCTCTCTTTCAGCAGCTCCTCAGTTGTGCTCCATGGGCCACCAGCCATCTGCAGACTGTTCTGTGGGATGCTGCCTGGAGAACGCAGGGGACAGTGTGGTGTTCATTTGCTTTTTTTCCATTCTTTTAATTGCTCAAAAAGAAGTTAAAAATCTGTCAGTACTTTCCCAGTGCAGTCTAGCTTCACTCTAATAAACCCCAGGGAGTCATGGAGAATTGTTCATCCTAACAGATCTAGTCTGGCACTTGCTGCTCTGAAATAATGAAGAAACATCCAATTTCAACTACCCAGTAACAAGTCGTGCTTTTATGGTAATTACTTCACACTGCTCAATATTTAAAAGACACTTTAAAAAGAAAATTATAAGGAAATTAAAAAGGACAAAATGTGCCTATGGAGGCTAAATCTGGCATGCTGTGATAATGACAATGAAAATAGGGCTTCTACCCAGTTCATCTTCTGTACGCATACATTCTGATATGGCTGATGACCAAAAAGAGCATGCCTTCCTGCTGTTGAAATTATTAAAAACAGGGGGGACAATGTGACTTGCTTTAAATGAAGTTAGTCAATGTTTGCTTTCCTTGTAAACATATAGCGTAACAGTGAATAGGGAGGAATTCATTCTTTGTTAAAGGAACTGATCACTGTGGTTGCCATAATCTGTAGAGAGGGGGGTCCACAATGTTTTTCATCTGATGTCACATATGTTATAAAGCTTATGATTCCTTGTTTTACTCCCCATTGCACCATCCCATAGTATATACTAACAGGGTAAATTCATGGGCCCCATTTAGAGTCATCAGAGACATTTATGCCAGAGATCTGTTTAGTTGCTTTTAATCTCAACAGGCTGCTCTAATTGATTTATTCAGGGAAAACCAACAAGCATAACCTTTTTTTTTCCTTTTTAATAATGCGTAGTGATTGTTGCTCCACTTTAATGTAATTTTAGCTCAATTTAATTTCAAGCCATCTCAGCTGAATTACTAAATAATAACATTAAAAGCAAAACAAACCTGAAAAAACAGATACACAGTCAGATCTTGTTCTGATTGCAATTCAGGAGAGCTAAAACCAGGCAATAAAAGAGCTTCTAGTTGCTGAAACAAGGATATATTTTTTAATAAACTAGATGGAAGCATTAACTCCCGGGTGTTAATATTGGACGTATACATACAGGCATCTGCTTCCATTTGCTCCAATCACTTTAACAACATCTAATAGTGGGCATTAGCAACTTTATGTAAATTCATTATTTTTGATGTCTTTTCAATATCAACATTTATTATTAAAATAAATGTTTTTATAATAATAAATTACAATTTATTATTAAAATAAATATTACTTAATTAGACATGCCATGGTTCTATTATCCAGCATGTTCTAGTTGAGCAGGGTAACTTTTACTGCTTTATAGTATAATAACTGTAAATTTTTACAATTTTTTTCCTTTTGTCCAGTTTTTACATTTGTTCAGCACGCCAGCCATGATCCACTGAATTCTTTGGTAGGGAGCTTAGCAGCAGCTTGAAAGACAGAGAAAATAAAGACGATTTCCCAGATCTGATGTAGACTTGTTGTCATCGGTCATTCCTCTTTCTCTGGGGAAAGAAATCTGGAGAACTCGCTTAATGCCTAGATATACTCTGAAGATATGCATGGCTCCAATGTTTGGGATTAACATGGCTAGAAAGATTGCAGAGGATGCAGAAGCTTTAGATCTCATGAAATACCATATGATAAATCTAAAGGTAATCATCTGTGGTGGTAAAGACAATATGCCTCACAGAATTAAATTAAGGTAGTCAGCAGCAACTGACAGATACAACGCTCACAACTTTCTAACATTCTCATTTATTTTGGTAGTTCTGCTGGTGTTTGTGATGATTTCTTGTCTCGGATCTCATAAAAAAAAACTTGCAATAGTGCAGGTATGATCATGTAACTTTTAAAGATCGATTGGTGACTGACAGGCACGTTCCAGCATTGCCTTAGCTTCCACGCAGTGAGAGGTCAGGCACTTGCTCCAGCACGTCCTCCGTGGGAGGAATGCTCTGTAACAGTCACAAAACAGTGCCTCATTGTTTGCAAATACAGACTTCAATGCAATGGTTTGAAATGTGCTTCTGTTACTTACTCACTGATGATACTAATAGCATACAAAAAGTAAAAATACTTTCAATCTGATATATTTTTAAATTGTAGTTCTTCTCTAAAAGCTGAAATGATGTAGCAAGCATTTTTTCCTAAAGATCTTATTTTATTCCTTTTTTGCCTTGTACATCAGTTTGCATACTAAGACATCATTTCTCTAGCTTTGCAAACAAATACTGATTTGTAGAGACAGAAGCTTGTCAGACGTATAATACATATGCTGTTCTAGTTAAAACATCTGTTATGTAACTTTTCCTAGGTCAGGCTGCTTAATTATGACTTTTTCCATCCATCATTGTACTCCACAGTTTTCAGAGGAATTCTATACAGTTTGCTGAGGTAAAAAATATAAATCCAACCATTCTTTCTCCATTAATTTCTTCTGTGAACTGTAGAGAAGCCAAAGAATGATAAATGATAATATTTGGCAGTTGTTTAACATGGAAAAAGAAAAGGTCATGTTCAGTGTATCCCATTTAATGCTTAAAAGTAATGATTTCTACTATTGATGCAGTTAATATAAAATAATCTGACTTAGATACCAATCATATTCACATTTTAGGTTTTAATGTGCCCTCAAACATTCTGCTTTCTAAGAACAAATTGAATAATTACTCTTAGTAATAATTTTTTCTGCATCTTGAAAATCATTGATCCTGCTTCTTCTTAAATCATTTGTAAGAATTCCAATAATTTTAAGAGGACACTCATGTTGCATGCTTACTGATGACATATAGTCAGCCAGCGTTCAAGATGAAATCCACCTGATCAAATGTAGGCCCCTGCTTACGGGCAGGACAAATCATTCCCCAGGCTCTGCTGACTGAACTTTCCACGAACACTACAGGTGAGAACTAGATCTGATGAAGACATAAGTTGTAGACAGCTAAAATAAAGCATGTTTAACCTTACCTTTCATCCTTCACCCCTATTTTTTCAGAGGTCTTCTGTTCTAGCTGGCTGAAAACTGAAATCTCTTCTTGTAATCGTCATCGGTCAGCATTTGGCCATCCACCAAGGACTGCACATTTTGCCAGAGTGATTGCTGTATAAACAGCTCATATTTCAGAGGATGGAACTAATGCCTTAAAAATGCAGCTTTGTAAGAATGCACAGTTAACAATTTTTGGTTTGTATTTTCACAGTTCGTCATTCTGGATTTCAAAACACCCAGCTGTATTTGTCTGGGAAGGGTCTGTTATGGATTGTAAGTAGACACTTTGAAGATGCTCATTTAAGCTAAATATTTATGTGAGTTTATAACAGATAGGGGGATATTTAAACAGGATAATAATTCTCAAAATGACTTAGACATACAATAAACTTAGAAGGAAGAAATAACTGATGTCCCTCTAAAGTCAGAACTATGCTGTCAGCTGGCTGATCTCTGGTTATATACGGGAACTACAACAGCCAGAAACAAAGCCCAAAAGTTGTTAACAATCTTGTCTCATGAATCTTTCTCTCTTCCAAACATAAATTTTGGATAAGGACTGTTGGAGCTGCTTCATCTGCTTCATCTGCTGAGAAACCAAAGTCTTTTAATGGGGTACCTAGAAGGAAAATAATGTTGTCTCAATCTTGCCACGTAAAGGTCTCTGTTGAGAGGGTCATACATCTTAAACAGTTAGACTTTTCAGTGTGACTTTGGAATATTTCTTTTAAGGTGAAAACCTGTTCTGTAGCAACTAGGCTGAGTACAACAGCTCTTAACTGCATGATAGTTTCTGCCAGATGTTTCTGAGAAGCCTACTGTTTTATGGGAACTTCAAGCACAATTTGTTACTAGCAACAACAGAATTACAGGCACTTGGGTCATCTTGGCTGAGAGGAAAGCTGTGCATCTGTTGAGTTCAGGTCACTGACTGTGTGCACTCCAAAACCACTGTGAATGTACTATGGTGGCATACACCACAGTGGAGGTGGCTTCAGCAAGGGTGAGAAGAAAATGCTAGAGGAAATTGAAGGCAGCTTGCTCAGCCACTAGTTTCTTGGGAAATTTAGCCTTAAAAAAAGAGAGCCAGGTGAGTCCCTCTGGCTTTTTAGTCAGTCAATCACCCTCCAGCTGATCAAATGATCTCCCAAATCTCTCCATACTTCTTTGAAAAATAATCATAAGAAGAAGATGAGTAGGAATAACTGGAAATATAACAGCATCAAAGTGTCTCAACTGATCTTGTGCCTGGTGACAGTGAAGTGGAAAGATGCTTGGTAAAGCAAGCAACTAAGGACTTAAATGCTATTCAGGCCTTTGCAGGAGTTCAGGGTTCACCAGAAACGAAGAATTAAAATCTAACTGGAAACCTTAACGTTATAAACTTACAAAATTTATGTCATTTTGAAAGTTGGTTTGCTGTTGTGTAACCACAATAAGACTTGTATATGAATGGCCTTGCTTGGTAGCAGCAGGACAATGGTATGAATTATAAGTAGCAGAGAGACTAGGCAGAAGTGTACTGCTATGCAACCTGAATGGCATAAAAGACAGAAGTAGAATTCAGTGATCTTCTGTGATAATGTACTCTCTCACTTAGGCTTTCTAATCTGGCACAGCCAGATCTCAATAAATTGAAGGTCAACATGGCTAACCTGCCATTGAAGGCTATAAGAATGGAAAAAATGATGGTAGGTAATATTGTGACTAACTTTCTGATCATCATATTGTATTGTCTCTTTTCCTCTTCTTGAGCAATTCCTTGAGAGACTCATGTGGCAGAAGAAAGGAGGCTAATTTGGTGATCAGGCAGAACTGAGGCTGCATCAAGAAGCCAGGGAAGGGTAAGAAGATTTTTCACAAGGGGAAGGGTCTGTAGAGCAAAACCCGGCAACTGCTGTATAAGCAAAGATCAGAAAATTATCACTCTTATCGGTTATCAAAAATGTGACAATTATCAAAGTCATACATGATCAGAAGGACTGCTGCCTTTGATACTTACAGTCTAACATTTAATACCCATCAGAAGGTTAAGGCTCTCTTCAAGTAAAAGACCATCTAACTTGGGAAGAGTAACACTGAGCTCAGATTGACGTAAGATCTGATAAGAGTTGGAATAGTTCCCCTTGGGCTTGTTGCCACAGAGATGTGATCAGATCACTGGAAAAGGAATATCAACATCAGGCTATTGGACTCCAAGGAGCACATTGACATATCTGAAAACTTGTGTTTATGTTTTGAAACGTGTGAGAAAAAAAGAAGCAATGAAAAACATCATAATTTTGTGAAATATGCAATGGATTTCTTCTTCCCCTTAAACCTCTTAGTCCATTCAAACTAGAGTTTCATAAACAAACCAAAAAAAGACACTATATTTTTGGTTTTTAAAAGAACTTCTGAAAGTCAACACCTTTCGTGAGTTTAGAGGAAAAAAACATTTTGGGGAAGGCTTTGGATTCTTTTTTTGTTTGTTTTACTGGTTTTGTTTTTGCATTTGTACTAGATAGCCTGTATAAATTCATGAATTGCTATATGAGCTTTTTTATTGGTATTGTCTAAAGGGCCTGTATCTACTTTTAGTACTTATTTCTTTCTGCCAGTCCAAGTAAATCTCTTCTTTCTAACTAAAATAATGTACTCATTAAATAGAAATGCAAGGAAAGAGATATTCTCAAAACATATCAGTGTTAAATCAAACCAAAATCGTTTTCTTTGGGCTGAGTTTAATAACAAAACAATCCCCTACTGCTGCAAAAGTGAAATTAAGAACCACAAATCAGTTAAAACCTTAGCAACTTCTGAAAAGAATTCTTTCTGGTCACATACTTACAGGGTTCCTAAGAAATACTAGCTCACAAAACCAATAGAGCCAATCCTGTAATCCTCGTGAAGAAGCAACATGACTTGCTAGTGGTATAAGGTGTGTCTGCATGCATGATGACCTCTTCCCATGAGTTAGTAGCTAACGTTAATTGCTATCAAATCCAAAGAAGCTGATCTGAACAGGCAAGGTGTGCTATTGTGTGATTGTCATCCTATGAATATGACCATGAGCCTTTTGATCTGCTTGGAAGATGGTCACACCTGCTTGCTTTATGTTATATGGGTCCACCTATCACGGAACACAGCTTTTGCAAAATGGATATATATTAAACTCAGGATAAAACTGATCAAGTACAGTCCTCAAGTAGGTTGGGAGACCATTGGGGTTATTCCCCTTAGCAACAAAGTAAAATTTGATTTTTTATCCTCTTAGTAACTTGGCAAAGCTCCTTGCAAACTAATTATGGAATACTGTCCATACTAGGTAAACCAAGAATAATAGCTTTTCTTCTACATAGCTGTTGCTATCACTGCAGATGCTCAAATTGTGTTCTTTGTGTGCAAGAATTGGATTGCAACTTCAAAAAAAATTCTGTCAGGGTTATGTTTGGATCATAATCATTGTTTCAGCAGGTCTGGAGAAGATGGTGAAACAGTGAAACAGGCTTTTATAAACCCTGTAAGAGACACCATCACTAATGCTGCCCTTGAGCTTTCTATTTTAGAATTGCTGCAGCTAGTTTCTAAGTGAAAGAAATGTAAGGGGCACTATAAATACTGGGTTAGCTGGAAAGCAAAAACAAACAGGGATCAAAACCTGCAGAATCATATGCCTCTCTACATTCCAAAAGGCCAAAGGGCTGATTCAGATACAGTGGGGCTATGCAGTATGCAGGAGAAGAAGAATTGCTTTCTCAAAATGGTGAAAGTTCATAGTATAAACTTAGTGCATGGTGTTTCTCTATATGAAGCTTTTTAGTGCAGTACTGGAATTTACTCCCTCAGACAGAAGCATAGAAGCAGGACAATAGCCAAGATGGCAAATTATAATCAATTTGGATATTTCTCACTGTATTGCTTTGGTCATGTTTACATCTATGAATAAGAAAGGACAAGGTGTGCTCTCTGGCCATGCTGGCAAGTGCCATGTATAGACCCATGTCTATACAGTAAACTTTCTTTTGCCTTGCCCTTTCTGCCTATAGGTAGTAGCCCTGTTTCAAGCAAAACCCCTGAGCTGTGTGGACAGTGCTGAGTGTGACTTCCCTTTTTATGCTTTAAACTGAGGTAAATAGCACCAAAGTAAAACTGAAATGTAAATACAGCTATAGGTCTGGATAGAGATGCTGCTACTATGTGGCTATGCGTAGCTGAACCATGGAGAACTGCTTGCTAGAGGCATTAGCTCATTGGCTTTGGTAAAACTCTTTGCGTCCTTCAAGCCAAATACGTGAATAAGTGTTTTGCTGGAAGGAGGCCTCTATTATACTGTTTTGAAATATTATATTCAAGGCAATGTGTCACTCTTTTCTCATTTCTCTTTTAACACTTTCACTGTTGCTTATAAAGGGGGCACAATCCCACTTCTCTTTCCTCATTACTGTAGTTGTAATCCCCATCTTATCTCTCTCAACATATCCCCATCTCTCTTTTTCAATTTTTAAATTTCACTCCTTCCTATGCATTCAAATCCACCTTACATCAGATTTTTTCTAGACTGTGAGTGCCTTTGTATCCCTCCTTAATTGTTTTCATTATTTTGCACATTTTTATGAAGTGTTGGGCGATAACTGCCGTTCATTGTGTAGGCTGCTTCTTTGCACTAAACCCAGGAAGATAAAGAAGATTTAAAATAGAAGAAATCCTATCTTCAGTCATTCCTTTCCTCTTGTGATAGCTGATAAAGGATAACATTAGGAAAATAGGGGGTTTTTGCCACTTTTACTGTTAGCTGATATGAACCTGAACTTAGAGACAGCACAATGAGGAAACCGCATTTATACTGTAGTGTGTGGTTAAGCTAATCGCAACTTAATAGCTGATCGAACTTAATAGAGTTTCTTCATAATTGATAATTCAGGCCTTTCTTTTATTTTCCACATATTTTGATAATATCTGAGTAGGCATGCACTGAGTAGACATATGTTTTAATACTACTGGCTTTGAGCAGAACACCTATAGAATTTCTTCAAATTCGTGTATGATGAGAAATAGATGTAAATTGACAGGGCCTGTATCCCCACACAAATGAGTCACATAAGCTTGAGAATGGATCCTCCAAATTATTCTGCCAATAGGCTGAAAAAAAATGGCAGCCATTAGCAAGCTACAGTATGTTACAAAATGCAGTCTAACATTTTACTAAAGGTACAACTGCAAGAAATGCAATGACTAGCAGACAATATCTAATCTTCTAATGCTCCCTTAAACACAAAACTTATTAAATGACATTGTAGGTATCTAGATTATTTAGTGGCTGTTTTAGATGGCAATTGGGCAATTTAAGCTAATGAAAACTCAAAAAAGCCCTTCCTGCTTTTGCTGTTTTTTGGAAAAACTGCTACTGAATTTAATGGGGAAAAGGTAAGACTTTATTTAAATTATAAAATGCCATCAATGACTTATAACATGCAGAAGAAATAGTGCTTTCCAGTAAAATAATAATAAGTGTGGGCAATTTTTCACTGCTTAATGAATTGATTTATTCCTTAAAATTGTTAGAAAGTGCATGGGCATAATTTTATTTCTTTGCCTTTTAATTGAAATGTAGTTCTTTAGGCAGGGGCTGTCCTCTGATGATATGCCATGTGCAAACCATGCCAAGTGCAAAGTCCTATACCTGGGTCGGAGCAATCCCAGGCACGGCTACAGGCTGGGCAGAGAAGAGATTCAGAGCAGCCCTGCAGAGAAGGACTTGGGGGTGTTGGTCGATGAAAAAACTGAACATGAGCCGGCTTCAGTGTGCGCTCGCAGCCCAGAAAGCCAACTGTATCCTGGGCTGCATCAAGAGGAGCGTGACCAGCAGGTCGAAGGAGGTGATACTGCCCCTCTACTCTGCTCTCGTGAGACCTCACTTGGAGTATTGTGTGCAGTTCTGGTGTCCTCAACATAAAAAGGACATGGAACTGTTGGAACAAGTCCAGAGGAGGGCCACGAGGATGATCAGGGGACTGGAGCACCTCCCGTATGAAGACAGGCTGAGAAAGTTGGGGCTGTTCAGCCTGGAGAAGAGAAGGCTGCGTGGAGACCTCATAGCAGCCTTCCAGTATCTGAAGGGGGCCTACAAGGATGCTGGGGAGGGACTGTTCATCAGGGGCTGTAGTGACAGGACAAGGGGTAACAGGTTAAAACTTAAACAGGGGAAGTTTAGATTGGATCTAAGGAAGAAATTCTTTACTGTGAGGGTGGTGAGGCACTGGAATGGGTTGCCCAGGGAGGTTGTGAATGCTCCATCCTTGGCAGTGTTCAAGGCCAGGTTGGATGAGGCCTTGTGTGGCATGGTTTCGTGTGAGGTGTCCCTGCCCATGGCAGGGGGGTTGGAACTCAATGATCTTAAGGTCCTTTCCAATCCTAACTATTCTATGATTCTCTGTTTCTATATAGAAAGCTTGGTCCTTGACTGGGATTTCTAGGCACTGTCACATTGCAAATTACAAACATCTACAATAAAATGCATCTTACAGAATCTGTTTGGATCTGATTCAAGAATGAGTAAGTTACTTCTAAAGATTCTGGCAAATAAACTCCAGTCTCCTCTTGTACACATGCTGAGCTTCCAGTAGTCTGCTAATTGCTTTTAAAATTAATGCAATCTGCAGCCTGCAGGAAAAATGCAGCAAGTCTTCAGTCATATGAACTTTTGAACCCATTGAATAGAATTTAATAAATATAATGACATGGTCACTTAATGCACAGTTTCATCAGTTTTATGGTGTTTCATTCTGCACTGAACTGCGGGCAGAATTTACAAATAAAGACACTAAACTGCATATGATGCTTTGGGAATAAAATATGGCTGGTTACTTCAGCTTCAAATGTCTGGAACAGGTATGTGGAGAATATCCCTTGCCAAAGAGCTTTATACTCCCTTATATGCTTCCTTGAAAAAGCTGAACCTCTATTTCCAAAGAAACTTTTTGAGATTAAACCTAATAGAAGCTTCTGACTTATTCCAGTAATTAACTCCAAGAAAACTGCTTGCTAGACCTCAGGTCGTCATCTGCTCAGAATGAATCAAATGCACATTTTCAAGAGGAAAAATAAAGAGGGTTTTTTTTCATGAGCTAGGGGAAATGGGAGGCCTCAGGACTGTGAAGGTGCTTTCATGATGGCCTAGGCTACAGCATGAACCAAAGCAGCTAAAAGGGATTTGACAGATCAGGACTGTATGGACTGACATGCCACAGCTTCAGTGATTTTCTTCTTGTGGAGTCCGAGTGGCCTGATCTGGTTTTGAAGAGATTTGGTACAGCACTTTGGATGGTACTGACATTCTTGTTACGATACACAGTAGTAGTCCCTGCTCCTCCACTCCCTTCCCTCCTCCCTTATTCCCACTTCAAAACCTGTTCCTACTTAGTCTGGAATTGCAAGGACTACACTGAGGGCAAGAGGCATCTGGTGCTGAAGTTCTGCTGATGCTGGTCTAAACTCAGCCTAGAACTTTCGTACACAGGTATGAAAAGTCAGACTGGTTCATCGACATTCATACTTTCAGTGTTTTAGCCTGCTAACTTTTTCTTTTTGTGATGTTTGGTGATTAAAGGAAAAAACACTAGTAAGTATTTTAAATACTGGGAATTCAAAATCTTGTGCATGGTATCTGCCATGTTTGGATTTTGGGTCTGTCTCAGCCAGCAGGCACTATTTTAATCTAAACAATTTGTGAGCAAAGTCAACTTTGGGCACAGCTTCAACTATTTAGCTATCTGGAACTTAAATGCTCTATTTTTATAGCTATTTCCAGATGAAATGATGGATTTGAAGTAAGCACCCTTTTGAAAAAGAATCTTCTCAATCTGAGATTAGAGTCCTAGCCAGTTTTTAACAATGCAGCCTTTCATTTTCAACTCTGTTATTACTACATATAATTTTACAGAAGCAGCATTCTAAAATACAAACTATGCCTGTGTTACCACGGCAGTAATCATTTGACCAACACTGCTCTTTTTGAAACTTTCTACTCTTTTTTTCTCTAGCTATCAGTACCTAAAAGATTCCTGCTTTTTATTTTTCTGAAGTACAGCTTACGAATTATTATATTGGATTTTTTTTCCTCTATTCAGCCATAAATCAAAAGCGTTTTTTCATCAGTCTTGCTAGTGTTCACTATAGAATTAAAGCTGACATTATAAACGCTGTGTTTGTGTTAGAGAAAGTAGACCTTTTAAGCTTTCATTCTTCAAAGTGTCCACTTGTCAAAATCAGAAAGAAGTGGGAAGGGAACCACGTATTGTATAGTAGCAAACAAATAAAACACAAAGGATTTCTCTTTTCAAACCTGGCATATACTCCAGAATAGTTCTTGCCATGGGAACACTTGATTAATCTCAGCAGCTTCTACTTTTCCCAGTTGGGTACTGTCCTGTCACTTCTCCCGGTAATTGCAAATACAAAACTGTTTTACATACAATAATGGGCAAACATGTTGGTGTTCCTACTCATTTTGCCAAGCTGCAGAACATATTCTCAAGTATATTGCACATTACTGGAGAGTGCTTTTACCCAAGGGAAAACTTGCCCCAAAATAATTTACTATCAGGAACATGCTGTCCTCTCTGGATGGTGCACTGTGACGCATTTTCACTGACATAAAATTAGACAAGGCTGGGACTGGTTTCTCTGAATAGTTGATTGATGGACACCTCTTTTTGAGTCCTGTATTGTATTTGTGTTTCCTTTGGGTGCATTGAGCACTGCTAAAAGGGCAAAGACCCAATGCTGTCACCCATCCCTACATTCATTAGTAGGGCCAGGTTCTGCAGATTTCTCCCCTAAAGCAGTGGGAGGTTCATGGTTTCAGTGCATTCTCAGTTAGCCCCATTGTTTACTTGATTGAACTGGGATACAAGATGATACTATTTTTTCCTATCTTCCCTCCCCCTCTGCCTCCTCCCTCCCCCCCGCCCCCCCCCCCCCCCCCCCCCCAAATTTGAAGGGAAGGAGAGACATAAGTTAAAAAAAGAGAAAGGGAGAAGGGAAGAGTAAATCATAGAATCATAGAATGGTCTGGGTTAGAAAGGACCTTAAGGTCATCCGTTTCCAACCCTCCTGCTGTGGGCAGGGACAGCTCATGCTGGACCAGGTTGCTCAACGTCCTCTGAGAAAAATTCTGATATCTTCAGCTTTCAGTAGGGAATATGGTGATCCCTGTGGTCAGTCTTTCAAGACTTTACATCTTATCCCTCTGAATTCTTATACAGAATGAGGCCCTGGAAGGGAAACAAAACTATTAAGAGATAATTATCTGGAGAATAGTCTGTGTATGCATATATATTTTCATTTTCTTGTATATAAAATTTTTATACATACTTATAAAATGTAAGACTTATGTAAGAGAACTGTCAGATATTTCCAGGATTCTTCCACTATTGAAGCTACTGCAAATCAATGGAATACTACAGAATAGCAGGATAATGAAAGTTAATCATATGGCTCATCTCCTGGTGTTGAGCGCTTGACTATGGATAGCAGTGTGGAAAACCCATGTGGAGTGTGAAAGCTGGTCTAGCTGCCTCAATCTTAGTTCTTCGGTTGTTACGAAAAGTTGCAATGAGACTTATCGAATAGCAAAATGCAGAGGGAATCCCAAAGTATGCTTAATTGCACTTTTCTATATGCAAAAACAAGGGGGCTTTCAGTTCATAATAATTAAGAGATGCTTAAGAAGGCAGAATATAATCTTATGCATGTGCTTGGACTGATGCTGGAAACTGGAGCTATCAGCTGCCTACTGTGAGTAGACCCTGGCTTGGTGTTGATTTCCAAACTTCCATTATGTGGGCTGAACTTTCTAGGCAGGTTCTTGCCTCAGGCTTGAATGACATTTTTTACCCAAGCATTCCCAATTATCTGGGTACCCATTGCAATTTGATCCTTAATGATGCAGTTACACACTCTTCAATTCTCATCTTTGGAGCATGGGAATTTGGGGATCAGAAGTGGAAGGAGAAAGGGGACAGCACACTGCTGTTTTTCATCTGCTGCAGCGCTGGTGGCAGTGGTGGTGATGCCAGGCTTGTCCTGTGTCTTTTTCACAGAGCCTAGAAGGGATTGCTCTGCAGGGGGTTCTCAGCAGTGCTCGTGATGCAGCCCACAGCTCAGCTTGGGAACACAGTTTCTTAGCAATGGTCATAAAGTCTTTGCGTTGAAACTTCTTGTTCCTGGGCAAACCAATGTCAGTGCAGCGGGGTGACCTAAAGAATGAAGGTCCTCTGCCAGTGGACATCAACGGGAGACAGTACCTGGTGTAAAGATATATATAATTGTGGTTTGCTTATAGTTACTACCAAAAGGTTGTACAATAGCACATGGTCAACACTGACCAGCCGGAAACTCATTAGCAGCCTGACTTTTGAAAGCACATTACTGCTTGAAAACTATTACTATGTTGTAAAATACTGTGTATAATAAAAAAATCACAATTCTTTTGCAATCACAATTTGCAATCTCCAAAAAAAAAAAAAAAAAGAAAATCACATTTTGCAGTGATAAAATACTGTAGAAACTAAAACACAAATATAGAATTAAATGCATTTTTTTCAAAATCAGAAAAATATCATTATCATCCTAAATGTGTTTCCTCCCACCCTTCAGTTTTTCACCTATTGATTTTCCACCAGCATAATGATGTTTTGGGTCAAAATTCTGGCTTTGCAGAGACCAGATTTGCATTTATAAACTTCAACCCCCAAAAACGTCTCTAAGATTTTGATTTTGGCCTTGTAGAAAATAGGTTTTACTTTGTTTTGCTTTTAAAAGAACAATTACAGATGTTAAAAAGAAGCTGCTTTTCAGAAATGTGCCTTCAATGCAAATTGAGGCCAGTACAGGAGTGAAAATGAAATTCTCCAGCCTGGTTTGGGGAGGGCTGGTTTTCATGATGCAAGAGCTCTTCCTGATTATATCTGCAAAATGACCTAATCCTGGTAAAATTACTGCCAGTCTGGAGTTCATTTGAATGGATTAGTAGAGCTGGATTCTAACCCTCTTGATGGAAAAGTCCACTGAAACTTTGTCGTTGGTTTTGAATGAAAGATACATTGATCCAGTACATGAGAAAACAAAAGAGAAACTGGTCAGTGAAAAGCAAGACCAACTACACTGTTCTGTCTGCAGAACAGGGATGGGAGAGCAAACACAGCTTCACCTCCAGCCTCCCTATTGTCCTGCAAGGTCTCTGTGGACATCCCAACTGTGAAAAGCAAACATAAATAAGGCAAGTGCTAACTTAGTGGGGAAGGAAGAATTAAAAACAAACCCTAAAGCTGTAGGTCTGATAGTCTCTGAAGAGCTTGCTTTTCATGTGAAAAAAAAGACATTGTTTCATTAAAAAAAAAAGATTATGTCTAATTTGCTTGGTAGTGCAGGCCACCGTAAACGGCACTTCTGGGATCCAGATGGGATTGATCCCATCCTTGGAGAGCACAGGTGGTGTTTTACAGATCTGCCAAGAAAAACAGCTTTCAATAACAGCCTGGCCTCTGCGGGAACCTTACAGGCAGGGTCTGTCTGGAAAATATTTCAATGCCATGCATTTTCTCCCTACCTTGTTCACGATCCTCTTGCTGATTCGCCCAGGACTGAGTTGCCTCCTGCAAAGAGCACTAGTTTGCCTCCATTTCAGCACTTACCAATTTGATTCTGCTTAAAAATCTAGTCTACAGTTTAAAGCAAAGGGAATAGATAAAATATTTTTATTTTTTCAGGAAGAACATTTTTTGTTGTTGTTGTGTGGCTTGTGCTTGGCCTAAAATAAACCAGTTTATTTACTTTGGAAATATGTGGGTTTAAGTATAAAAATAACAACTGGAAAGTAAATTTTGAAAGTTTTAAAAAGAGTAATTTTTTGGATCACAATGTATTTTTTCATTTTTAAAATCAAAGCTATTTAGTATATTCAACATGCACATTAGTAACTAAAGTATTTTTGATGAGCAAATTATCTTTCAAACGAACCTGACACCATTCATTTTGATTGTCATGATATCTGATCACTTTGACTAAGATTTCCTCTGTTTGGCTAAAAGAAATAAAATGTCATGTGTTTCTGAAGAGTCACTTTAGGGTTACTTTGGATGGCAGACCTTCTGGTGTGACCACGTGCCACGCTGCAGAACACGTGCCTTTACTGATATCAGAGAAGAGGGCTGTCTAACAGGTAAATCCTTCTGACTTGGGAGGTTTATGGCTTTAGACACTGCTCCTGATTTCTTTGCTTATTTTCTCATGTTTTATATTCTGTAGATTTTCTGGATATTTGGACTTCCTCAGAACTTAGGGTCAATGTATCTTCAGAAAAAGACCAAACACAACTCTAAAGGATTTGTTGGTGTTTCCCTGCTTTTTTTGATGAACCACAGCTGCACATGAACTTGGGAACTGCTCTATCCTTTCAGCAGCCTGTAGCACAGTTGTGCCCTGGGAAGTATTTAGCAAGTACAGATTATAGGACAGGTCTGAATTAGTTCCTTGTGTATCATGATCTGTGTTTGGAGATGAAATGCCCCATAACTCTGTGGGACTACATTCTCTTCAGGTTTAATGTTGACCTTTAGAACTACATGAATTGTAAGTATAGAGTAGATTTAACAAATTATTATTCCAGTGCTATAAAGTTATGTGCTATAATGTAATGAGAGGTGATCCTCAAATTTTTGTTGAGGTGACATCACCTGGATATTTACAGCAACACTCAAAGACAGTCTAGCCTTGTTCGCAGTTTCACATATGCAAAGCTGTGCCTGTCACAAGCAAAATGTTGTCCACCACCTAATGGATGTTTATTCAGCTTTGGGTTAGACTACATGGAAGGCCCAAAGGTACACTTGCAGACCCATTGTGTAAGATGGGTTAATACTTGGAAAAGTATTTGGGTTTGTTTCGTTTTATATTTATATGGATTGGAATAATCTTTTTTTTTTTTTTTTTTTTTTAATATATGCTCTTAGGTGCCAGAAAGCTTAATTAAACAGAAACAAACAAAAATAAAATAAAACAACTCTGGACTTGGTGGGCCAGTTGCACTTGTGAAGAGGATGATAAATTACAGCTCTTTTCTAGCACAGGACTCGGAGGAAGGCTACATAGCATTCCTACTGACAGCTCTCATTAAAGCTTCCCCTTCTGGAGGCAGTGTCTGTTCCCAGGCTGCATTCTGTGTTCAGCCTGCCAAAACAATCACATCCACTGCTCGCAGCTGCCATTGCCCTGGCAGGCAAGTGGAGGGACCATGGCTGAATATCTAAGCATGATTTATCTCCTCCAGGCAGGAGTTCTCCTTGCAAGGGGACAGGAGGAGATTGGGTTTCTGTTTCCTTCTGTCCTTCCTGCTCAGCCTCTTCAGCCTCAGACTTCTCCCCAGCCTGGGCATACCTGTCCTCAACCATGTGCCCAGAGTTCTTCCTTTTACTCCAGGTCCTTTCCCCAGTCTTGCAATATTACCTTTGTCCAAGCCCTTTCAGTCTATCCTGAGCCTTCCCAGTTGAATTCCCCACCCTTTTCACTTAGTTCCACAACTCCATTTTTTGTTGTTCCATGAGCAATTTTCACCTCATTTATGGTGGTATCTGAACCAATCCTTAGTGAAGGAAAAACAGGAACTGACAGAGGCAGAGGCCATCAGTAATTGCAAATTATCCTTGCAAACAAGCAGGTTATTAACTGCTGGTTCAGACTAGTCTATTGAAACATAAAACCTGTAGGAAATCCTGAAGCAGAAACTTCTGTTTTGCATTACTTATGTATTTTATCTGCCCTGGAAAAGTTTCACACATTGCAGATATAGATCTACCCCAGGCTTTTATGTGATGAGATTTTCCAAAGAAAACAATCAGGTTTCATCAGCATCACAGCGCAAAACTTCCTAAGGAAAAGCGTGGCACTCTGTGTTGTTGTGTGGCCTTTCCATGTGTGCTTGCCCGTAAATAGCCAGGCTCATGAACCCAGGAGACTGCAAAGAAACAAACAAAAAACTCAAATAAAACCAGTCCTTCATGAGGGGGTACACATAAACTGGTCTATTTGGTCTATGCCCTATTTGAAGCAGTAGATAAAATGCATTCTGATAAAAGTTGCCATTAATATTGCTTTTTTTATCATCAGGATTATGGAGAATATCATCAAGGCTTCTGATTTTAGTGACTTTTCCCTTCTAGAACATTCAGGTTTGCATGAAGTCTCACCTCATTACCCCCACCCGCAACTGTTCAGCTGTTACAGGGTGGCAATAGGAAAAGATAATAAGATAGATAATATGTTTGTCTCAGGAAAAGAGTCATAACCATGATTGAAAGTCATGACATATTACATATAGAAGCATATGAGGCATTTAATATTCAAGCTTTCAAGTTAATTGTGTATTTTTTAAATTAGTCTAATTTAAAGAATAGTTTGACTTGAATATTAAAGCAATATCCAAAATTTCTTTTTAAGTAAAAAAAAAAAAACCAATTTAAAAGACCCAGAGAAATTTCAAAATCCTTTATTGTTCTTAGGGAACCGTTTTGAAGAGCCCAAAGCATTCCTAGCTCTTTCAGAGATCTGAGTGCCAATATTTCTAAGGCTTTTGAAGACCTTACTTTAAAACTACGTAAGCAGGAACTAACGAACTATCCCGTTGCCTGCTTTGCTAGTACAGACAATGTTGAAGTACAGTATCCCTGTACACCTCTGAAGAGGGCAGTTTGAAACTCTTTGGCTTAACTCAATTGCTTGTTCCCAAAACCTTGGAGTAGAAGCAGTTAATTTTTTTTCATTATGTCACCTGTCATTCCAGGGATCAGGCCAGATTATCATAATGATTTTGTTGGACCTTAGTGTCTGTTAATCCTGTCCAAAGCCCTCTGGTGCTTGACATTTTCTTATGAAGCTCTCCACTTACTCAGTGGTGTGTGCTTTCAGCAGACACAGAGCTGTAGTGCTGCTCTTTAAATAGAAGCGCTTGCTTTGGTGCAGAGCTGGTGGTTCATGTCTTCTTTCATCAGTCATTTTGCCATTCTAAAACCTTAAGGCAGTTTTATATATAAAATAACAATATGTGCTTGATATTTTAATTACTTCATTGGCCATGAAGTTATTCTTGGGTGGAAACAAAACTAATGGCAACTGCTAGAAACTGATCACAGCAAGACTGGAATAGTTCAGTGTCCTTAGGAGTCTGGGAAAAATCCCTGTCAGTCCAACGTTAACAACATTAAGAGAGATAAGGTTTGTAGGCTGCTGGCTATGGCTCTGAGGCAGCCTACCAGCAGACTCAACTGAAAAATGAGGGGAGACAAAAGACGTAACTGTTACTAATGAGGGAAGTTCTTGATGAAAATGACTACTTTTATACTAACCAGTGAGGTTGCTGACTTTCAACATGAAAGTGTGTGCAATAACTACTGTCATATCCTTACATAGCCACGGCACGGTGAATGTGGGTAGTATTCTAAAGTCTGTGATGACCTGGTCCCTTCATCAAGCTCAAGATACTTTTGCTATTGGGCTAATAGGCAAATCTTGACCACAGAAAAACACCTTTGTTGATATAAATCTGAGGATGAACTATGACTAAACTCTATGTTTGTATGTATAAATCCCAGGTGGCTACCAACAATCTTTCCATAAAATATCTATATGCAAAATTATGTACTTATCACTTTATTCCATTTCTAATTCTATGAGGTTTTTTATTTTTTTATTTTTTATTTTTTTTCCCTGCTGTTTTCTAAAAAATCTTTTGGATATGCTTGGTCAATTAAATAAACAATGTGCCAAAATATACAAAATAATAGAGGGTTTGTGCCTGGCCTCACCTTTTAAAGACTTGCACCTTTTGCTGTATGCAATTTTTTTATTTCCTGTCTGTTTTCAAATCACTCTTTTCAGAGCTGAACCTTTCTGAAAATGAGTCATCATCCAAAGAGGAAATTTACTGGAAATATTTAATAGCTATTGGGGTTCTGTGCAAAAGCATCCCACTGACAGTGCTTGTCTGTGCATTTCTCTGTAATGATATTCTTCCTCCTTCCACTCTTCCTACTTGTTTGTTACAAGTAGTAACTTTGGCAGAAAAAGGGAAATATCTACACTTTAAAAATCCCATGCCATCAAAGGATTTCCCAGTGCTAGAAGTTTTCTCCGTGATCTGTTGTAGGCAGCTCCTTGCAGGAAAACACCTAAAATCCTGTAGACTTCATGACATCACTAAATTACTGGGGCAAATGACTGACAGGGTGTTATTGCTTCAGGGAAGAAATAAATTCCCCTACACCTGAGGAGTGCCCAGCGCTGGCAAATTCTTACACCCTCATCCATGGGCAGCCACTGCTGTGTCTCCCCTTGTGTCTATTTTCAGACTTGAGACCCTATAACTATGATCAGCCCCTTGCAGCTCCCTAAGAAGTTACTGTTGCATCACTCACAGGTGTCTGAGCTGTGGCCCCTTGTGCATCTTGGAAGCAAGGAAGGAAGGAAGGAAGGAAGGAAGGAAACAGGGAAGGAAGGAAGGAAAGGAGGAAATGCAAGAAAATTACTAGTTCTATGTGTTGCTTTTGAAGTCCTGGAGAACTGGTAAAAGTCCCAAACAAACAGTTTGGGACAAGCAACTGCCTATTGTCAACTGAGATTTTTCAGATAATGTGGTCCTATGTAGGACTATGTGGACCTGTGAGGTGGTTGAGGCACTGGAACAGGTTGCCCAAAGAAGTGGTAAATGCTCCATCCCTAGCAGTGTTCAAGGCCAGGTTGGACAGAGCCTTGGGTGACATGGTCTAGTGTTAGGCATCCCTGCCTGTGGCAGGGGGGTTTGGAACTAGGTGATCTTAAGGTCCTTTGCAACCCAAACCATTCTATGATTCATTCTATGATGACCTGTGTATCCCCACAGACGGGGGTTTTCCTGTCTGGATTATTCTGCCTTTAAATAAATATTGGGAATCCCCCAGTTCCTGTTCTGTTTTAACAGAAAGGCATGGCACAGGGAACCCAGTAACTTGATTTAAGCAGGAGGTCTTTTCCTAGCTTGAGCAGAACACATCTGTATTTCTTTAGTATAATTGCATCCCTCCCTATACTCCTGTTGTCACTGTGCTTAAGATAATGAAGTTGTTGCTCAGACTGAGTCATCACTGAGGAAATGAATGAAAAATGCTCTTAAATGCAGGACATAAAATCTAGTTGAGCACAGTGGTTATTAATACCATATATTGTTTAAAGTCACATGACCTTGTTAAGAATAATTTACCTACAGTGGTTTTTGCAGTTACATTGTAAATTTAAGTAATTTGTATGGTTGTTTTCTGTTTGCTTGGGGTTTTTTTATGTTTCAGAGGAAATAACACTGCATTTTTTTATTTCTATTTGATTGTTGGAGAATCAAAATCTGAGAGACTTGGTTAGATGCAGTTTAAATGACTGATTTTTTTCTCAAATTTGTGGCCACATTTATAATTACCATGTCCTGAACTCACTTCCATTTGCTTCTTTACTTCTCCAAACTAAATAAAATAACAGAAGCTTCAGAGTATTTATGATTAGAGATATTAGAGTTAACCAGAAATGAAGCTCACACTTGTCTCTTGCAAATCAGATGGGGAAGATGCAAGAAGCTTAACTTGTTATCAATATTTCCTCTTCTCAATTAAAAAGTATGTAAGTTATTAGCAACCTTTTAGGTCATTTGAAACTTGCTTCATAAACCTCTCAGAGGAACAGATGTGAATGTCTTTATATAGCTGAGGATCAATAAGGGAAATCACTCTGAATCTTAATTATTAATTGATTAATGGTATAAAGTATTACAGACAATGCCGGCATTGTTAAAGGGTATTGCACTCAATGATTCAGAAAGTCTTCTGCTATCTTTTGATCTAAGTTATGAACCCAGAAGCCAGAGACTGAGAAATCTCTTCTTACAATACTGTTATTAAAAGCTCAGAAGCATGAACATCTAAGCAAACCTTTGAGCTGCTTATGATAATTCTTACAACCATCTAAAACATACCCTTATATGTCAAAAATATCCTCTCAGTGACTTGTCATTCTTGGCTCTCTGTGAGAAAGCACTCTTATTCCATAGCACGATTTAATATTCTTCAGTATCAAGAATATTTCTGAAGCCTAGTAAGTGTAACAGACTTGAAAAATGAAACTGCTTGTAGGCAGGGCAAGAGTTATCTACGGTGAGGAAGGGGAGACTGTCTGCTATCTCCCACAGCATGTTATTTTGAGCACCATGAAGCAGTACTTACAGGAGGTTGCAGCCCTACTTCTCCCATTTCTGAATTGCATGAAAAACCCCAAATTCGAGGAAAAAATAGCAGTCACAGGAAGAATAAGTTATCACTTAGAAGAGCAGACTGAAGTGAAAAACAGCAGGAAAATAGACATGGTTTGGAAAAGGTCGTTTAATTGCCACCCTTCAGAACTCCATCTATGCAGCATAATACAAGCAGTATTTGCACTGTGTGGTTGCTTAGCTTCTGGACACTTCCGTTCCCTAGACCCTTCTACCGTGCGTGCTTAACAATGCTACAGTTATGCAATAGTGAGCTATTTCCTTTCTATCTTTTGAGCAAACTTAATTGGGATTCAGAAATAAATCATCATTCTGCCTTTTATCCTGTTCCCTTTGCTGATCGCTTAAAACCTTCTCAGGGTTTTCTAGCAGATCAAGCTCCACACAAAACACAAGAGCAGTCATTGCAGTCTTTCAGTAGTGGGAGGATTGTCTGACTCCTAAATATGTACTCTGAGCATGTCTGCAAGAAGGAGGCCCAGCTTTGACACTCAGGTCTGGTCAAAGCCATTTTCACAGGAAAGTGCTGCATCACCAAATTGTAGATGACCTAAGAAGTAAAATCTTGTTTATTTGAATGAAATGTATGATCAGGAAAGTCTAGGAACTGTACTGCTGGGTTATCAGTGAGACAGATGTCTAAGAACTCTTCCCCCATAACTACTTAGCTTAATGGGCTTGGGCTAGTGGCTATCAGGTTACAGAGGTGCAAGTGTCTGAAGTCTTTGAGAAATTCAGACAAGGAAAAAAGACCTCTAAGCACAGAGTGGAGAGTGTATTTTTTCTAGTTCTAGAATAACCTGTACAGCTGGGAATTCTTCTGCAAAGAGGCAGGCTTGTAGCTTCACCAGGAACAAAATGAAATCAGCAACTCCTAGATTCTGGGTGAGTTCTGGGTGAGTACTAAGCTCCTCTTTGCTGCTGCGCACAGCGCAAACACAGTCAAGTTTCCTCCCTCTGGACCACTGAAGAGGTTAGCCTGCTGATGGTGTAAGGGGCAGCCCTAATCCTGGGGTAACCAGTTTCCTGATCATAGCACCTCCCAGAGAGATCCATCTCAAGTTTAGGCCACTTTTTGAGTAGGGTTTAGGAAGCTGGATTAGTTATACCAGTCACATTGTCACACATAGGAAGGAAGTGCCTGCCTTCAAAACAGGATTTGGGTATGAATTCCCAAAGAGATGCCTAAGCTCTCCAATTTCTTTTTCAAGAGGATTTCTCTGTTAGTTATATACTCAGCTCCATCTACAGCAGAGTGCTTTGTGTATTCCCTCTGAGATATCCACTTGCCTTGAGCTTTGGAGAACTGGAGGGCTGTGGCCCTTCCACCAAGGATGGTGAGGGTCGGGTGCTGCCAAACTTGAGCTTTTGTCTTGGGGCTTGTTATTTTGGTGAGGTACTAAGGGACACTGACACAGTGAAAGGTCTGGGTAAGAATGTTTACCCTTTGCTTGAGCAAACTCAAAATGAAGGTTTGCTTCCATTTTGAAAAAGAATCAACCTCTGCTAATTAATATTAGCTGGAGAGTGTACATTAAAACGTCCCACTGGAGCATTCAAAGAATTTTCAAGGTTGTCTTTGGCAATATTCATCTTCAAAGTGCTTTGCAAACTTTAAAGTCTAGCTTTTGACTGAAGCATTTAGAAACAGATGTGGTGCAAGGAGTAGTGTCAACCCAGTACTCCTGCCTGTGCTCAGGTGGACAGTTTGAGCCTCCTGAGCTCCTCTGATGGGCACACTGAAAGCTTCCGCTCCAGGCATCAGAGGATATCCCCCTCCTTTCTCCTGTGGTGGGAACAGTGGTCTCCAGCCGTGGACAGTTCTGATTTACTCAACCCAAAATACTAGTAACAGCTTTTCATTTTTTGTAACTGAACCTTCTTCCATATAACAACAGGTATTCATTCACAACTGAGAGGAAATAACATCAACATTTCCTTGAAACCAATAACAAGTGTCAACTGTTGCTGCAGTCCGGGTGTGCATGCTTCAACTGTTACGGTCATATCACACAAATTTTGTTTTGGAGGGGGTGTAAGTCCTGAAATCTCAGAACAGGGTTTATGGAATAGAAATATGTATAGCTAAGAAGTCATGCATTATATCCATATGCTTTATTCTTCTCAAGATTTACTGATTTGGACTGTACAGAAACAGGCTTGGTGACAAGGTCCATGAATATGCTTCTTTCAGGAAAAGATATTCACCAGCTTCCTGTGTTTATAAGAATTATCATAAAATAGCAATGTTTCCTCCAGACTGGAAAATCATTTGGAGTCACATTATTTTTCCAGTTGAGAGCCTTATGCTGTTAATCATAAAAGTGCTGTGTTGACCCAGCTCTCTCAAAGTGTAATGGATAAAGCTAAAATTCTCTATAATTTTTTTTTAATATATATATATATTGCATTTTTAATTTTGGTGCTTTAACAAATTCATAAAGTGGCCCCAGGGAGCTTTTTTGTTGTGCCTTCTGATACTTCTGATACGATGAAATTTGTTGGATTTTTTTTTTCAGTGCACTTGTGCACATACATGGTGAGAAGTGATAAAACACCAGACGGAATTCTTTGCATTAACAGGTAAGCTGTGCTGGATCAAAAAGGATGAATCTCACACAGGTGTAAAATAACATAAACTCCATGAGTTGAAAAGCTTCTTAGTATTTTTCCAAAGCTTTATCCCAGGAGACAGTTAGTGGCAAAGGCACCTGATGAAGTGCCATGTTTTGAAAACAGATTTGAGAAAAATGCAAAGCTGACAAATATTCTCCTTTGAGATTTTCTAAACTCCAAGTTTTTTGATGTCAGAAAGAACTTTTTATTATAAAATCTAAAATAGCCAAACATACATTAAACAAATTAACATGTCAGTGAAAGGAAATTACTGAAACCAAAGCAGATTTTTTGAGGTTAAGGGTTCAGTCATAAACTTCTGGTGTATTTCACAATTTTGTTCCTGTTTGCAATAGAAGAAAGGTTTGAAATGTGAAAAAAAATTCTGGTATAGATAAGGCTTTTACTCTCCAGCTCAGCTGACCCACCATGATTTGTTAGCCTCATCAGTGTCTCTATGCTATCCTTTAATCCTTCACAAGATAACAGAGTAAAAGTCTCAAAGACTTTTTTGAAAAAATATTAAAATATCTTTGTAAAAATTAAGATGCTGACAAAAGATATGTGATGTTTTATACATTTCTATAGAACCTAAAAATTTAAAATGTATTTGAATGCATTGAAATAACATTTATGTTCTCAAGGAGATGGAATTTATGTGCTACTTTCATAAGTAGGAAGTCCTACTTTAATAAATTGGCATTTGAGTTGCAAGGCAGTACAGAATACAGTCCATCTACTGTGCATGATACTGACTTCTCAGAGGTTTTCTACTGTGTTATTATCTACTACTTTGATAATGGATCTTGCAATTTTTGTGCAAGTTTTCATGTTCTTAAGCATGTAAACTTCTCAAAACCTTCTGCTTTTTTTTTGTTTTTTCTCTTAACTTCTACAATATTCTTTTCTTCTACTCTTCGAACTCCTGAAAAAAAATCTGAGATGGGTTTTCTTGGAAGTGTTGGGTCTTGGTTAGTTATATAGTTCTCAAATGTTTGAAGCCATAGTGAAAGAAAACAATCAAGCAGAAAGCCTGTAGATATTTTGACTAATGTTCTTCTTCATCCTTTTGCTGTCAGACTTGGTCTTCTTCTATGTAAATCATAAATTTATCGATAAACAGATATCTCAACTTCATGTGCAAAACAGGATGTCTATAGAGCCTACAATGAGAGAGAAATAAGAAAAGGGTTTCTGCTGCTAATTTAGGATGACTTTAGGACTCATCAGGGCAAACAGAAAGCATTTCAGCCTTGGTGGCTAAATGACAAAGCTTGGTGCCGATGATATTGGATACTGTTCTGTGAGTATAGTTCAGGCAGAAATGGATGGCAGGGCATAAACTAAGTAAATATTTGTGCTTTTCTCAGTTTGGCAGCCAAACTAGACAAAAGGCAGGGGGAGGGGAAGAGGAGAGAATTGGCTCAAACTGCATGTTTGAACATCTTCAGGATTTCTGTCCAGAGGAGATACTGAAAAGGAAAAAAGGCTTTGTATTTAACAAGGTGCTGTTTGGAGAGGGCTGGAGGGAAACATCAGTGGCTGCTGTCTCCCCTCACATCCCACAGCCAGGGTGCCCAGCACAGGGCTAGTGGGCTGAGGGACAGGGACTGCATCCTTCTTGGCCACATCTTGGGGGCTTGGTGGCTCTCACTCTCTGAAGAGCACTCAACCCTTCGTAGTTCTTCATTTGAAGTTAAGTTAAAGTTTTTCAGTTCATTTATTCTCTTCGCATTTTTCAATTGGGTGCAACTATACAAAAGCTCTCTGTATCGAAGATTAAGACTGTGTCCTACCTGCACACCCCACCAAGCCAGAAAGGGTGCATTGCTGTGTAGGTGAAGATGACACTAATACAGAACAGAGAGCGTTCAGACCCAGATTATCTTCATTTAAACCACTCTCCCCAGAGATGTAAGATGTGGTTTCCAGGTCCTCAAGCACAGACACTCAGTCTGTAAACACTGAATGAGTGGCCTAACTACTTGGCTATTGAGACACTTTTTGAATCTGTTTGAAAAAGTTTTTGAGCTAAAATTATTTGATGAATTTGACCCACTCTTGTAAATGCCTGCAACATCATCAGAACAGCTCTTTAGTGTATGTGCTAAAAATAAAGAAATAACTTGGCTTTAGTCTCATGCTTTTTGTTCTTTACTGCCTTCAGCAATGGGATTGCTCCAGGGCAATAAGCACAAGTTCACCTGACCAGGAGACAAAGTGCTCTGTACTTTGTGCTGATATAGATAATAATATTGTTTTTATAAAATATCCAGTGATAGGGCAGAGAGATGCACAATACATGAAAACACAGCTCCAGGGAAGTAAAAGTTGGATTTGCTTATAATATATACTGGTGGCAGTCTTTGTAAAACCTACTTCATCATTTCCCTCCCAGACCACGAATTAAGGGTTCAGAAGAGTCCTGAACACAGATGGAAGCTACTGTCTTCTTCCTCTGAGTCCTTAAGCTCTCCAGAGGGAATGAATAATGGTTTTGTTCCAGTAAGATACTGTGCATATAATCGCTCATATATTCTGTTCTTTTGTTTCTGCATCATACAGGCAGAGCAAGGAGCAGTGAGAGTGGGAGGACGATTAAATGAGTGGTTTGGAGACACTAGTCATCACATCTGAAGTAATGGTAAAATTATCACATTTTCTGCACCAAACTTAAATATTGGGGTCAGGAAAGGATGGCAAAATTCCCTGTTCCTTCCTGTGGTTAGCTTCTTTCCTATGGGTAGATCTGAGTCATGTTTTCTGGCAGAGAAAACCATCACAATATAGCAAAACCATCAGCTAAACCAGTGATTTCCAAACATGCATTTTAACCCTTGGTAGCCTGGACATACTCGCAGAGCTGTTAAAGTATTTCTGTTAGAGGCAGTAGCACCTCAGACTCAGTAAAATTCTGCATCGTGACTGTTCTGCTTCTCTATAAGGAAATTACTACATTAGTCAATATTACTCAATATCTAGATACAGCAATATAAACCAGAAATATTTATTTTCCTTAGAATGTGAAGTCCATTGTACCTTTTTAAAAACCATGAAACTTTTGGCTAAGTTGCAAGAACTCATCAGTTTATTGTGAAATGAGAACTATTTATTAATAAAAAAGAGAACTTGCTCCTGTATGTTTAATAAACTCTTGTCATAGGGAGTGAAAGTCAGTGGAAAAAAACCCAAACTGATATACAGAAAAGAAAAAACCCCTGACAAACTCCAAGATAAGCCAGGCTAGCTGTACGTGTATAAATGCATTAGGTTATTTTTTCAGTTTGCCTCAGAGTATAAATATTATAATAGGGCATAATTTGTTTTCTCAGCCTTTGTCTGCAGCAAAGAAGATAGAAGCTTTGTACCTACTATGGCAACAGAAAGCTGTGTTTGTACTGGATAGTTTCCATGAAAACTCCTGATGTTGCCTTCATGGGTTCATGTCCAGTGTATGAAAAGGGCATTGGCTAATTGTAGCCCTGTTACGTCTTGTTCTGCTCAGAGCAAAGCCGGTGTCTGTCTGATGTAGCATTTTAAACCCTGGCAGCTGCTGTCATCTTGTGTGTGAGAGGTCCTGCCATTGCTGCAGGAAATTGTAGAGGTATTCTTGAGGAAAATTTACTTTATGTAATGTTTTCCAAAATAATATTCAAAAGCAGTTTTGCAATGCTTAGGACCAGATTTTGATCAAATTCAGTCTCATTTACTCCAGTAAGTAAATAATCCCCATTTTCCTAAGCAGTTTATTAATTAAATGATAGCTACATAAGCAGCTTTACCTTGTCCTGTCTCTCTATCCTCCTGCTGCATGCCTCCAGCCCCACAAATGTGAACTTCCTAGAAGCTTCTCCACAAATTGCATCATCTATTCATTCATTTGGCATTTTCAGAAACTTGATCCAAATCTAAAAGCAAGAAGTGAAGATTTTCCTGTTATGTAAACAGAACTCTCTTTTTCTCATTGTGGTTTCCTTTCATTCTCTATATTTCCTTTTCTGACAAGTGGACAAAGCCGTTTCATTGATTTTATATTGTTTAATAATTTCATTCATGGAAATACTGCAATATTTATGGGATATTAAAAAACGCTGTTATGGAAAAGACAAATAGTCCTTGTGACTCTTCTGAATCTGGAAAATGATAGTTTCGGAAAAGTGAATGTCTTTGTTCAAGACTTTCCTTAGGGAAAAAGGAAATTACAAAATGGTACTGTAAATTCTGCCTTTCCTTTAGGCTTAGGCACTAGAATTAGCACTTCTTAATTAGGTTTGCCCTTCCAGGATCGTCATCTTTCAGGGAGATGTTACAACTGGAGTAAGTGGATTTAACTTAATTTTTAATTTTAAGTAATGATGGAGATGATAGCACTTTTCCTACCTCTTATGTTTCCTATATTCTAGTTTACAGCTCTCACCCAGGAAACTGAAGATGGTGACCTCCTGTCCTTAGTCTATACTAACAGAAGAATTACCTTATTACCAGATTCAGTCTGGCTTGACCTGGAGACACTTTTCCTCCCCTCCTCTTGTTTCACTTTCCCCCCTCCGGAGTGCTGAATTTGTGCTTCTGTGCAGAAACAATTTGTGATTCCTGAAGAACAAAGGGTAGGCTTTAATAGTTAGAGCATTCAGCTGGGAGAGTTAGATCCTTGGGTTCAGTCTTGGCTTCTGGTATTGCTTCTGTACTTCATGGACTGAAAAACATGTAGATTAGACTGAAGAAATAATAGGGGCTATATTTTTGACTTTGAATTTAATCTTAATCTTGTACCTGATTACTTTCATTCAGGAGTTTGAAGAGAAAATTTGTTTGGGTTGATCTGAGCAGAAGTAAAAAAATTAGTTTTCTTCACTTAGTTCTCCCCTGACATCAAGAAATACATTCCATGCTCTGCCACCCTACAGCTTCAACAGAAAGGCTGGAAAGCTAACACTGGAGCAGAGAGATGAGGGTGTTCTACCAAGAGACTGTTTTGACATAATTTAAGCTAAAAAATACTTCAAATATATGCCTATCATGCATTAAGGAGCCTTTAAAATAGTCAATGGTTAGGTGCCATCACCCTTGCTTATAAGGGGGGAACTCAGAAGTCATGGAAGAGGGCAGAGTGAGCTGAAAAACTGTTCCTAATGACAACAAGGAGAGGGAAAAATTTTTAAAGTCAAGCTGAGACTCTGGGGATCAAAACTTCTTTCTTTTTTTTTTTTTTTTTCCCTGTAATTTTGCTGTTGGTTGTGAGGGTTTTATGCTCTAGAAACTGTGAGGAGTTGAATAAGGTGAATGGGTCAGAAATGCTGACATTATGACAGTTCTTGTCTCTGGAAGGTGATTTCTTGAGAATTATCTCAGACAGCTGTATGGAATATTTTTCTATGTGTGCAAGAGTTAGCAGTTTGTCACTGTTTAAGCCAGTCAACAACTAAGTACCATGCAGCCACTCATTGTCTCTCCCTTGCCTCCTAGTGTAATGAGGAAGAGAATCACAAAAAGGTAAAACTTGTGGGTTGAGATAAGAACAGTTTAATGATTGAAACAGTAAAATATTATAATAATATAATAATAATAGTAATAATAATATTTATCACTATAAGAATAATAATGGAAAGGAAAAAGAAAGAGGAATAAAATCCAAAACAAATTATGACAATGCAGTTGCTCACCACCCATTGACCCACGCTCAACATATCCCCAAGAAGCAATAGGCCCCTCCCAGCCAAATTCCCTCAGTTTATATGCAGAGCACGACGTTCTATGGTATAGAATATCCCTTTGGCTAGTTTGGGTCAGCTTTCCTGGCTGTGTTCCCTCCCAGCTTCTTGTGCCCGTCCTCACTAGCAGAGCACTGGAGATTGAGAAGTCCTTGATTACGGTAAGTGCAACCCAGCAACAACTAAAACATCGGTGTGCCCTCAACATTATTCTCAGACTAAAGCCAAAACACATATATAAAAGACTAACAAAAGAAATACTTTTAATAAGAAAGTATAGTTCACGTTGGCTTTCTCAGAAAGCAAGTAGCAATTGTAACTTGTACAGCCTTCAACCAGCAGTCATGGTTAAAAATAGAAGACACAGCAGCAACATGTACTGGCAACTGAAAAAATTACTAGATAACATGTGCTGTAAAGTTATAAGCTTTTGTGATGTCTATATTACCACGTCTTTATTATTACTAGTAAGTCCAAGTTGTCTAGATTTTGCTGTGTAGAAGACCTGCAGCAACTAAAAGACTTGAATTTGGAAAGACCTTGGTATATCATATAGCCTGTCAGGCTTTTTCTCATAACCATTCATCAGCATTCTTGGCAACTGTTCATTGGATCCTGAAGACACCTCTGGGAAGTGTAATGACCACACTTCAGCTTCCAATGGTCCCTACTTTTTCTCTAATGTTCAATACAAGACTGTTGTGTTGCAATTTCAGACCATTACTTTTCCTACGCAAGATGAACACATAGAACAAATTGCTCTATTCTTCTTTGGAACAGCCTTTTATGTATTTTAAGCTTTTTTTAAGTATTCATGTATTTGAAGCTAGTCAGATTTTTATTGCTGTAATAAATAATCCCAAGTCTCTCATTCTTTCCTGCGTTTCTATTCTTTAATTTCTACTGCAGCACTTTTTTGGACTCTCCTGTTTAATTTTTGCTCAAAGTGTGGTGCTCAATATTTCTTACTTTTGTGGTCTTGCCTTACCAACATTGATTAAAAAAAAATGTGAGTGTTAAAATGAAAAGGCAATATTTAAGAAGGTATTCAGTGGAACCTAACACTTAAACTAACATGCTGCATTTTTTATTTCTGAAGAATGAAAACCTAATTAAATGTATCGTTTTCCCCATTGTACTGAGACATTTATCTCCAAATATTACTTAACTCTGTAGCCTATTTTGTTTTAAATTAGTTATGAGAGAATAGAATAAGCTTTTTGTCCAAACAACTCTAAACAATTTATCTTGTTCAGCATATCCTACTAAGTATTCAAAGCAAGTAGTGACTGTTGCTCTTAGAAAAGATTAACAGTGGACTAATACAATGAGAAAATTGCATGCTGACTTTAAACAAGGCATATTTGTGTGTTTCTTTTGAAAGGACAGCATCCTTTACAGCTCTTATTTATAATGTTATGGGTGAAAATTTGAAACTTGCCGAAGTCTTCTACCTTTATGAAGTTGAACACTGAAAATTGATTACCTTAATTTTTCTTTTTCATATTGAATTTACTAGAAAATTACCAATGTGATTTGTCACCATCACATATTAGGCAAAAATGCAGCAAAGTATTGTTCAAGGTCAGAAAACATAGTTGTTGCTTTCATGTGAAATGGACCAACTACTGTTGAATTTCACTTGCCTGATTCTAAAAATAAACAAGTTCCAAAACACTATAGTGAAAATCTAAGAATTAATACAAGTACATGGCATTGTGACTTAACAACTAATAATAACATGGCCAACTCCTTTAATTCTCCCCATAATAAAGCAGAGGACCAGTAAGAACTGTTACAGGTAACACAAAGCTTTCCAGCTAATAGGTTAGATAAGACAACAGTGATGCAGTTATTAGTTTCTCTATAACAGGGTTGCTTTGACTTCTCTCTGACACCTCTGGGAACAGGTAACTCTTCTGTCTGCATGAGTGATATAATATGATCTCAGGATTTCTGCTTGGAAACTGCCTTCAAAATCTGTACTGAAAATTCTTAAAATAGCAGCCATAGTTTATTGCTAAAGGAATTATTTTACACATTACATATTTACTTATTTGTGTCTACAAATATATGTATTAGGAGTATTAGCATCAAGAAAGAAATAAAGAAAAAAATATGTAGAAAAAGGTAAGTGGAAATGAAGAATAATAAATTCTATAACCTGAAGTTACATGTTTTCCTCCTTCACCCGGCAAGTATTTTCTCCCAAGAAAAGCCTCAGACACTTTTCAGCTCCCTTGGAAGCTCAGTGTGCTCCAGCTTTGCCATATATCCAACAGGTGAGAGATCCCTGCATCTTTGGATGATAGTTACTTGTGCTTATGCAACTTTACCTAGACTCAGTATTCCAAAAGGATGGAGCCAGCTTTTTGTGTTACATGTGAAATAATTTGCAACTCCAGAAAGAGGTAAACAAGGTGAGGAACTATTTCAGCAAGATCTTTGATTAAGGTGGAGTCATAAGATTGTAAACAGGGGTTGGAGAAGAACATCATATAGAAGTGTCTACTATCAATATTTAATAGCAAGTACCTTTGTAATAGTCAGAATAGCTAAGGTCCTCAGTGCTTGTCTCACTGACAACCCAAACAACAGCTCCTATTTTCTGAATTCAGACTTCAGATTGTCTCATCTTTCATCTTGCTTTCCTTGAAAATGGGGTGAAGAGGCAGTATTTTGTTTCTTCGTGTATTCATAACATTTTCTGGAGCACTTGCTCCTCAGAATCATCCTCTTGGTAGGATGCCTTGCATTTCAACTTTAGCCAATTCCTCTAGCTTCAGACAGCATCAGACTAAGACTGAAATCTTCCTTTTATATTTCATACACCATAAATCACCAAAAAAGCTAGTGTTGGGCAACAGGTCTGCTGTCTTTTAATCAAGACCACATATGACACATTAACCAGACGCAATACAGGCTGAATAACTAGGCACTTAAAGCAAGCCACCTTTCCTCAAGCTATCAGTTCAAGGGATTGTTTCTGTTTTCCAATGTTTTCGTGCTCACAGCAGGGCAGGTGGTCACATTTTGACATTAGTAATCTTGAGGTTATCAGAGCTTCACCTCAGCCCTCCCTGAGCTACTGTGTGAGTTCCTGTTTGCCACTGCAACTGACTGATAGTATTGAATAATTAGTTCATCCATGCATTTAAGCCAGGAGTGTGCCTAGGCACCTTGCTGAACCAAGACCTGCTCTTTGAAGACAGGGTACTCCTATAAGGTAATCCTCTGTCAATATTAATGGACTATCATCTGTGAATTATTGAGATAAAAGCATTATTGCCTCAGTGGAGGAGCTGGAGAAAACTTCCTTTGCTTAACACTGGCAGAGCATCAGCCTGTGGACTCTATTTATATCACACTGAGCCAGAAGCAGGAGTAGCTTCTCTTTCAGCTTCTTCCTTGCTGATTCCTGTCTCACATATCTGCAGACAGCACAGAAGCTTTGAGGAGAAATAGAAGAAGAGAGTGTTTAATACCCATTCTTCTAAAAACAAAGGATAAAAAGAATTACATGTAGTCCTTAGTAAGATCATTAACAGCTGTCTGATGAAACGTCTCGGGATCATATGAAGCTGAGTAACTAATTTTCCTCTCAGGATGGACTTTTCCCTCTTCCATGAAGATTTTATACTATTATACTTAGCTTTCATAAAGCACAAATACATTTTATTTTATTAAAATGTATTTAATACGAAACTGCTTTTAATGATTTTTGCATTCATCTGTGACATTGAAAATCCAAAGTATTTTATTCAGATTGCCTTTTAATTTGGAGATAATTTTGAGAATATCCCTACAATTTTTATTTTTTTTTCAGAACTATTTTTACCTGAGCAAGACTGCTGTTCATTGAAATAGAGCTTATTATCATGACAAAGCTTCTGCAAATCTTTAGTCCCTATTATTGTGGGAAATTGCCATCAGGAAACTGTAAGGATTCAGTACAGATTTCTGGAGATCACAGGCTCACAAAATGAATCTAGTATTTTCTATGCACTTTGTATGAAATATGTGCAGTGTTGCTCATAAACAAAGCTAATATAGCTAATTTATTTAGTCCTTTTTATATACCTTATTTATCCAGGACTACATCACAAGTCCCACATTACTGTGCAACTGCAATATGTGAGCATATCTGGGCTTGTGCATTTTTATGATTCTGCCTTTATATTCATTGAATCTGTATGAAATAAAGTAAACCAATATGAAGAAGGGAAAGGAGTCTGGTTGAAGATTAGCTGGATTTTATTAGACACAAGATTAATAGTAAGTTTTCTGCTCCCTAGTCAGAGGAGTGTAATTTTAAGTTAGGTTTCTGTTGTGAATGTGTAATATTAGTTTTTCTTCAGCAATGTTCTTTTTAAACCAGCTCTTTAGATTATGATCTCACTGTTTAGTTGTTTCAGTCAGAAGTGCATTTCCACATACGCTGTGCATGAAGGGGCAGTGGGATGGAAGGCAGACCTGTGAAAACGTGGGAAACAGATCTGTTTAGGACATTTGAAAGGATTCTGAAAATATTTTTCCTCATGGTTTTAATCCAGCTTCAATGGAGTTTACAAACAATATAAATGAAAAATAAAGAAAAGGATAACTACATTCAAAGTACCAATGCATGAGGCCCTCATCCTCTTGAAGTGAAGTCTATCTGCTCAGTTTCTCTAAAGAACAGGCTTTCCAAATGCAAAAGTTGCTCTGAAAGGTGATTGATGAAGAAACCTATTTTATGAATGTTTATGAAGAAAATCTTTGCCTGCTTTTGCTTCTTCATGTTGCACAGAGTTTGATTCCATTGGGGTTTGGGGGTTTTTTTTGGTATCATTTCTTCAAGAATTTTTAGTATTACTAATAATAACTTTCTCTGCTAGGATTTTGTCTGACATGCTGGAGGACCCTCAGATGTTTGGTTTTATTAATTCTTCAATTAAAAACAGTCACTTTTTGTGGCTTTGAAATGGAATAATAATTTTAATGATGAACTGATATATCCTTGTGCAAAATTTTGAAGGATTTTCATCTTTTTATGTGGAAGGTATGTGATTGTAAGGGAGTCATTTTAACCCTGTGAGTTCTTGTAATTTCCTTTCTGAAGTCAATGCTGGCTAGCTCTAAGCTGTGGAAAAGGGAATGCCTCAGGAATATTTTTCGTCTTCCTGCACAAATATCTCAGGTAAATTTGGACTCACTTTTTTTTTTAAAAAAAAAAACAAACAAAAAAAAAAAAACAACAAAAAACTTTAATTTCCTTAGGAAATAAATACATTTATTTTGCATAAAATGGAGCCACATCATTCTGAATTCTCACCTTAGCTAAAGCACAATCTGTGGAGTTTACCAGTTCAATATTCTAATGGTTTAATGTAGACATAACCTTCCAGGATAATGAGGATTTTGAGCTTGCAATACCAAAAAAATCAATAAATTGAATCCAAACCAAGTTAAATTCTATATATATATTTGTTGTTCAAAAATCTGCTAGATTTCCTTAGCAAAACAGGGAAACCCATAAAAATCTCCCCATTCTCCCTTTTCTTCCCTGTACCCTTAATTCTGTCTCAGAATTGCAGTTGTATAGTATTCTTAGATACAATTTCAGGTTGTTCACAGAAGCTGTGTTAAGGTTGTCACAGCAACCCAAGGAAAGAATTACCTTGCTTTTGCAGATTCTAGCATCAAACCAAGTATTATTGCCAAATGAGGGGAGGCTAAACTTTGTGGAACTTCATAAAAGCCACATACCTATTAATTTTTCCTGTTGCTATTGACCTTCTCTAAGAGCTCAAAATCAGCAATTTCACTATAGCTAATGTAACGACTTAGTCAGTTGGCTGCAAATGATATTTACTCAGCTGGATGAAAATCACAGCTCAAAGACCAAATTAGTTTGTGAAATGTTTTCTAAAGATACTTTCCTATTCCCTAGATGTTTGATACAGAAGCAGAGACTAATGAGTCCCAAAGGCCAGACTCCCAGTCTATTATCCTTCTTTTCTAGCTCAATTAATGTCTATTTTTTTCCAGTTTATTTTTAGGGCTTATAAAGTTCAGCAATGCACATATTTGTTCATAGTCCACAGAGACAAAAAATTAAATAAGTATTACAGCTCTGTGTATTTCTTTTCTAATAAAACAAAGCAAAATGACAAAAAAATCCAGTTACCTTAAGTTCTTAATTCAGCAAACACCAAGTTAACACCTTTGGACTTAGTTCTCATGCTCTTTCTTAGTTATCTTTCCATCATCCACATGTCTGGATTTCCTCCATATAGCTCTGTTCCCTATGTGTATACAGAGCCTAATACTTACCCAGCTTCAGCTAGATTTGTTTACACATCTGTGGCAGCATAGAAAGATCTTTAAGTGATTGGGAAAGGGTCTTTAAGCAGTGTAAAGGAACTTATTTGTAAATGAGAACATGATCCTCTGTTATGGTACAGATGACTTTATCTCACAAAGATAATCCATATAAAAAAAAATCCAAAATAGTACAGATGGCAGATTTTTCAAATGAAATCCAATTTCCTCTCAAAAAGAGGTCATAGTTGTTGTGGCTCTATTAGTTTAAAAGTAGAAACTGACTGTCGTGGTTTAAACCCAGTCAGCCGTAAAACAGCCACGCAGTCTCTCTCTCACACCACCACCCCCTTTTCTTTCTCCCGCTCCCAGAGGGATGGGAAGGAGAATCAAAAGAATGTAACTCCCACGAGTTGAGATAAGAACAGTTTAGTAACTAAAGTATAACACAAATCACTACTGCTACCACCAATAATAATAATGCTAAAGGAAATAACAAGGAAGAGAATGCAACCGCTCACCGACCGGTACCTCGCCCCCCACCCCGCACTGTTCCAGCCCTTCCGGGAACTCTCCTTTCTACATCCCTGGGCATGACGTGCTGTGGTATGGAATACCTCTTTGGCTAATTTGGGTCAGGTGTCCTGTCCCTGCTTCCTTCCACCTTCTCCTCCTCCCTGGCAGAGCATGAGACTCACAAAGTCCTTGGTCAGTCTAAACATCAGTGTTATCAGCTCTGTTCCCAGGCCGAAAGTCAAAAACACAGTGCTGCAACAGCTACTAAGAAGGAGAAAAAATGACTCCTACTGCTGAACCCAGGACACTGACTCTAGCAGATTTCTTTCCTCTGAAAACCACTTGAATTTCCTTTTTAATTTAGTTTGGTTTTTTTGGTGATGGGTTGGTTTGTTTTTTTCTGAGGTGGGAGAGGGGTACACTGACACTCTGCTAGGCAGTGATTGAGTCACTAACACACATGCAAGAGGGAAATGTTACATCTATACTCATGCATATACATATACATTTGTTTTACCTTAAAGATGGCACTTCAACATTTATTTCAGATTTAGTAGGCTGGTTTATTGTCTCTCTGTTGATATTTTCCCTGTGATATTGCTCCAAGGATTTCATTGTGTACTCCATCATTCCACTGTTCAGAGCAGCAGCCACTTGCTGATTTGGAAGAGCTTAAACTCCTTCATCTTGTAGATACTGCATCAGGAAAGAGCTATTAGATGACTTTACATATTAGAGTCTTTGCATAAAAAAAGATTTGTTTGTTGTTTTTTTTTTTTTTGGGGGGGGGGTATTTGTTTTGTATTGTGGTTGTTGTTTTGTTTTGTTTTTAATCCTAGAATTTCCCCTTGCAGTTTGATTGTTACAGGGAATAAAAAATTAATATTCCTCTGAAAGTATGAACCTTGTTATATGAATACATACATAAAAAGTTCAGTTTTCACAGAAGGTCTGTCTTCTGTACATCTGTGGTCTGCAGCTGCTTTCCCACATTAAGAGAGACTTGACAGTTTTCTGTTTCTTGATCTATGATGCTTGTACTACAGTAAGGTCACAATGGTACCTGGAGAGATACTGAGCAGAGATCCTAATGAGATATCAGGATTTGCAGGAAATAACGAATTATTTGGTTTTCTTCTCTTTAGGGAGAAGAAGTATATTGCACAGAACTGAAGAGAATTAATATATATCTGCATTCTTTGGTCCTTTGAATTTGAAGGAGAAATGAAGTTATAACTGTTGGGTATTTTCATATTTTCACTTGTACCATGTAATTTACAGAGTTTTAAAGAGAAAATGGATTAATACACAGGCACACAAAATCTTGATAATAAGGATACATCATTTTAAGATCATGAAAGAACAGATTAGCAACAAAGCACTGGGTTCATCTCACCCTTGATGTAAAAGAGAGAGAAATGATTTCTCATTTAAAGAAAGACAAAGTACTGTGCAGTAATGCAATCTATATATGCTTTCATTTATAAACAGCATATAAAACTTTCTTGATTACAGTCATTGCAAGCAATCTCAACATTAAATCCTATTCTTAATCAAATCAAGCTCTCTATAAAGAATAGTTAGATTTTAGACCCTCAGTTCTGATTGAAAGCCTGTTCTAGCATCTCACTGTTTGCTTAATTATAAACATTTTCTAATTGCCAAGCTACAACACCTTTATGCAAAACCTGATATCCACACTACCTGTTGCTACTGTTGTGACCAGAGTGTAAGTAGCTTTTAATCAGATAGCTTGAGTGTGGGTAGAAGTCTTGAGAGTAATTTAGCCCACAGCAAACTATTTATTGTTGCAATTGGACTGTTGACAGTACCCAAGCTTGCTAGGTTAAAGCCAATGTTCCTCCACAGCACTCTGTCATCTTCTGTTACTGCAGTTTAGAGATAACTTTGGATTCCTCTCCTAAAATCAGTATTCTGTTCCTCTGAGCATCCTAATAGCCCTTTCTTGAAGCCAGTACAGCCGGTGAATCTTTCTTAAACGTAAGTGTCTGGAACATCAAAAAATATTCCTGAGAAGTACCACCGAGATGGCATTCAAATGTTCCCACTTCCATTGAAGATACTTTTGTTATAATTTCTATATATTCATGATCGCATCCTTTCAAATCTTTATATTACTTACTTTGTCACTTCCCAGTACTGAGTAATTGTTTAAAGCAAAAATCCTTAGCAAAATATTAATGAGGATTTATTGTTATGTTAATAAGTTTGGTGATGTTTCTGTTGCTGCTATCCTTGAGGTTACCCAGACTTTTCTTGGTTTTAGTCCAATCTTAGTCTGCATTGGCAAGTTTTATTAGCACTTTTCCAAACTTCATGTTGCAGTTAGTAATGAAAAATTAAGCAGTTTTAAGAACAGAATAAATACCTTAATGAGTCAGACTAGTGATCTGCCTAGCATGGTATTACTTTTCTAGTAGTGGCAGTAAAAGAGCATTTAGGGAGCGCATGTGCACCTTAACATTGCCAGTGGCCCATGACAGAACTAAAACTAATTTCTCCAGGTGATCTCCCTGCAGGTTGATCCTGTTCCTGTCTAATGCAGCAGATGTCTTTCAACTTTCAATTCTTCTGTGCATTCCTTTTTTTTTTTTCCACCTAAGTAATAATTTCCTATGTGATACTAACAGCATTAAGCACAATCTGGACACATGCGCCCATATTCCCATTTGTTCGCATGCACTAACACATGAGCTTCTAAACCCATCCAGTACCTTTTAATATCCAAATTCCATGAGGAATTTTATAAATGAGCATCTTGCTTTTACTCATTACCTGAGGCAAACATCACATAAACTCCTTCTTCTTCAACTTATTCACTAAGAGAACTATAACAGTAAAGATGCAATGAGATCTGCGAGCAGCACCTTGGGGTAACACACGTCTTGTGGGCTTAAACCCAAATTTTTAGGTGCTTACACTGGAAATGCAGCTCATTTTCTCATATCTCTGTTTCTCCTGAGTGCTCCTTCCTGTTGCAGGATCTTTTAATCAATTTCAATTTATAGCAACTTAACCGAGTATTTGATACATTTTTAAAAATCACAGCTAGTCCTGAGAGAGATGACAAAGCAATCTAGTGCCTATGGAGAAGAATTCCTCCATCACTGGGGAAATCTGTGCTTGTATGAGTCACAGTGATCACTAAAAGTAATGAATTTTGTCTCTTTTTGCCTCATGCTTTGCTTCAGTTTATTTGGGTTTAACCCAAAATGGTTTAGAAAATTGTAAGACTTTGTTACAGGTAGTAAAAAATATTTTCTAATTTATTTGCAATATTTTATTATAAAAAATGAAATAGTAATTTATATAGCAGTATAGTTTTTAAGCTTCTGAAAGACTAAGCCAAATGCCTATGTGTCATGAATGGGACTGGTCAGTGCATGGGCCTTGTGTAGGCCAAATTGTTGTATACATATATTATAGCTCAAGTTAATTAACACAGTAAAGTTACTCTCATAATTTTTTCTTCTATCAACTTTACTGTCATGCATAATCTTCCTACTCCAAAATATTTTCAAATCTCAATAAACTAAATCCATTTAATACATATTTCATCTAGACTACTACATAAACTTCTAGATCCAAAAGGCTTTTCATTTACCAAGAGCTGTCTTGCTAGATTTTATCAAAGTAAGTATTCAATTTGGATTTCTTAGCTTGGTTTCAATTCACAGGTGGACTCAATTCAAACTATTTTGTAGCAAAGAGTTGTCTAATTCCTCCAAGTGTCATCACGCAGCAGATAACTTTTTTTTTCTTTCATTTTTTAAATTCTGTAATCTGTTGAAAGTTGAAACTGATTGCAAACATTCATCTTCCAACCACCTCCAACACATGGTCAGGAATTGCCTTCAACCAGCCCTGAAAAAACACAAGACAGACCTTAGTTTTCCCATATTGTGGGCATGACTGTCACCTGCTCTGAGGCATACACAAGTCCATGGGACCCAATGAGATGCCCCCTAGGGTCTTGAGGGAATAGGCTGATGTAGTTACCAAGCCATTCTCCATCTTATTTGAAAAGTTGTGTCTGTCAAACAAAGTCCAAAGAAATTGGACAAAAGGGAAATATCATGCCCATTTTTACAAAGGAGGATGCTGGAGATCTACTGGCCAGTCAGCCTCAACTCCATGCCCAGTAAGATCATGGAGCAGATCCTCCTTGAAGACATGGAAGTCAGGGTGGTGACTAGAGCCAGCCAACATGGTTTCACCAAGGGGAAATCACGCCTGACTAATCTTAGTCTTCTACAATGCAGTGGCTGCTTTAGGGAGCATGGAAGAGCTACGATATCATCTACCTAGATTTCTGTAAGGCCTTTATTATGGTCCTCCACAACATTCTTGCTTCTAAATAGGACAGAGATGGGTTTAGCAGATGGACTGTTAGATGGAAAAGGAATTGGATGGCTGGCCATGTCCAAAGAGTTATAGTTGATGACTCAATACCCAAGTGAAAACCAGTCCATACTGGGAACAATACTATTTAATATCTTCATAATTGACATAGAGAGTGGGATTGAATGCACCTCAGCAACTTTGCAGTTGACACCAAGCTGTGTGGCACAGTTGATTCACTGGAGGGAAGGGATACTATTCAGAGGGACCTTGACAGGCTTGAGAGGTGAACCTTCTGAAGTTCAAGAAGCTCAAGAGAAAGGTCCTGCATCTGGGTCATTCATATCAATGAATGCTGATTATGCGCTGTCATCTGCCTAGACTAAGGCATGGAGATCATAAGTGTTGTGCTCTTTATTACACATAACATTCAACATGTCTGCTTTAAGTGCTCTTAAAAAGTGGTGGGTTTTCCTTGACTTGAGCCACTTACTTACTTACTTTTTCTTTTTCTGGTGGTTCTTAAAGCACTGAAAGGAATTTTTACATTGTTTGTTTTCATTTGCAATAAACTTGTCCGGAACTCCATATAATCCTACATCTTTGCACGGTACTCCCTCAAACAGATGACTTCAAAAAGTCGATGCATGCCAAAACATTTCTTGATTCTATTTGTGCTTTTACTTCATTAACTGTCAGCTTGTATACTGTAGATCAGTGCAGCTTTAGCATATTCTTGAGAATGTGTTTTCCTTTATTGTCTATTTCCTTTAAAATTTCCTTTAATCTGACAATTATTACTTCCATCATGAGTTTTCTCGTTACAAACAATAAGCTTCTGCCTTTATACTTATTTGGTCATTAGGGTTTCTTTGTTCCAGTATTGTCTCAATGACCACATTTACATGACATCAGATGGTTCTTGTGCTTTTTTTTTTCTAGTGCTTTGGTAGAATTTGGTTTTCTGGTTTTAGCAGCTCTGCTAATCTGATGCCTTTCCTTTCAGGTTTCCTTCTCATAATAGCTTCTGCTCTTCCTTTTCTTCTGATCAGGGTCCAAAACTGACATCCATTTTGCACCTCATCCTACTCAGCCAGTGTCTAGAATGTTCACATCAGGACAGACTGCAGACCTCAGTGCTTTCTCAAAATGCTGCATCTGTACTCTATGCACTTTTTATATACCTATATTGAGACCACTGGTGTCTTTTCCTCAATTAACCTGAAACTTCTGTGCACTGTTTCCATGGAACAACCTCATATTGGAATGTGAGGAATCTGGGGTGCTCTGCTTCCAGACTGGTGCCAGGATCTTATATTCAGGATATTGGAAAGACTGAAACCAGCCCTATGAAATACATTACTCTGACTCAGTAGCATCTGAAAGAAGGAATACATTAACTGCAAGGAAACACAGGCAGAGTATGCAATGTAGCTTGAATGCTGTATGTTAAGAAAGGAAATACTTGGTTTCAAACCTGAGCAGCCCTAGCTTGTGAGCCTTAAAAAGCAGGTAGGTGGGAGCCAGGACTGATGCTCTTATGTTCTCTGCATTTGATTGAGCTGGTCACTAGGGCAAGTCTCTTTTATCCAACAAGTTTGGCACAGAAACAGTTAATCAAATCAAAGCAGTTGTATCTAGATGGCCCTTAATCTCATTCCTACTTCAGTGTAGCCCTGTGTAGTTCTCTTTTTTCTTTTATTGTTTGCTTATTATGCAAATGTCTGAAAACATTAGACAGTATCATTACTAAAATTATAGTGATTTATTTGTTCCCAGTGCTCCAGTTGGAAAGTTGCAACTGTTAAACACACTGCTCAGATGGTTAGAAACCACTTTAAAAGGTAAAGAAATACACTGAGAATTTATATTATTTATTCATATTTTTATACTATCATAGCTCTTTAAATCATATAGCTCTTTTCTCTGATTTTGTATCTTCCTAGTGTATTTATAAACAACCATCATATTTTTTTCTGGTCTTTGTTCTGTTGAACAAAACAAAGATTTTATGTCCTCCTAAGATCGTCTTTTGATTCCTTAGTTAGCCGCATAACCCTGCCCTGTTTTTGTTCTAGTTTACGTATTTCACTGGGTTTTTTCACAATGGGCCATCAGAAACATAAACAATTTCCTGGATCAAAATTTTGCAAACCACTAACAGCAGTTGCTTGCCAAACTGGGTGTATTGTAGGGTTATTTTTCCTCATGATATGGGTGGGTTAGTGTCATTTCACAATCAGCTTCTACATCTAGGTCTCAATCTTCTGTGATTTCCAACAGAATGGAAGAAACTGCAGTTCAGTTTTGCAGATCTGTATTGATAGGTACTTAATGCAACACTAAACACAAAGAGAGCTGTCAGAGTTCTGATGTGCATAGTTTTTTCAAAAGAAATTCAATGTTTTTCATTCAGCCTGGCAGTTGCCTATCATCACTACTCATTTTCATCTTCTTTTGAACCAGTTCCTTATTGACCTTATGATTTTCCCCATTTTCTTTAGCATAAGTGATAATTCCTTATACAAAAGTCTATGTTATACCTGGCCAAAAGCCAAATATGTGCAATTTTCCACTTTTCACTTAACTAGATATTCAGCTATCTCTTTGAAGACAGACAGAATCCAGACTAGTCTGGAGTGAATAACATCTGGAAAACCCATGCTGCCTTTAGATATCCCAGATTTGATGTTCGAAGTTCTGACTGTGAAAGAAGAGATTGTTGTGCATCAATAATAGTGACAAATCACAGTGAATATACAGCTGATTTATGAGACATCATGGTAGTGGTGCTATCTCTACACTTCTAAAAAAAACCTCAATTCTGTGAGGATTACTTGACAAATAAACAACAATTACTCTCTCCCATTTGCCTTTCAGTACAGCATTTATCATAGAGATAACATGGTAGATAGTGAGATAAGGTCCTATGATTCCATGATTCTATGACTACAGTTGGTTGCCGCAAATGGCTTTCTCCAACAGAATGGCATTTTGTGGTAATTGCTAAAGGTTATTTTTATTGTTGTTGTTTTGTGTTTCTTTTTTTTTCTTCTTCTTTTTTTTTTTTTTTTTTGGTGGAGTTTTCTTTTCCTTAATTAGTCTTCATTAATTTTAAAAAGGAGATTAATACCGTGTATGTGTGGATTCAGCTGTGGCTAAAGGAGATAGAAAAGGATAAGATGATTGCCTTCTCTTTTTGTCTTACTGCTGTTGAAGTGGAAAAAAAATGAAACCATCACTTCTAATATCTGATTACAGGAAGTTCTTAATGCATTCATTTGATTTTGTTGTATGAATCTTCATTGAACTAGTATCTGCTCATATACTGTGAGTTAGGCATAGAAAAATTGGAATATACCTCTTTATCAAGCAACTTCAGTAGTACTTAAAGTCATTCTGCAGACTGAATGTTTTCTGCCTCTTTTAGCTTCCATTTGGATTTAGATTCCTAAAAGAATCTAACCAGCTGAGGCATTTATGGTGTGTATATACATTTGAAATTGCTGAAGTGTGAGTTATCAGTATCTATGTGTAGATTTAGGGGAAATTGAAATTGATTCCAAGCAGTATGTCTCATGAAATAACAATGTTAAGGACAAATGCTATGGTTCTAGGTAGAACACTCAGTGCTCATCATCTTGATTCTCCACTTTTTTGCACCTATATATACTTCATTAACTGCTGACAGACTAGGGACAAGGTGGGCCCTCTCCGGAAGCTATCAGGAGAACTGGCTACCCTGGATTTGGAGAAGGCTGAGGTTCTTAATGACTTCTTTGCCTTGGTCTTCACTGGCAAATGCTCTGACCGCACCACCCAAGTCTTGGAAGGCAGATGCAGGGACTGTGAGAATGAAGACCTTAAGCTCACTGTAGGAGAGGATCCGGCTCAAGACCATCTTAAGAACCTAAACGTACACAAGTCCATGGGACCTGGTGAAATCTATCTACAGGTCCTGAAGGAGCTGGTGAATAAAGTTGCTAAGTCATTGTCCATCATATTTGAAAAATCATGGCAGTCAGGTGAAGTTCCCAATGACTGGAAAAAGGGAAATATAACTCCTATTTTCAAGAAGGGGAAAATGGATGACCTGGGGAATTACAGACCAGTCAGTCTCACCTCTGTGCCTGGCAAAATCTTGGAGCAGATTCTCCTGAAAGGCATGCTAAGGCACATGAAAAACAAGGAGGTGGTTGGTGACAGCCAGCATGGCTTCACTAAGGGGAAATCCTGCCTGACCAATCTGGTGGCCTTCTATGATGGGGCTATGGAACTGATGGACAGGGGTAGAGCAGTTGATGTCATCTACCTGGGCTTGTGCAAAGCGTTTGACACTGTCCCACATGACATCCTTGTCTCTAAACTGGAGAGACATCAATTTGATGGGTGGACTACTCGGTTGATAAAGAACTGGCTGGATGGCCACATTCAAAGAGTTGTGGTCAATGGCTCTAAGTACAGTTGGAGACCAGTAACGAGTGGTGTCTCTCAGGGATCTGTAATGGGACCGGTCTTGTTCAACATCTTTGTCGGCGACATGGGCAGTGGGATTGAGTGCGCCCTCAGCAAGTTTGCCGATGACACCAAGCTGTGTGGTTTGGTTGATACGCTGGAGGGAAGGGATGCCATCCAGAGCGACCTCGACACACATGAGGTGGGCTGCCAAGTGCAAGGTCCTACACCTGGGTTAAATCAATCCCAGGCACAGCTACGGGTTGGGCAGAGAAGAGATTCAGAGCAGCCCTGCAGAGAAGGACTTGGGGGTATTGATCGATGAGAAAATGAACATGAGCCGGCTTCAGTGTGCGCTCGCAGCCCAGAAAGCCAACTGTATCCTGGGCTGCATCCAGCAGGTCGAAGGAGGTGATCCTGCCCCTCTACTTCTGCTCTTGTGAGACCTCACTTGGAGTATCATGTGCGGCTTTGGTGTCCTCAACATAAAAAGGACATGGAACTGTTGGAACAAGTCCAGAGGAGGGCCACGAGGATGATCAGGGGACTGGAGCACCTCCTGTATGAAGACAGGCTGAGAAAGTTGGGGCTGTTCAGCCTGGAGAAGAGAAGGCTGTGTGGAGACCTCATAGCAGCCTTCCAGTATCTGAAAGGGGCCTACAAGGGTGCTGGGGATGGACTATTCATCAGGGACTGTAGTGATAGGACAAGGGATAACGGGTTCAAACTTAAACAGGGGAAGTTTAGATTGGATATAAGGAAGAAGTTCTTTACTGTGAGGGTGGTGAGGCACTGGAATGGGTTGCCCAGGGAGGTTGTGAATGATTCGTCCCTGATGGTGTTCAAGGCTGATTTGGAGAGAGCCTTAGGTGACATGGTTTAGTGTGAGGTGTCCCTGCCCGTGGCAAGGGGGTTGGAGCTTGGTGATCTTAAGGTCCTTTCCAACCCTAACTATTCCATGATTCTATGACTCTATGATTGCCTCTATTCCTTTGTATCAATCTATGATTACATCTATGTAAGTTTTGCCATATGCAGCTGTTTGTCACTATGTAATTTCTTCTTATGTCATGGTAGGTTTCCTTTCTCTATTGCACCTAAATTCAGGAATGCATAACAAGGCACACCTAATATCAGTTTATTAAATGAATTAACTTTATGCTGAAAACTGAAACCACACAATAAAATCTAGTTATAAATCATGATACAGTCTGTGCTTTTTAGACCAGAATTCTTTGTTTAGGGGCTTCTAAATTTCTTTGATTTTCTTCTGGAAGGGGGAGGGAAGTGGGAGGTTGCATTTCAGTTTTTGTTTTGCCATGGGGCTTATACTAAAATCAAGTGGGTGATTTCAGTACAAAGCTCTTTGATTATGCAACAAGAAATCATGTAACAGCACAATTGCTTCAAATTTGTGGAATTATTTTAATTAACTCGCAGTAATGCTTGACTTTAATGTGTCCAAAAAACCAAAGAATTTATGCAAATTAGAAAAATGTTCTTACATATTATGGGATTTTTCTCCCTAGATACTCTGGAGTTGATTGTTGCCTGAAATGTCTGTGGCTACAGAACTAGCATAGCATAAACGAGAAATGAGGTTCAGGGTATTCAGAAGGCTCAGCCAAGGAATACAAAAGAGATAGTATTGTAATTAAACTCAGAACAAATCAAAAAGTGTGAAAAGAAAAAAGCTGTACAGAAACCAGTAACAGCTGGTAGAGGTTTACCAATGATTTCTCTGATATTTGTTAACTGGAATGAGGTTGGAGATCTAGCCACTCCATGCAAAGCTGAAATTTCAGGGTGAAACAATAAGATGCAATTTTTTTTTTCTGGGAAAATAATAAAAAGGACAAGGAGATTCCAGCAGATTAAATAAACCAGCTGTGATGCACATCCTGGGGCAAGAGAAAGCCCATTCGGCATGCAGACAGCTGTATTTCTCTGATTTCTGTGGGAAATTCTCCTCTGATATGGAGGAATGTTTCACAGAGGGAGCTTGTGTTCAAACAGGCATGTTCTTGGGAGAAGCTTGGTTTCTGAGGACTTTTTTTCTCCAACAGCTGTCTCCCTCCACCGAATCCCCTATCTTTTAGAAAACATGCTTCAACATCTTCAGCTGCAATCAGGTTTATCAGACTTGGACCAAAGGAGATCTGTTCCTTTCTGGAAAGAAAGTGGCGTGGCTGGTTGAGCTTACAGAGTGTCATGAGTATTTTATGGTTTTTTAGAGCTCCTTGGAACAGGTGCATCAAAAATATGGTGATAGGTGATGTTATGTCTATGTCCGTGATACTATATTATACAGTTGAACATCCTGACATGTTATATAGAACTTTATGCATAGCAATTGTGCATTCAATATGTTCAGAGTGAAAACTGCAAACCATTTCTAACTTCTGTTAGTATCATAAAGCCAGAATATTTGACAGAAAAGAAGCCAACTGAAACTACTTGGTACCCATGAGCACCACAATTTATTAAGCTAACACTTTTCTCATTCACTGCCAAGTGTAAAAAAATGCATATTTTAATGTCAAAAAACATTCCATCTGTTATCAGGGATTTTTTCCAAGTATCTGAAAGCCTGTGACATTACAAAAATGTATCATATTTTATCAACACCATTACTGTTTCTTGCAGATGACTGTTGAAAGGCCACTGTTTCGCTAGAGGCTAACAAATATTTCTTCCTGTATCATAAGTCACAGTAATTCAAAGTAATGATGACATTTAGCTTTGGAATATGTTTTTTTTTAGGTGACCAGAATTTTTATGGAGTGCTTGGAAGATGCTAATTTAAGAAAAGCAAAAGCAATGATTACCATTTGATTTATTTTTGCTACAGGTAAGCCCTGCAATTTAACTCTTGTCAGCATGCAAATTAAAATTGTCTTATGCTGTTTAGCTTGGTTAAATAGCATTAATGTGATTGCTTATGAACCTTCTGTCTCATGGACTTGAAGTGCTCATTTGAGGCTCATCAGCAATGAGCTATCTTTGGTGACAGATACTGTAAACGTACTTTGGGGAAACTGATTTAAGAAACTAGAGCTTTTCAAGGTAAATGTTTGGTGATGTTTCTTCCCAATCCTCTATGAATTCATCAGAATCCTATTTAAAGATCACTACGCAAAGTCTGTGGGCTGCTACCTTACAAGTTAATTCTCATCTTGCTGCAAACAAATGTGGCTTTGGGAAGAGTGAAAACAAAGCACTTGCCAGAGATTCAACCACTAGTGAAGAAAAAACAACCCAGCCTGTGCTAGAGGAGGTTGTTTAGTGCACAGCAGAAAGAATAAGAATTTTGCATGATGAGATCCATGACATTCAGAATTGTTTTAACAAAAAACAATTATTTTGGAGATTGTTAGGGGTTTCTTACTGAAAGGCAATGAGTTTTATTCAAGGTTCAGACACTGACTCCTCAACTGAAGTAAAAAACTTGTTTTACCCATGAGGATTGTTCTGTTTCTTTGTCTCTTTCCCTTTATTTGTAATTTTATGACAGAGGCTGTGGAAGGGCCAGAATGTCTGTGCTGGCTTAGCCCCCGTACCTGGGAGGAATGGTATTCCCCTTTGACCTTTGCATGTTGCTGCTGGAATGAATGGTGCTGAACTGTTTTTCATTTGGTCCAAAGTCAATTAGTAATCAGAAAATCATGTTATTAAGGAAATTCTAAAATTCTGAATATTTCCTACTTTTTTGAGAGGGAAAAGTGCATTTTGAAGGTTTTTTAAAAATTAATGACAAAATTTAATTCAGATCTTTAAAAGGTGAAATTGAATCTTTGAGCTTGCTGCATGGAGTTTCAAGGCCACCTATTGCACCCTGTGCAATATTAGTAGTGTTAGGAGCTGGGAGTCCTTAAGCCATGAGGAGCAACAAATGAGTGAGGAGTTCTGCAGCCCATCAGCTTAACTCCAAAGGTATGCAGTCTTCTACTGCTTCCTCTGGATGGGAGAGGAAGTTGGCTTGGTCTGGGGTTTGTGGGTCTCCCAGACTTCTTGCTACACTGCTTTTCTAATTCCATGGCTTCCAGAACCAGTGGCAGATGGGGTTTGGCAAAAAAAAAAAAAAGAGAGAAAACAAGTTTTCCCACACAAGGGCATGGCACACGGTAAGCCTGTCCTGGAATCAGAGAAAGTCACGCCAGCCAGCATCTGTGAGATGATGCACTGGCACAGGCTGTGACAGATTTCCAGCCAAACTCTGCATGTAGTTCAGTGAGAGTTTTTGAGAAACATTGTTTTCAACAAATTAGCCTCTTCCATGCGCCTCAGAAGTAGTCAGGAATTGCCTCACCAGCTGCAGAACAGAGGCCTCTGTAGGGTCCCACAGGCTTGCATTTGTCATCGCTTTTGCTTTTTGTATCATTCACATCATACCCCAGGGTGCATGCATGTGGGAAAAGCATGCAGTGGTGCAACATGATCAATCTGTGGAAAATAAGTGGTTTTATGGGGGGTATGGGGGAGAAATCACCAAAGTGAGACTGGAAAAGATACAAGTGATTGAGCACTTTGAAGTCTGGGACTCAGGCAGTTTGAAAATGCTACCTTCTGCTTCATTTGTATCAGACCCAGATGGTGTGGCTAGTGTTTTCCAGTTTCTAGCCAAGTTAGGGGCTTAGACAGTAGCAAACTGCCTGAAGTTTAAGCTGCAAGGAGAGCAAATGATAAATCATGTGTAGGGAGAAGCACATTGAACACTTGGCGGCTACTCCTCCGTCTCTCTTATTCTGGAATTTGCCCACATTGTTTTCCAAGAAAATCATAGCTTGGGGGGAATTCAGGCCTTCCTGTTCTTGGAGCTGCAGAAGTCAGGAGGAAGAGTGCCTCTTAGCTGAGGCACATACCCAAGTACTTGCTTGACCTCTCCCCTGGATGCAGCCAAAACCAGAATGATGCTTATTTTGGACGTTCCACTGTGTTATGGCAGCAGTCAAGCATGTTTGCAGAGTATCTGAAAACTGTGGCTTTTTTGTTTGTCTCCATTTCTTGAAGGAGTGTATATTACATTTATTTCCTCCCTCAGATATAGGAAATTTCATATGATAAGATTCTTCATAGCTTAATTTCTCCTGCTGGTACAGCCTATCCATCACAAGGTCGAAGGTAGTACACAAGATAGGTCTCATCATTAACTTAATTAATCACTAGTTTTGGGACACATAATATTCACACATACTTTTTAAATACAGAGATAGGATCAGATTTATGACATTAAATGATTAAAACTGCCTTTCTTGTGTGGTTGAGGATGTGTCTCCCAGATTATGGAGCTTGTTAGCTTGGCTCCAACAGTTAATGCTAGCTTTATGCCTTTTTGAAAGTGATGCAACAGAAGGCAATATTTGATCTGAAATAATTTGCATATGGTTTACTGTCGTGGTTTAAGCCCCGGCTGTAAATTAGAACCACGCAGTCTACTTTCCCCCCCCCCCCCCCCACTCCCCAGAGGGATGGGGAGGAGAATCGAAAGAATGCAACTCCCACGGGTTGAGATAAGAACAGTTTAATAACTAAGGTATAACACAAATCACTACTGCTGCCACCAATAATAATAATGATAAGAGAAATAACAAGGGAAGAAAATATGATACCGCTCGCCAGAAAAGAGCCCAACCGAAAAGAGGACGTGCCCTTCCGGGTAGCTCCCGGTTACATCCCTGGGCATGACATGCTGTGGTATGGAATACCTCTTTGGCTAGTTTGGGTCAGGCGTCCTGTCCCTGCTTCCTCCCGGCCCCTCCTCCTCCCTGGCAGAGCATGAGACTCACAAAGTCCTTGGTCAGTCTAAACATCAGTGTTATCAGCTCTTCCCAGGCCAAAAGTCAAAAACACAGTGCTGCAACAGCTACTAAGAAGGAGAAAAAACTGACTGCTACTGCTGAACCCAGGACATTTACAAACAAGAAAAATATGGTTCTTTGCCTCTATCTAATCCAAAGCACATTTGTCTTTTTAAGTGTGTTGTGATAGCAGACCATATCAATGACCATGGGACTTAGGCTTCAATTCAAGTAGAAAGACAGACCCTGATTATTTTAATCTAGCCAATCCAGTGATCAGTGTTCAGGACATTTCATGTTTCTGCAGTGATCGAAGTCTTGGAGCTTTTATTAAATTAAACAATCAAGTTCTACGTGGTTAACTTCAGATTGACTGCTTCAACACATCCACATAAAGAGGTTTCCAAACAATCATGATTGCTCAAATGGTGAATACAGTGAAAACACTATGTTAATGGTAACCAGGGTAATTTAGCCTGTTTTATAATTTTTTAATAGAGGCTGTGACCTGCCACATAATTCATAAACGAATTTCCTAAATTTTAGCTTTAGCAAACAGCAGTTAACATGAAACAAATAACACTGAAAAAATTCAAGACATTCATGGAGTAATTTAAGGCCAGAAATACAGGCAGTGGAAGTGACATGTATTTCACTACATTGAACATGTATTAAAGAGTTGTAAGTAGTGCTTCGGATTTAGTTTGCTTTCAGCATTAACTTCTTTCTCAAATTGTATTAAAAACTGTCTAAAATAATAGTTCTTTTCAGATGCTCTTTGCCCCCAGTAGTATACATTTGTATACATTGCATACTACCAAAAAAATCAATGTTTTATAAAGACCACAGCCACTATGAATCAAGGACCCAAACCTATTCACTATTGAGAGCTACTGGGAAGATTTCCTTTCAGTGTGCTGTTTTTTTAGTTTAGTTTTGTTTTGTTGTGTTGTTTTGTTTGGTTTTTTTAGGGGCAGCCATACTTGAAGAGACTTTAAAAAAATACTAAGGTTGCTGTGAGTGTTACAAACCTATATAGGCAGTGACTGCCCCCCATCAATCAAGTTGAGAATCACGATGTTTATTCAATCCCTGAAGGCTTGGACTCTGCCAAGAGCCCAGCAGAGATGCCTTGTTAAGGGAAGACCCTGCTTTCTGACTACAGAATGGGGTCAGAGAAGTTACAGCACATCACTTATACTATTCCTTTTTTTCGCAGCCCAGTAGAAAAACAGCTGATAGACATAAAGATGTATATATTTCAAAACTGTATTTCAAACACAGAGGCAGACAATAAGCAGCAAGCTTGCCTAAGAGTTGTGCAATTCTGAAGCAAAGGGCCACCCTGTAACAGCTGTAACTCCTAAAGAATGTGAAAGAAAACTGGTATGTCATCAGTAGTCAAGAGAAACTGAAAACACATGGAACTTCCAAAGGCAAAGCCTTTTGTCTTTTCTGTCTCCAGACCACTTGGTCATGAACATTTGCAGGCTTGTAAGTACATGGACATGAGACTGTGAGTGAAAGGAGGCTGTGAGAAAATGTCCTTGTGTGGGTAAAATTAATCCACCTATAAATCTCGTAACATGACATCATCCCTCAATTCCCCAGTCTTGTCCTTGAGTTTTATTACACTAATTTCCTCCAGATCAGTTTTACAGCTAAGCTGTGTGATGTTGATATAGAGTGAAGACAGTATATGTGAGAGAGAGTACTGAGTGCTCCCACTTTTTCTGCAGCAGCTTCTCTTCTTTGAGGCAACAGATGAAGATGCCCTATGAAAGCAGCTTCTGAAGCTTTCCTTCAGTTGTAGAGTGTGCTGTGGAGCAGAGGTGGGTGCAGTCAGAAAGATTGATGGCTCTCACTGAAGAGCCCCCTTTTATGCACCCTCCCACACACATATTTCTGGTTATACCAGAGTGAATTTAACTTGTGGCTCCGTATAAACAGCTAAGAATAATAGAGGCTGATTTACTGCTGTATTGCTCTAACTCTGGACTCAATTGAGTTACACAGGCATAAAATTCAATAGTGAATAAATCCATAATATGCGCCTACCCATATAAGCCATTTCCCAAGAAAACATAAGCATCCTCAATACGATTTTCTCCATAAACAACAAAACCAGAAAAATGAGTTCTTCTTAAGACCATTCTTATACATCCAGAGACACATTTTAAACTTCCTTCCCTGCTACATAGATCCTACTATACACAATCCATCAAGTAAGTTCTGCATATGGTTATTGTCTCTAAGAGAGTGATTGGAGAACTGTTTCCAATACTTATCTGTTTAAAGACTTCCACCCAGGATAAAGCAAGCGTAACTCAGCTGCTTCTCCTGGCTGTATTCATCATACTGACTGTAAGCAGATTATGCTAATTATGATGGAAATTGCAGGAACTTGCCTTCTAATTAAAATGGAAATGAAATTTACAAAACAAATACGTAACAAACTGTGGTATCTCTTGTAGTAAACTAAACTAAAATCTGCACAGTGATGCCAGATGTTATTTTGTGCTGATATCACGGGCAGGAGGGTTAGGCTCCTTCCAGCTGTTTATCAGCAATGGACAGGATGAAGAACAGTGAGCAGCTGTTCACCTAGAAGAGAACTTAGTCGGTGAGTAATGGCTTTTGCCTTTCTTAGAACTTCAGATTGTGCAGCATTTCTATTGTAAATACACTAAAGATACCTGGTTGATAGGAATTGATTGGTGAGAAAGCAACTGGCATTTATCCTGAAAAGGTATTATAAGCAATTAGAACAGTATGTGAGGAATCAAGAAGACTGGAAGAAAGGAACACTGGAGCAGGAGGGAGTGGAACAAAAAAGAAATCGAGGAATGAGCTGAAACAAAACTGTGAGCTAGGAAGGATACTATGTGTCCTGATACAACATGTGTGATACCAGAAAGCTCACTTTTTGTGGAGGTGGTGAATTCTATTACAAAATGGTGTAAAAGCATTCTGACAAAACAAGTGGCAAAACAAGTGTTTCATCAACAGTTTCAACAAGCAGTTTCATTGAAAAAACCAAAAACCCATCCCAGACCGCAATAGTGGAACATATCTGAGGCTTATTCAGTGATTCAGGGAAAGGAAAGGATCTTCCTCAGTCACAAACTTTGAAGCTCACAACAGGACTGCCATCAAATATAGCTATGGAGTTCAATCTTCTGTCATATTTCTTGCCTTCCTTTGTTGCTTGAAAGCACTTGCCTTACTGGGCTGTGAACAATCAGCATCTTTGCTTTATGTTTCATTGCACAAGAGGAGTAGATACCTGTCTCTGACCCATCTGAGTGATGATCAGAGCTGCTTGCCAAATGTACAGGAGACATACTGATAACAAAGGGAATACCTGTACGTTGTCTTTGGGAAAGAAGGAAGAGGAAGGAGAATTGAAACACGTCCTGCAAATGCTTACAAATGAGCACACCCCTGGCTCTGGGCCAGGTATATTATCAGGCATTATATTGATTTGAACTGCCACCTGTCAGGCAATCTAAGCCTTTTGCATTTGTTCAACTGAAGAAGAAAAGTAAAAGGACTCAGAGTGCACCAGAACAAAACTTTCTTTCTATCTGGAATTAAACTGAGGGCCCAGATTCAGAGACCTTGGATCACACTGTGTGGAAGCCTTGTTCATCCATTCACAGATTTATTTACCAGCCTTTGCCTCAGACAATCCTCCATTCCAGTGTGAACTCCTCTCTAATACAGTACACAAAGTAGTGGGAAAGGGGTGTTGATTTTATTTGAACTACCTGAAGTGTGAACTCACTGAGAATTTACTTTTTTTCTGACAAAATATATTTTCTTCATGAACTCCAGATGCCTCTGAAGCCATCCTGACTTAGCTCAGCTTCTACATGTGTTTTCTGCACTCTGACCCAAGGTCAATAGGAAGAAGGTTATCTCCACTTGGGGTAGTTTACCTTTCTCCTGGCCAGAGAGATGAGGCAGGAGGAGATAAATTCTCTCAGTAGAGAGAGAAACTTTTTCAGAAGTACTCTAATCTGAAAGCTAACATAGAAAAATGGAGTCACATACCAGAAAGGCCCCAATTTTCGTAAAGACTGACAAATTGTGCCCAAGATATAACCAAAGAACTTATTTCTTAGGAAGCCCTATGAGCATTTTGGATCACTCCTTTATAAAGAGTGCATAAAGGGTACAGCCTACTCTATTCAACAACCAACAGCATTGCCACTTCCTCTGTTACTGAAGCCCAAAATTAGTGTTGGTAATGAAAAGAATGCTTTCTGTCTTGAAAGCAAGTAGAGTGAAGTACTGAGTGCATTCTTACACTGTGTCCTGGCGTGTAACAAACCAAGAAAACCTTGATTGTACTGAACTGTAGTTTTTTGTGCCGACTGCCATGCAACACAACTTGCCTAAGCTCACTGTGACACAAATTATGGTTTAAAACTTAATTTTTTAATGAACATATATTGCTTATCAAAGTAATTTCACATCCATACTGATTCCACCAGTTTCTCACTAGACACAAGTGTTTGACTCTCTAAAGCCTGTAATTTTTAGGACAAACCAGCTTGAATATATTAAATGTATGGATCCAGACTTCTGAGATCCAATTTTTTTAATGATTACAGCTCTGAAACTCTTTTGAAATGCTTACAAAAATCAGGCTTCATTCAGACAATCTGTGTTCAAAATTAAAAACCAATGGACCAATGTAGTATTGTCTGGCTTAGGGTTCCCACATTACATTGAAAATTACTTGTTTTACTGTGTAATGATGAAAACTATGCTACTTTTAATTATGTTAATAATAGTAATTAATAACAGTGGAGAACGTGAATATTGTCATGTTACATATTTCTTCTATAATAATTTTTCTTATTTTCCCTTTTCTCCTGAGACTCTTCCACTTTTCATATTTTGGCTTTTTATCTTATGGTTTAGGCAGGTAATCACTAAGCACAGCAGACAGCAGCTTTAATTTGCTTTCACTTGCTTAACACCTGATGCCCCTTTGAGAACCTTTATTCTGGTTTGTTGAAATATTAATAATTCTCTGCTCCATGACTCTGTGTAGATATTTCTTCTTGCCATCTCTTTCAGTGAAAATACTTTTTAATTCTAATTTTGAAAACGATATTTCATATTTCATCCACTATTTGAGTGTCCTGCATCAAAGAAGAAATTGAATATGGGCTAGCAGTTGTTTTAACTGACTAATAATAGATACTGACTTCTTCTTATCATCTTGTCCACTAAGTATTGGTATAGAATACCTCAAAATGGTAAAATTAATTCTGAAAGTATCTTTCAGTATCATAGAACCATAGAGTCACAGAATCATAGAATCATAGAATGGTTTGGGTTGGAAGGGACCTTTAAAGATCAGCTAGTTTCAACCCCCCGGCCATAGGCAGGGACTTCTTTCACTAGATCATGTTGCTTGAAGACTCATCTAACCTTATGCTCCAGGGATGGAGCACCCACAGCTTCTCTAGGCAACCTATTCCAGTGTCTCAACACCCTCATCTTTAAACATTTTTTCCTAATGTGCAATCTAAACCTCCCATCTTTCAGTTTCAAACTGTTGCTCCTTGTCTTGTCACCACAGGTCTTGGTAAAAAGTCTCTCCATCTTTCTTGTAAAAAAAAAAAAAAAGATATATATGTCTTTATATATTGAAAGGCTACAATGAGATCTCCCCAGAGACTTCTCCAGGCTGAACAATCCCAGTTCTCTTGGCTTTTCTGGAGAGGAAAGGTGTTCCAGCCCTCATATTATTTTTGTGGCCCTTCTCTGAACCTACTCCATGTTCATGTCTTTCTTGTACTAAGGGTCAAGGAACTGGATGCAGTCACTCCATCGTAGAAGGTGTCTATATTAGTCAGGCACTCTGGGCTGCTCAAACACAACACCTCAAGCTGAATGCTTCTGTGGTGTGCTGAGCTTGGCTGGCTGCCAGGTGCTCACTAAGCCACTCTGTCACTCCTTAGTAGGACAGTGGGAGAGTATACATGGTGCAGTTAGATAAAAGCTTTTGTAGAACAGCTATTAGTTTCTTCTTCATGATTACCTTTTTTTCACATACCACAGAATTATGTCAGTATTTTTGTAGCTGCCATTGCATGAAAAACTTCATTAACACAAGATCACTTTATATATAATTATTTTTTAGCATTGGATATGTTATCTCAGATAGCACTTCAGACTTTGCCTGGAAGACCTAATCAAAATCACATTATTATAATCATTAAAATAAGAAATCTTAAGACTGTTTCTCAATATTTTGAACTATCTATTATTAAACAGACCTTTTTTTTACTGTAATAATGCCTAGGATATTCAGCTATAGTCCAAAACTTTATTTCTCATGAAACAGTGTTGGACATTATCAGCTTTTAGAAATAGAAAAAAATAAAAGAAAAGTAATTATTAAGAACTTATATTTGCACTCAGCGAAAGGATAATGGGTAAAGTCTTTAAATATGAATTACTGGCTATCAGAAGAGCTGCAACCTCAGGAGAAAGAGCAGTTAAATGCTCTTTTGGGAAATCTAGAAGAAATGGACACTTCCCAAAGGCATGAGTTTCTCTGGGAGTCCTAGAACCTTTCCAGAAACCTTTTCCTATGAGAATTCAATAAGGCTCCTGCTAATCAAACTAGTTAAATGTCTAAGTGCCATTAAACTACACGTAGCTGTTCTGTGCAGGTACTGACCCCAAAAACTCCTCTGCTGATCAGTACTGAGAATTTCTGAGGTATCCTGTCAATTGCTGTGAACCTCAAGCAATTCTTTTACCAGTTTGGAGGGACCACTCACTACTTTCACAGCAGCTGTGCTGCAACTTGAGAACCATGTGTTCTACCAAGCCAGGTTTGCCTCTCCTTGCTTATCTACTTTAAATCTTTTTTTCTGCAACATTAGAGAACACTGACATATACACCATAAATTCAAGCCATGAAAGGCTACTTTGTTTCTTTTTAAAATGGATTTATTATATATAATTTTGCATTATTAAGATAATGTAAAAAGTAATTTAGTTCTACTCTGCCTCTACAAGATTCTGAATTCAACAGGCATCTCTACAGCTGTCCAGAGCTGGCTGCAACTGCTGAAGATGTACCAGGGAAATTTTGGTACAATAGCAATGAAGTTCTATACTTTCAGGTGTAAGCTTCAGTTCCACTGGTCCTGCTAGACACTCAGGCAACCAGAGCTGCTCAGAACAACTCAGGAGTTCTTGTCCATCCCCAAGCTGGATAGTTTCTAACTAGTCACTCACATAGCCATACTGCCTATGGCTGTGTGAGTGGCAATCTGTGATAGGAAGATATTTGGAATGAAGAATCTAAAGGCAAAATCCTCACTGTTAGGGCTACTGGGATTTTTCTGTGTATCTTTGGGAACTAAGGAATTATTTTGCTTTCAGATTGCCTGTATTGCCGTCATATTTTGGCCTTAGATTTATAATGTCTGTGAAAGTAATGGCTTGTGGCTTGGATGCCTACCTTCATTCACACAAAGAAGCACATGTCCTATATTTTGTCAGATACTTATCCCGTGGTGTGAGACCCACAGCAGTGCTTTTGTACCTCAATGTTTTTGAACCTATGCCAAGCTCTCGATGGAAAATAAGGATGCTCCCAGCATCCTGTGGCACACAGAAAGGTAACAAGGACGGATGATATGAAGCTGCCATACATACAGCATCCTAAGTACAAAAGATTGTACCTGCAAGAAATGCTGCTTCTAAGGAATGTCAAGATGTGTCTGCTGAAATGCCAGTCTTCTGTGTTTTACCTTATCTCCTCAACCCCATCCCCTCAGGCACAAACACACAGCCTTGGCCCTGGTTACACAGCACCAGTGACACAAAGGGATTTCTTTCAGCCTGTCTTCTAAAAACAGAAGTTGAGAATCCATCTGGGGTCTGGGGAGTGGTTTGGTTATGGGTTTTTTCTTTCCCCTTGGCTTTTGTTTACTGTAAGCCAGAAATAGCAAGAGATGAAGTGAAAAGCCAAGACATAAAATGTCAGTGACTAGCTCCGCATCCAAAGCAACACCAGGAGCACAGTGAGGTCTGGAAACACTCCTGACAAAGCCTCTTCCCAGAATTGCATTCTGGTAGGCAATTATAAGAAAAACCCCTCACTTCAGTAGATAAACTGCTGAAATGGCTGTGGTCTTGCCACCATAAACAATTGAATAGCTGCATTTGTGTAGGGCAAACATGAAAATATATTCTTTCTCATTCTGCAAATGCACCCAAATTCCTTCATGAGGAAATCTTAATGATGCTTTTTGTTTTTTGTGATTTTTGCATGCTGGACGTGCAGCCATCCAATCTTGTGAATTCATCTTCCTCCCACTGCAGCGGTAATGCAGCCTGTAGACGCTGCTAGCATATCATTTAATTTTAATCATTCACTCGGAGACAGTTTCTGCTTCAGTTAGAGTCAAAGTCTACAATTCAAACAACTAAAGTTATTGCAGCATCAGGCCCCTGATGTAGACGTCAAAAAATACATTCTTGTTTTGGCTATTGAAAAAAAAAAAAAAAAAAAAAAAAAAAAAAAGAAAGAAGTGCAAACTATTATTCAAAAATTAAATCTCTCATGACTTTCTTGAAAAACCCTTACAGCCAAAACACGTGCCTTAGCTGAGTTAGTCATGCATACATGAAAATATAGCATGACATAAATGCATACAATGGGGACAGTTCCAGTATTGCCTTGCCTTTATTTTTAGCTTGTGTTTAAAGGAACAGTTATTCTAACAAATACACATTTTTCTCTAAAGAGAAAAGAGCTGGGCCTTCGTCAGACTTCTGTGGAGCCTCCCAGCACTCTTCTCACTCCCTTCTTACCTCAGAGAAGGTCCTAAACTTTCACACTGTTACTTCTGGCTGACTGGGACCTGATCAACTAATTGTCAAGGTGGCTTTGCAAAAAAATCTCCTCCCTTGCTGCTGCCTTCTAGGAGCAGAGTCAGCCAAAGCTCTCCTTTTTTTGTGTTTGGGCCAGCTGAAGCAGAGTTGATATGAACATTTTCAGAGAAACGTATTTCCGCTGGAGCATCCTGCTTAGCTGAAGATTTTCATGAGGAAAAGACTTAAGACTTCCCAGAACAGTGTTCTGTTATTAATTTTTATTTGAAAGCAGGAGAGAGAGAAGTAGAGACTGGGAGAGAGAAGGGGAGCAATATAAAAACCTCACCTTTTCAATCCAAAGACAGGTATTTCACGAAAGCACTGGAAAGTATCTGGGTTTTGCTCTGATGTACAAAGTACCCAGGAAATGAAATGGCCTTCTGCCTGGTTCTGCCCCATTGTGAGGAATACAGTTGATTAAGAAAACAGCCAGACTCCTCTCAGGGCATTTACTTGGTTACTGTTAATATCAGAACTGTTTTAATTCAGCTCCTCACCTTTGCGCCCTGCTTGTGCATCAGTCTGCAGGCCCTTGCTATGGTGTGGGTTTTCCCTGTAGAGTAAGCTAAAATTTGTCATTTAATGAAACTCATCAATCTCTACTTTGCCTACCAGATGGACTGCCTAAAGGCTTTGTGCTTGGCCATTACTTGTATTTCCCATTATCCAATTTATCACTCATTACTGAGAGAACTTATTCACAGCTGGAATAGGCTGGCTGGTTTTCAGCTATACAAACAGTGAAAACCCACTTGCCACTGTGCATGGTGCCATGCTCACAGCCCCACCAACATTGACTGAAGTTCTCAGAGGACTTCTCCTTTTTCATCACAGGCTACAGTTTACCGTATTTTTCTGATTTTAACAGAGGCAGAGCTGAATTTTGATGTTTAACTTATTTCTTTTGCTTTTTGCCAGTATATTTCTGGGCCCTGAATTTACATTTTGTCTACTAAAAAGCTAAGCCTAGATTTGTATTTACAAGGATTAGCAGCCATTTAAATGGAAGGGATCTGTTTTCACAGGTTAATGACACCTCCCTTTCACTATCACTATGCAGTTTTCTTAGGGCCTTCTCAAATGACCTGTACAGACAATGGCAGATACTGCGCAAAATGCTCTTGCCCTCCTGCCAAGCTCCCCACGTACCCCATAGAGCTCAGATGTTGTAAAAGAAATGACTGAAAGATGTACTGAGTGATCCAGTGGAAGTTTTTGCCTTCTGCTCAAAAAGGTCAGAGAGAAAAAGTCTGAAAATTATATGGCTTTTTTTTACCTGTCCTATCCCCCAGTATTTTGGGATTATATAAAAAATTTCTTAGGTTACATGAAAAGTAACTCAAAGATTTGTGCACAACTGAGTTGCATTTGTAGCCTGGTTTCCTACAAAAATGAGACTGCAGAATAGTCTATCTGTGTGTCCAGTTGTCTGTCTATCTCCCTGTCCTTCCCCTAATATTTTCTGAACCAATTAGTGAAATATTTGCAGTCTTATTTAAAAAGATTAGGATATTGAAGCTCTTTTAATTTTTAGTTGAAAGTCAGTATCTGGGTAAAGACTTAGAGAGATGTGCCTGTCTCCGTGAAGGAAAGGCAGGCAGAAATGCTGCCGTTACACACGTTAGCTGTAGCAGGTCCCAGTCAGTTGTTCACTGTGGATGAAGTCCTGCTTCAAAATCAGCACAGCTCTATAAAGTAGCACAAGTGATGTGTCCACATGCCAGCAGGGAAACAAGCTGAATTGTCTGTGCTGGGGGAGTAAGGGGCAGGAGAAATGTTGATTCAGTTCTGGCACAGTGCTCCTTTGTGGACATCCTAAATCAGAATATGGGGCTTGTGATCCATACAGTTGATCTAAAACACTTGCCCACATCTTTTCTCCCAGGGATGAAGTCTAAATCATGAGCTCTGAGCTTCTTCTCTAAGATGTTTCTTGACCACCTCATTTCCCTGAAACAGGTACTGCCTCACAGAAGTGTAGTGTAGATATATTTAATCTGTGGATTTTAGTTTTTGTTGCCTTGGAGGCATAGAATTTGCTGGAAAATTGACCAGGTGCTACTAAGTAGCTTTCTAAAGTTAATGATCACATTTAAAATAATTACACTGCTAGTCCTTAAGGTTTCTACAGCATTTCCATAGCACTGCAATATGATTCCATAATTTTGAGACAGTCATCCTCAGGAAATGAAACTGCTATCTTTACATCAGTGACATACCACATAGCCAAGTACTGGCAACCCTCTGAGGTCTGTTAACCCTTTAATTGTTGGTCACTTCAGCATGAATGTTACGTTCACACGTTTACCTGACAATTTGTCATTCCTAAAGTTTCTTCTCAGCTTCTCTGGGGTTGTAAGACTATTTATCCTATCGTATACACTCCCTGACAGCATGCATGCTTCAGTTACCCAAACATCCCAGATTTTATTTACTGGTTGGACTGTCACAGAGTCCTGGGTACCTGTCTTGGAGCTTCAGCAATGCCTTCTTATCTGTATGATGACTCAGAACTCGACTGCAGTTTTCCTTTTCAACAATTTCCTTTAAGCATATTTATAACATATATAAAATTGTGTAAAGGAAATGTATTTGGTCAAGAAATAAAAAGGGAATCATAATTAGAACCTAAATCTTTATTTTTAAAATCCTCTTGCTCTTATGTGTTGCTCCAATCCTGAACTGACACTTGCAATGTAACTAAGGTGGTTACTGTAACAATCGTGAAGCAGTGATATGTAGAAAACTGATATATAAAAATGTCGACTTCATGGCACCGCACTGTTTTTCTCCTCTCAGTAATATTGGAAATGGATCTGAAAAGGGCTATTAAGGAACTGTAACCTTTATAATCATATTGAAATAACCTTTCAAGTATTACTACCACCATCACTATCACTGGATCCTGTAGCAGAGTGCAACTGAGCTTCCCGTTAAAAAAACCCTCCCAAAACCAAAACCAAAAACCACAGACACACACACACCCCCAAAACCAAGCCAAAACACAAAAACCCCACCCAAAACAAACAAACAAACAAACAAAAAAAAAACCACCAAAATTCAGACAAACAAAACCCCAACAAATCCCCCCAAAAACCAGATAGCACTTAGGGATAAAAACATCAGACTTCTCTTCAAATCATTTTTCTTATAACAAGAAACTTGAAGACAGTACCAGAGCAGTAATAATAAAAATTATTGACTGAAACTCTCACTTAGTGCTCAAGCTATTGAGAAGAAATTGTCATCTTTTGAATGCATAATTGCATTTTAGAAAAGGCATAAATAAAACAGCAACACTGATCCCTGTCAGTGCATGGGCATGTGCCCTTATTGAGAGAAGAATATTGATCAGAAGGGAAAATGAGGATGCTCAGTGCTTTTAAGAGGTGCACTCTCCGAGCCAGCCCCTTTGCACATTCAGAAATCTCACATATGATTGTAAATACAGAAAATGCATAGTTTTTATGAAGTATTTATGAAGTATTCATTTACAAGTATTTGTGAAAATCAGGCCATTAATCTCACATTGTTACCAGAGATGAAAGAACTCCTGCTAACTTCTATAAAAATATATAATGTTAGCAAAAGGGTTAGCTTAACCTTCACAGTATTAATGCAGTCAACACTGACAGCTGGGTTGCCTACCTAGGATGTATGAAGCTATTTGCGTAAGTATTGAGTGTGGTGGAAAGACACTCAGGCTGGTTGTCTGAAGATCCCTGGCTACACCACTGTCCCTAACTTTTGTGGTATGAACGTTGGGATGCAGCGGTTCTGTATTATCCTGTGAGTAGTGGTGCTGCAGTAGCCCTGTGTGCCACATTTTCCAGTTTAACCCAGGATTTTGAGCTACCCCCCGAAGCAGCTAAATTGCTCTTAGTTCCAAACTGACTCAGGAAGCTCGGCAGCAATTTCGATGCCCTCCCGACAATGACGCAAAAAGATGAGGGCATGCAGAGCTCCAGGGCAGAATCCCTGCCTGCTTGCAATAAACTCTTCAGAGGTTATTGAGAGCTAGCTGTGAGCATCAGGTTATTACCGAGGCTATCTGATCAGCAACTGCATTTTACAGTGGTAATGCTTGAATTCACTGCTCTGGGAAACTACAAAGAGAGAAGAGGAAAACAAAGGAAATGCCATTGCAAAAGATGAAGGGGTTGTTAATTTAAGCTAATTTTGTGCTATTGCCTCCTACTCAGCCCATCATCAGCTGCATTCTCTTGGGAAAGAGACATAATGTTTCAGGAGTGTTTCAAGCACTGCGGACATCACTGTGTCAAACAGTCCTTGCGGGACAGCTGAGGCTTGCTTAACTTTCCTAGCAAACTGAAATGTCTTCTGGCAGTTCCCAGGGCTCGCAGAGAGCTAAACGACATCTGAAGTCCCTGTCCTGGAGGGGCTATGCTGAAAGCTAGAAGATACCTTGTAGTGAGCTTATGTGGAAATCAAGGATGCTGGAGTAGGTGCTTGAGAGTGAAGCATTAATTGTGTTCTATAGCCAGGGACTAGAGTCTAATGAATCTCATAACACATGGGGAAGACTGTGGTGACTCACACTAGGATTGTGTATTTGTGCCTAAATTACATAAACATAGCAGGATGTCCATATGGCTGAGTAGAAAGAGCTATTCAGTAACTGAATGCACAAACAATATGTCCCTGATGACAATCTTTACAGATTATTGTACTGGTCTGCTGCCTAATGTCTTGGCTGCTTTTCCCCTATTGCAGCAAGACCAAAAGGGAAAGTTACATTCAGTCCTTTTTAGTTCTATCTCCAAGATGCAATACTTACAATGTTAACATTTTCCTTAGGAACAGCACTGTTTTCCAGGGGCTTGTCCTTTTTGCAACATGTCCCCTGACCAGTGAATGCACTTTCCATTTGTTACAGTGTCTAAGGCTGCTATCAGGGAGTATTCCATGGCTAACTTTGACCTGGAAATCAGTGCTGGGCACCTGTGAAACTTCCAGGTCTTGGGATAAGGTTGTCTGATAAACATTGAACAGGCTTCCTTGCACACTTCAGTTTCTAGTCTGATTTGTGATGCATGCAAAGCGTTACATACTAATGGTTATCATCATGAGCACAAGACTATTGTTAGGACTGTTACACCTCATGTTTAAGGGAATTACTGGCCTCACCTTGTCTCATGTACTGTGAGCATCAGTGTTTATACAGCACTAAGGTACCATATTTACGTTGCATGGGGTTAGTAATTTATTCTAATGATCCATTTGTTCTTTAGAAAGTCTGTTTAAAGTAGGTTACCCTTTGCTTTTGCCATTTAAAAAATAATATTGAACTCAGTGTAAAAGTATCATGAGAATTTCAAGCTTGAAATAGTTTACCTTTCTTTTCCAAATGCATAATCTTCATCTGGTGAGTCTGCCCACATGCTAATGTTTACAGATGTAATGCATATTTGCATGTGGAAGACTGGGATTTTGTACCTTTACTTCAGTGTAAGACTTTCTTTTAAAATAGAAATATAAGTTAATTTCTGACTTTAATCTTTAGTTTCTTACAAACCAGTGTTTGTATCAGTTGTTTTTTTTTTTTGGTTTTTTTTTTTTTTTTTTTTTTTTACCCTCAATGATGTTGGGATTTCAAAAGGATTTTTCTTTCATTGTGTTGATAGCTGGGGACTCACGAGACAGATGCTTACAGGGTAATTTTGGTGTTCTTTTTCTGCGGTAAGTAAATGCCCTGGATTCAACTGCCATAGTGGCCTTAGCATGTACTAGGCTTTGGGAGGTAGTACAGCCCTTTCAGCTTCTAGAAGTTGTCACAATCAGCCAATTCTTTTCTAGTGAAAATATTATATTTCACTTGATGGGGTGGATTTCTGCCCTAAATGGTAGGATTGGTAGTAAAGTGCAACCAGAAAAGACTTTGAAAAGTAAAGAATGTACTTGTACTTCCTGACATTCCAGCTACAATGCTTTTTAAATGGGATTTTTTCCAGACTTCACATGGTTTGGACTACAGCAACATTTACCACATCACTTCCTCAACTCCTCTGAAGTCACTGCAGCAAATGCTTATGTGGAAAAGTGTCATTAAAGGTGATTTAACAGCTGGAAACATAGGGGAAGAACCAATCCCTTGTGAGCAACAAGCAATTTGCCAGTTCCTCAGTGGTTCAGCTGTGAGCATGTTCTGGGGGAGTAATGGTATTGTTATATTTGTATTATCTAAATGATACTTGTAATGTCAGAGAAAATAGCTGCTGCAGCTGCAGGGAGCCTTGCTGGTTACTTCATGCTGCTGCACAGATCTCCTAGTGAGGCACAAAGCCCATCATGGGCTGCACTTTCTCCTTTGGGACACGGCAGCTGTGCATTACTGCTCCCTACAGAAACCTATCAATTCTCACATCAGCATGTTGTGATTTAACCCAGCCACTAATTCAGAACCACATAGCTGTTTGCTCACTCCTCCACCTTCCTCCCCCCGCTCCTGGAGGGATGGGGAGAATTGAAAGAATGTAACTCTCACGGGTTGAGATAAGAGCAGTCCAGTAACTAAGGTCTAACACAAATCACTACTGCTGCCACCAGTAATAATAATGACGAGGGAAATAACAAGGGAAGAGAATACAACCGCTCACCACCCACCGACTGATACCCAGCCCGACCCCAGCAGTGATCTAGCCCTTCCTGGTAACTGCCCGAAGTTTATATAATGGGCATGACGTGCTGTGGTATGGAATACCTCTTTGGCTAGTTTGGGTCAGGTGTCCTGTCTCTGCTTCCTCCCGGCTTCCCCTCCTCCCTGGCAGAGCATGAGACTCAGAAAGTCCTCGGTCAGAGTAAGCGTTACTGAGCAGCAACTAAAAACATCGGTGTTATCAGTGCTTTTATCAGCTATTTACTGAACAAGATGAGAAGTCTGAAATAATTTTACCTTTTGATCTGGGTTCCATTTTACTTTTCTTGAAAAAGCATGTTAAATTTTTGCCAAATAATGTTGCCTCTTCAGTTTTTTTGTATGAGTGTTTGTAACCTGGTCATTGATCCACCAATTTCTAACTAAGAAAAAGCTTTTGTAGTTGTTATTGTTGTTGCTTTGGACTAGATGAGCTTGTATCTTTCTGTTAAAAAACTATTTATATTTTCACAAATAATAGGCTTCTACTCTTAAAGATTGAACATGAAACCACTTCTAAGTTGGTATAAGCCTATGTCTGAGTTCCTGATTAGCAATTACAACGTTGAGTTTGATGATACAACAGAGACAGAGGAGGATTTTAGTTTCCAAAACTAGGAGCATGGAAGAATTATTATCATGTACGAAGTCTCACTAGGCAGGGTATTTTGCTGTTGAATGAGATGAGTCACTGATAAAGTATCTTGACTTATCCAGCGACTACTGAAGTCTTTCAGAGTTGCCATGTCTTGATGGTGAAAGTTCTATATACCCAACTCATGCCCCAGTTAATTCCTCTCTGTGACAGAAGTTGTCCATACCACTATGAAGGGGTTGCATTGCTGGTATGAAGCTGTAGACACCAGAAATCATTATAGCTATATTCCTCTATGTGGAAGACTCCAATTTATATAATTTGAAGATCTGATATATAATGATACTGTTTTCTGAAAGTCTGTGCTTCAAAAATGCTGAATAAAGGAAAGATCTAAAAGAAAGACTTCATTCTCTGCAGTAGAATTTACAATATTTTCTGAGTCAACTGAGTTTCAAGCAGGACAATCACAAGACTTCTGCCAAATTAAAAGGAGGATCAAAGAGAATGGTTCGTTCTCTTTGGTCCTTCACTGAGAGGATTTACTGATTGACTTGGCCTTCTGATTAAGTGAACTGGCAACATCAGATTGTCACCAGATTAAGGTCAACAAGGAAATCATGTACTGTTTACATTTCCTACCTAGAAGATGGATGAAGGAGGTCATACTGACACTTTTTCTCTTTCTGTGGTGCTGGGGACACTTGGCTGAAAAGCAGGAAATCAAATCCCAGTTCAGTCCTAGAGGGGAAGGGAAAAGTAACAAACTTACAGATACCACCCAGAGCTGAAGCTGGCGATCCTTGCAGCGTTCTGGCAGGAGGCACCTCCTGTGCCTCTATGCAAAGCTTGTTCAGTGTAAAAAGGAATAGAAGTCCTGGAGAGAGTGAGAAAGACTGGGGAATGAGGGGTTCTACTACTTATCCTGTGCAGATTTCTATGTTCTATGTTAGATAACCATTGGGAAAACTACAGAAACACCAATGAGGGAAAGAGCCACTCCTTCATGAGAGCCCATTTGCCAGGGTATGAAATTATGTTTCTGCTGAGAGCTCCTCTATAGCTTTGGGTTCCTCTGCATCCTTATTTGTAGAGTGGTGCTGCTGCAACAAAGAGCATTAGCAAGGTCTCCCTCTGCCTAATGTGTCACTGGGTGATTAGAACAGTCTCCTGCAACCTGACTGGGGGCAGAGGAAATAAATCCCACTTCATGTCTGGGCCCATTGAACGTTACCCTTAACTTACTGTTTCCTAAAAGTAGTCAAGGATGTATCTTTTATGAGTGTATGTCAAAGCTATAATGAGGTGACAGAAATATCTTGATTTTGATTAGATAATGATAACAAATTCAGATTTAATTTGTCATCCACTTTAGACACCCAAAGCCTTTTTCTGGGAACAAAACGTTTTTTTAGTGTTGTACAACTTTAGGGTTTTAAAGGTGACAAAGTGCTTTTAAAATAAATGTTCATTTTTTACCAAGCAGCAGCTAAGAAAAAAATAATTGGTGTTGTAGTTGTATGTTTTGCTGGTTTGTGCTAGTTTGATGCGGCTTGAAAGTTAAAATCATAGGTTCATTGGAAAGGGACAAATATGAATGGGAAAAAAATATTTTAGACACCAAACTTAAAACAGTTACCTTATAAGAAAGAATTCTGCATGCAGGAGATAATTTGATGAGTGCATGTTCTTCCTTAAATCCACAGCTTGTCTAGTGGTCATATAGAAATGGTCACATTTAGACCTGTCACCATCGTTGAAATTTTAGTTGATATTTTAGCATTTAATAATTTCAATAACAAATCTAGTAATATCTTTTACAAGTTATGAAAGAGGCTCATTATTAACTAAGCAGAACGTTGTGGTATAAGTCTAAATAATTAATTCAGCAATTCCTATGTTTTATTGGGATTTATGATGTTGTGGTTTACAGAACTATATAGGAAATAAAATAAATTAAAAAATAAAAAAAACCCCAAAATAATAACCATAAAAGTCTTTGTATGTTCCAATGAATAAGTGAGATGAAGCTAAGCCCTAGATTTTAGACAGCCAGGCTACCTTTCTTTAATGGTTACTTTAGGGGTTTGGAATTTTTTTCCCATGACAGTTAAGCAATAAAGAATTAGGGTTATAGAAAATTAAAACATTTTTGGTATTATCATAACATAGTATTTTTGGAAATGCTTATGAATTCCTAGCACAGAAGACAGCTGCACTCACTTGACATACAGAACACAGAAAGAAGTGACCAAAATGGAATAAAAGAACAACTGCACAGGAAAAGTCCTGGAAAATGAAATTTTTGTATTCCTTTTAAGTATCAGGATATATATTAAATACATAGATTAAAAATAAAAAATAAAAATAAACCATAACTGGTAGTGTTTAATGCCAGGCTGGACAGAGCCTTGGCCAACATGGTCTAGAGTGAGGCGTCCCTGCCCATGACAAGGGAGTTGGAACTAGATGGTTGGTTGGTCCTTTCCAACCCTAACTATTCTATGATTCCATATAAGAAAAGAGGTCTTCTTTTAAAATATACAGCTAAAGAACAAGCCAGAATAAAGTAAAATTGTACTGAAGATGAAAGCACAATGGAAGAAAACATTCTGTCTCTCCTTTTCCCTTTTCTCCTTGTTCACTTGTGGATATACACTGTACATCCTTTACACTTCCCTCTTAGTTTCTCAGCTTCCTAGTGGTGTAGCTCAATGTGGATATAGAGCTAGAAAGCTGTATTTTAGCTTTCCACAAAAAGCTTGACAGAGCCTATATTTGTCATTTAAATATCTCCAATACATGCTGCCAGTGGAAAGAAATTAATCTATGCAGCTCAACTAGGCACTGGAGGGAGAGGCAAGGACTTTGCTTGGAAGAAGTTTATTATTTATATAGCATCCCAGCTGCACATGATCTTATGCACTAGATCAGCAGCACTGGCCAAATGTGTATCTTGCTTCAAAGGGCTGCTAAGGCCATGTGAGCCTCCAAATGCCAACTGGTTCTGGGAAGGAGAAATTAATCTCTGCCCAAGGACGGGCAGGAAATCTTACTGGGTGACAAGAGAAAGCAGAATGGAAGGCACAGGAGGTGCTGATCAGTGAAATATGCCCAAACACAGCTTCTGTTGCTGGTTTTTTTCAGGATGGTTTACACATCTCTGATAAATTCTGGAGGAAGCTCAAGAGGGAGAGGATTTCTACTGACATTGCATTGCTCCCTGCAGCTATTGTTCATTTGGTATTGATTCACTTAAACCATGACAGCAGCCTGGCTTGAAGTGTAGATGAAAAATATTCATCTACACTGAAGTAAGGGAGTAGCTAAGAACTAAATAACAAACTATTCATGCTGTGGCCTTCTGAATAGCAGAGGTAATGTCAATGTGGCTGTGCTCAAGGGAGTAGTTGGGCTACCCATATGGTTTCAGCAGATCCCCAGCCTCTCTGAGTGGTGATACCTTCTTGATTCCTCATCTTTTGGACAGTGCCTCCTCATTTAGAAGATGCTGATGTACCATGATGTTCCTGCAGTGAATTTGGAGAATATGCCTTCCACCCACAAATTTTCACTAGGCCAAGTGATACTAAGTGGTGATGGGTGTAAGTAGGTGCACATAACTGGTAAGGATTTAGTGGTAGACATCCACATATTAGGATAAAGTATGTAGATATACACCACTTAGTTGTAGTCCACCCGTAGTCATTCAAGTATTTATTTCAAGTTAATGATTTAGAATAGTCAATAACCTGTGCAGCCAGGAATATCTGTCAGATAAACCTACTTTGGTACCTGTAAAGCCACTAGACATTGGCTTTTTAGAGGTGTTAGCTGCCTAAAATCCTCAAAAATCTGACTGCATGGTATTGAATTTGCAAATGCTGTTTCCTGTTTACAGTGACTAAAAGAGAATGGTGCAGCAGGATGCGGCAGGGGTGTTCTTCAGACCATGGTAAGAGAACAAATGGGGTCCCTAACAGGAACTAGAAGTTCTTTATATTTTATCCAATTAATTTTAAGTTATAAGTGTAGGTATATGGGCTTGATTTTAGAAGGGTTAATGACCAACATCTCCACTGGATTCAGGAAGTAGTACAGATGTTTGTGCCATTTGAAACAAACTTGAGCTGTGGCAAAAAACCTCAGCCACTCTGAAAGCACATGTTTACATCTTTTTGCTTCTCCGTAAATAAATATATCTCAATTATCTCACGCATGTGCTGCAGGGATTAGTTATTCTCTACATGGAAAGCTTTCTGAAAACCTTATGCCAATCTCAGTATTAGCCTTGCAAGTGTTACTACACAGTGACTGCACTGATAGCTTAATTGGTTATAAATATCTGTAATTTGTGATAATTTAGCAGGGGGATGATAACCTCTGTAATTTACCATCCTGAAAACCATTTGCCGCTCCAGGCACACTTACTAGTTGTGGTACCTTTTGCACTGCTCACAGGTGTTACACCACCTTCCCCTGTGATGGATGCTGAATTTTTCATGACACCCACTGTATCTACTGATAAAGTTGCAGTTATAGTTGTTGCAAAGTTACTTCAATTTTCTGCAGTTACTACTGCTACTATAACTGCTCTTTTTTCAAGTTTCATAAAGTAATGTGTTTAGGACTAATTCAAAAACTCTTAAATTTTCAATCTCTGTATGAAGCTCAATTTTCGTTTCCTTCACATGACAAAGAAATCAGAAGGTATATCATTATTTTCCTTCAAATATACCTTTGAAAAGTCAAGCAGCTTGAGATAACTATAGTATTATAGCATGGTGTGGGCAAATGAGCAAGCGTCTGGTTGCTTTCCCAATGAAGAAAACATTTTTGTAACAGTTAGCTTTTACAGGCAAAATGTAATTAGGGACTTGCTATCTGTTATATAGTGCAGAAAGCTCTCATTACTTGAATGTTTACAATTCTGTAGATGAGTTGCAAAAATCTGCTGGAAAATAAAGAATAGTAAATGTTTTATCCTGTTATCAGTGTTCAAGAAGACAATTATTTTGACTCCATACTGAGTCCTCACTAGTGCAGGATTTTGTTCACAAGCAAACTTAAATGGGGGGCAGAGAGAAGTACCTTGTCCTTGCATCCTGTGCCAATGTTTCACTTTCCAATAGTATCTACTATACTCTGCACGATCAAGTCTCTGTCAATTCTCTCTCTAGTTCAGTGACTTATTTATGTCCAAAACAGCAGCATGGCTACTCTGCCATGTTACCATAGTGGGTTTGCAACTCTTGTGGGTTCAGTGGAATGATTTCTAAATCATAAATTATGGAAATAAAACTAAGGACAGCACTCAGATTTGCCAGCAACCTGTGTTTTAATAAGACTTTTACATTTACTGGCCGCTAGGAAAATATCAGAAAAGCTTTATGTTCAGAGGAAGGTAAAAGATATTTGAAGCCTGAGTTGAATCTTTTGCTTAAAACAGAAGGAAGGAACACTGATTAACACTACCTTAGTTCTGAACAAAACACTACTTACAGATCCTGTTAGACTGTTGGTAGCAGGGATAGCTGTTGCCCAGGTAAGGAGAATGTATAGCAAACCACCTGCACTCTGAGCTGCTATAGAAAACAGCATCTTGCTTCTGTGCAGGGGAGTAGCACAGTTTGAGTTGCTGCATGACTGGTAATTTAGACGTCAACATTCATCAGAGGCTGAACAGGTACAATACGAGGACTCCAGAATGCATACCAACAAAGCAATAGCCTGTAAGGGTTCTATTTATTTGTTTGAATATGCAGGAAGGGTTTAACCATGTACTTGCATTCCAGAAGTAATAAAGTAAGGAAAGAAAAATTCTTGCAGGATTAAAGAGTAAAGACACATGACACATTTGGTATTTTGGAAAAAAAATATGGCATTTGTAAGATTATGTTCTCAAGACGGGACTTGTTACTCAGGGGTCTACTACTACATGTGGAAGTGGCCATTAGAGGTTGCAGCCCAGAGTTTAGAGAACAATATATTAAAGGCAGCAGATCAACATCTGCTCTGTGATTAGTTCAGTATTACTAACTAGAAGATCGTCCAGGTGCTTATCTGTCTTCTAACTGCCAAGAGCACATTTGTTTTTCTGGGATGGAGTTTCCAAGCTGCACAAATATGCACATCAAAGGCTAGGGCAAATTTGTTTGCCATCCCCATCAATCTGAAACCAGTTAGATGTGTTTTTGTAAAGTGAAGCTGCTCATTATCATTTCCACTGGTGGAGACTGACAGTGTGTGACAGCTTGTTGTGATTAAGAGATACAATTTGGACAGAAACCAAGGCTGCAAAATATTTCAAGTCAGCACTAGAAATGTGAAAAAGCCTTTAAGCAATTGTTGAGAAATAGCAAACTTTTTTCTGGATTTCAGCATCTGGAGGGCATATCACTGTTTACATTTCTAGGGGAGAATACAAACTTGGCCTTCTGTTGCTGTGCTGAATAATAATGTTAAATAGTTCAAGACAATGAGCAGTTGTTTAGAGCTTACGTGTTGTAGTAGGACAGGTTGTGTTGTTCACTTGCCTTTGTTTTCCTTAAATTGTCCTTTGAAGAAAAATATCAGCATGATCTAATGCTTTGTGCTGTGAAAGGACAGAGTTTCCAAGGCTTCCAGGTTCTGCCAAATATGTTACAGAAAAGACTAAGAATCATTTGTGGGTGAACTTGAGAGTGTAGACCTGTGTGTTGTCTTGCCACTGTGTCAGGATCATACTGATTTACAAAACCAAATTATATGATATTATATTAATATCATATTAAAAAATGTTGCCTGATGCTTGTTTGAGATCAATCACATGGATTTTCCCAGTGTTTGTCATAAAATATCTACTATTTTATTAGAATTTTTATTTACACGTGACTTTTTTCTTTTTTTTTTTAAAATATCAGATTGCTTTTCTTCATTTACCTGTTTCTTCAGCTGAAATGCTGGGAAAAGTCCCTTTCACTGTTTCCTGAAGGCAAAGGACAGCTCAAGTCTTTGATTCTATCTTCAGAGCTCTCTGCTGCCCTGAAGCCATGCTATCTGACATTCCATTTCACTGAAATAATGTCAGTCTTCTGTGTCTTTGACTTCATGAATTTGCAATGCATCTCTGGAAGAAATCAGCACTGCATTATACATCAGAGACCTCAGTCATTTGAGTTGATATGAGGAAACACAAAGCTGGGTGCAGTCCCAAGACTCAGTTTTAAGCAAATCAGAGTTTCTTTTTCAGGTATTGTAATCTTAATTTTTTCCTAATTCCTCTCTTTCTGGCAAGTTATGTCAGACCTCTTTAGGAAGGTTTCCAGGCAGTCTTTTCTGCTTGATGTTGGCCATATGTCATCGTTGCAGTGCAAAAATAGGCTACTTGGGGCAGCCAGTACTGACAAAGAAAATCTAGTTTCATCCACATTGGCATAAAAGTATATTTAAATGCATGCTAAAGTGAACAGAATTCAAGAAGAGATTCTCCTTGACATTCAGCTGTTTGCCCTAAACTAGGCCCTGAATTAAGTCCTGAGTGTAAAAAGTGTGATTGACTTTGACCCAAAACCATAATCCTAAGTATTTTAAAGTAATAACTTATTCATGGTGGTGCTAATAATGCTTCTGTCTGTTGAATCAGCAAAACTAATTGGATCCAGTTTCTTCAAGAACATTCGTATTCTCTTCTGGACTCTTTTTCAGCCTGTAATATTAAAATCTATATGGAACTGAGAGATGGTGTGAAGAAAAGCACATTGGAAAACTTTGGATAGAAAACCCTTCATTTTTGAAAGGACATGCCATTAGGCTGTGGAATAAACTTTTTAGGATCCTACAGCTAAATCATGATCCCTAGAGAGTTTCAAAGACAGCTAATGTCTTTAGTCCCCAGTTTATCCCATCTAATTAATCCCACTCCATTTGATTCAGGCAGGAGCTTAGTCATCGTTGGTTTTCTGCAAAGTCAGTGGAGAGAGAAAGAGATTTGCTGAAGGTGATTCAGTTTACCTGAACAGATATTTGTAAATTCAGGGAGGCAAACTCTTTTTGAAATGGAAGGGTTTAGATATGGTATATAACTATTAGGCCATTAAAAATAACTCACACTGCTGACAATTTGATGTAAGAAGAGGAGGTCACCTTTTTTTCTGTTAACACACCTGCTTTTATATTTTCAAATCAACCAATCGGTGTTCTACGTAAGTATGAATTAAAGACATCATCCCACATGAATTTAAGACCAGATATTCAGAGGTGTTTAAATGGCTCTCTCCTGTTGAAATCAATAACTTCTGAAGTTCTGAACCTCTGTGATTAACAAGTTTGATAAAAATCAACCTTCATTTGATAGCCTATTATATGCTATAGGATATAGTATGAGTAATAAAAGTCTTAGTCATATAATTTGTACCCTTCCTCTGTGACCACAAATCAAATACAATCAGCACAAACATGCTTCCTACCCTTCCACATCCTATTAGAGAAAGGGTTACTGCTCTGAATGATGCCAGCTGGACAGTCAAGTTATCATCGTACAATATATTTTACCTTGAGAAGGCTCTTGTGAAAGCCTCATCAGGTCATCAGGCAACTTATTATATTCAGTTCCAGAGAAACAGTCTATGTGGCATCTCTTGATTTTTAGATTCCTTTATTCAGCATCAGCTTAAGTAATTTCTTTATTTTTTCAATTGATCTCTCCACTTTTCCAAATGAAGAGATCACCAGCAAACCCTGTGCCTGTCAGCTGCCTTACACTTGAACATCTCAAGAAACGACACTGGGAGTTTGCCCAGTGTGTAGAGATTTTCTGTTTAGAAGTTTAATAGGAAAGGAGAAAGAACAATATTTGTTATCTGGAGACAAAAGGGCTTGCCAAATATTTCCTTACAAGGCAAAAACAATTCTCATCATGCCTAACTATAAGAAAAAAGGAGAAAAAAAAAGGCAAGAAGAAAAGTTACTTGATTCATCATAATGATGAATATAATTTCTAATTTCTCTCTTACGTCTTTCCTGTACAAGGTCAATAACACTATCAAGAAACAAATCACTCTACAGAACCGCTGTGCTTCTGGCACAGTGCATAGCTTTGTTTTTAAGCTTCATAGCTCTCTTGCTCATATCACTCTCTTAAGTCACCTTACACATAACCTCATTGCTTCACCTCCAAACCACTGCAATATAACTCCTGAGCTGCAGTTAGGAAAGATGTAAGGAAGAGTAGAAAAAACCTAAAAAACTACTATTTTTTTTTTTTCAGTTTAACATTTATCACTCCCCAAATTTACAAAAAAATCCTGATTCTTTCAATTTTGTTCCAAATTTTAGAAAGGACTTTTCATGTAGACCTCCTTATGCTACAAAATGAGGAGACGTGGCATGGAGCCAGCTGCATCAGTTTGCTGTTATTTTCTGTGGAACTTTCGTTCAAGCTTCAGTTCCTTTTTGCTCCACCACAAATATCCTGCAAAATTCTTAGACAAGAATGCTGGTCTAATGCTACGAATTCTAGACTTAAACTTGGGTTTTCTCAAATATCTACCAAAAGCCCTTTCAAGCATTTATTCAACTCTAATTTAGTGTTTCTTACATATTCATTATGATTATTGTAGTCATAGTGGTAGGGGTTTTTTTGTCTATTCCCACCATTAAGAACTGCCTTTATTATATCTGTTCTACGTTCATGCAAATAGTGCCTTTATACTGTATTTTCTTAGCACACTCTGCCACCATCTATGAGTGATAGCTATTCAAGAAATAACTTTAAAAGGAAATAATTTTACTTGGATATTGTTTTTTATTTGCATGTCTTTCCATGAGAATAATTTCCTGTTAAGTTCTGGGCTGCCTGTATGTTACACAGATTCCTAGACCTACACTCCACAGTAACTGTGTACCTCATTTTGTTTCAGCTGAGTTGTTAACCTGCAGTCCTGTCATATATATTCTGCAGCTTCACCAGCTTAATCAAAGACAGCTTGACTACTTAGTAGGAACTGTTGTAAATATGTCTCATCCAGAAATCACTTCCTCTGACAACAGAAAATGCCTGAGCTGTAGTATCAAAATTTAGTACAGATGAATAATTTATTTTGCATCTGGTTTGATTGAAAAAGCTGTCCTTACTTTTCAGAAGTCTTGGGTAAAGGAGCTTCATGTTTTGTAACCTAAATACAGTCTTGGAATGAGAAAAATGTGTGAGACATATTTTCACAGTATGCTCTAGCATTTCTACAGCCATATTGTATTAAAAAGTGACCTTATGTAAAAGGAGAGAATATAACTAGCAATTTAAATACCCTGTGTGCTATCCAAGGAGTTTAAAATGGCCTCAGAATATTTAAGATTCAAACTCAGTATTTTTTGAAGCAGTTTTTCTCTACTCCTTTAGCTTTCATATAAGGTTGTATTTCAGCAGTTGACATTATTTGTAGCTATTATTATTCTAAATAAAAGCAGCTAATTTGTCTGTTAAAGAAATCCCTGTGGGAATATGACTGCATAGATAAGGTTGTAGGGTGTTGGTCTGATCTGTTTTATTATTTTGTTTACATTTTGGTTTAACATCTTTCCAAGACACATAGAGAACTGGACCCATGGTGAGTTTTCAGTGGAAAGCTGCAACCATTTTAACGTCTTGTGTTTCAAAATAGAAAGAAAAATTAATTTTCAAAATTCTTATGATGTGAAAAATCTCAATTTCACAGCAAAATACCTGCTGCAACTTTTAGATTATTATCTAATACGAAGTATGTTCTTTCTTTTAATTAGAATTTCTTCAATAAACCAATTTCTTTTTCTTTCTGACTCACATACATAAGAGCTTTTTCTGCTCCTTTCTCAATATAATGTTTAAATAACATGCACATCAACTAAAAATTATGCTTTACTTGAAAAGATGAACAGTATTGAAGACTGAAATGAGTTAATGTAGTTGCAATAACTCATGCACAGCATATGACTTTTATTCATTTCTTTTCTGGAGACCTACCACATAAAATGAAAATTAATAAAGTGCTTTTTCTGATAAAAAGGAATTACTTCTCACAAAACACACTAGTGATGATGTGTGCAAACTAAGATGAACGTAAACTGCCAACTTCAGAAGCAAACTTGATTCAGCTAATTGGGTCTCCTCATTTCATCTCCAGAAGTGCCTGTAACACATAGATGGAAAAATACATTTCAGACTAACAGAAACTGGAGACATAACCACCTACTTTACATCATGACCCCCTTGGTCCTCTCTTTCTCCCTCTCATCAAGGGAAGTCTTGTTAAGCTGTGGTTTGAACACGTATGTCCAGCCGTTGCTCTATTTTGTCATTAGTTATATTCATACTATCCTCATGATGAAAAGATTCAACCCAAGAAAATGAGAAAAGAACCACGTGTAAAAAAAAATGAATACATTAATTCTTTCTTCATAACATATTCTATAAACAGATATGTTGTGTTGGAAAAAATTAGATTCCCTCCCATAACAGGAACTCTTAACAGAAACCTGAAGGCATCCTCAGTCTGCGATTTGTTGATGTGAAGGTTGTATCCTGTATCAAGAGGTTTCCTCTCGTCTGTGTTGAGTGCTGAAGTACCCAGGATTTGAAGTACTCTCTGTGTAGTACTAATAGGATACTTAGGTGTGGGGGATTTTCCATGCACTCCTTGTCAGGAAATGTATTTCAAGAGACCCAAATCTCATACCTACTTAGAGGACAATCTAGAAAGTGAGTTCAGATGTACTCCTCTTAACTGTCTCACAAATGGGGACCACCCGCAGGATCACAGGGCTTCTCCTTCAGTCTGGCTCTACTCTGGCCCTGTGTACTGGGCTCCCATGAGCAGCCAGAACGCAAGGGTGATAACTCCTGCTGCACGTCCCCGCATCTTGTCCACAAGAAGTCCCATTCCTGCATTCTCACCACTCACCCTGCACCATGAATCCAAGCATAGTAACTGAGGACAAAGAGAGGTTCTCCTAAAAAGCGATTTCTAACACTGTTCTAGGCACTCCCAGTCTACCACAGCAATAGATGGGCATTGCTTATCAACTAGCAGAAAGAAACATTACATGGAAAACGGGATACTTTTGCTATGAGCCTTTTTGGACCACACAGAAACCACAATATTTAACTCCAAAAGAGTTCTGCTTTTTACTTTAACACCACATAAGCAGCTTTAACTTGAGTTGACAACTCTGCTTTGAATTGCTGTATATGCTTGTACCAACCCCTTGAATAAGTTAATTTCCTAACATTATGGCAGTGGGATGGAGGCTTCCATTGATTCTACCTGCTGATCTGCAAGCACAGCAAATATTTTCTATTATAGAGTTTAACAGAAAAATAAACCATAGTTCTATAAAGCTTCAGGAGTCAAATTAAATACTAATTTCCAAATTCAAGAGCCTTTCAAGAGCTTTATCACATCCTGTCTTGGAGTTTTTCCTTTCTTTAAAGAGTACAGTATTACAGTCTGGCCAATGCTGTCTCTGCTAGGGGTGGATAAACAGGAATGACAAGTAGCTTCTTTGTAAAATGTAGAATCTTTAAAATGTACTTTATTTTCCCCTTGGTTTGGTGAAATATTTTTTGGTGACAACATTAGACTAATCAGATTACTAAAGATGTCAAGTCCTCCTGATTTCAGAAAGAAAAGTTTCAGTTCCGGTTTTGAGCACTTAGTAAAGAAATAAAATGTCCTTTCTTGAGATAAAGCCTTAGGGATTCTGTCCTTGTTTCCCTCTCTCCCTCCCTTTCTGCCTTTCTCCCTGAACTAAGCATATTTCCTGTAGTCTATACCTTTTCTTCAATCACTCAGTATGTCTAATGAGGGAGGAGGATCTTTTTATTGAATTCACTCTTAGTAGGTTTCTAGTTATAAATTCTGTGGATATTCCACTAAATAATACAGTTTGATCCTTTTTCTCATTCACTTTATTAACATTCTCACTTTTGACAACAGTATACCTTACACTAACCACCAAATGCCTGACAAAAAAAAAAAATGCTGAAGTCTAAGATATATTTAATGATAGCAGGACACAGAGAATATTGCAGTTTGAAGTCAAAGAAGGAATTTCTGAAATTAGAAAGTAGCTTTTTCATTTTTACAGTAGGTTTTAGATTTTCGGTAAAATGATTTTTTCAGGCATTCATAAAGCAATGCTTTTATCAGAACCTCAAAAAAAAATTCTACTGAAATTTTAATTATATGATTTTTTGAAACTTCTCATATTACAAAAATTGTTTACTGTAGGCTCTAATAATACACTTACCATGTATGATCTATAAAAATTCAATTGTACTGATGACTTTTGTTTGAAGCATCCATAAGTCTTTTTAAGTTATTTCCTAAGCATCCATAATTATTTTTTTGTGTAATTTCTTATCCTTCTAATTTAGGAAGTTTTCCTTTAACCGAATGTCCATGACCTTTCTAGATCTTTATTTCTAATCACTTACTTCTTATTTTAAATATTCTTTCCTCCTTTAAGAAGCTTCATGCTTTTAAGACTTTTTACTGTCTCTTAGTCTTTAATGATTTCTTTTTTGTATTCTACTCATGTTTCCTATTTTACAATAACTGCTGGATGAATTAACCCCAGTTCAATCTCTGTATAGACATTAAAATGACAGACCACAAACTTTAACCATCAAAGTATAATATTCACTTCTCTGGACAAAACAATGTTCTTGCATGTCTTCATTCATGTTCTATTACTTCAGTGTTTAGTAAGCACACCAAAAACTAGATATAAATTACCCAATTTAAGCACAATAACCAGAACATCAGTTGTTCGTGATACTTTCTGATTTTTAGAATCTCTTCAGTTCTTGGGCTGAGTCACTGGCCCCATTGTAGTGTATTTAGTCTACTGACAACAGGTTTCCTTATTCTAGATGCCTACTAAATATGTGCAAGATTTTTCTTTGCTCATGGGTTACAATTTGGAAATCACTGGTTGTAGCAGCACTAATTTTTACTTCTTTGAATAGTGAGTTCTGGCCTGCACATATATGTGGTTTCACTTTTTCTACAAACAAAAATTTAGAAATGGATTTGTAAGCCCTCTCTCAGCCTGTCTGCATAGAATAGCTCCAGCTCTCTGACCATTCAAAATTGGACTTGTGAGAACAACAGAACACCATGACAGAAGACATGAAGAGCAGTCCAGATATCTGTTAGAAATGCGAAGAGTACCATTGATACTGACTTGCAGTAAGAATGTAGACCTATGTCTCTTTTTAATGACTTCAGTTGTTTCAACTTTCTCTTTAGGTACATGGACATGAAGAGCTTTATAATGATAGCAGTTTTTTTTCAGAAGCAGAAGAGTGTCCTCACTAAGGTGTTACAAAGGTAGAGCTCTTTTTTTTATCTGTTATATTTACATCTCTGCACCCAAAAGAAGTTGCTGGCATTGGTATATCCTAGTAGAGATGTAGTTTATAGATCACAAAATCATTCAAACGTTGGTTGGAAAAGTACCACTGGATGTCAACATGATACTTTTCTATAGTTTAGAGCAATTGTCCTAGCGAAATTAGACAGTATAATGTAGTAATTATCTAAGGCAAAGTAATGCTTTGCTAGTAACCCTTGCCTACAAGGCATGTTTTGCTTGTACATGCCTTTTTAGGGCTTGGGTTGTGTGGTTTTTTAATACCTAACTGATGTAAGCATGCCAGCAAGACATTTAAATACAATACAAAATTATGTATGTAGAGAAACTGTCCAAAGACCATGCATAGCTCCTTTAAGGTTACTGGTGTACCTAAAAGGATAATCCACGTATTTTATCTGAAACTTATAAAGTCAATTTATAGGTTTGAGTACAAAACATCAAATATTTTTCAAGTCAATTTTTTGAAAGAAAAATTGAAAAGTAATTGTTTTTCAAAGAAGAGCTTTTGGGGCACCTGGACAGAATGCAATGTAGAAATCCCTGCTCTCACACCAAGGGCATCACCATACCCTTCCTCATTAGTCCTCCTGAGAGCTTTGGTGAAACTAAGTGATAAACCAATAAAACGAGTAATTGGAAGGAACATCTGTGAGCCACTACTTATGCTTGATCCTGTGCTAAATGTAACCCATAGGGTAAAAAGCCATAAAATCATTCTGAAAATCTGTACTTTACTTTCAGAAACAAAACTTCGATTTTCTAATGGTCCCTTGCAGCAGATACAGATGACCCTTTTGTATTCTTCTTTCTGAGAAGCTCTAACATCACCACTGTTTGCAGAAAAGCTTTGAAATTTTGCACAAAGGAGAAAAAAAAAAGGTCTTGTCTTTGTCCAAGGAAATTCTATTTCAGTTTAATGGAACTATCACCTTTTAAATCAAATCACTGGCCCCTTTCGAACAGCCTGTACTAAGAACCTCTCAGAAGTGTGAGATCAGCTGTAGCAAAGAAGTGTCAGTCCTGTTACCGACTGTACGCCCTTGGCCCATGCAATAAGCCACAGCTTCCCTCGTTCCTGCTCCCATTGTCCCCACATATTATGGTACAGACTTCAGCTGCAGGATTACCTGGTTTTTTACCAAGTGACTTGAACCCATTCACAAAGCAAGACGCGCACAAACTGAAGTCAAACTAATGTTGTCCTACATGTTATATATAACTACAGCTTACCCTAATTTCTGAATGCCTGACTGTACAAAATACAGAAGTTTTAATTCTGTTTGCCTGGGACCTATGTAAATATGGACATGCAATAAAATATGAGAAAAAACTTTGGTATCTTTATGGACTTTGCTGAAGTGACTATATAAGGCATCAAGGATGTTCAGTTCTCATTCTGTTTCAAAAACTACAAAAAAAATGTGGAAGTTCTGAAAGGCAGCTTGTTAAAGTCTGATGCTGTTCTTCGGCTCTCAAGTCTCTGAACTAGCAGCAGGTTATTTTATATTTATATGTTCTGGAAATTCTTTTGAATTTCTCTAAATCGTGAGTGGTTGGCAAGGCTGGTCTCTGGATTGAAGGGACAACTGCACTTTCTAAGTTTCTTTTATGCCTGCTTAAAAAGGCCATTTACCATTCCAGTGGATTTAGTTAAACACACAGACATGGTTGATTATAAAGATACAGTTTAATAGGATCATTTTCAATAACATAGTTAAAACCTTTATGATAATCACATCTGCTGTAAAGGCTTAATCAGTTTAGACTTTCTACTGTTGGCTGATTCAGAGGTACTTGGCCATCTGCATGGTTTACTGTAGGTTAGAAATTTTTGTGCACATAATGCAGTTATCCATGGACTTACACTCATTTTTTTTTCCAAGATGTTTGAGTGATTGGGTAATCCTTCTTGTGGAAGGGGGTTCAGAGGATTTGCTTCGGAAGAGAGATTCATATAATTTAGAGTTATAGATCGGTTCAGAAAACCAGGATGATACCTCAAAGGATGATAAAAGCCCAAAAAGCAAATTTCATTTGTTGATGCAAAGGTAAAGATACTTGAGGTGAAAATTGGTAAGCTCTGCTTCACTGCCTATGCAACCTACAATCTTGAGTCTGAGAGAGGTGGAACAGGTATCTGAAGACCTTGTGTAAAATAATGGTGCATACCATCTTCTTACAGCTTCTGGGTAGATTTATCAATATAAATATAGAGTACTGATACTCTATAAAGATACTATATAGGTAGATAGATTAGATAGGTAGATAAGTAGGTAGGTAGATAGATAGGTAGATAGATACTCTATAAAGGCTAAATAGAGGTCTTTGGCATGTAAAATAAGGTGTAAGGAAACTGTAGGCACCTAAATCCTCAGCTGGAACCCAAACTCCAGCCTTCCTTCCAGCTGCAGTCTTACGAAGGAAAACTCTGGGCGCCTTGTGCGCTGAGCATCCCACTTCTCACATGCTGCCTCAGCCTGAATGACTTGAGGACACCTCTGAAAGTATCATTTGAAACATTCAACCTCAAAGAGTGCAACAGATCCTGCCCCGCTAAGAGCTGAAATTCCTTGAACATTATATCCCTCAGAAAGGGATTTATAACAGCAGCTGGGTGATGAGGGACACCATGTGCCCATCACCAGAAAAACCTTGTGACCATTGTGTGTTTTCTGGGTATAGACATAAATGCATAAATGTATTCTGAACTTAAATACAAAGTCAAGTATTTCAGGAAGAACAGAGCTACTGCGAACAACCCAAAGTGCCTGTCCTTGGCTTGCATACATGAGAAACCAGCCATGCTTATGCTACTGAAGATTTTCAATTCCTTTTCATCCCTCAAACTCAAATTGAGAAGATCCAGAAGTAACAGCTTAAATGCAACACGTATTTAAGAACAGATAAGGTTTGGCAGCACCGAGTTTAAGGTGCTGGTGTCTAACCACATCTGGGAGGTTTATATCTGCCTCATCAGTAGTCTTCAGTAGTTTTATGCCATCATAAGTAAACGAAAAACCTGAGATTTGAGGTTCAGGATTTCCAATCTGACCTTAACATTTTTGACCTCCTTTCATAAGAACTCTTGGTGAGCGTTTATGCTTGGCATATGTTTGACCTCTTTGGATTTAATAGGATTAAACATTGACACATTTAATTTATCACCTTGTGAAATTCTGGTTGCAGTCAGGCGTATTTATATTGATTTCCACTGGCTTCCTTTTTTCCAGAGCTACAGAGGTACATAGTACATTTTTCTTCATAAAGTCTTGCCTTTCCTTGACTACCTTCTGCTGAAATAAATTACCTCAATCAGTATAAAGACTGGCACTTTTGTGTCCTAAGCCTAATGGGAGAGAAGGCAGAAATGCTCATTTCAAGAGAGTTGAAGTCAAATGGTTTGCCAGCCTTCAGATCTCTGGGAAACAGATTGTTACTGCAGATTCCCTGCAAAAGGGTTATTCATTAGAAACATTTCTCATCCAGCTGCAAAAGCATTCATTTTTGGTTTCTTTAGACATGAAAGTGGTTACCTGAGGTTAACAAATAACAGTATAATAAAATAAACTCTACAGAGTACACAAATTCCTTCCCTCCCAGGGAAAGAGGGACACTGCAGAATACGTGCACCCAAGCCTGAGCACCTATGAAATCTCTAGATCCATCTAGCACTTTCCATTGTGTTTGCAAAAATTGTTAAGATATAGCAAAAGTTTTAAGGTTGATTTTTCAGAAATGAGCATTTGGAAGTCCAGGTGATGTCAGTGGAAAGTGATTGGTTAACAACATACTGAAAATCAGCCTGTAATGAACAAATAGTTTCCTGCTAATTTGCCCTATTGTCAACATGTCTGTATGATGTTTTGTGATTGCCTATATTCTCCTTTATGTCAATCTTGCACTAGAGCAAATCCCTTGACTTTTACTTGGTTGCTCTTCACTTAAACCAGTTAAATGGAACAATAAAATTCAAAATGCTCTTTTCACCTGCACAAGGCTTTCAGAAGTGATGGTTGTCTCTCATGCTCTATTAGTTGTTATGCTGGAGGCAAATGAAAAAAAAGAAAAAGAGGACTATTTTTTGTGTTATCAGTTATTCCATGGTAATTGACCTTGTGTCAATTTATGACTAACATGATGGAGTTAACTCTACTCCACCACAACCTTTCTTACAGATGAAGATGACTTATATAGAGTAGGGAACGTGGTCACTCCCCATAGCAACTTCTCATGTCTCTGTGCTCTCAGATGCTCATGCTTGCTTCTAAAGAAGAAAAAATGCAAATATTTTGTGTCAGAGCCAACATTTTAAGAAACTAAAAACATTCCACTGTGGTTTTGGAAATTCTTAAACAGACATTCTTTTAAAGTGGAAGAATGAAAAATTACTTCTATCTGAGAAGTTGAAGAAGGCTGAAAACATTGGATTTTGCTTTGGTTTTCACAGGGAAGAGTATTGACATGATTTTTGGATGTCATCTGAATGATTTTCAATGTGCTGCATCTTCTGGTGGAGGAAAGGTCTGCATTTCATTTTCTCTCACTTGTTCTGACTTTCCTTTTCATTGACAAGCACTAATAGTCTTAATATTACACTGTTTATGTTTGAAATATTAAATTGATCAAAGTGCAATCTTGAAATTGTATTTCACTCTATTTTCTTTTATAACTTTGAAATAAATATTTTTAATATTTAATCTTGATCAGAATTGTATTCTGATGTTATACGGGGAAAAACATTTTTTTAAAATCACATACTGGTGTTAATTTGATAAACAGCAAAGTCCATAGTAGTCATAAATTAATATAGGTCTAATTCTTTAGATGCCTTCTTTAATGACATAAACTAAGTATGATGTGTATGAAAGCAGTCCCCCAATAGGCAACAAATGCATACTTTCTACCCAGCTGCATTCCTCAGGAAAACAATATGGAGTTTGACACTACTTTTTTCACTTACTGGCCAACATGCAACTATGCCCTGGAATGCTTGTATTATGTATTTCAAAGAGATTGACAAAAGTTAACACTGACACTGCAATCTGAGTACTTCTTGCATGGTACCACAAGCATAATGAATGCATGGTATTGCAATCAAATGAGAAAAAATAACATATTCCAAAAGCTCTCAAACACTGATGTATTTGCAACTTAGATTCTTCCAGACAGGAAGAATGAAAGAGGGAAAATCTGGGGAAGTCAAAAGATCAGACAGTCTTCTGGGAATCTCCCGAATAGAAAGAGAAAAATAAGTTTAATAGCACTGAGCCCTGAGCCAGGATGAACTTGCTCATAGTGTCCCCATATAGCAGCGTACCAGTACTTCCCTCAGTTGACCTTAAAAGGGTTGCTGGGACACAAAGCATTTCATTAAGCTCCAGATCCCTGCAGTGAAACTCAGGGTAGGATGATGTCACAATCATCTGTCACAAAGATTTATATTCTAAATTAGAGTTAACTACAATATATGTACGATTTAACAGATTGTCTTTACTATATTATAATGTCAGTGCTGGACATTCCATGCTTCATTTGTCTCCAGCTGCAAGATTTAAGGGGTAATAATCAGTGGCTGGAGAAGACTATAAATCATCCACTTTTTTAATCAGCATTTTTTTAAAACCAGAGGTAAAATGGAGCTTGAAAATGTATTGTGTCTGACCTGGCCCTATTGCATTCTCATGTTAAAAAACAAACACTCCTTTTGCTTTACTATGATCTGATGCAAGTGGAAAATGTAGATGTACGTTATGATTTGAATATATTTGGGTAATCATGGGACCAAAATCTTTCATGGGAGATTTTCACTCTACTTTTTAGTGTCATTTATAAAAGGAGTGCATCAATAACTATTATTGATGGTTATGGAGCAAATACAACAATAGTCATTAGATTCTGGTAAGTATAATTTTGTTTGGAAGATGTCCAGAAGCTATATAAGTTATGGAACAAAACTGGCTGCTCTACTAAGGAACTTAAAATTATCTCTCAGCTCTTTGTGACACACAGTTCACGTCAATCCTCCTCTTTGCTAGTCTGGTTTTCATTCCTTCCATCTAAGCCACTGTATGAAAAACAGATAGCCTAGGTCAGCAGTTTTCTATCTAGAAAACAGACTCTTCAGAGATTGAGAGAGGTAAGAGAGGTGTTAGTGAAAATGTTTTATGTTGTGAAGCAATATACAGTGTTTATAAGGAATGCAGAATCTGCAGCATGTCTGTACGCAAGAAAAATCTTCACTGAAAAAATAAAGTGAAACTGGTTTTGATGGAAACATTGACACAGAGGCGAAGAAATTTCTTGTGGAATGTAAATGGCAGGTAAAGATCAGTCTTTTCAGTTGTGAGGGACATGTGGAAGAGATTGGGTTATGCCTGGGTTCATTTAAACTTTTTTGAAAGTGATGTGGTAGTCAATTACTCCATAAATTACAACAACCTCACAGGGGCTGTCACACCTGTAAAACTGTCTAGTGGCACATACACAAGCTGCTGCTGCAAGACTTCAGTGAATTTCCAATATTTCAGAAGGAATGGAGCCAGGGAACTGTGCAAGAATTTTGGGACACTGACTGGCTATCTTTGAATGAATTTTTCTCCAGGGGAAGTTTTCTCCATTGTTGTTCATTCTGGAATTTTTCATACTCACCCTGGAGGCTTCCATATGTATGCTGGAGATAGGAAAATATCCAAGACAAACCACTGGTCTTCTTCCATGCACAGACTAACTGAGACTATGGGCAGGGAATGTAAAAAGGAAAATTGCTTGGGGGAAAGTTTCTTCACGAAGCAGTTATTCTACAGTAGAAAATAATTTGGAAAATCACTAGGGTACGGATATTATAAACATTCAGAATTCTATTTTATACAAGAAGGTCATGTCATCCAGAATAGACACATTACATTGCAGTGCCCTTCAGATATTCAAATCCTCAATTATCCAAATGTTTTCAAGTTTCCCTGTGACATTTAGAAAGACAGGTTGTGTAGTAACTCCAAAACATGAACACTCAGGGTGAAAATTATTCAATAATTAAGGAGATATAATAGCACATATTTCATAGTGAATGAAGTGAAAACACTGGGCTTAGCCTGACTGCAAAATGCTTAGTTGAATCCAGTTAGCCAGTGGAAATAAACAACCTTCTTTAAATTTAAATTTCCCATTTCTACCATGGAAATATATGCTTCTCTGTATACTTCCTAAGTTTTCACAATATAAAACATAGTACATTATGCCCCAGTAAATTCAACTCAATTATCATAAGGCAATAGCATCATTTAAGTGCTACTTCACCCTTAAAATAACTAAATAACTTTAAAAGCTCTAACCTGCAGCACACAGATAAGGTGCAGTGGAGATTAATAAAAGTCCTCACAAGGCTGTAATAGGAGATAACTATCTAGGTGCAGGTGTTCACAAATGAAAATTCACTCCAAATTAATTCCCATACCTGTGACTAGGACAAGGTAATGACGTGTCACATTAGCTCAGCTGGTTCTTTGCCAAGGCTTGGCACTGTTATCTGATCTCTGCATTCATTTCCACAGGATGAGGTTTCTAATTATAATCTGTAATGGTAAGAAAATTGTCATTGGCAGTGTTTCTAGAGAAGTACTTTGATTTTTATATTCAGGGAGGTATATTGCCAGCCTACGTTTACAAAGAAATGAAACACACACAGTCTAAGAAAATATGTTGCTTTCTGCAGTCCTGCCTGTATTGCTTCAGCAAAGAGCGACTGCAGCACTCAGATGGCAAATATATCATCTTTTGATCTAACGGATGTGTGATAGATTCAACTTCACAATTAATAGTTAAGAAGCAGAAAATATGTAGTTAATTCACTGAGTTCTCTAGAACAAAGGATTCACAATTATTTTTTGTTTAGTCAAGGTATTGACCTGTGCTGCTTCCAATACTCACTGATATGTCCATTTGTCTTGTACAGAGTAAGTCTGAACAGCAATAAGAATTTTGTCAGCTAACATGAAACCCCCAGATGGAGGGATTTACTCAAGCGAAACAACATTCCACTGGTTTTGGTAGGAATAAAATGATAACTCTAGATGGATACCTTAAAATATATGTGGTTCCTTTGTCTGTAATATGTTATTTTTCTCTCAAGACCTTGCTTTTTTGGCTCAAAAATACCTTTGAAACAGAGATTACACTGGAATATGCCAACAGCTGCTCCCACACAACTGTAGCTGAGACCTGGAGACAGGGAAAGCCCATGTGTGATGCTAAGGAGCAGACACCTGCCCACACTGAGATCTGCCAGATGCACCCCTATGAAACTGATCATGTTTGATTTATTAAAAGACAACAAAAAAACCCTAAACCACCAACATAAGACTAGGTGTATACTAACAGATGTGGTAAATGAAGCTGGGAAATAAGTCTGATCTCATTAAAGGGAATCAGCCTGAATCTTAACAAGGAGGTAATAGTACCTAAATTTCCAGACTGACAATTCTGGGGTCTTTTTTCCACCAGTTCTGTCAGCTTTTTCTGTCAGATCCTATTCCTCATGCCCCCTGCTCCTGTGCTGCAAACAGGTACAGTGTCCACAGTACACAACTGCAGGAGCAAAATGCATTACGATGTAGTGTTATCTGAAAGCCAAGTTTGCCTAGGTGTTTGTGACAGGGTGAGAAGAAAGAAATCATCACAGTAGTTTCACTTGCTTCTCCAGAACTGCCATTAAGCACACTTCTGAGAGCAGAGACTATTAGTTTTAATAGAAAATCAGAGAAGGGAACACTGCAAGTCCTGGATATTATTGGAGTAGGACTCCTTGCAACATTTAACATCCTTATTTTTCTCTCCAGTGAGCAGTACTGATATTTTATTTCTAAAATATGCAATACTGACTTTAACTCTTCACTATTTTACCATGTACATCTTTTTTAATGTGAATCCCAGCCACTTACAAAAGCCAGTGGAAACATTCTGGTTATAGCTGTAGTCTACAATGAAGTTACTCAACTTTCTTTCAAGTTCTTTTGTGCAATGGACCAAAAATTTAACACATAGGTCAGAATTCATTGCTGGTTAGGCAAGAGTTAATGGAGACAGAGTCAAAGAAGTACCTTTCCTTTGGGTAAAACTGTTTACTGGCTACTTCTACACTGTTAGTGACTGCCCTACTGTTGTAGAACATTTTGGGTTGTTATGTACATTGGACTGCTCAGACATTATGTATGGTCCTGAATTCATCAGTAAATGTGTGCTAACTAAACGCACTGCAAGTGTATTTTTTATTTCAAAGTAGTCCTTCCTGGAACATAATCCTATACATTGTGCATGAAGCTATAGCTTTAAAATATGCAGAATACTAAGCAATGCAAACTATAATGGTTTATTCAGTTAATTTCATCTAAACCATGACACAGAAAAAATTCAAGATTTCAGCTTCAACCTGTAAATTTTTATGGCTAGCTGGTAACTTTGGGGATCTCACTGTGTTTGCTTTTGTGTGATGCCAAGTAAACTCTCAGCAGTGCCAGAACCTGAGTTAATAGTCACCCTTTTTAACACAGGAAATATTTGTTCAAAGTATTTTCTCCAAGCTTTCTTCAGTTATAAAAGGTGATATTTTTTCAGAGGAATGTCAGTATAGCAATTTTAAATGGGCCAGTAGAGATTTAAGAATTAAACCCCCACTGTCTTTAAATACACTTTGAAAATAAGAGTGAAGTTTCTTGTTAATTTTAGTTATTTGAGAAATCTTACCTTAATTCTGCATTTATGTATACCATTTATCAGCTTTGAAAGACCTGAGCAGACTGTTCAATGCACTGGCACTTTCTTTAACTTAGATGAGGGGGTTTTCTGAGGCTTCTTTTCCCTCTGAATTAAGAAAAATACCTGCAGTGAGTGATTCAGAGCAGCAGCCTAACTCTTAAGTGCTCTGATTCATCTGCTGGAGGAATGCATTTCTCTTTGGTGACTCCAGATGGAATTTACCAACCTCCCTCCCCAGTCTAAAGTTAGCCTGTGTGGATCTTACCTGCTTATTTTCCTGTGAGTTCAGTTCTTCTGGCTTCATAAAATATTTAATAGTGGTGAGATAATTTCATCATTGCCCCCCAATGACAGGTTTGCCAGTTTGCTAGTCAAGCTGAGTTTCCACTTCAGATGTCTGTGGTGCAGTTTTGATAAATATGGGTTGTCACCCCTCCGAATTGGAGGTTCTCTGGGGAGGTGAATAAATGATGCTGTCTTTCTGTTATAGCTTTGGAAATAGCTCTAACATGCTCTAGCCATTGGTGAGGTATGTTTGATTTGCTTGTTGTCAGTTTGCAAGTTTTATTTGTGATGTGGCTTGCTGGGATGGTGGGAACGTTTTAGAGGGGAGAGGTTTAAGCCTGTCCTTGGGAGCTTTCTGTCAGCTGAAGAGGAAGGAGAAATCGATCAGCAGTGAACATGAATGTGCTGAGCTATTTCAGTTAAGGTCCCCACAAAATAAAATTCCAGAAAAGCCATGTAAGAAAATTAAACTCGTGTATTTCTGGTAAAATCAATTATATTGCAGAAAACTGAGCAGTCAACCCTCAGACTAGGGGATGCAAAGGAAAAAGTGAAGATCACTGTGTGGAGACAATGAAACTGTCATAATCAGCTCTGCAAGAAACTAAGATATTATCCAGACCTGACAAGGAAAAACCTGGGTTTCAGTAAGTTATAATTTTGAAGGAAGATAACAAAATAGTATTAGAGAAAGAAGGTATAAACAACCATACACATTATCAAAATAGAATTTAGTTCATGGATTCCTTAATTAACATGCCCTGCTTGTTTTGTTTTCACTTCTCCTGTTTCTTGTTCCATGATATATTATCACTACTGGTAGCAAGGAAATTAATTGCTCCTGAAGTTTTTACAGCAGAAGTTAGAGATGATGTATTCAAATTTAATGAAATTGTCACTCAGGTGCTTCTTCTTCTTTCACTTAGAGATATAAATGAATATTTGCTCTCACTGTGCTTATATCCATGTTTTTAGCTGTGCAGTCTTCCCTGACATACCAAACTGTTCAAAAATAAAATTTTAGTCTAAAATTCTTGGCTTGCAAATTGGTATCTTTTAATGTGGTTTGTCTATAGTGTTTCTTGTTCTCAGTGAAGCACTCTGAAGTGTTAACTGAGAAGAGTAAGCTTCTTTTAGAAAAAAAATGACTGTTAAAGTTATGTGAGAAATGATTGTGGCTTATCTAAAAGGATCTCTCTAATTGCATGTTCTCCAGATAAATGGACGTTGTAGGAAATTATGGTACAAAGAAAAATAAAGGTCAGAACAACAAGTGAAACTGTCACATTCCATCGCCTGCAGTACTAAAATATTAACTATGCCTGCCAGGGGTACTTCTTGTGTGTTAATAAATCATTATGTTTGACTCTGGTGAAGTATTGGTATAGAACAAAACAGACCTTATTCTCAGTTAGAATGATGTCATTCTCTTTCATATTAGAGTATGATCACTTTACTTGTTTGTTTTAAACACGTTTTATACAGGACTCTTTGCTATTGTCAGGTATTGGATAGTAATTAATTACTCCGACAGTTCAGTGACAGCAGCCTCTGATACTTTGTTATATTGAATTCAATTGGCTTCCCACAGATAAGTTGTTTTGTGCACGGTTTCTCTAAGCGCCACATGTCCCAAAGATCAGATTGCCATCTAAAATTGGCAGGGTTTTAATCCAATTTTTTTTTTCTTTTACTGCTAAGATAATTGATCTCTCCATTGTTAGATCATTTCCTTCTTGAGATAAAATTGATGATAATTAGATGAAGAAACTATGGAGAAAAAAACCAGCTTTAGAGGAAAGTCAATTGCAAGTGTATGGGTGGATGATATATTTAGTTCAGTATCACTATAATACGTATCTATTCAAAAGATCTTTCTATATACAGAAATAGTTTGAGAAAAGGACATTCTAGAGAAAACCCAGGTACTGGGATTTTTCAGGGAATCTGATAGAAGAGAACAAACTGAATAGAAAGCAACTTTATTCAGAAACCCTCCTTCACTTCAGAAGTAGAAACATTTTTGCTTAACATTCATATATATTTTTTCTATATGACCATTAGAATTTTGACAGCTTCCCCTTGTTCCATGCAGCTCTTAGGGTTACACTCCATCTGTGCTTTTATAGAGTACTTCTATCATAAGATTCCCAGAGCTGTCAAGTCTTGCATGCTGAGTGTGAGACTCAATATGATTTAACCCCTTTCACATACCCTTGTAGCAGTGCATACATAGTATAGCATACAAACATGTTTTCCATGCAGATCCACAGTCTCTGTCCCTCAGAATTCCACAGACCAGATGTATGTATTCAGCATGTCCCCCTCTGCCAGACCCTGGTGCTGAGAGACCCAAATGAGAGTGATTGAACAGGGCTACGCTATAACCAGCACAAAGTGCGGGTAGAAAGTCAGAAGCCAAGTGCTGCAGAACCCTTCCCTGACTTATGCTGCAATACTTCTGGGGCTCAAGACTCTCCCATCATTTGGAGTGTGTCATTCTATGTCCAGATGCCATTCAGCACCTGATGAGATGCGCTTCCTATGGACTTTTGGCAAGCAAGTCTCATAAATCAGGATCTTATTCAGCTGAAAGTTCCGAATTCACAGTTTTCTCCTTGAAACCTCTTTTACTTGTAAGAGCTGACTAGAAAGAGACAGGGTTAAATTTAGGTTAAGAATAAAATTAACACTACTTCATATTTCACTCTGTGGAGTTGGAGAAGGAGTTCTAATAGATCGTTATCATGATATTGTGAAGAGCTGTAAATAGTTTTAATTGTATTTCTAAAGGCTAGATCCATTCTAGGGCATTCAAAATAGTCCAAATTAGCTTCACATCAAGAGTCTGGTTTCTAAGACCAATTAGGGCAGACTGGGGAAAGACCCTCTTTTCTTAGTGCCTTTTCATAAGCACCTGTGCCTAGCTGATGTTAGGGAAAGGATGCAGGCTAAAAGGATGGTTCCTTTATCTGACACAATAGAGCACTTCTCGTGCACCCAGGTGGCTGATGGAATGGGATTCACTGTACTTAGTGAAAATTCTCTTCTGTCCTCACATTCTCTGGCTGAACTTTTACAAATCACATTGTGCCCCAAAATCTTAAAACAAAGCCCTAAGGAAAGTGCAACAGAGAGCCAGACATTTTCATACACACAATAACACTTTCTTTATCCTAAGATCTTGGAATGGGAATGACTTAAGGAGTTACAGAAGTGTCACATTCTGCCTTTCCTCAGATAACATTCATTTCAGCTAATGGACTTGTGTTCCACAGCTTTTTACCATTAATTTTGATGGTAGCTCCTCAAAGGAAGTACAGCTGTTTAATTGTCTCCAGAGTTACACCAATTACAACTAAATGGTATATCAAAGTAGCAGTACAGTGTATTAAGAAAGGGATTGGAACATGCTGAATTTTAGTATTTTCCATTGTTAATGATAACCAATTCAAAAGCTGGAGTAAAATTTACCTCCTTGTGGCATGTATTGTTTTTTTTTCCCTCTAATAAATGACAGGGCTTCTCCTTTTCTTCACAACGAAAAAATTCTAATATGGGTCTAATTTGGAGGCATCTCCTTTGCCTCAACTTATCATCAGTGCCATCAGCACTGTCAGCACAACACTGCACATAAGGGCTGATAAACTGCATTCCCTCTTCTGGCTGGCATACTGTGTCCTGAAAATAGAACCAAATATGTCTTGAATAAATAGTGCTTATCTTTTTAAACTAAAATTTTTCTTGTAATGCACATATATACAACAAAAGATGCGTGATTTAGGCTAGTTGCAAGTATTTTTGGTGTTCTCTTTGTTGGTAAAAGATACCTGAATATGATATTTTGACGTGAAGTGCTTTCTTCTCCCCCTCACTTGCAGAATATATTGTGTTAAATTGCTTCCAGATCTTTTTTACAGCAGAACTATCATGATTCCCTGTAATTTTAGCTTTGATTTTCTAAATATTTTTTTTACATTAACAAAGCCCCTTCATTTTGAAAAAAATCGCAAAGCATTCTATAACTTATAATAGTTTAAAATGCAAACTAGGCATAAATATTTCAATTCTCATGTGTAAACACCATTCTGTGGATGATGAGATGGGAGGGAATTAGAAATGTTGGTTTTAAAAGTAGATTGCAAAAAAGAAAAGATATGGTGTTTTGAGAGAGTTTTCAGTAGCCATTTGGAGTCTCACATAATTGTGTTGGGCACTTTACCAATGAGAACTGGAGATTTTTATGTTTTAGAAAGCATCAGAGTGAACAGCTGTCAGCAGGCTCTTACCTGAAAAGATAAGCCAAAGCTGCATATCTTCTAGGTAGTTCTCAAACCTTATCTTGAAATTACTCTGTCACCATAGTAACCTCCTAATGACTAAATAGGGTGCCCAAGTGTCCCACATTACCAGAGCTTCATCTTGATCCAAAAACTTAGACTGTCTCAGTTGTGAAGTTTCTTGGCTGAGAGAGAATCTGAGTGCTCTCTGAAATGCACATAAACGGGTAAACATTAGAAAAGTGAAAGAAGCAGTTAAGCTAAAGTGCAAGATTTTATGTAATGGATTGGAATAAACTGTCCGGAAAGGTACTGAGGTGGCAAGGTCTATAACACTGAGATTTTTTGCTTTTTTTTTTTGTTGTTGTTGTTTCGGTTTGGTTTGGTTTTTCTTGTTTGTTTCTTTGTTTTTTCAGAACAATTTCTAATAAATTATATGGAGCCAGAGGGTTTTATAATGAAGTATGTGGGGTCACCTGCCAAACCTCTAATTTCCCTCCTCCTTGTCCAAGGTTACCAAGCACAGTCTACACACTTAAAATGGGAGACTGCCAGCATAAAAAACAAATTCAGTTCATTGCGTGATTTATTTCTTAGAGATATCCTGGTGACATTCAGACTCATTACAAGCCTTGTAAACCTGCCAAATTTCTGGTGCTACTTTTTCCCAAGGACCTTACAGTCACTGCTCCTTTACTGGACGTGACTGGACACCCCACGAGCAACATGCAAGCATTCTCTATATAGGTGGATGACCCTGGCCCTACACACATACACACACAGACATGCATACACACTCAGGCCATATAAGGAGACCAAAGCTCATGCATGCAACTTTAGGTGGGAATCACAGAGACATCAGGTGACACAACCTGGTACACACATGCACCCCAGCAAGGAAGTGCATGCATTTCAGGCCATAGGTCAGTGCTCAGTTCGTAATGTTCACATAGTTGGTTCACATTGAATGAAGAGATGGGAAAAGGAGGTAGCCAGCATTATAAATGTTTCGCATAAGCCACACAGCTTTCCTGCCACGTATCTTGCTGTAGTATTTCTCTCTTAATGAACTTCAGCAGATAAATCCTCAAAATGAAAGTATTTAAAGATTTAGCATTTTTCCTCATTTTCCTTCAATCAGTATAAGGAAACATTTCAACTACACTTCTGAGAGCATCATCAAGCCTTTGAATGAAATCAAGCCTAGACTTAGAATCATAGAATCAGCCAGGTTGGAAAAAAGACCTTTAAGATCATCAAGTCCAACCTTTATCCCAGAACTGCCAAGTCCACCACTGAACCATGTCGCTGAGGGCCTTATCTACATGGGTTTTGAACACTTCCAGGGATGATGACTCCACCATTTCCCTGGGCAGCCTGTTCCAATACCTGATCATCCTCTTTGTGAAGAAATTTTTCCTAATATCCAGTCTAAACCTCCCCTGGTGCACCTTGAGGCCATTACCTCTTGTCATACCACTTGTTACATGGGAGAAGAGACCAATCCCACCTCACTACAACCTCCTTTCAGGTAGTTGTGGAGAGCAATAAGCCTTCTCCAGATGGCACTTCTAAATTTAAAATGCAGAAGGTGACCTTTTGAAATTTTACTGATAGCAAAATCATAGAAGGGCACACAACCTCTTTATATTTTTATTTACAGTTCACATTTAATTCAGGTTATTAGGAGAAGTTATGGATTACTACACCCTGCTGTTATAAAATGCATATTTATGAGGTTTGGATGAATAATTCACATTAAAAATATACTGCTTTGCTACTCAAAGAAAAAGTAAAAAGCAGACAATGTTTTTCGTTATTTCTTTGTTATTTGAAATTACCAAATCAATGCATTTGTGACTAGGATTTTTAATCTGTGGCTTGACTGAGACTTTTCTCAGAATATTTGATATTCTAATTGTATTGCCTGATAGTTATAGGCCAGATAAATCATGTGATGTTATTTCCTTGCTCTGATTTTATTGATAAAAGAACCCTTCTGAAATAAATTATCATGTGGGAGGACAGAATGTTCAATTTTTGTGAATGCTTGTGCATGTGATTTTGAAATCTGTTCACCATGATCACTTGTGCCAGTGTGACCTGATCATATATTTGAACAAAAGAAACACAAGCTGATAGCAATCATGCCAAAGCAAAATGTGAGCAAATATTTAGAGAAATAGCTTTTTTCCCCTATATTGTATCAGCTTGAAATAATTAGAGAGAAAATAAGGAATATTTTGAATCGTTTTCTATGTAATAAGACAAGAAGCCAGCTTCTATTCTGCTCTGCCAGGACTATCTGTTCAATGGTTTTCAAAGAAACAAAATGTTTGCATTTGTATGGGCCTCACTTCAGCAAAAAGAATAATTTTTTCTTTATTATACTTAGGATGGGTCCGAGAGTACGACTTATCACATGAATTTCACAAAGAGGAAAAAGGCCGTTAAAAGTGGGGTGTCACTATAAAATGGAAAATGGGTGGATGGCAGGTAAGACACTCAACTAGAGCGTCTCAGCTTCTCTCGTTTCTTCATGTAGCCCTGTCTCAATTTTCTGTGCTAACTTGGGCATATCACAATTTTCTTTACTTCTGTTTCCTCTCTGTAAAACAATAATAATAATGCTCCTCTATTTTTTGTGAGGACAACCTAGTGGTAATGAGGTTGTTATCTAAGTGATATAGGAGGGACTGAAGAAAGGATGCCAATGATAAACACCAACCAGACTTTCTGCACGAACATCACTGCCTGATTCAGAGACTGCTGAGTGTTACATTGTCTGAGTGTTGTATCATTAATCTTTGAATGTCAAAGTGTCAATACTGCACAAAACCAGAATCTCACAGAGTGTTTTAGAGTTCAATGCATTTTTCTAGCAGCTTAGTGATATCTTTATGAAATTTCCTTTTGTATTAGCTGAAATTCTAGTAAAAGCCACTTAAACATTTTTTGTTTGTGCTCTAGATGTGTAACAAAGGCAGATGGTACAAATAGCCGTTTCTTTCTATTGTGCCTCTTAGTTACAAATTGTTCTGTCATTGAGTGAAAAACATCCATTAGGAGCTTCCAGGAGAAATAAGGGCCTCCCTCAGGTGACCTAGGCTTGGAGCACTGCAGTGAAGCCTCACTTTCTACAGGTGGAAGAACATACTGAAAAACTTCGCAAGGAGCAGTAGAGACGTTGTCCTCCCCAGGGCTCTGCAGATTGCTGTGGAAAGAACAATAAAAGGGGCTTCTTTGGACAATGCCTTTCTCTGCCACAGTCATTTAGCTAAGAAAATTAAATGCAATATGATGAGCTAGTGTTGTCAGAATCAAGTGTGTGAATGTCTTTGCCCTTATAAAATGGACCATTTTACACAAATACATATATATGTGTAAATATATACATATGATGTACATATATGCCTACATATGTGAAGGTGACATGCGTATTTGGTGAGTAAAATAGAAGTGTAGAAGCCCTGATGTGGGCTGGTTTTTGTCCATTTCGTCTTTGGAAAAGAGACTGTATATATCTTGAATGTCAATATAATATATTGGTCTGTTTTCCTATTTGTGTGTTCATGTGCATGTACATGTGGAATATATAAAAATAAGAATCCTCAGATTCGTTCATATATATGTATGTAAACATACCCCAGATGTTCACCTCCTAAGCCCTTAGCCTGACTACCCATCTATGGCTGTGGGGGAAAGAGTGATGGAACGTGTATGAGCTTTTTGCTTGATTGTGTTTGTCACAATGACAAAAGTATTGGCAGCTGTCCTAGTGGAGATATGAGTAAATCTGGCAGACCACAGTCTAAAATTAATTCTGTCTATATGTAATTGTCCTACTTTTTGTTTGCAACAGTCCCAGCCACACTGAGTTTGTACGTGTATCATATAACCACCACAGTTTTACAGGCTGCTAAACATATTTTCTTTGGTAGGGTGGACAATTAGCAGTACACTAATTTTTCGTGTTCATAGATGTTACTAGGCACATACTTCTATTTTTAAATAAATTTAATGATGTTTGCTATGTTAGCACAAAAGAGTGCATTGCTCTCAATGAACTCTGAAATTTTGCTTCTGTATTTAGTGATTTACTTGAAACAGAATGAATGCTGGGAGGGAGGATCACTGTCTGTCCATCAGTGGTACAGCAGAATGATTCATGTCATACCCTTGGAGGGAATTGCATCATTCTTGGCCATTTCTACTCCTAGGCTTACGTTTGTCATTCATCTACTTGAAAAAGATATGCTCAAATTGAAATTATTGCTTCTTCCATTAGTGGCAGACTGTGCTATTTTCAGAGAGTTTAGAACATGAAAAATGTCTGTTTCTTGGTCTATATATTCTTTACTAATCTGCAGAGACCATACCTGCTCAGAAATCATAGATCACATGTACAAATGATTATATTTAAGATGGCGGGAGGAGAGGGAAGGAAAGGTCACATTGGATTTAATTTGCCTTTATTTCATTTCTAAGGGAAACTTCCTATTTGCTAGGACTTCAAGTCCATCATTAGATGCATGTGCGTTCACCCACACTTACAGATATATGCAAGACTACCTCTTTCCTAGTTGGTGGAGATTCTAGCTAGACAGCAATAAGGCTGCCTACAGTCTTGCACAATTAAGGCCTATATCTGCATAATTAAATTTGGTATTGCAAATGAATCTTAAACAAAACTGGGGAATAAAGTAAGTAGCTTTACTAGTGTCTATACAACAAAAAGTTAGTACCTCCTACCTACTAGTTATGTTTCTAGTCTCAATGTCCCCAGAAGAACTTCTGAGACTGTTTCTGCAGAATGCTGCTTACCAGATACATGACCATGGCTCTTTGGCTTCTGTTAGGAAAATCTAGGTAGCCTCAAGACAGTTCACATTTCTAGTGGGTTGCAGACTACTGCACTTCAAGAGCAGCTTGGTTTATCCTTGTTCATATGATACAGAAAGTTAGTATGAAACTTCTACAACATGTTTCATTTTCACAACTTTCAGAATCAATGAAGTGTGCTGAAGTCCTGTAAAGTTAAGGGAATAATTTCGGGCAAAATAAGGCAAAGAATGAATTCTCTGCACTGCGCAGATTTGCAGGCAAAAGTATTACAACCTAATGAATATAATTTACATACCATTACAATAAAGAAAAGAGAGAAGCAAAGCACTTTCACTAATGATAAATTTTAGAGTCAATTGAAAAAGCAGATCATCTGGATTTATGGCCTGTTTGTTTTAAAAATAACGTGAAAACATATTAACAAGAAAATGTATAGCTAAGAAAGCTGGTGGATCATATTTGCACATGCATTATTCACACAGGGATGTTTTTGCAGGGAACCTATGAGTTCTCTGTCATTCACTGTTTTATTCCTTTGCTCAGTGCAGACTTGAGTGTTATAAGCAGCTACATCAATGCATCCTTATTCTCCAAACAAATTAAGTGTGTGCCAATCTAATGAGATTCAGAATGTACTTAGTTACTTTGGTGTATAGCACGGGTTGTACCTTGTGGTAATGTTTAAAGCTATGCAAATATTTCATTGCATTAAGGAGCTGGGCACCAAAAGGTCATCTGTGTTTACAGTGTTTCCTTTCTTAAACTCCATATTTTGTTGTTACTGTTTTGTTCGTTATGAATAATAAATCATTACTGTGAGAAGGTAAACAGCCTCATTTTTCTACAATTAGAAAGAAGTAACTGTAGGCTGGCTGAATTTGCAGGCAGATGAATTAATAACAGAGTGATACCCAGATTTTTGTCTTTATGTTTTCTGTACTCAGAAACTGAGTATCTCTAGTCTGTTCATTGCTCCTTCCTAGTAACTCTTATTCTAGCATTTGACACAACTTTCCCACAACTTTAAAGTCACACTTTGTGTTAAGATTTGAGGTCCAAAAGATTGCAGAATGTCAGCAAATAAGAAGATTGGAACAATTCCACAAGTAAAAGTTGCAACTGCCTAGCCAGGTGAAAGTTTTGACCTCCGTTTCATTTTATCTAGGCTAGAAAGTTACACCATATATGATTGATTCAGAAGATTAGTTTAGTACAACAATTCAAATTTTTTAGCTACATGATAATTTAACAATACAGTGCCTTGAGATTCTTGCTATCCTAGACCTAATGGTACTAAAAGACTAGAAAATCATTTTAACTTTCAAACATTTAAAGGTGTCATGAACATGAATACAGAGAGTGCCAGTTCTTTGTATTAAAATGCATTTCTACCTTTGCAGAGACAAAATAGTACTGAATTGGTCAGGTCTCTGTCCAGGCTACTTTTTTGTTCAGAGGCACAGTCACATACATATTCGGGGTGGGGGGGTGGGGTTTGCTTGGGGTCATTTTGTTTTGCTTTGTTTACTCCCAGTGGGTGGCAGAGTTGGTTTTGACTCCTCATTTATTTAATTATTTTTTATTTCCCCTGTGGCCTATTAAGTATATGCCACTGTGCAGAGCCTCCTTAGCTCAGCAGTCAGTCCAACAGCTGATGGATGCTTGGGTTGTTTGGCTAAAGAAAGAGGACAGATTACAAGCTAAGCAAAATTGTTTGCCTCACACTGTACCATTCATTCCATATTTCACCTACTGGTGTAAATTGCTCAGTACTGACGAGGGGCGTCTTATGAGTCAGAGGGAGACTGATTCTGGGGTCTTTGGAGCCGGTGGTGTTCCAGAAGTGCCGATGGGAGGGATGAGGCACTTCAGCACCAAGGATAGCTCTCCAGCCATGCCGGGCTGCAGCTGGCCAGATGTGACATCTTATCCTGAAGAGGCATTTTTTTCTCCACTATCAGCTGTGATTGTCACTATCGACTCTAATTCATGGCTTCAACCAATAAAACCCTTTTGGTGGACTGAGGAGAAGCTCCCGTGTCTCTGACTCTGATCAAAGCTTCACATTTGTTTTCAGCGTTAGAAGGTTGGAAATTTGGGGTTGAGAGACTTTGAACCTGCTGAGCGCGAAGTTTGCATGAAGATTCTATTTGTCAAAATGTCTTTGTTTAACCACAGCTGGCAACTAAATACCATGCAACCACTCTCTTACTCCCTGCCTGCCTCCTTCCTCCAGATGGGATGGGGAGGAGAGCTGGAAGAAGGTAACAACTTCAGGTTGAGGTAAGAACAGTTTAATAATTGAAATGAAGTAAAATATAATAATAATAGAAGTAATAAAAGTAATTATAATAGTAATATAAAAAAATAAAGGAGAAACAAAAATACAGGAAACAGAAGTGGTGCACTATGTAACTGCTCACCACCTGCTGAACAACACCCAGTAGTGATCCCAAGCAGCGACAGCTGGGTACCAGCCAACTCCCCCTAAATTTATATTCTGAGCATGACACACTGCGGTATGGAATACCCCTTTGGCTAGTTTGGGACAGCTGTCCTGACTGTGCTCCTTCCTGGCCTCTTGTGCCCCTCCTCACCGGCAGAGCATGAGTGACTGGAAAGTGCTCGATCAGGGTAAGTGCTACCTAGCAACAGCTGAAACATCCGTGTGTTCTCAGACTAAAGCTAACATAGCGCTGCACCAGCTACTAGGAAGAAAGTTAATTCTATTCCAGCTGAACCCAGGACACAAGGAAAGATCAGGCTTTTACAAGTCTGATGGCACTGACAGCAAGGGGTATTCCTTCTTGTGACAGTAGCAAGATACTTGGGCACTGCAATAGGTTATATACTTGCATTTCAAAATGACAGTGAGTACATGAGAAATTTGGCCTTTTAGTGTTTCTCATGAGATATTGTCTGTAAATTATCTCAGTACAGAGTTCATAGCTCAATGTTAATTAGCCTGTGGTCTCATAGCATTTAAAAATGAGATCTGAGCGCATTGTACGTACCCTACAAAGCTACAGGCTACACAAGATATCAAGCTTTTCTGACTTTTTAATCTTCCTATCCCATTAACCCTATTTAATAACCACAAATATGTACCAAACTAGATGCAATACCATTTGAAGAGGATAAACATATTTCTTATCTAAGGGCAGCTCTCCTTTGGTAGCTCTAGAATTCAGGTTTCACTTTTGCATCCTGCACTTCCACCCCTACATGCTTGGATGCTGCCAATAGCAGACTCTGTTCCTGGCCACTTCTAACAGGAAAAGGAGGAGGAGAAGGAGGAATGCTTCCAGCATGCTCTTTTCTTTCATGGCAGCAGAAGCTTCTCATTGATTTAGCTGTTAAATAATTCAGAGGCAACAACCATCTGTTTAATTCAGTGTCCTGTTTCATGTCTCTCCAGGGAAAAGGCAGCAGTCCAGAAAGAAACATCAAGTGCAACTTGCTGACTTTCTTGCATAAAGACTATCTAATAATGAAAGTATTTTTCTCCTACATCTTCTTTCCCCTGAGCTGGAACAGGCTAATTCAGACTTTGGTACACCACAGACTAGTTATAAAGGGGGGATAATGGCCTTTTTCTGAACCAACTTCAAGGAAAGAGAAGAACTATAAAGATCAAAATGGATAAGTTCATTAAACATTCCTGAGAATCTGAAGGAAAAAAAACATGTAGGAGATTCAGTTTTGGGACTTCCAGGTACCTACCATACATGTGCACATGGGATGCAGTAATTTTTTCCGTGTGCCTACTGGTTTAGTTCTTTTGAATGTGAGTCAAATTTGAACCACTCTGATACCTGATTCACTGTATGACAACCAGAAAGCACCTTTTTAAAGCTAACATGTAATTAATGACTCAATGAATCATAGAATAAGAGCAATCTGAGTCCACGCTGTAGAAAATTAAGTAATTCTGTATTCTTTAAAACTGATGAGTGTGTGAAAGAATGAATTAGTGTGTCCTTTAATGTTGAAATAGAGATCTGAAAATTGCGATATGCAAACATGTAAAAAGTGTCTGCACTTCTGATATTCAACTTACTTTCTGTTTGGTTGTGGCAGAACCATTATCTAATTATGTGATAGATCATGCTAAGGCTCCCCTCTCTTTCTGACACTCCACATCTGAATAGATACTTCAGGCAATTTGGTTTATTCTTGTGTAGGGAGTTTCTCTGTGTTAAACCAATTTTGAAAGATGGGAAGGAGTCAGAAACTTTGCCTGTGTTCAAATACATCTTTTACTAATGAGAAGAGAGAGATAAGGAAAATCAAGTGTGATAAACTTAATTAGAAAACAAGTAAGAAATTATTACCACCATTCTGATAACATTTTAGTCTATAGTTCAGGTAATGCACTGCTTGCTCACTTCACTGTTGGTCACAGAATGCTTTGGGCCACACATGAGGAATCGGTGTTTTTTCAAATTTTCCAAATCTCAGCAATTCCAAATACTGCTTTTTAGTCTAGAATTCACCTGACCTAAATTAACTTGGAATGGGTAGTTATATAACCTTATCTAGTTCCTTGTCTTCTGTAGTTAATGGGGAGAGACAGACACTTCCAGAAGGCAACTCATCACATCCTAACCCAGGGTGCCAATATAGAGGGGTTAAGTTTCCTTCAAGAGATGCCTGTCTCTCTACATCGGTGATTGTCCAGAACCTATATGACCAGAACACTCAATTTTAGAAGTATAACGTTATGCAGGATAATCCTACATGTTTCCAGGTCCATGATTTGCATGAAAGTCAATAGACTGAAAAGAGGATCACCAGAACTGTTGAGGTACTCAATGTCAAACTGTCGTCTTTCTTGTAGCTAAAATCCAGCTTTTCCCAGAGTTTCAGTGTTATGGGGCATACATGCTTAAATTACTCAGCACTTGTGAGGCTGCACCTGGAAGACTATGTTCTGTTCTAGGGCCCTCACTACACAAAAGACATCGAGGTAAAAAAAGATAAGAGGTAAAAAACTCAAGCTGTGCAGGGGAGGTTTAGACTGGATAGTAGGAAAAATTTCTTCATAGAGAGGGTGATCAGGCATTGGAACAGGCTTCCCAAGGCAGTGGTGGAATCCCTGGATGTGTTTGAAAACCATGTAGATCAGGCCCTTAGTGATATGGTTTAGTGGTGGTCTTGGCAGTCCTGGGGTCATAGTTGAACTTGACGATCTTAAAAGTCTTTTCCAACCTAATTGATTCTATGATTCTATTCTATACATATATACAAGCAAATTCATGCCAGCACCTACAGTTCTTTACTGTTCTGGACTGCTCCTACTGGCATATACTAGTGTTCATTCAGGTTTTTAAACCATTTCTTTTGGGTCTCTTCCCTCGTGGCAACTCCTCTGAAAGTTATCGTACAACCAGCTTGCTTTGAACTTTGTCCCATGATCAAGTGGAGTTTATTTCAAAAAGTTTGTGCACTTGCTTCCCACTCTTCTCTCATGCTCCCTTTTGTAACTGTCATCTTGATCCAGACTTTCCAATTTTGTATTTTTCTTAGTTTTGACTTGTGTTAATATTGACTTGTCTTTACAGGTGATGTTGGTGAAACTGTTTTATTTTTCTGTTAATCAGATATTGCTGTCCAATATTTCAAAAGGCCTGGCAAAACTTTGATGTCAATGATAATGATTTCTTTTTTTCTCAATAGTTTTTCAGCCTGGGGCTGACTCACTGCGTATTGAGTCCATCAATGATATTACAATTTTATAAAACAAACATTCATGCATTATGGATAACTGGTTTCCCCAAATCAGACTGCTGTATTGAATGAATAACAGGTGATCTTATAAATCTGAAAGAACAATTACAAGCATTGGAAAAATGCTGGAAAGTATTGATTTAGTTACTCAGTAAGTGTGACTTTTCTAAAATGAGAAGAAATGTCTTAAAATTATGCAAATTTCATACAATGTTTGGTTTTGCCCTGAGCAATTCCCAAGGTAATGATGGTGCTTGTTTTACCACTTGAAAAATGCTAAGTCATAACACAAGATTTAAATACTCCTTTGGCAGACACAGTTAATTACAGTATTTCCTAGCCTGATAGAAACACATTTATTTATCTGGAGTGCAGAAAAATCTAAATAATCTCTGTTTATTTAACTCATTGCTAACTGTTTTCCTGTGATTGCATGAGTGTGTTTACAGATACCTAAAGCTGGAAACATATCAGAAATTATTAGCTTTTTTAGTGATATTTTAGTAAAAATAAATTTAAGAACTGATTGTCTTCTTATCTAGTTACTGTTTTCAAGACAATGAGGTTAATATGGATTCTCATTAAAACTGAGTTTTATTTTTCATGTGAATTTACAGTCTAATGTTATGGTCTTTCAACCTATAATGAAATAAACCATGCTTCATATTTGAAAGAATTATCTAGTTAGAGATGGAGCCAAACAACTCCAGCCTGTTTTAAATTGCTAGCTGTTTCCTAAAAACTACTTACTGGTTAATCTCTATTTTCCATCTGAAGTATACATTTTCTTCTATTGTGTGCATCACATAGTAAAAATGCTAAGAAATCATTTTGAAACAGAGAAGTAATCTGATTTATTCCAGTCTTGACACAGATAAATTAATTTCCTTTACACACATGTATCATTGAGACATTGCTCATGAGAAGCCGTGAGATCCTTTGGATCAGCTTCCCTTTAGATCTGTTGGGAAGATCTTCATCTAAGGGCTCTGACAGCAGCTTTGCTGGGTTCCTTTTTGGATTATTTTTGTAGCAGGAAAAAGCAAGAAAGCAAAAGTATTCCACCTGTAGGAGAAGGCATTTTTACAGCAATATGAGCTATATTTTTCTAGAGTATACACCAACACCAGAGAAGTCACTGCAGTATTGCTGGGCAGCCATGGAAAAGGTGCCTTTATCAGCATGATGGCCATTGCTAGAATAGGAGCCATGGCATTCTTGCCATGCAAACAAAGTCAGCAAAACAGCTTTATGGTTCGGTTTTCTTTTCACAGCAAAGCTGCGACGCTTAGTGCTAAAGTATCTGCATATGAGTTGTGACAGGCTGAATGTAAACAAGTACATCTTTCCTCAACTCTACTTTTTCCCATCCTGATGCTGTAGAAAAAATTCATACGGTTATAATTTTTGGGATATAAACCCAAAAGGGCATTCAGGTCATTTATGTGCATCCAGTCTCCTTTGCAAGATTGTCACAGATTCTGGGAACCTTTTCAGCAGGAAGACTGTGGAGAAGGGTAGGGTTTATGGTCTTTCAGCTTCTGCTCTAGTCCATTGGTCCTACACTGAACATCCAGCATGTTTCAAATCAGTGTAATTTCCACAGTGAGTAGCCCTGTCCACCAGGGTGCTGAGCAATACCCCCTAGACCCAGAGCATCTACTTAGTCTTTTGATTTCTGAATCTGATTTAAAACTTCCTATCACTTTCAATGAGATTTTGAATATGTTTAGAAGATGAGTAGACCTAATTGTACTTTGTTATCATGATAGTGACTTAGAACAATAGAATAACAGAATAATGGAATGATTTGTGCTGGTTTGTCTGGAAGATAACAACAGCAGTTGAATATCTCCAAGCTGTTAGATGGAAGTATTTTTCTGTAAAATAAAGATATAAGGATTGATTGTACCAGTTCTCCCATTGTATACTGAAGAATACAGGAGAGGATGTAACATGTGATTTGAGAAACTTAAAGGTTATCATTGACTGCAGGTTATTTTGAGTGTACAACATCATATTAAACAGCTCTGAATGAGTATAGTAAAATGAGGACAGGCTAAGACAGAGGCTATTCAGACTGGAGAAGAGAAGGCTGTGTGGAGACCTCATAGCAGCCTTCTAGTATCTGAAGGGAGCCTACAAGGATGCTGCGAAGGGAATCTTCATGAGGGACTGTAATGGCAGGACAAGGGGTAATGGGTTCAAACTTAAACAGGTGAAATTCAGGTCAGACATAAGGAAGAAATTCTTTACTGTGAGGGTTGTGAGGCACTGGAATGGTTTGTCCAAGGAAACAGTAAATGCTCCATCCCTGGCAGTGTTCAAGGCCAGGTTGGACAGAGCCTTGGGTGACATGGTGTAGTGTGAGGTGTCCCTACCCATCGAGGGGGTTGGAACTTGATGATCTTAAGGTCCTTTCCAAACCAAACTATTCTATGATTCTATGATTTATTGCCCTCTGCACAAAAAGTTATCTCTCTTCAATAGAGATTATCATATTCTTTTTGCTGTCATAAAATTTCAGAAATCAATTTGAGAAGATGTTGTTATTCCTCAGCAGGTAATGTTCTAGACTGCTATACTGTCATACTGGTAGATATGAGCTGGTGTCCATGTGTCTGTACCTTCCCACAGTGATGGAGATTTGCACTTCAGTTGTAACAAACCTTAAAGGTTCAAAGTAGGTGTCATGAGCTTACTTCTACAGTATATTTAAGCATGAACTTAAACAAAGAAGACATTTGTGTCAAACTGTTCCTAAGATCTTTTATAAGAGGAATCTTTTACATTCTTTTATTTGATCTTCTAAAAGAATACATATTTTAAATGCATGCTGGGTTATAACATAGCTAGTGAACATCAGTGCTGGACCTGATCTCAGACTCACCTGTCTTCCTCACAACTTTGGTATTCCTTGTCTGTCTGCAAATAAATAAACTACTTTCTTGCTGTAGTCTTTGTTATCTCGGCAATCATGAATGCTGCAGTTTAGTGATTGAATGTAATGAAAAGTTAAGTGTGTTTGGTTACCTTCAGGATGTTTTTAGTCAAACTTGTAAACTGGCATACAAGATGAGAATGTGTTATTCTCATCTTGTATAGCTAAAAATTGCTATCTTCCTGTAACGATGCCATAGCATTTGACAGCCAAAAACCAACAAACAAAAATAAGTAAGTAAAGAAATGGGGGGGGGGGGGGGGAGGGAAATCCCCAGCAACTAATTTGATGGTTGTTTGGGGTTATGTTTTAGTTTGGGGTTTTTTTTCCTTGGATATGGCTACTTACAACCTTATCATCCCAGGAAGTCCCATCTGCTAAATACCTTCTTACATAATATGAAATAAATATTTACTGCTTCCTCAAATTTGCAACCTAGCAATGATTTGTTGGAAACAGAAATGACACATTTTGAAGTGTGATGATCTGTAAACCCATTGTAAGGAAGTGCATTTGGCATTATCATGGAATTTTGATTATCTTCCTTCTGCAGCGTGCTACATGATTCCTATGTTTGCAAATGTTTTCATTAGTAATAAAATCATCAGAGCTTCTTTTACACAACTCATTCTTATTAATCCAAGTCTTTTGTTACAGCTTAAACTCTCATTACAATTTATTACTAGATCTAAGTATGTAAATTGTCTTTACTCCCACTGTTTCTTGCTGTGTGAGTTTTGATGTGTTATGTAGCCTACTTTTCTGGGAATTTGCTAACTATAGGCATGTTAGAGGTAGAAAGATCCATGAGTTAATGCAAGACACCTGTATACAGAGAATGAAGGGTCGGTATGAGAATGGGTAGTGGAACTTGACTTGTTATTAGCAAACGATCTACTGAGTAACATCGCAAGCTGTTTTAAGCATGGCATAGAATCATAGAATAGTTAGGGTTGGAAAGGACCTTCAGATCATCTAGTTTCAACCCCCCTGCCATGGGCAGGGACACCTCACACTAAACCATGCCACCCAATTAAGATCTTCAAGTAGATGTTCAGTTGCAGTGACACTGAGATATATATATATACATCATATAAATAATTGATCTTGTGTTATGCTCCATAATTATAAACCAAACATATGCTTACTTTCATTTGTACAATTCATATTAGAATCTAAAATACTGAAAGGATGACTCTCCCATTCTTCATCAAATCCTGTAAACCCATAAATAGGAGCAATACCGCTGAAAACAACAGGCATGGGACATTCTTAGTCACATAGATCTTATAGATATGTTTATTTTGGACTACTATAGTTCAGAATGAACATCACATTTGAAGCACAGGAAACTAGTAAGTCAGCTTAGCTGCTACACGTGATATAAATTGTGAGAGCACACAGTGCAGTATCAGTAATCCCTACACCTTGTGCTCTGTAAACAAGAGTGAAAAAGCTGAGCAGAACCAAATAGACAGTGATTAGGAATAAACCTTGGAAAGAACAGTATTCCTGATAAGTAAGAAGAAATATTCAGAAGGGAAATAAATTATACAGTCACTTATGGACCATTCCACACTTCCTATAGCTATGGAGCTTTTTGTATTCCTTTTAAAAAAACCCCAACCAACATGATTTTTGCATGGCTTCAGTATTTCCTCTTTTTGTCTTTTTGTAACTGAAATGGAATTTGCCAGTCAAAACTTCAGCTTTTGAAGTTTCAACATTTTTATTTTCTCTATTGAAAACCTTGAAAGAATTTCTGATTAATTCCCCCAGCAGAATTCCAGCAGGAAGAAAATTTTACTCCCACCTGGTTCATAATAAATTGTATTCAACATCAAGAGCTGCATTAGAGGGTTAGAGAGATCAGTAGAAGGCAGAGAAGAGAAGAGAAAAAAAAAAACAACCAACCAGCACAATATGTTTGGAGTTTTATTCCTAAAAAATAGTGTATAGCAAAGAGAAGTCTGTGTTTAATGAAAGCTAGGAAAGGCCAAATGTTCTGTTGTAGCACTAACAAATGCTGGGATAGGATGGGTAGATAATTGAAAAGCATATTTATGGGAAAGCACAAGTGGGTGCCTCACAATATCACTCAAGGCCCTTTGAGAGAATCTTATATCTGTCCAGATGAAAAGAGAAGAGGAAAAAAAAGAAAAAGGAACAATGTAAGATATGGATAAAAGTCAAAGAAATGTACAGTTAATTTTATTCTTTCACTCTCTTAAACATAAAATTGAAGGTGCACTGTTTCCATATCAACCCTGCAAAGATCTATTTTTTTTCCTACTCTTCACACTGCCGAAAGTCTTCTGTCCAGAAATTAATTATTTCAGCTGCACTGACATAAAATTTCAGTTCCTAATCAAATGTTTTAGTGGAGAGGTGAAGCTTCATTCCCGGATTTGGCCCTTTTCCACAAGATTTGTTCCACACCAACTGCATTAAGGAAATCACATTGTCATACATATACTAAAGGGTGGGGACACTTCTTTCTTGGTTGATGAATACAGGAGAAAACTCTGAAGGACCTTTTAAAAGGTTTTCTGGTTGTTCATGGCATAGCATTTTCTATGCCACAGATAGCTTCTGTGTCTGAAGGCGTTCAGTATTTTGTTATTGGTGCTGGTTTTAGAGAAAGCTATAGAACTAGATAGACAAATTGATTTGTACTTGTGAAACTACAGTTGAGGTACACCAAAACTGCTTTAAAATTATGGAATTAAACCAAGACTGTTATGAGATATTTTACCTCCTTATGGGATTCCATTCAAAAGACATTGTTTTTGTTGAATTTGAAGGTATATATGAAACTATTCTATAGGATATTTTCATAATCTTCAGTAGCAAATGAAATATATATGGCAGGTCAATCCAGGTATGCTACAGTGATTATTGCTGGTCTGGATAAATCATGTATTCAGAGATGCCTGATATATACCAGGAATGTGCTCCTCTAACACTGAAGATATAAGAGAAAAAGATGAATGCAACTTTGTTTTGTCATGTGGTTACCTTGTAATTACTAATAATGTGCTGTTTATTTTTTTTCTCAGAGTTGAATGAACAAATACTTCTGTTCAGATTTCTGTTTTTCATTGACGTACCACTGATTTGCATAATACATATGCAGGATGCATTATAATTTATATTTGAGTGGTAGATGCTTCATGCTATGAATCTACTTCCTTTGAATAAGAAACCTTGCAATGTGTACCATACATAATCAGGCAAATGTTTATCCTGCTGTTCATCTGAACAGCAGTTTAAAAAGTTGCCAGTCAGGAGGTTTTCCATCTGCCTCAAATATTTTACCTATCCATATAGACAGGGTAAAAAAAAAGGAAAGGAATATTTTTTACCTGTCCCTGTGTCTCAACTGCTTCAGTCTTCTTGCCCCACTTTGCAGTAGACAGATGGAATGGGACCATTCTTTGGCTAGTTATATAATATTAAAAAGGAGCATAGATTCGTTACCAGGCCAAGAGAGCTATGACATTGCTAGCATTGTGCTTGTGAATGGATTCTAATGGCAAGGAATAGGAAAATATTTGCGTTCCCACCCTTCCTGTTTTATTGACAGAGGGATGGTTCACAGCTCTCAAAACTGTTCACAACATGTTTAACATGTTGATATTTGCAACTCCAGATTGAAAATATTCGGGGTTTTTTTTACATTTATATGATTCCCTAAACCTTGATGGGTTTTCACTTATATAAAAATTCTGAAGAACAATCAAAATAATCTATTTCTAAATATATCCAGTTGTACTCTGCCAGCTTTTTGCCACCACTCCAAGGTGAAGTCGCCAGCCCTGGCATCTCTGCAGTCAGCCATCCATGCAAAGATCACAAGATGCTATTCCCTACCAGCAGGCCAGGAATGCACACGGACACAGCACACCATTGAGGTAATGTCTCAGATGATAACCCTGTCAGTAAGTGTTACTTAGTCATATTATGCCACTGTAGTTGTACTAGAATGCCACAGTAGTTGTATCGGAAGACAATAGCAGGTTGTGCTTCAGAATTCAGAGTATCAACACATGGCTAACTAAGTTTCTGTCCTGGGTATCCAAATACTTATGCTGCAAGTAAACATTTCAGTATTTTTGATTTGTTTCCACTTAGTGCATACTTATTATAATTAGAAATATTACAAATAAATTATTTGTCTTTAAATAGAAATGAATATTGGAGTTGAGATCTGACACTTAGGAACTCTGGGAAATACTGCTAGAGGTGTAGCTGGGTAGAAAATACTTTTCTATCTTGCATATTTTTGATAATTTGTGTTTATTTGACCTCTCCAAGAAGTACGTAAATTGATTTTCAAATTTTTTATAACTCATAATCCTGGGGAAACAGAATTTAATTTAACTTAGATATTTTGTTTCAAACACTTTGAGAATTTATGCTTTTTCTAAATTTAAAAAATGTTATCATAATTAACTTAGTTATGCTTCTATAATCCTACATCATGTAATTCTAAATAGAAAGTTCTTAATGAAAATTCTGAACTGCAAAATTGTCAGTTTAAATTTCCCCATTTCCAAATCTTTGTTAAAAAGAAAAAAAAAATCTTCCCCATGAGGTGATTGTCAATTTCTGCGGATGTAAAATGTTTCACTCATTGTAACAGTAAGCCTGTATTTTATACTCCTTAAGAACAGCAGCACCTCATGGGACCTTTAAAAGTTAATGTTTCAAATGGTACAAAATGTTCTTTTTCTTTCAATTTCTTTTTCATCCAGGGTGTAGATAAACAGCTTTTACAATATCTTCTTAATCAGTACCGACATATCCCAGTGGATTCAACCCTTCTGTCAAGTTGGTTTCCTGCTGTAGAAAATTCTGTTTATTTGTACTGTAACAATAGCCAGGAAATAATGGTATCCACATCTCCCCTGTTCATCTTCTAAGCCTGCAGTACTAACTTTACCACACTCAATAAAAAAAGAAAAAACCTATTTATCATCCCCTAAGATCTCTTTCTGACAACCAAGTTCTTATATTAATAAATACAGCAAAATACATTTGTTTCATGTCAGTGTTTTCATAATACAATTGTTCTGTTGAGCACATTGTGCAGCTTGAATACTGGTGCTTTGGTTCCTATTGCATTCCTCATCTGTCTTTATTGTTTTCTAGTGCTGAGCTCTACAGGCAAGTGTGCCACTTCCAAAGAAAAAAAGCTCTAAGGACTTGCATGGCATTCCATAATCTGCTGTCAAAATGGTTTTTTCCTCATGATCCATTCTTATTATAAATGTATAAGGTACAGATTCAGTCTTAGCTTTAGGCTGACCTTGGAGCCCCAGTGTAAGTCCAAGTGCCTATTCATGGAGCAGGTCATTCTGATCAGGTCATATACAAATGGAGCAAAACATGCAGAATTTTTTTCTGGAGCACCTATCCCATCCTGGGTTTTTCTTAAGCCCAATGTACATCTTTTGAGCTGAATATCAATTCAAGCAAACACTCTCATTCAAGAAATCCACTCTCATGACTGCTTTTAATTTTGTGCAGACAAGGCCAATTTGTGAGTGCAGTCAGTGCTTCAAAATATGTCTGAATATAAAGCTCTTCATGTGCAACACTCCTCCCTTTATTGTGACAGGGACAAAGGAGGAAATTTTTCTCTACAGTCCTTAAATTTAGAGATTGAATGTCATTCTTCATAAAACACTCAAGGTTTTATTTATATGCTTGATAAGCTCTCATGAGCTCTCACTGTAATTTCAGTCATCCCACTGAAGGCAAATAGTCCACAAGGACTATTACAACTGATCTTTCTTACTGTGAAGAGCTGTGCTGGAGAGTCTGCACCCACTGCTGGTTAGTGTTACACCAAGGCTGTGTCTGAGCAGGTGGTTACATTTTGGGTTGGCTGACATTTCTGGAAGGTTAGAATACCTAATCTCAAATTCAATAAACTTCAGTAATCCTATTGTCTACCATAGTATGTCAATTCGGAGATCAATATCCCTGGCCCATTATGCAATCAAAAATCTTTTTTTTTGAAAGGTGAAAAGACAGTCATGATTAATACCCTACAAAATGAACTGTTGAGAAGCTGTCATGACAGAAAGTAGCCAACCCTTTTTTACCAGCTAGTCTATCAAGGGGAAAAGGCTATGGTTAATGATATAAAAAGTAGTTCCTAGTATCTCAGCATTGCTGCCTTGGTTGTTAAAATAACTATTCATTTCCGTGGCTTGAAATGGACTTTATACAGCTGTTTTACAAAACTGCTTTGAAAGCCTAGTATTGTTGCCATGTGAATTTATGGAACTCACATGGTAGCTTCAAAGAAGGATTTTATGAATTTGAACTACATGAAGCCTTAACTAGAGTGAACATTATGATTTAGATAATTCCTGATGGTCTTTATAGAAAATCAGACATTGCATGCATTATTGTACTGTAAAGTCAGCCAGCTACTTCTATTCTTTGATTATTTGTCTGCAACAGAACAGATCTCCCTTTAAGTGCTGCTGTACATTAAGGCTGACAATTTGGATGTGATTGCGATATACTGATCTTTAATGCTATAATTGTCATACAGTATTTTGTGCTCCTGTAATAGGCCTGCATGATACTGGAAGAGAATGGTGACAATGGATATCCCATAGAAACTCAGTAATCCGCCTATGCTATGCTGGATGCTGTTCCTACTGAAATCAATGGCAGTGTTTCCAATTATATCAATATGAGCATATTATGTCTGTCTGTGTGGGAATAAAATTAGTGGTAAAGAAGAAAGGATCTGAATGAATCACATACGAATTAGCTTCTCAGTGTTTGATTTTAACAAAAGGTTGTTGAAGAAAGGGAAGAAAGGTAATATTAGAAATGTAATTTAACCTTGGTTAAACTGTTCTTGTCAATATAATTTCATCACATGAACTTCCTTTTGTAATAAAACAATAGCAACATTAAGAATTGGCCTGCATGGAGTCTGCTTTCCCGTTCTTTCAGTGTCTGGCTCATCAGCTTAGGGACTGTGGGCTTTAGCGTCTGCCTTTGTGAAAAGCTACCTGGTGCATTTTTGTTCGTTGCTGCTGTGTTAGTTGGACCTGTGACAGGCTTCCACCCCATTCTGGCAAATACAACCGTCTGCCTGCGGCAGTTCAGCTGCACTCCTCATTACCAGAGATCTGCCTGGTCTGCCTTGCGTATGGCTTTCCCTCACTAAAGAACTTCCCTTTCTCCCCTGCTCTCTCCAAATTCTCCTTTTCTCAGTCTTACAATGCCAGGTACTCTCTTGTATAGACAATTCTTCCATATTTCATATTGTCATACTTCGGTTTGTATTTTTTTACTGCAATGATCTGCTGTCTGCTCTTGGCATCTACCTCTCATTTGGATGGACTGCCATTTTTAATGGAGCACCTTTCAATAGGTCCTCCATTTCTCTTTTTTCAATAGCGAAGAGCTTACACATGAGACACAACCATCTGTAAATCTATATGTTTCCTACCTTATGCTAAGCTTGTCTCTAAAATCTGTGTCAAATTCTCATCTTGTGCTTAATTCATGCAAAATGAAATTAGAAAATAAAAATCAAGTCAGTGTTAGGATTCAAGCTGCATTTGCGGTTTTGTAACTTTACTTTCAGAATTCCTTAAAAGCAACCTTCAAACTAAAGCTTTATGTAGCTCCTATTTGTGCAAACTGTCATGATGGAAAGCTCAAAAATGCGAGATGGTAGATGTTCATGAATGTGGGAACTTGGAACAGATGAGATTTTCATGAAGAACAAGACACAATTAAAATGTAATTCTAGTGCATCAAAATGAAACACAAAGTGAGTTGGCCAAATGACTGTAAATTCTTGGGGTTAGCTTTCTTATTTTCCTAGATGTTTATGTGTAGCACTTTAGGAAGTTCTAGTGCTATCAGACATGAAGTATTATTAAAGCACAATGCAACAGCTCAATCTTAACATTGAAGTGTTTATAAGGTACTGTAAACTTAAGAATGAACTAGATTTGAAATATAGGACAATATCTTTTAAAATACAAAGTAATAATAGGTGTATTTCTTTTTTCTTTTGTTTCATAATAAATTACTAAATTATATTAGAAATTTTAGTATTCTGCTTTGCAATTCAAATATTTATCTATCAATCTGAAAAAAAAAAAAAAAAAAAAAAGGAGGAAAATAAAAAGGTGAGTGGAATGTGCCCATGCCCACCAATTTATGAAGGAAATTCTGTCATGTGCCACCCATGGCCTGAGGTCCAAGTGGAGGCTGGCTCTGAGGGATTTTTCACACACAGCATCCTTGAAACTCAGGACAGATCTAGTGAGGATCTGTCAAGCCTGTAACTCTTACACTGACCAAGGGTTGCAACTGAGAATCACCTGGCTGTTTTTTGCTGTGAGGGAAAACCAAGTAACCCCATTGGTGTAATCTGAGATCAAAACAAGCAAATGAGCTTTCATCTCTTTCAGATGAGTTGTTGCTGTTCCAGTGTTTTATCTGAACATGAAACAAAACCAAATTCAAAGTAAGCAGAGTTCTACAAGCCTGCAAAGCTAATCCCATGCTTTGACAGTGCTCTGAGCAAATCCCTCTCAATCAATTCACTTGATTTGCCTCACTGACTTAGTTTCATGATGTGTTCAGCAGGATCTCCTCTGACCCAAAATACACCCAAACAGTGCAAAGATCATTCCTTCATCTCTACCAAGGATCAGAGGAATTGGCTGATGGCTAAATCCCTTTGAAGCAGGAATTGGATGCAGCAACACTGTGGACAGGGGAAGTGAAATTGCAGTGATACAGCAGTTGTATTAGCTTGTGGGGAAAAAAAAATAACAAAAAAAGTAGACCATGATGTGAAACACTGCAGTAAAGTCCAACCATTCTGCACTATGGGGGTTTCAAATTTTAAAACCTTCTTGTGCTTCACTGATGTCACACTACCACGTAGTACAAAGTAGTACAAAGTACTACTTCTAGAAAGAAGCCACATCTGCATCTTTCCTCTCTCCCATGAATACATCTAGATGTAAGCACACACTTCCTGCATTAACTTTCCCTTTCTACTTTTTGGTTATACTAAGAACATAAAATAATACAGAGCACATTCTGTCACTGACAAGTACTTTGCAGCCTTCAACTGGCAAAGGCAAATCTTTATTTCCCATAAAAAACACCCTCGCGCAGCTGAAAGCAGATTGGGAAACCATGGCATGCTTTCCATGGTAAGCTATCTTTCTTTCAAAGTGCTGTAAATTTTGTTGTGATTATTGGAGGAACTGTGGTATTGCTGAAGCAGAGATCCTGTAACATGAGGTATGGTGCTTGGCACTTACTCTTGTGTACTGCTCTGGACCTTTCATGTGGGTCAGTTTCAAGCGGTGTGCAAAGCTGGGTGGCAACCCAGCTCAGTGGGAGCAGTCATAGCCTCTAGATGCTTCTGGGTGCAAGGAGAGGTTCTTAGTTCCTTTAGGGACATGCTGATACTGAGGACTGTAATTTTGCTTCTAGTATATAAGTTAGGATTGTAATTTTGGAACTGATATCGAAGTTGGGATGAATTCTACCTGAACTTCGGGCACATACAAGTTAACTGTCTAGTCTAATATTTGTGAGTCTCACCTTTACTAGTCCTAGTTCTTCATGCATGGCACACATTACATAATGCAGTTTAATTGCTCAGCAATAGCACTCTACTATGGCAACTCTGATACTTGTAGCTGTTACTCTTCATTTGTCTGGTTATTGTTTCTCTGTCCTGTGAAATAACTACCTGACTAAAGATCTGATTAAAGATGTCTTTTTTTCCAGATCCTGCGCTATCTGGAATTAAAATGCTCTGCAGACAAGGATCAAGCTAACATCAAAAAATAACATCAAAAAACTCACATGCAAACTAGATACGGGTCTTCCAATGCTTTGTAGAGAATATGTTGACATCCATTCTTAGGCCCCTGATTTTCCATATCATATCTTTTCATATCCGTATCTTTTATCTCTAGGTTAGAGTTTAAAAAATTCCTCCTGCCCCCTTAATACATAGACTGTTTATTCTCCATAAGGTTTGGCTGGGGGAAAAAAAGGTCCTTTCCTCTGGGAACAGCAGTAATGAGGGAGTCTGATAGGGTCTTAATGACCTAACATGACCAAAGTTGCTTCTTGATGAGAGAGCTCTGCAACCCATTTTATCTTCAGTTTGCAGAAGCTAATTAAACTAATTTGAAGACAGAGAAGGCAGCTCCAAAATGCAAAGACAGACATGATTGTTCCCAGGGGAGAAGAGATAATATTAACAATGTCTTCAGCCAAACTTTGGGAATATTCAGAATAGGCTTTCATTCAGACACACCTAGAAATAACTAATTATTTCCAGAAAGTGTCTGCTTGAATACTGATGAAGGCGTCACTTTGTAAAGAGCATAATGTTTTCCATTTAATTTCTTAACAGCTGATCAACATTGCAGAAACTGTACGCTAACAACAGTTGATTCACAGAAGGTAGTTTCTCTTATTGTGTATTGCTTTCTTGAATGAAATGTCCTAGCTGTGTGGGCCCCATCAGGCTACCAAAATCTCCATTTTCTGCATTCAATATTTTTTATTTACAAGTAATTGATTTCTGCCAAGAACAGACATCAGCTTCAGAAATCTTCCAGCTGTCATTGGTATCCATTGCCTCAAAGTAATCATTAGCTTAGTGTCCTGGTTTAGCCATAGCAGTCATTTTCTCTCCTTCTTAGTAGCTGGTGCAGCGCTGTGGTTTTGACTTTCGACGTGGGAACAGAGCTGATAACACTGATGTTTGGTCTGAGCAAGGACTTTGTGAGTCTCATGCTGTGCCAGGGAGAAGGGGAAGCCAGGAGGAAGCAGGGACAGGACACCTGACCCAAACTAGCCAAAGAGGTATTCCATACCACAGCACGTCATGCCCAGGATGTAGAACTGAGAGTTCCCGGAAAGGCTGGATCACTGCTGGGTGGGGGTGAGTTATCAGTCGGTGAGGTGTTGTATTCTCTTCCCTTGTTATTTCCTTTATCATTATTATTATTGGTGGTAGCAGCAGTGATTTGTGTTATACCTTGGTTATTACACTGTTCTTATCTCAACCCATGGGAGTTACATTCTTTCAATTCTCCTCCCCGTCCCTTCAGGAGCCGGGGGGAAGAAAGGGGCCGGGGGGGAAGTAGACTGTGTGGTTCTAAATTACGGCCTGGGCTTAAACCACGACACTTAGTGATATTGTTGCTTAGCGCTTGAAGACAACAGGAATCTTTCTATTCATGTCAGTAAACTCATCAGATCCCTTTGTGAGTGATGAATATTGTGAATGTTCAACAATTTTGCATAATGTTGCAGCTTTTACATTTCCACTTAACAATGAACAACTCCTAAAAAAATATTTCTGAGGAAATTACCTCAGGTGAGGAATTACATTCAGTTGCACAGAAAGGAAAGAGCTTTTTGGTGACCTAATCACACACTCTCCAGAGTGTTTCTGTTCAACACATACATGACATCACATGCAAAAGTAGCGAGGGATTCCTTTGCTTTCTGTGCTTGTTATAGATCCCAGAGTCATTAAAATGCTGAATTAATACCCGTTTATTTCATACTCCAATGCACAGCACACAGTAAAAGTTACGTGCTGAGTAGGTGGGCAGGTAGCATTTTGAATACACTCCAAGCAGTCTTTCATGACTGACACAAAGTGCTGTGATTAGACTCTGAATGGGAAAACACATATATGACCCCAAGCACCTATATCTTTATAAAATAAGTGGTCACTATATCTCCAGGGTAATTTTTTTTCCTCCTACAGATTTCAGCCACATGTGTTTTGATGTATTTGCAAGCGAAGCCTCTGTAAAAACTGTCACATGGGAGGGTAACAGTGTCAGTTTGGAGTAAAAAGACTGAGGCACCGTCTTGAAATATATCAGGAACAGAAAATGGAGAATCAGTCAAAATCATAGTACAGCTCTGAGACAGTTTCCTAAATTCTAGGGTAAGGATGATAGCAGAAGCACATCTATCAAGATATCTCCTGTATAGTCAGCACCAAACTGCACCAAGAATTTTATAGATAAATACTTATTCTCAAGTACATTCAGAAACAAAAGCAGAGCACAAATGTAATCTTCCTGCAAGACTCTTGCTAATAAAGCAAGATATCTTATTCAGCAGAGGAAAGGCTTCTTAATCCTCTATGAGCTTGACATGCTGAAACAGAAACATAACCCCCTTGCTCTGTGATGGCCCACACCATGGGTTCAGCTGTCTGTCTTCCTATGGCTCAGGTCTATTTCTGACATATCCTTCATTATATAAACTTGCCTCAGACTTCTGAGCAAGTAACAAAGTCCGAAAAGGTTTCTGCCATTATTCCTTGCTTCTTCTTTATCGTGACTTACTCTTTTTCATTGGCTGCCCCTCAAAAATGCTTGGGTCAAACCTTTTTCTCACTCCAGAGGACTCCAGGTATCTGTCAGGAGGAGTTAAACTATGACAGTTAAAACCAGGGCAGTTTCAGTTGCAGAAATAGAACTATTTGTAACTATGGTTCAGGTGTAAAAATATTCCAGGTCAAAGTGTCAGGTGTGAGTCTGCTACCACTTTCACTGGGTCTGTAGAGGGTTTAGTCTCTTGCTGATCATGCAGTTAGTCCTCACCCAGGAGACACCTGGCAGTATGAACTTGATGGAGGGCAAAAATTCTTATATGCTAAGATGCAACAAAATGAGTACCAGAGCCACTGAAACAGCAATCATCCCCTCTCTTTTTCTTCAGGAGTACTCCTACGTATTTGCACAGTACTAACACAGATGGTAATCTAAAACCTGCAGCCAAAGTCATGCTGTCTTCTAAATATTGGAAATATTAAAGGCTTTTAAGTGTTAGATTTTTTAGTACCATTATGAAAATGACTACCACATCCAGTAAGTCTTGATAGTTATGTAAATTTTATTTTCTGTTCCAATTACATGAATTAAAATGCGTGACATGCCAAAGATATGTAGAAGGTCTTTTGAACTAAATATTGTTAGCAATGGGAGATCATTGATTATATTCATGCAGCTCAGGTAGGTGTTATTAGAGGGGCCTTTACGTTATGAGTATTTAGTCATATGTCATTATGACTTCCACTAGCTGAAAAGCTTCTGATTATTTGATTGATAATTTATAAAGCCCTATGAGGTTGCAAATGACATTCAGTGGTAATTAGAAGTAAGTTCATGTAGCAAAAATTATGACTAATGGAGACAAATTAGGCATTGTGTAGAGCTTTAAAATTAAAACCCACCGATATCAGTCTAATCAATATTGTTTACAGAAAAATGACTCTCAAACTACAAAACCCCCAACTTACAATAAAAGACAATTTCCTGGGACAAATGAGCTGTATAACTATAGAAAAATAATTGCATAAAATACGTGACCGAAACATCATTTTCACTATGCAAGGATAATTCAGGAACAAATAATTTTCACAAAACTCCCACTAACAGCAGTGGTTCATTATAATCAGTAAGTCAAGCATTTACTTGGCATCACTGATGCTGAAAATTAGTCTTTTGTCTTTTTTGAATCTGGTGCTTTTAGCAAGACTCCTTTAATGTAGAAGTTTATCCAAATGCTGATTTATTTACTGATAGCCTCTTAGTTTGTTTTGCAACTTCCATTCAGGATCAGAAGGTCCTCATTCTTTACTTTTTAAGAGACACTATTAATGACTGTTGATTTAAATAACGCATGCATATACTAAATAAATATATAAATAAAATTAAAGGGTTTTTACATTCACTTTAAACTAAGTGATATTAGAAATATGTACTTAGAAATATACTCACATAATTAGAAATATAGATGTGATTTTTAATTATTTTTGTCACAGATCAGAGCAAAACTCAGTACAGATTTGCAGGAACAAAACAAGGTATGTCTTGATTAAGGTCCAGATGTTGCTCTCCTTCATTAATCTTAAAAAACAGCATGAGTGTGGGTGTCAGACTTAGGCTCATTATCATTACTAGGCAAATATATCTTTTTAAATCAATAGCAAAACAAAAGAAAGAACAATCTTTCAACAGAAAGAGTTTTCTTTTTCTTCCAAAACATCTTCTCTATTCTTCCTGGCCCTTGGAAAATAATGATTGGGTTGAAAACACATTGTCCATGGTAGAATAATGGAAATATCTTTTGAATTTTTCACATTTGTATTTACTTAGATTCAATTAAATGTGGTTTTAAAATGTAGCATCCAAAATAACGAATAAAATGTTTTGACTTTGAAAAAAAAATCAGGTCTTTTTCTTCCTTGTACCAAGCAAGCTTTTTGTCTGGCGCATGTTGCCGGTTCATAATCTGCAACACATTTCAGAGTAGCTAATTTTCACATCTGTCATTCTCCTAAACAGCACCCCTTCAGAACACCACACAACACCACCTCTTCATTAACATGTAGAAACATTTCCCGCACTTACCCAAAATGCTTAGAGCGGACTCCCAACAATGGTTGTACCCTGGACATCTCAAAATGTAAGCTTTGAATTTGTATAGATCTTCACACAAATAGCCACCTTTCATGATCGATAGTGCTGTGGTTTCCTTTATAAGAAAGCAATATATGTAATTCAAGAAACTCAAGTGAAAATAAGCTTTTTTTAAAATAAACACATTGTAAGCCACATGAGAAATAGAAATTGAAAGTTAATCTTGGTTTTTTTGTGCAATATCATTGATCCAGCTTTTGCTAGCAACTGCAATTATGGACTGAAATGGGAAATAAAAAAAGAGGAAAAAACTAAGCTTCTGAATCAGCTGGCCTGTGGGTTCAGCAGTGGCAGTCTTTTTTCTCCTTCTTACTAGCTGGGGCAGTGCTGTGTTTTTGACTTTCAGCCTGGGAACAGCACTGATAACACCGATGATTTTAATTGTCGCTCAGTAATGTTTAGTCTGACCAAGGACTTTCTGAGTCTCATGCTCTGCCAGGGAGGAGGGGAAGCCAGGACAGGCAGAGACCTGACCCAAACTAGCCAAAGAGGTATTCCATACCACAGCACATCATCCCCAGGATGTAGAACTGGGGGCAGTTACCCAGAAGGGCTAGATCACTGCTCGGGTCGGGCTGGGTATTGGTCGGCGGGTGGTGAGCGGTTTTATTCTCTTCCCTTGTTATATCCCTTATCATTATTATTATTGGTGGCAGTAGCAGTGGTTTGTGTTATACCTTAGCTACTGGACTGTTCTTATCTCAACCTGTGGGAGTTATATTCTTTCGATTCTCCTCCCTATCCCTCCGGGAGCAGGGTGAGAAAGGGGGGGGAGTGAGAGAGGGCTGCATGGCTGAGTTGTCGACTGGGTTTAAATCACTACAAATCCTAACGGTTCAAAGGCAGAAATAACTTTTCCAAGCACAGTTCATTGTTTTTGTTGACTCTTATGCATGCCAGGCAGGATAGCTGATTTTTTTGTCAACACGTAAAAATTTTAGAGACATGGATGAAGTGGAAAGAGAAATTGAAAGAAAACAAACCGAAAAGATCTGACAACGTTTACCCATCTTATCACCTAGTAAAATTCCTAGTAAGACGTTATGTGGGATTTACATTACCATGAGAAGAGCTTAGGGCCTTAGAGGATGAGAATTTAGCTGTTAAGTTCCAGTCTCATCTGGCTGCACTTCAGAGAACAGTCTTCAACCTGTATTACTTAGTAATGCAGCTGTAACTTTCACCTCTGGCCTGTGTCTGGAGTTTTAAACTGATAGGCTCTGCCCAGCTCCTGTTCAGGCTTCTGGATACTACTCAACATAAAATCATAGAATATCACGTTGAAAGGGACTTCAAGGGTCATCTGGTCCAACCATTCTAGGCAAAGTGTGACGTAGATGAGGTCCCAGCATCGTGCCAGATGAACTTTCAAAGTGTTCAGTGTTGGGAAATCCACCACTTCCTTGAGGAGATTATTCCAATGGCTGATTGTTCTCAGTGTCTTCTGCCCAACTGAAACTGCTCAGGAGTAACTTGTGCCCATCACTCCTCTCTTCCACATGAATCCTTGTGAAAAGGGAGTCTCCATCTCTGTCGCCACCCTTTAAATGCTGGGACATGGTGATAAGATCTCCCCTGAGCTTTCTTTTCTCAAAGCTGATCAAACCCAGTTCTCTCAGCCTTTACTTACACAGCTTCCCAGTCCTTTGATCATCCTTGTGGCCTTTCTCTGGACACCCCTGCCTGGCTACATTGTTTTTGAACAGCAGACATTTCTAACAGAGGGTTTTTTTGGGGTTTGTTTGTTTGTTTGTTTGTTTTGGGGGGGGTGTTTGTTTGTTTGTTTTGGTTGGTTTTTTTTGTTTGTTTTAACAGACTTTTCCTATACTTCACCACCCTTTGAATTCTGTTTTAATTTCACTTGAAGAGTTTTCCAATTCTTTAAGGATAAAGAAAAAATCTCTAAAGGAAAAAGCCCCAACTTTGGAAACATTGTACTTGATTATCCTCCCAGGACGTCCTGGATGGAAGGTAGGTTGCTTTTCCTTTGAGTATTTGAAGTCTCTAATGGGACCTCTAACAACAGAAGTGTTATTGTGAAGCCAGTTCATATATATCTATACACTGCTATTTCTAAGGATCCAGAGAGCAAAAAGGAAATAAAAAAAAGGAAAAAGATGTTAGTTTTGTACTGACTTGCAGCTGTCAGCACAAGGGTAACTTTTCATTGCTGGTTAACTTAACTTAGTCTTCCAAAACAGCAATGTAGCCATCTAATTTCTGGGTCTGTAAGTTTGCATTTAGTATTTCATGGTACTCTTTTCTCAGGCATATTTCCTGTGTCAAGGGGAAACGCGTGCCATTTCTTAGTCACATTTAGACTAGACACGTATTTACACATTAAAAATTTAATTCCCCCAACACTGGCATAAACAAAGGTAGGAAATGTATTCTGAATGTTATAATGAGATATTGTTATCAGGACAATTCTCTCAAGAAGCTAATAGATGTTACATGAGACAGAAGAGGGTGTATGAAATGACTCATTTTGGAATGTTGAAGGTTTAAAACCTAAAATTACCTGGATATCCAAAGGCTTCATGCATAAACACTTATAACTTGTAAATTAGCAGTGTCAGAAAAGTGACTTTATTAATTTAAAGATTTCAATGAAGTGTAATGAATTGGTTTTCTTCACAGTAAAGAGAATTTGTAAATTCTGATCTGAAGATGCCCTTATAAAAGTTAGGGAAAGGTTCAAAAACCGCATAGCGAAATAATGTCTATATTGCAGTATCTTAAATTGCACAAAAGCAATAGCACAACGTTCACAGTTATTTAGGTAATGACAGCTTATGAGAGAAAATCTGCCATTCTCTTTATCACATCTTCACTTGCTCCAAAAGTGTTAAGGAGCTTGTTCAATATTGACACAAAGCAGTAAAAATAAATCACAGCAGAAGAGATGAGCATATCTCTGGCTGGACAGAACTGGGATTTTGAATGAAGACACATCTTGTAGAGTAGATGTATGTACTGGGAGTACAAGAATGAATAACCACAATTTTAGGCAAAAATTCTTCCATTAGATCAATCCCTTTATTAAATAATGGTTCTTGATTGCTTTTTTTTCTCAGTGAGCGTATGTGATCTGTGCATACCAGCACAGATCCAATCCAGCCCGTAAGAGCAACCAGCAAGTGGCACTGAAGTGATGGAGGGCTTCCTCCTCCTCTGTTGCCATCAGGTCTTGCATGGTGCTAGGCATGTCCTACCAGATGGGGAATAACCAAGGAACTCACTAAAGGTGCAAATTTTTCTTCTTTTTCCCTTCACTATGTGGCTGTGGGCGGCAATTTCCACACACACGAGCAGACTAAGATGAGATGGCTGTGCCTGTTTATCAACCACTCCCTCTCACAGTCATGCCACCCCCTCTGTGCCAACAAGTGTGTAGCTCCTGCATGTCAGCCCCCACAGTTAAATCAAAGCTTCTTCTGGGCTTTATGAACATGCCATGCTGCAGGCTAAAGAGGTTCAGGAGCTGCTTCATGCTGATGAAATGCTTCCACTGCAAGACAACTTAGTCTAATAGCTTCTGGACAGATTTAAGCTTCCCATCATTATCTGAAGTCTTTTAGAAATAAGTTCTCCATCTTGTAATTTTTGATAGTCATAGAATCATAGAATCATAGAATAGTTAGGGTTGGAAAGGACATTAAGATCATCAGGTTCCAACCCCCATGCCATGGGCAGGGACACCCCACACTAAACCATGTCACCCAAGGTCTCATCCAACCTGGCCTTGAACACCGCCAAGGATGGAGCATTCACAGCCTCCCTGGGCAACCCATAAAAGTATCATAGATGTTGTCTGCATTTGTTTGGACCAAGAGTTTAGCAGGTTGACCTGTCTGGTGATCTGACTGGAAGAAGTTTGATATTGCGTATAAAGTATTCCAGTCTCATTTCTTACACTGTACAGGAGTGATATCCAAATACATTTTGTATTGGCAAAACTATACATTATTAGAGACCAAACCTGTTCCCCCGACACCATTAAAAGTTCTGTGGGAAATAACTCAAGATCAACATTTACTCCTTCAATAATAGGTTAAACAAATTGCTATAAGAGGGATGAAAATAGCATTTACAAAGTGAAAGAAACAGCTGTGGTATTGCTCAGGTGTTTCTGGCCAATGCTGCAGATTCTCCATCTAGAAAACCTACTGATATTTTAACAAATTATATAACATTTCAGTTTTCACAGCACACCATTTCAGAATAATTTCTGTAAGGTTCCTTTCCCAATTTATTTCTGCAAGAATTAATTTTACCATGAAAATATACAGAGGAGGTGTCCCTCTGGTATGCTTTTGGAGCTGTTTATTCCACTCTGCAATGTGAAAATTGCTCATGAAGTGATCTAGATATCATCACATGTAACACCAATGCAAAAAAAAAAAAAAAAAACACTTAAAATGAGTACACTACATGTTATTGGTGAAGGGAAAGAGGTAAGAATCAGATTTCTTGGCAGTGCTTGGGTAAAAGTTAGATTTGATGATCTTAAAGATCTTTTCCAACCTAGATGATTCTATGATTCTATGATTGGTGCCAAATAGGAGCCTGTTCTCTTGTTTTGCGAGCTGGTTTATTTTTATACCCTTTATTGCTTGATCTGGGTCTGCTGTTCCAAATTATGTTATTTTAATTAAGCAGAGTTGTTCTGCCAGAAAGCAGGGGGTCCTCAGGCTTCCTCACAAACATAAGACCTAAAACAATTGAGGATAGCAGGGTGGTTTTTGAAAATACTCTCATGAATGATTTTTCTTTAGTGATATTTTTTGGTCATTACTAACCATGTGGAGACGTCTTAGTGAGAAATCTGCTCTTGTAAAAAAGACTTCAGCAAATGTATTGGGTTTTCAGATCTGGTCAGGGTGTAGTGGAACATCTGACTGGAGAAATGCTCCAACCAGTTTGGGAACTATGCAAAACCACACCTTATCTATAGAGTACACCCTCTTTTCTCTGAGGAAATTCAGTTTCCACATGTCCGCTGATCACTAAACTACAAGCCACCCTGACAAACCAGGGAGGGAAAGAAGTGCCTAGTCTCTTGTTAACTGCATCCAATTTTGAACAGACTAATTGAAGCTTTATTAAATAAAAGGAAGGGAGAACATTGAGACAACAGCTAGGACATTGGCCTGGGAATCATGACATATGAATTTCAATCTCTTCCTCCCAGGCCAAAAGAAAGATGTGAACTTCTCTACTCCTTGTTAAGCTGCTTCGGGCATTAAAAGATTGTGTGTTTGCCTTTGGCATGTCTTGTGGGAAAACTGCCACAGGCATCTTGGTCAGAAAGAGACTCAGGGTGATAAACCCAAACATTCAAACAGGTAAGAGGGGCTCAGAAGGGAAAACTCTTCTTGGTCTTTCATGTGGTCCATGAGGCTCTCTACCAACCCTGTCTGTCCCATCTGTCCTTTTCCAGACACTGCACAATAAGCCCTGATTAGAAATAGGTAGTAGCTTTTTCTGGTGCTAGCACAGATCCCGTCAAAGTGCTGTCTTTTTTTGGGGGGTTGGTTCATGGCATCTGTATGTTTTTTGATTGATACAGAATGCATGTGCCTTCCTGGTACTGTTTTCAAAAAGAGATGCTGACTGCCGTTTGTTATACTGTTTGTTTTCTGAACAGGCAAAGTTAGGGTTACTACAGATGTTCCTGCAGTGTGCAGCTTTCGTGCCTTACTTACTTTCCAAAAGGATAAGGAGATTACAAAGGAGGAACAGAGCTATGTAAACACAACTTTGGCTTTTGTAGTGCTCCCAAAGAAGGTACAGAAAGAAGCCAAACAAGTCAAGGATGATAACGGATTACACTTCACTTGTCAAAAGCACTCCAAACTGAGCTCTTGACTGGGCACAGCTGCTCCTTTTTGAACTATCTACTAAACGCAGGAGCATCTATTCAGAAACACTCCAGCCAGCACCAGCCCAGCTCAACACATTCACATCCATGTGGCGCTGTGCAGTCAGATAGATTTCAGTCAGAAAGCTGTGTCCGTGACAGCTGGATGTTCTTGCCAGTGAAGACAATGGTCCAGGATGCAGAGGCAGTGCTACACAGTTCTTGTGTTTGCTTGATCTCTGCTAGCACAGGGCTTGCTGTCTTGCCCTGAAACCTGGGGGTGCTAGGAGCTAACCCCACCTGAAGAAACACAGTGGTGATGCCTGGTGTGGGAGACAAGCTCAATACACAGCGTAGATGAAAGGCACATTGTCCCATGATCTCTGCCAGCCCAAACATTACACTGATGTGTATCTTACTGGGACAGAGAGAGGCATTTAGAAGATAAGATTCACACTAATCCTGAGGCTTTTATGACGGAATGCAGTCAAAGCTGCTGTGAACTTTACACCTTACTTTAATTCTCATATTCTCATCTACTGTTTACAGTTGGACTCAATGATTTTAAAGGTTATCCTCGTTTTGGCTGGGATAGAGTTAATTTTCTTCTTAGTAGCTGGTACAGTGCTGTGGTTTTGTTTTAGTCTGAGAATAATGTTGATAACACAGTGTTGTTCTAGTTGTTGCTGAGTAGTGCTTACTCTAAATCAAGGACTTTTCAGTTTCCTCTGCTCTGCCAGTGAGGAGGGGCACAAGGAGCTGGAAGGGGTCAAGGCCAGGACAGCTGATCTGAGCTCGCCAAAGGGATATCTTTTAACACAGACTCAGTTCAGTACATAAACTGAGGGAGGTGGCTGGGACCCACCAATCACTGCTTGGGAATGGGCAAGGCATTGGTCAGCTGGTTGTGAGCTGATTGGTGGGCGGGTGGTGATGTATTGTGCATCACTGTCAGTTATTGAGTTTTATTCCTCTTTCTCTCTTTTTCATTACAATTACCATACTTGTTATTGTTATTGTTATTGTTATATTGTACTTTTTTTCAGTCATTAACTGTTCTTATCTCATGAGTTTTACCTTTTTTCTGATTCTCCTCCCCATCTCACCATGAAGAGGGGATTGAGCAAGCAGCTATCCAGTACTTATTTGCCCACAAGTCTTAAGCCACAACAAAGGTCTTTCCCAACCTAAATCATTCTATGTTTCTGTGTTCCCTGTTAATTAAATCTATATGTTAAATATCAAAAGGTGGTAGTAGAAAAGATGTACTAGAAGACAATATAGTAGTCTGTCAAGCTCATCAAACTTGCCAAGGCAATTTAAACGTTACCAACGAGCATTTTGGGGAGAATAAAATCAGAGGTACAAAAGAGCTACTAGAACAAAAACTAATGCCTGGAAGTTAAGCCCAAATCAAGCTAGAACTTAGGTACTGCCCCTGTCAGAGATGAACTGGAATTTAGAAACCATGACCAAAGAGCAGGCAATTCTCATCCTCCTGCCATCTCCAGATCATATCCAGATGCCTTCCTGTGATCTGCTTTGTCTGAATACAATTTTTCATCTCAGTACAAGGACAGGAAAGAGAAATCTAGTTTACTGTATATGTGATAACTCACAGGGTGGTGATAAATCTAGTGGTCCTGAGACAGAGCTGCAGCCTCGGTGGCTTGGAGTGTCTGGGGTGAGGTGCAACCCTGAGAGGAAACCATGACAACCCAGCTCCAGTAAGACCTGGTGGTGGGCATGGCTATGTAAAGGTGCAGAGATATTCGAGCCAACACAGCTTGCTGAAAGTTGGCAGCTTGCCTCTGGCTGCCTGGGTCACAGTGATGTACTTACACTGCTTCAGGGGTCAAGGCAGTACTTTTGGGCTTCTTCAGAAGGGTCTTCAGATGCCCCTGTACTTTTTAAAGGATAAAACTAAGTTTGAATTTATATTGTTTACGACATATAAATAGAGACTGGAAAACCAGTTCATGCAGGAGTAAGTGAAAGTCCCCTGATTATTTTCCGTATTCAGGTGACAGACTGAATTTCACCCACCACTGTATATGCATTTTTAAAGGTGGGACAAGTAACAAATGGGCAAGGGGAGAAAGAAGTTGGAGAATTTTGCTACCAGTGCAGCTCAGAACCATTCTCCTCTCTTCAAGGAGTGATACCGGCAAGGAATGCACACAGAGCACACATTTTAACTAGGAGAGGGTAAATTCTTAGCTCGGTAAATTCTTAGCTCAGTAAATTCATATCTCATTTTCTTTTTAATGCAAACTGCAGTTTATGCCTGAGAGATTAATAAAAAAGATGAAGCAGTTTTTAGTATCCATTCAGGAAATGCTACATGAATAATTGATTTTCATTTATATTACAAAAAGAAAGTAAAGGCCTGACTTCAGGCATTCAGTTAGAATTCCATATATTTGTTGCTAACAGTCTAATAAAAAGATTGAAATTGCTTCTTTTGTATTGCTGCTGTCCCACAGTCTATGTCTTCAAGGCAGAACCTGGTTGATATACTTAATACTTTAAGTTAGTATTTTTAGTTCTATTTAGCTTTTGAAATCAAATATTCAGTGAGTTGACCTGTTCTTCTGGGCAAAACGGCTGCTTCAGGTGCCTTTAGTAAAATATTACTGCAAGTTTAAGATTTTGCTATAACTACGACTTTGCTCTTTTGATTCTAATTAAAAACAGTAAATCTGTCAGAAAAATCTAATTCTGTACCTTCAGAATCACCATAAAACAGGAACATGTCATACCTTCATATTGTTTTCCAGTAATTCAGATTTAAAATAAGGAGGGTTGTCTATAATGACAACATCCCAATAAAGAATTTATGCTAGTGTCGTTTCCTTAGGACTTCATCAATAGTAGCTTCTCATATTAAATCACCAATGCGTTTTATTTCAAACTGATTTTTCCATTAAGATTGTACATTCTGTATTCCACCGAATTTAGGCAAAAAAAAACCTGGGTGCAAAAAACCTCCAGTGTGTCCACAGTAGCCATGTCCTTATATAATATTTAATTGTATAATATTTTCAAGGAGAGGAAGGGTGCTAGAAGGGATTAAACATTATAGTTACTTCTCCTGCTGCCTTGTTTTGTATTCATAGCATTTGTTGTTGCTGTGTATTTATTAATTCCTCTACCTACCAATTTTCTGTGGCTCTCTGGGGAGCTGTTTCAAAGCCAGAGGGGTAGGTGTGGAACAGTGTCTTCTAGAAACTTGACATGATGATTGTAGTTCATAGCTTAAATAAACCTTGTGAGGTGGGCTGTGAAAACCTCTCCAATAAAAGGGGAGCAAGCAGTTTAACATATCTTTATTATCTGATAAGGTGAGGATAATTGCCAGTGTCCCTCATACATACTTAAATATTTTCCTAATAGCTGTTTGCAGAAACATCCACAACTATGAGATTTGAATGGACACGAGACTCAAAGGCTGAGAACAGGAATCATAGAATCATAGAATAGTTAGGGTTGGAAAGGACATTAAGATCATCTAGTTCCAACCCCCCTGCCATGGGCAGGGACACCTCACACTAAACCATGCCACCCATAGAATCATAGAATAGTTAGGGTTGGAAAGGACCTTAAGATCACTAGGGAAAGCTTTAAGCCCTGCATTAAAATCCAGATTTTCTATTTCCTGCTTTCTCTCTTGGGTTCTGTGATTCATAAAATCATAGGAAAAGAGTTTGTAAGGGAGTCCTGAAGGTCTCAAAGCCAGAACAGCTTTTAAGCTAGGTTAGGCAGCAATTAGGTGCCCCTGAACATGCATCTCCTGCTGGCAGAACCAGCCCAGTTCTCTCTGTCTTCCCTCACAGGCCTAATGCCCAACGAGCCTGGGAACCTTCTGTTGAACTTCCAGTTATTGATGTTTCTTGTACTTTACAGCCCACAAATGAACCCAGTAGGACAGAAACAGCCCCATAACTGCTAAATAGAAGTGAAGAATCATTCCTTTGACGTGCTGGCTGCATTCTTGCTAATACCTTATAAGGCTGTCCTTCACCACAAGGATACACTGACCCGAGGTTCATCTTGTCCATCAGGACAATTCACAGGTCCTTTTCTGTAAAGTGATTTTTAGACAGCCAATGCAGAATCTTTGCTGTGGCATAGGCTTATTCCGTTACAGTGGCTTTATGTTTGTCATTGCTGAACTTCATGAGGTTCCTGCCAGCCCGTTCTTCCAGCTTGTTTTGGTCTCTTCAAATAGCTGCTTTGCCCTCTGGTGTGTTGACTGTTGTCTACATTCCCTGCCATCTATTATTTTGTTGATTGTGCAATTCACCACATTGTCCAGGTGAATATTATTGGCCCTGGTATCAATCACCGAGGAACACCAGTCATTACCAGCCATTTGGTAATGATTTATCACTTCAAATGGTTTATCAGTACTTTTGAAATCTGAAGGTCCATCCAGTTATTTACCCATCCTTTAGCCGCCACATCCAGTCTACATGTCCTGAGTTTGGCTACAAGGAGCTTTGCATCTTTCTACAAAAGGAAGTCTGGCTTCAAGAGGAATGGAAATTGCTTCCTTCCTCCTTTAACTTCTCCTGTTCCTTCCTGTCTTTACTGCAGATCTCTTGCCATGGGTGTGTATTGTAGCCTCCCATGCCTATATAAAAGGTGAGTGGCAACACAGATTTTTGCTGTAATTTTTGAATGAGAGAGACTGGAATTCTATGCTGTTTCTGTGAATCCAGGGAGGTCTAAGTATGCCTACTGTAGTAAAGACATCTGCTCACTGTGCTATATTTGAGCTGGCGTTGAGGCTCTCCCACGCATTGAATGTGGCTGAGATGCCAAGGCATTTTCTCTCTCTGATAATTTCTGTCTGTGCATGGATTCCTACTGTGCCAAAAAACATGTTGGGCAACACATACTCTTGTCCCCAGCACGTTGCCAGTTTTTCATCAGCCCTTTTCCCTCTCTATTATCAGAGATAGATGTGGGAATCTACTATGGGAATGTGGACTTTGTGCTACAGCACAAATGAAGATGTCAGTGATTTCCCTAAGGAAATTATTTATTCTAAGAGGTTCTTCTCAGACAACCACCACAACCTGGTAGTTTGGGATTTGACCATCCAGACTGGAGATCTGCCTGGAAGCTGCTGTATGTTCCTTTTTTCTTGAATGGGTTTTATTTCAACAGGAAGCAGTGGGCTGAGAGTTAAAGAAAGTGTGGCACATACCCAAACCAGATCAGCAGGCACACCAAGATTGACTGCTACAGGTACAGCTAATACTGGGCAAGGGGATGTTCTGCAGATTACATCATAGTTTGTTTTCCATCAGCAGCCTCAGTTTTAGCACAGGACTTCACATACGATAAGTGGTCCACATGCTAGGGACTACTGGTGTAGCAATTGATCCAGTATATATGCGGTTATGAATTGGTTATGCAACTTCTCAGCAGCTGGAGAACGATCAAGTTTTGTTTCTTTGTATTCTACCGTGTTTCCCTGTATCTTTTCGAAATGGACAAGAGTCTACCTGTAGATAAGTGCCCTACAAGTGTCTGAGGTGACTGGTAGTTCCATCTCCTTGGAAATCTGAACTGTAATGCACAATTTCACCATGCAGACAGTATTTTCTCTGTTGTCTATGAGTACATTTCAATTTGTGCCTTCTCTGGAAAGTCAAGAAAAGAGAAACTTCTCAAAGAATTATTAAAAACTGTAGAAAGAGGCACATCTTCAGCTCCACTTCTTTGAAGACAGCAGCACCTAACACTTCACTTGGTTGAGATTCCAGTCTCTGCCTGGGCTTTATAATCGTTAGTTTCTCGTTAATGCTCAATACCTTTAAAACAGCTTTATCAGGGTTCCTTCTCTTTTTAAAGAGATGCCAGGTTAGGTCATAGTAGATAAGCCAATAGTGAGGGCAACCATACCTGGGATGGTATAAAGCTAATTCAGGTTTTTCATCTGCCCAAGTTTGCACTTTCTGCTGTTCCCCACCAGAATGTACAGTGATCTTAGAGTGGAAAAAAGTGGCTCCAATAGTATTGCCTGTTGAATATGCCCCCTTTGCATGCAAAAATGCAAAAGAAATTACTTTTACCAAACGGTAAAGATTAGGGGCATTTCAATCCCCATTTTAACATAAGCCAAGAATTTTATTGTAAAATGTGACCTCTATGTTGTGCAAAGTGGAATTTTCAGAGGGATTTGGGACCCACTGTCTCAGGATGTTCAAAGGCACTGGCCTATGGTGTAAGGATAAAGAAAGGAGCTTGAATTAGGATTTCTCATTTCAATGCTCATCCGCTGTGATTTTAGGGAATGCATAGGGACATCAAGTTTTCTTATGAGTTAAACTAACAGATAAGGCCTTATTGGTAGGGGAGATAAAGAAATATCCTAAGCTGGCTTCAGCATCAAGTAAGTGTTGTGCAACTCTATCCTTCACAGATTTTGCTGGTCTACATGTGCCCACTGTGTGGAACTTAAGATGACTGTGAAAATCCAGTAGAAGAAACTGATGTGCTGAAGAAATTTTTCCTTGGGGTGGTGGGGGGTTAGGGAAGAGAAGGCTCTCATACATTAATCTGGGTCCCAAATCCTCTTTGGGTTGTTTGACCTCCAGAAAAACTCTCTCCCCATCATTGCTTTATGTGGAGGAATCAATATGACTGATGACTGTTTATGTTTCCTCTACTGCAGAGAATACACATATATCACACCCTTTAAATCACCGCCATGCTGCTGCACTTACTGAATGTAGGCTGAAATAATTTCAATAATTAAACCACAGAATTATTAAATTACTTGTGAGACTCTGGCAGAAATACTGTCATTTTAAAGCCTGAGGATAAGAAGCCGTCTTAAATAAGAACATAAAATAGCAATATTTGTGCTCACAAGAGCAAGCTGTACAAGGCAAGAAGGCTGAGTGTAGAACACCTTAAAAAGGAAAAAGCCAGACTTTATTTTTATCCTAATTTACTTTAAAAGCCCAGGCTTTTGGGCAGACTGCACTGTGCTCAGCCTGATTTACTTTTATTCTATGTATTGCTGGTTTTGTTAATGTCAGCTTTTTCGGTGGGCGCTTTTTTTCTTTTTTTAATAATGCTTTCTGTGTATTTCTTGTTCTTAAAGATTATTTAGAAAGAAATTACAGGCTACAAATGCAACCATAAGGCTGGAAGTCAGGTTATTCTGGTTAGATATTCCTCCCTATGTATTTCTTTTCTAAATCAGATTTAATGCTGGCTTTTGCAGCATGGCCTACCAATCAAACAGAAATTCACAGTGTAGTTTTGGTGTGACCACACACTCTTGACCTCATCTTTCTCTCTTTGACATAATGACCCTTTTTAGTGGAAGCTGTTCTATACAGCTATTTATTGCTTGGCTTTTCTTCCATTTAAGCTCACAGATAAAAGTGCATTATGAGGAAAGATCAGTGTTGCTCTAACCTGGTTTTGCTTTGTGCTGTGAATAAGACTAGTGTAAATCCAAAGAAGTACCAAAGAATCATGAAAGGTTCATATTTGTCATGTTTTCATAAGGTGGATTTAACTGAGGAAAAGTGATTTTGAAACCACAGAAGGGAAACGTGCATTGCATATGCTATTGGATATTCTCAGCTGGTGAGGGGAACGTGTGACATACAGCTCTGCACCTGAAAGCGGTGTTTTCCATTCATTCTGTGTGTTTAGCAAACTCACCTTTTCACGGGAATAATTGCTGTAATTTCAACAAGTGATGGGGTACAAAAAGGCAGTCACTGGTCTGACAGCCAAAGAGAGGGACCTGGTGCTCCTTTATACCCCACCAGCTCTCCCTTTCCCTCTTTGCTGCTCCATGTCACAGCTGCTGCTCTCCATATAGAACAGCAAGCTCAGCCTGACAGACACTGTTTTGGGTTTCTTCCAGGTGCCATTCTGTGGGAAAAATGGAAGAAATGGAGAAACTTAGGAAAGGTATTTTTCAGCCCCATGCAGCTTCATTCTTGCAGCTTTCCCTCCACTTGTGCCTATTTTACATAATATCCATTCTTGCTGCATGTCTCATTTAGTTTCTGGGCTAAATAGAATGCATAACAGTTCAAGCCAGTTGAAAATTCCTTCATCCAATAAAACTGCATTTGCTTCGTTTGCCATGAATCATAAGCAGGATCTTCTATAAATCAAACATTCATTCTTTTTCTCTCTGTTACACAATGATTCACAACAACAATTTCATTTGGCATTATGTTAAAAGATTTTAATTTCTTCAAATGGAAGTCTATTTCTATTCTCTCTTTCCCATTACTTGTATTTATGTTAACACTGTAAAGACAGTTCAACATGGGGCCTTTCATTGAAAATGCATAAAAAAATAAGGAAACAATGTGAATTAGATGATTTCTTCCCAGTGCCATTTTTGGGCTATTATGCTGCAGAACGTAACGGCTCTGAAGAGCTGTTTTGTTTCTGACTCTGCCTGTAAAAAGCACGGACGGAAATACAGAGCCCTCTCATTTGACGCTAGTGCAGAGGCAATAAATTTCTCCCATTTTGCTTTTTCCCAGAAAGTAGTTAATCCTTCCTCTCAGTTTAAAGTCTACTTCATCTGAAGGCATTCCCATGCACCTCCAATTACACTGACTCCACATCTCCCTGCTGAGCTGGCTCTTCCCTTTCACTCTGTCCTCAGATGTTTTTCTTTCTTGAATGAGGTGTATTTTCAGGCAAGGTCGAAGGATGATGGCACGAGCTGGAGTCGGCACAGCTTCAGCAGGCTCCTGGGAAGTGCTTCTCTCTCTCCCGGCTCGTAGTTCACAGCAAGGCACTCATCCCCTTGCTGCTGCCACTGCCAAGCACCGATGCTCTTGCTGTTTGCAGGCTTTCTTTTAATTGCACAGCATTAGCAGCTCTCCAAAAGGCTGGTAAATGGAGCTGCTCTCGCGCCGTCTGGCTGACATGAGGAGATGTGCTGGGTTTGGCTCAGCTGGAAGCGGTTCTTTCTGTGTCTTTTGAGGTACTCTCACAAAACCCATGGCTTGTTCATTAGGGAAGTGTTACAGCTTGTAGGCACAGTTAATTATCACTTAAAAGAAAAGGAGAAGGAAAATTAGAGGAGTAAGGAAAAAAAAATGAACTTGAAGAAAACCAGTGGAAGTTTATGAGAGCAAAGCGCTAGAAATACTCATTAAAAACACATTGATGCTGTAGATTTTACAGTGATTTTTCATTCCCAGACTAACATAAAGCAATACTATGTGGCATGTAGTTCAGCGAACCAGCACGCACGCACACACAGACACACACAGAGAGGTATGTCTGTCTGTCAGACCAGTGCCTCTCTGGTGCCACGAAAATGGAAAAGTACTTGAATAGAGAGAACAGAGTAACTGTGTGTGTGTGTCATCAATGCCATCATGAAATTTTTAACAACCAGCTGAAAAAGGGCCACTAGTCTCACTTTACTTTCCTTCCCTGTGGCTGCAACTCATTGTTAGATTTTCTTGCACAGCTGTATTATGGAAAGCTTAAAAGCAGGAAGCGTGCTGCAGAAGTGACCGGTTGCGCTCTTGATAGCTACCGACAAGCACCAAAAATCTTCCTGGAAAAAAGCTATAGGCATTCAAACAATCCACTGACTACAGGAGGATAAGTACATTTTGAGCCTCACTGCTAGAAGGCAAGAAATTCGCTGTAGCATGCAATTAGAATCATAGAATCATAGAATAGTCAGGGTTGGAAAGGACCTTGAGATCATCCAGTTCCAACCCCCCTGCCATGGGCAGGGACATCTCACACGAAACCATGCCACCCAAGGCCTCATCCAACCTGGCCTTGAACACCGCCAAGGATGGAGCATTCACAGCCTCCCTGAGCAACCCATTCCAGTGCCTCACCACCCTTACAGTAAAGAATTTCTTCCTTATATCCAATCTAAACTTCCCCTGTTTAAGTTTGATCCCGTTACCCCTTGTCCTGTCACTACAGTCCCTGATGAAGAGTCCCTCTCCAGCATCCCTGTAGGCCCCCTTCAGATACTGGAAGGCTGCTATGAGGTCTCCACGCAGCCTTCTCTTCTCCAGGCTGAACAGCCCCAACTTTCTCAGCCTGTCTTCATACGGGAGGTGCTCTAGTCCCCTGATCATCCTCGTGGCCCTCCTCTGGACTTGTTCCAGCAGTTCCATGTCCTTTTTATGTTGAGGACACCAGAACTGCACACACTGCTTCAAGTGAGGTCTCATGAGAGCAGAGTAGAGGGGCAGGATCACCTCCTTCGACCTGCCGGTCACACTCCTTTTGATGCAGCCCAGGATACGGTTGGCTTTCTGGGCTGTGAGCTCACACTGAAGCCGGCTCATGTTCATTTTCTCATTGACCAACACCCCCAAGTCCTTCTCTGCAGGGCTGCTCTGAATCTCTTCTCTGCCCAACCTGTAGCTGTGCCTGGGATTGCTCCGACCCAGGTGTAGGACCTTGCACTTGTCATGGTTAAACTTCATAAGGTTGGGATCAGCCCACCTCACAAGCGTGTCGAGGTCGCTCTGGATGGCATCCCTTCCCTCCGGCATATCAACTGAACCACACAGCTTGGTGTCATCGGCAAACTTGCTGAGGGCGCACTCAATCCCATTGTCCATGTCACCAACAAAGATGTTGAACAAGACCGGTCCCAACACCGATCCCTGAGGGACATCACTCGTTACCGGTCTCCAGCCGGACTTCGAGCCATTGACCACAACTCTTTGCGTGCGGCCATCCAGCCAGTTCTTTATCCACCGAGTGTTCCACCCATCAAATTGATGTCTCTCCAATTTAGAGACAAGGATGCCGTGTGGGACAGCGTCAAACGCTTTGCACAAGTCCAGGTAGATGACATCAACTGCTCTGCCCCTGTCCGTCAGTTCCATAGCCCCATCATAGAAGGCCACCAGATTGGTCAGGCAAGATTTCCCCTTAGTGAAGCCATGCTGGCTGTCACCAACCACCTCCTTGTTTTTCATGTGCCTTAGCATGCCTGCCAGGAGAATCTGCTCCAAGATTTTGCCAGGCACAGAGGTGAGACTGACTGGTCAGTAATTCCCCGGGTCATCCATTTTCCCCTTCTTGAAAATGGGGGTTATATTTCCCTTTTTCCAGTCATTGGGAACTTCACCTGACTGCCATGATTTTTCACATACGATGGACAGTGGCTTGGCAACTTCATTTCCCAGCTCCTTCAGGACCCGCAGATGGATTTCACCAGGTCCCATGGACTTGTGTACATTCAGGTTTTTAAGATGGTCTCGAACCAGATCCTCTCCCACAGTGGGCCTGGGGTCTTCATTCTCACAGTCCCTGTGTTCGCCTTCCAAGACTTGGGTGGTGCGGTCAGAGCTTTTGCCAGTGAAGACCAAGGCAAAGAAGTCATTAAGAACCTCAGCCTTCTGCAAATCCAGGGTAGCCAGTTCTCCTGATATCTTCCGGATGGGGCCTAGGTTGTCCCTAGTCTGCCTTTTATTCACTACCTACCTATAGAATCCCTTCCTGTTTTCCTTAACATCCCTAGCCAAGTTCAATTCTAACTGGGCCTTAGCTTTCCTCACCTGGTCCCTAGCTTCCTGGACAACATCCCTGTATTCTTCCCAGGCCACCTGTCCCTGCTTCCACCTTCTATAAGCCTCTTTTTCCCTTTGAATTTTCCTGAGCAGCTCCTTATCCATCCATGGAGGTCTCCTGGCCCTCCTGCTGCACTTTCTTCTAGTTGGGATGCAACACTCCTGAGCTTGGAGCGGGTGATCCTTGAATAACAACCAAGAGTCTTGGGCCCCCCTGCCCTCTAGGGCTGTATCCCATGGAACCTTACTAAGCAGGCTCCTGAAGAGGCCAAAGTCTGCTTTCTTGAAGTGCAGGGCAGGGAGCTTGCTGCACGTTCTTCTCACTGTCCCAAGGATCTCGAATTCAACCATCTCGTGGTCACTGCAACCAAGGCTGCCCTGGAGAATCACATTTCCAACCAGCCCTTCCCTGTTGGTGAGCACGAGGTCAAGCATGGCACCTCTCCTCTCCTTGTTGGCTCCTCTATTACTTGCAGAATTATACCATGATATGAAAAATACACAAACGGGCTGAATAAAGCATAACTAACTGACATTTTGAGCCTTTTGAGTACTTGACTTTGCAATTGTACTCATAGTCTTTTAATAAGAAGTGTTGTTCCCATGATTGTATGCAAGTATGATCGAGTAGGCTTAGTACAGCCAATGCATTCTGTTTATCTATTAAACAATACACACACTTTACAATGTCCAAGAGAATGAATCAGTGATCAGAAGAAATCTGCGTCAGCTATAGTGGCACCTCAGAGATTCTGGGATAAATCAAGGCAGAAAGATCAGGGAGTTGTGGCAAACTTTGCTCTTTCTATAAGAGCAGAAAGCTGTGGCTCTCTTCTGACTTTTTTATTTCCTTTGCCTCTGAATAGTGCCAGCAAGTCATTTCAGGGGAGAAAAGCTGCCCATGAGTCAAAGGCTACCCACGACTTACAAGGGGTAACGGGTTAAAACTTAAACAGGGGAAGTTTTTTTTTTTTGGTTGACATTCAAGAATTGCTTATTCCAAGCTCAAGAGCAGAGCATCCCGACACGTAGGAAGTCAAGGAAGAGGGCCAGGAGACCTGCGTGGCTAAATAAGGAACTGCTGGGTATGCTCAAGTGGAAGAGGAGAGTTTATAGGTCATGGAAGGAGGGGCTGGCTACTCGGGAGGAATATAAGGCTGCTGCTAGAGGATGTAGGAAGGCAGCTAGGATGGCTAAGGCCTCCTTAGAATTAAATCTGGCAAGAGGGGTCAAGGACAACAGAAAGAGCTTTTTCAAATACATAGCTGATAAAACTAACACCAGAGGCAAGGTTGGCCCACTGGTGAATGGGATGGGTGCCCTGGTGACAGAAGATACTGAGATGGCAGAGTTATTGAATGCCGCCTTTGTCTCAGTCTATTCTGCCGGAGGCAGTCCTGAAGAACCCTGTACTCCTGAGACCTCAGATGAAGTCAGGTCACTGGAGCGGTTTGCCTTAGTCCATGAGGAATGGGTTAGGGACCAGTTGAGCAATCTGGACATCCATAAATCCATGGGTCCAGATGGGATGCACCCGCGGGTGCTGAGGGAACTGGTGGAAGTCATTGCTAGACCACTCTCCATCATCTTTACCAAGTCTTGGGAAATGGGAGAGGTGCCTGAGGACTGGAGGAAAGCAAATGTCACTCCAGTCTTCAAAAAGGGCAAGAAGGAGGATCCGGCTAACTATAGACCGGTCAGCCTCACCTCCATCCCTGGGAAAGTGATGGAACACCTTATCCTTGATGCCATCTTAAGGCATGTCAAGGATAAGAGGGTTATGAGGGGCAGTCAACATGGCTTTACCAAGGGGAAGTCATGCTTGACCAACCTCATAGCCTTTTATGAGGAAATAACATTGTGGATGGATGATGGCAGAGCGGTGGATGTGGTCTACCTTGACTTCAGCAAAGCATTTGACACAGTCTCCCACAGCATCCTCATAGCTAAATTGAGGAAGTGTGGCCTGGATGATCAGGTAGTGAGGTGGACTGCGAACTGGCTGAAGGACAGAAGCCAGAGAGTTGTAGTCTATGGGGCGGAGTCCAGTTGGAGGCCTGTATCTAGTGGAGTGCCTCAAGGGTCAGTGCTGGGACCAGTATTATTTAATATATTCATCAACGATTTAGATGAGGGAATTGAGTGTACTATCAGCAAGTTTCTGATGACACTAAGCTGGGAGGAGTGGCTGACACACCAGAATGCTGTACTGCCATCCAGCGAGACCTGGACAGGCTGGAAAGTTGGGCAGGGAGAAACTTGATGAAATATAACAAGGGAAAGTGTAGAGTCCTGCATCTGGGCAGGAACAACCCCAGGTTCCAATATAGGTTGGGGAACGACCTGTTAGAGAGTAGTGTAGGGGAGAGGGACCTGGGGGTCCTAGTGGATGGCAGGATGACCATGAGCCAACACTGTGCCCTTGTGGCCAAGAAGGCCAATGGCATCCTGGGGTGTATTAGAAGGGGGGTGGTCAGTAGGTCGAGAGAGGTCCTCCTTCCCCTCTACTCTGCCCTGGTGAGACCGCATCTGGAATATTGTGTCCAGTTCTGGGCCCCTCAGTTCAAGAAGGACAGGGACCTGCTGGAGAGAGTCCAACGCAGGGCGACTAAGATGATTAAGGGAGTGGAGTATCTCCCTTATGAGGAAAGGCTGAGGGAGCTGGGTCTCTATAGTTTGGAGAAGAGGAGACTGAGGGGTGACCTTATTAGTGTATATAAATATATGAAGGGGGAGTGTCATGAGGATGGAGCCAGGCTCTTCTCAATGGCTAACAATGATAAGACAAGGGGTAATGGGTATAAACTGGAACACAAGAGGTTCCACTTAAACTTGAGAAGAAACTTCTTCTCAGTGAGGGTGACAGAACATTGGAACAGGCTGCCCAGGGAGGTTGTGGAGTCTCCTTCTCTGGAGACATTCAAAACCCGCCTGGACACATTCCTGTGTAACCTCATCTAGGTGTTCCTGCTCTGGCAGGAGGATTGCACTAGATGATCTTTTGAGGTCCCTTCCAATCTCTAACATACTGTGATACTGTGAAGTTTAGATTGGATATAAGGAAGAAATACTTTACTGTAAGGGTGATGAGGCACTGGAATGGGTTACCCAAGGAAGTTGTAACTGTTCCATCCCTGGCGGTGTTCAAGGCCAGGTTGGACAAAGCCTTGGGTGACATGGTTTAGTGGGAGGTGTCCCTGCCCATGGCAGGGTGGCTGGAACTAGATGATCTTAATGTCCTTTCCAACCCTAACTATTCTATGATTCTCTGATTTTACTGTCTCCTTCTATCTATCTGTTTATGCTGGCATTCATACCGTCCCTGCATGCCTAACTGTCATGTGCTACTCTTCAATAGCAATGGTAATGCCCCAAGACACATTAGCCTGGAAGACCTATTCCCAGGTCTTGCCATCTTGTCAGGGATGATCATTTCCCTCCCGATACTGGATTTTTTGGCAATTCTGTGCAGTTACAAAATTTCCTGCCAAAACACACCTTGTCCGTAGGCTGTTTGTAAGGAGGGGAATTGGGATTCTCATTTTTAGCATTAGGTAGAAGACAGAAAAGGAACTATGATCCTGTATGACAAGTCAGATGATCCAGGACTGGGTGATAAGAAACAAACATCAGGCTGGGGCTGAAATAAATGAAGAGCCAAAGGTTTTCTTTGATGGCAGAAGTAATTCAGTGAAGATAAAGGCCTTGTGGCTTTCCTTCCTTGCCAATGTGTTTTTGCTCCCAAGCTGGGTCAGACTCAAAGCTTGTCAAATAAATTAAACAAATCAAATATAGTTCATAGCTTTCCCTTCACAAAATTCACTTCATAAATAGTCTGTAGATATTCTTGAATCATTATGCCAGTTCTATAATTAGGAAGGGAAAAGGATACTTCATGTAAATTTCATCAAATATGATTTTCAATGAGAAGCATTCTTGGCTACAACATAAGCCCAAAAGTTGCTCTGAGGTTATTCCCTCCTAATTCTCAGTTTTCATCAGGCTCCTACAAGAATCTCCTGCCCCACTGAACAGACTCTGCCCCAACTCTGCCACAGACCTAGAGCTGCCATTCCTGTCAAGAGAAAACATTTGTACCTTCTCCTGCCAACGAAGAGAATCTCATCCTTACATTTAGGCAACAGTCTTCCTAGTTACCTCTGAAAGCCTCAGGTGCTCCACCTTCTGTGTATAAGGAGACTCTAGCTCCATTACTGCAGTACAATTTCAGACACTGATGATTTATTTCTTAGGCAGCAGTTACAGTGCGTGAGTGAGGGGTACAGGTACAATGACATGACAGAAGCTTTGCGCCATCTTGATGAACCCATCTAGCATGCACAGCCTGGGAAACAACCTGGAGGGATGCCTTTGGGGTCAGACGGCTATGGATTGCTGCAGGATGGGAGAGCAGCTGGAACTGCCTGCAAGGGTGTGTACCAGCTCTACCCTAAGACAGGCAGTGACAAAGAAGGAGATGCCTTCGGGGGAAGGAGCAGTTCAGAGCAGAGGTAATGAACTGGGTGCAGGCTCATGGGTCACGATCAGAGGAGAGACCAGCCAGAGTGACATTAAAGGGGGAGGATGCCACTTCGCATGATCAGGGCGAAGGCAAACACAAAGACTTCTTCAAACAGCTCAACTCTTTGTATCACAGACCCTCTGTATCACAGACCCTTGATCTTGGGGGCACTTTAACCTCCTTTCAGCAGCTGGAAAGGCAACACAGCAAGACCCAAGTGTTGATGATTTCTGGAGGTGTCAGGGAGAACTTATTGATACTGTGTGGGCCAAGCAGGATGATGCTTTCCATCATCTGCTATCCACCAACAATGAAGAGCCAGCTGGGGATGTGATAGTGGGCGGCAGCCATGGCTGTAGTGATCATGAAACAGTGGGGTCCAAGGACCTGTGAGGAGTGAGAAAGGAGTACAGCACAAACCCTGAACTCTAGGTGAGTACATTACTGCTTGTTCAGGTAAGTGGTAGGTAGGATCCCACAGGGCACCTCTGAAAGGATCTCAAGAGAACTGGCAAGCTTTTAAGGACAGTATCCTTCAAGCACAGGTTGGGCCCACATTAGTACTCAGGCTTGGCTAAAACAGGAGACTCATGTCAGAGCTCCAGCACAGAAAGGCAGCATATGGGAGGCAGTAGAAGGGACAGGCTAAAAAGTAGGAAAGCAATTACAGAAAAAGAGGATATTTATTGGAAATGTATTTATTGGTATATATTTTTTCCAGGGAAGAGAGTATTTATAAGAATCTAGAAAAAAACCCAAACGGAAGTCACATATCAGTCTATCTTCAGGCAGAATTAGCTGAAAAAGATTTCCTGAGGGAAATCAAGCTCTCTCTAAATGTCTCAAGTTACAGATGACATATGGAAGCTCCTATAATAATTTTTGGCCTGAGACACTGGGATGGAAAGCCCAGAATGCTTTCAAAAATAAAAATAAAAGAATAAATCCCCCCCAAAAAAAACCACACCAGAAAAAACAACAATCAACCAAACTATCAACACTTGCAAATTAGCTCTTTGAGAAAGGTTTTACAGTTAGCAAGATGACACAACCCATTTCTGTTCAAAGAGACACCTTCTGTGACGGTGTCTTTTCAATTTTCCACATGACTTTCAAACTAATCAAACCTGCTTTGCTCCCTCCTGAACCTAAGCAGAAGGATAAACCAGTTCAGCCCTATTTTACCAATAAAGTTGAAAACAAATTCCTAACCTTGAATTTACGGGACGACAACTAATTTCTAGGAAGAAACTTCTCTGAGGCTTGGGGCTATGCACAGATATGGGGCAATTCTCAACATGAGGCAATTCATTATAATAATGGAAGATAACGAATGAGGGGCTTGGTTTTGTCACTTACTTCATCATGGTGTTTCCCTTCTTTTTTTGTATCCCTGTGGTCCGTAATGAAGCTGCAGTAAAGCTGGATCATAGGCTGTATAATGCAGCATTTCTTTCCAGTGATCCAGAGGCATACAGGCAGCTAATAGTCAACAGTGTCTTTGGCAGCCTCCCAACAGATGCTCGTCAGTTTGGACATAACCACCTTAAGTCTTGAAATCTGTCAGTGTACAGTACTGTACCTGGGGAAATCCTGTACATGGAGAGCCTGAATACATTGAGGCACTGGGAAATGTTCCTTTGGTCTATTATTCTGATTTAATTTGACCCATTCAGAATGTTCCTCTTGCTCTGGCAGACACATGGGCTATATTCAAACAGGAACTAACAATGACAGAGAGCACAGGCAAGCTGAAGGATGGCAAGTATCAGCTAAGAGAGAATCAGCAGGGGGGAAGAAGGGAATGAAGATTAGAATAAGCTCCACTGTAAGCATTAGGCACTGGCAATGACAAACTTCCTTTATCAAGCTCTAAGGTTTGAGAGGCTTAAGATTAAGAGCTCTATATCATTACTCCAGGTAGCTGAATAGGAACAAACAAGACCCCTAGTCATCCTCTGAACACAGAAGCTGATCCTTATAATGTTATTTTGCATTGCCATTAGTGTAGTTGGAAAAAGAAGCCTTATGAAATGAGTGGGGACTGGAGGTCTTGTGGTGTGGTACAGTCGCTTCCTGTTTTTATCAGCACAAACCAGGTAGGAATACAGATGAAGACTGTGGGTGTTTGATATGCAAAGCATAAATGTAATTCTGAGAGAGGAAAGCTAACTGAAGTTATTAAAACAGGCCTAGGGATCAAAAAGGGCTGCTGGGTTTTGTTCAGCTCCTAACTTGTCCAAATCTCACATTAAAAATATTCATTCATGTTTAGATTTTACTGAAGTGAAATGTTGAAAACACTATTGAAACTGAGATTGAATTATTAAATGTTTAAAAAAAATACATATTTTGAGCCCTGTGAAACAGAAAATCACGTCTCCTATTCTTCCCCTCCCCTAGTCACCAAATTCCCGTGTTACACTGGGAATGAGCTGGCACTCACACTGGTAAAACATCCCAGATGATGTGATGTGTCAGCTGATGGCCCTGCCTCCATCACAGCTCAGAGAGGTACCATCTCTCACCCCCTCCGCTGGGCAGCCAAGTTCTTCCCACTCCAGTGAAAACTGAGTTAGTTCAAACCACTCAAAACAAGGGTTTTTAATGCGAAAAAGTAAATTTCTCCTTAGCCTCTCTCAGCATTCAGTCCCACATCTTTAACAGACTATGCTACACATTGTCTGGTTAGACTGCAATCCCCTGGAGGAAGGACTCTGTGCCACCATAGGCCAGTAACCACAAGTTCCTGTACAAGGTCCACAGGGCATCTGCCTCACCCAGAGCTCTGTGAAAAGCAAGAAAACAACCTGAAAGCAGAGCCCCAGGGACTATAACAGGACTCTGTATTTCAAACCATGCAACACAGTTACAGTTTGAACAAAGCAGGCAGTTAATCAAGCTGCACAACACTTGGTTTTATACAGATATCATCTTTAAAATATAACAGAAATGAAGTAGTGGTTGCTCCTGAGCTCCTCAGAAAGGCTCCAGCCATATAAGACCGCACTTGCTGTGGTCTGTATCCATTTTTCAGGCAACATCAATTCACTCGGCAGTAGTATTTCAAGTGCAAGTGGGGGTGTGATGCAGGACAAAGGCACTCTCAAGGTCAGAAGATCAAGCCAAACCTTTACAGTTGCAAACTAGTGCAAGAAGTGAATCTTTTCTCTCTTGCTTTAATTTTACAGTCTAGGGATGATAAAAGTTTAAACAAAGATGATGTTCTCCTTAAGCTAAATTAATTCTCGCAGATTTTTCTATGAGAGGTGCCAGCTTTACCAATCAATCAGACAGGCTTGTCCACAGAAGAATGGAACATGAAGCAGAAGAAAATCCCAGAGACCTGGCAAATTCTTAAGCATCTATTTCGTGTCATTCCTTTGTTACAAAGTGTATGCAAAAATATTCCCCAAAATGTTTTTACCCATCTGTTTGAAAACACATTTTCACTTAAATACTGCATTTAATAGGATGTAATCCTGTAATAGCCTTGCTAATTTTCACAACCACCAGAATCCAACCACAAAATGCAAAGAAATCTTAACACCAAGGACAGAATTAGGGTATTCAATGCTCACATGCTACACAGTGTTACAGGTGGGCTCCAGCATACAGCGGTAGCTCACTACTTCTTATTTCAACAATCTGAACTTCAGACTATTTTAGAAAAAAATGTTGGCAGCAGTCTGAAATCAGCAAAGTGTTCCCCATTTTTCCAAAAGTGACAGCAATTCATTATATGCCAAGTTCAAGCACCACTTGTCAAACTGACTACTCAGCCTGATGTAGCCGGAAAGACACCAGATTTTGACTTACGGAGTCAGACACTATTCTCCTATCACAATTACAGTTAGGCAAATGAACAATTTAATCCTTCTTTGCTTTTTGGTGATATTCATATAGACTGCTCATTCTTTAGGGATGAAGCTGCCTTCAAGTATGGGCCCTTGCAAGCTGAAGTACAAGCAGCCATTACTGTAATAGATGTAAAAACAAAAAGTCTGGGTTTTTTGGGGGGGGGTTTGTGTATTGGGGAATTTTCAGTGGGTTTCCTCAGGACTGATTTGCTGCTCAGCTCATTGTGGCAAACCTCTTCAAGTATGGAGTCAAAAACCAAGACTAATAGTTTATACAGAATATCAGTATCTCCTATCTCATCAGGACAAGGAAGACTTTCATATACTCAGTTACTGGTTAACATAATCAGGTTTTGTGCCTATTGTGCCCTTCTTTCTTTAAAAGCCAGGTAGACTTATCTGGTATGAAGGAACACAAAATTTATCTTTTACCCTGTCACCTTAAACTTTATTAATGCAACAACCGAGACTGAAAGGGTTGGGGTTTGAAAATGGAGTCTGGAAAGCAAACAGTACTTTCTACTACTATTAAGAAAGCAAAAGATTCCACAACTACTATCAATAGTACAAACTGATAGTTTGTACTAGTTCAAAATAGCTCAAACTCAGCAACCACTTGAATAAGAAGCAAGGAGGAAAAAAAATTCTATGCTGTATTTGGTTTCTATGCTGTACTTGCTTCAGTTTATAACACCAGACATTAGATGAGATTATTCCTACAAAATGGAGCTGAAGAAGCAGAGCTGTTGGAAGAAGCTTTCAGGCAGAAAAAGCTTTGAGCAGAAATTTTTAGAAAACTAAAAGGAGCCTTCAAATGACACTTTCAAAGCCTGAACTGCTTGCAGCTAATGACAGGAGAGGGAAGACAGAGGAGAATACAATGTTTTGAACCCAATGTAAAACAAAGGGCACAGTGAAAAGGAGGACTGAAATTCAGAGAAAGGGAATCAGCACACGGTGACAGATGTAATGAGAAAGATCTGATACAAACAGTTCATGTGAAACAGTATAAAGAAAAAGGAACAGACAGATGCATAAAACCCACACAACTTCACTGCTGCGATCAGGCTGAACTGCATATATAACAGACATCAGAACAGTGAAAAATACAACTTTACCTTTTATTCCAAAAGTTGTATCTTCCCTACACCTAACCAGCAAAGCAGATAAGGTCAGATTAATCACTAATACAATTCTGGGTCATTTGGCAGAGTTATACCTGCCACTACTAAATGAAAATTAAATTCAAACTTAAGATGTGTTCCTGAGAGTTCAGGCTAGTTTCCTGTTCTCTCATGGATAATCAGTAACAAAGGATTTTGCAGGTAATTTTGTCCTCTGAATAACTCAACCATTAGAAATATACTTGAATGAAGTTACTAAAGCATCATGCAAAGGGAGAAGTGACACAATGCAGTTCAGACCACCACTGGCTCTCAAGATCTGAGAAAGAAAAATGTAGTGTGATTGACAGCTGCAACAAAAGAAAAGCTACAGGGTGAATCTTACCTGGGGAGAAGTGAAAGTTCACAGATGTGCAGCCCTATGCTTTTATTACAGCCCTTCTTGTTATTCCTAGAAAATAACTAATTTCATGAAAGAATAAAAAGCCCTGGCGGCAAGACCGGCATAGCTTCCTTGGCTTACAGTTGCCATTAGATAGGACATCAGTGGAGGAGAGAAAAGAGGATGTATACTTAACGCCTAAATTCTAAGTTTCTAATAGTAGAGCAATCTCAAGCTGCCTAGATACCACAGCACATAAATGCAACTTTGAAAGCTTCATGTACTTAGTCTTGTCTCTACTTCTTCCTCTGTTCTAACACTGTTCAATAATATTTGATGGGAGGAAAATCTAAGGGTGAGAAAGGGTACAGGAGACATGGTAGTTCCCAGACAAATGATACCAAGATAATAAGCTCAAAAGATGCCAATGTGATGCAAATGTATAGTATGTGTAAAAAGGGAACAACCAGACCAACAAAGAGCTCTTCAACAATCTCATTAAAGTATGTAAGGTAAGTAATGGAAATGAGGACAGATTTTTTAAGAATTATTAATTAGGAACAACAATAAAATGCAGACCATATCAGAACCAAAACAGGAAAACAAAATAAGCAGCAGTTGACAAGAGTAAGAAGAGACTGCTCTGTAAGTAATGCACCTGCATTAAAAAGAAAAAAAAAAAAAAACCAAAACCAAGGGAAGTGTCAGTTATGGAAGATGGAAGAAAAACAACTGACAGTTAATGACATTAGAAATGAGCTGCTCGATGGCTGTTTTCACTTCAGTATTCCCTAGTGACGGCAACTACAAGCAACTGTATTCACATCATTGGCAAAGAAAGAACTCTGCCTAGTAAAAGAGAAGAATAGGTTAGAACATAAGTTTCATGAATTGTTATGTTCGCAGGTTCTCTAGGCCCCAAAGACGTCTTTATCAGGTATGTTAAAAATTAGTTTATTAATATGTTTAAAAGTAGCCTCAAAAACAGTCATGGTACTACCTATTTTTGCGAATGGGCAAGCCAAAATGCCTACTTTTAAACAGAAAGACAGGGAAGAAAAGACGCAGCAGAGATTTCTTGACCACAGTTGAGACCATTAATTTTTAATTCTAAAAAATATTTTTGGAACAAGCTCTCTGGTACCCATTTATGTTTTTCACAGTAACTGACACAAGTCAGCCAAGAACGAGTTATGCTAAAATCATTTCTTCCGCAGTAGTGTAATGAAAATCAGTTAACAAAGTATCTTTATCTTGACATCAGACTACCACAGGACATTCTTACAAAGCAATACAAATACAGCTCAGATGAAAATATTTCTTTATGAATGCAGAGATAGAGTTATCTGAGAGAATAAAAAAAGCTTTCTGTCAAAACAGAAAGCTGTAAGGATGTCCTGCAGATGTATGCCCTAGGATCAGTTCCACTGATATTCTAACAACCTAGATTATGGTTGTTTGAGTGTTCAGATCTACAGAAAAATATTAAAAAGTGATCTTGACAAGTTAAAAAGTTGCCTAGAAAAACATAACATTTAATATTTATAAGTGAAGGAATCATTCAAAAACTCAAGGCTGAATCAGTCACTGCAGCAAACATGACCTCACATTTTTGACACCTTGAATGTCATAACGAAGTACTCCATGCTATATAAAGTATTGCCTAACACTATTTACCCTAGACTTCTTTTCCCCTAACACAATAGGTATATAACATTGAAAGGGGGTTGGATCAAAAAAAAAAAAAAAATTAAAAAATAAAAACCCCCTTCTTTCCCCTGAAAGATTTCTTGACTTACTTCAGATCTTCTCTGTGTTTCCCTAAATCTTCAATTCAGAGATTTGGCAATCTTTTTAGAAGGGAAAAACACTGCCATCTCCTGGAGCAAGTGAAGCTAGCCTGTGTTCTGCTCTGCATCTTAACATTGCTTTCTATGCACTGAAAAGTAACCTCAGGGACTTAGCAAGTCACCATCAGACGCTGCATTTAGAAATACAAGCAAAAGGCTACAGTAGCAAGACAAATCTTGGTGGCCTACATGCACTAAGAACATGAATGCCTGTATCCACCCCACCAAATCTACATGCTTGAACACCTTCCCTTCAATCAGCCCTTCTTACCAGACACAAATCCTTAACAGAAACCTCTGTAAAAGCAGGAGTACGACCAGACATCAAATACAGCAGCTTATTCTGATCAGAAGCATAGCAGACTGGATGAAGTGGACTTACAGGTGACTACTGCCCTACAGTTTTCAAATCTTTCTGCTATTATTTTGGTTTTACTGTCATGGATCCATTCTACAATCACCTATTTTCATCTGACACACTTCAAGAAGCAGCTTCTGAGAATGTGCCAAGAGCTCTATTAGTATAACCTAGTCAGGCATATACCTCTGCTGTACACTGAGAAACTCATAACAGTTCGTAAGATATAGTGTGTCTACAAAATCTGTATTCATAAAATTACTGCAGGTAACTACTCCCTCCCTCTCATGTCTATTTGTTACAGCAATAACGTATCCCCAATACATTATCAGAAATGTTTTACAAGGGGAAGAAGCCAGTTATCAAGTAATTTGAGACACACCTAGTAATAACAGTTCATATTGTGTGTAAGCTACAGGTAGCATTATATAAAGGCTCTTCCATCTCCCCAGTAACTCTGGCTCCTCTCCTAGTGCTCAGTTCCAGGGCTAATTGGAAGCTACATTAGCAATCTAGCACTCCATTCATGTCAGTTGCTACCCAGCCCAAGGATGTAGCTCAGTTACATTTTTTTTCCTTTTTAACTGGATTATATATAAGCTAGGACTTCACACAGCTGCAAATGTTTCAAAAGTAGTTTTCTAATACTGACTACACAGAAGATAACATTCCTACATTTTCTTACTAATCCATCTTGGATGTTTGAAGTCCTTTTGAATGCTGTACCTGTTTAATCATTCCTCTGAAAAACAGCTCAACTACCAAAACAAAAGCATTAATGTCAGAAGGCTTCCCCTGTCAGAGAAGCATCAGAGAAGCACCAGTAAAGCATGAGGGCTGGATCAGGATGAAAGCAAACTGACAAGAGTACTAGTACTGGCAGGATGAAAGACACAGCGGTCAAGCCTAGAGATACAGGCACATTTCCAGACCCCGCTACTTGTATACTACAGGTAAACAAGTGCTGTATTTTCTTCTTCTGGTCACATGAACAGTATGAACAGCTTACTGTGCCTAATGCTATTTATCACCTTAAGAATTTCAGGTGATTGCATGCCTTTGTTGTCTTCATACTGGAAAGGTATTCTGCTTAGCTTCCTGAAGCTTCTTAAGGGCTTTACCTGGCTAGGAACAACTGACCCAAAAGACAAGTTTCATCAGATTATTTTAAAAGTACTTTTGAAAGACCACCAGAAGTGGTTTTCCCCTATACTTTTAGCTTAATTCTACAGGATGTCTTCCTTCTATTCTGCAATTAGAGCTGAGGTTCACAGGAATCTCAAGCTCTCAATGCTAAAACTCAGCTTGAGTAAACTCAAATCAAAGAATAATGGGTTTTTTGGCCACCATACCTCATCTCTGCTTTGCACACTGCAGGTTCTCATGTAGTGTACTCTTAAAGAAGAATGATTTAGACACCTTAGTAAAAAAACCAAAATCCTTAAAAATTTAGTATCTTCAACATTGTTTATTTTCTAAAATAAAAAACATGCACATTTGTAATATACACCATTTGATTCTTACTAAAGACATGTTTATAAATATTTTTATTTTAATAAAGATTTCTATCTACAGTTTAAATTCTGAATGCCAATCTGCCCAATTGTTTTTTGGGCAAAGAGAATCCACTGAAAACAACGTAGACCTGCATTGTTTCAGGTGCTGGAAGGCAAATGTACCTGCAGAACTAAATAATTATCTCTTCAGGCACTTGCCATTTGGCTAAACCAAGCTTAAGAGTTTCATTACTTATACAAAAGCAACAAAATTCTGGTCTTTATAGGCTCCTTCAGCTGATTTCCACATGGAGGAGGCACAGAAACAAATTTACACATTAGTCATCTCACTAAGAAAAAATACCATATTTCTTCTCCAATTCTTCAACAGAAGCATCCTTCAATCCCATGTGGTTCACATGATTGAACAATACCTGTGTCACTGTAGAAGAAAATCCCAACATAAACAGTTATTTCTGTGATTTGCACTCTTAAAGTAAATTAGTCCAATTCTTTCCTAAGGGAGAGTAAGGTTTGGATTTATAGAGCTGAAATACAAGTGAGTTTTTAGAACTACTGAGAGGATGAAAAAAAATAAATAGCAAAGGGAAGCTCTCATTTTTTTCTGAAGTGCACTGCCTAACAACGTTTCCTTAAACAAGTATATAATCCTGACAACATAAACAGACAGCTTTTATTTTGTTTACTATCTTGACACCATGCCATTAAATGCAGAAGGTAAAAGTTAATGCCAGATGGCAGATAAAGCTTACATCAGGTTAAAGGCATGAATGCAATTCGTAAGAGGAATTTACTTGCACTTCAGTATGTCAAACAAGTAATTTTGTTTTAAGGAGATTCACATATTAATTTTGAAAGTCTAACAGCTATTAGTGAAACTTTGCTGAGATAGTAAGTTTGATGTTACTTGGTCCCAGAGAAATGTTTTGTTTGTAAGTGCCTCAACTGTTACACAGTCAGTCTGGTGTGATAAATAAAGAAAATGTTTGAGACAAAAAAACATACACTTCTCTGAAATATGAACTCAAGCCAATACCAACATGAATTACAAATTAAGTGATGCCTCAAGAACAGGACAGATGACCAGGCTGACTTTAGAGACATTCAGCACTCTTATTGCCAACAGTAAAGTCAGGATTGCCAAGAAATGACTGTAAATTGTGGAAACTGTAATTTGGATACTTTGCATTTCAGATAGAAGATTTCATACAAATTCATACCTTTGTAACATTACCAGCTACAAAACTGAAAAGCTAGTGAAGCCTATTTTATCAGACTAAAATGCAACAGTAGTACTGATCAAAACTACAGCTAAATCCTCTTGGATTTAAGTCTTAAGAATTAAAAAGGAATCAATAGATTAAGAAAAAAAATTAACTTCTAAAACAATCAAGAAGCTAGACAACTAATCTTCACTGATTATTAAATGTAATAAACAATAAGAATAGCACTAAAGTTTATGTATTTCTTGATAGAGTCTACAGTATCAGAAAGTTTTTTTTAAGTACACTCCTGAATTACTTACTTTTTTTCTCTGTGCCAGACATAAACATTACTGCCATATCAAATCTTTTTAATTCAGATAGCCTCTGAAGGATTTCAAGGATGAGAGATGGCTTCTCTTTCCTGAAGAAGAATATTACAAATATAAAAATAACTACTGTTGATTAGAAAGATTCAGTAGCTGCAAGCAATATTAAAAGACCTCAGGAACAAAAAAATCAAATGACCAACAGAATTCACTTCTGTGTCTAATATTCCCCACCTTTCATCTTTCTGATTTATTCTTCCATGCATGAAGCAAAAAGTCAACATCCAGAAATCTTGATGCAAGTATCATTCAGATACAGAGCAAGAATGAAGAAATATAAAACCCTAGACTTATGCAAACTGACTGCTGTTCATATACGAATAGCTACTATATGATTTAATGGTTACACCTTGCTGTAACATCACTATATTTATACATACCGGGGTGTGCGAGTTCAGGAAGCAGCCCCTGTGGTCATAGAGGCTCAGCAAAAAGTACCACATTACAGTTTCCATCATTTTTATCCATACAGAAAATTCCTAGACTGTGTTCATTCTACATTCTTCTGGTCAACAGTAAATAGTCCCTGTCTTAAAAACTAACAACAAATAGTATTTTTCCTTCGGAACTTGACCTGTCTCCCTACAGAAGGAATATATTTTACTTTACTGCAAACAATTCAAACTTCCTAAACTTTTATGCCATACCACCACATGCAGGACCTTATCTCTTAAGATGTCATGTTTCACACACATGATGGGCATTTACTTTTAAAGAAACTAAAGGAAAGGCAAACATCAGTTTAGATTTGCTTTTCTCCATAAAACACCACCTTAAAAACATTCTGAAGTGTGTGCTCCAAGTAATCCAGACACGCAGTACACTGCCTCTGACGGGCAAAATGAACTCTAAGACTCAGCAGCATACAGAGAAATTTCAAATATAATTGTCAGGTCCTTTCTTATCAGAACTTCTAGCTCCAACACACGTTTATTACAGGCTACTGTAAAATACTAGCAGGTAATTAAATGTCAGAATGCATCACAATAAGCATTACACAAAAATGAAACCCCCTATTTTTCTGCTCTAAAAAGTTAATATAGAAAGCTAATTTTGTGCAATTATGTGTGATAACAGAACACACAGTAATATGAAGCAAAATTATTCCATACAGTCTGATACTCAATTTCCAATGCAATGTAGCAGAATTGAATTCAAAAACTTACACTAAAGGCTATTTATTTCTTTATGTCTTTTCTACCCGATTTTTCAATACATGCTTAATTTCTGAAGAAAGAGAAACTGAACCATTGTAATTATTGTATCCTGCAGCCTGGAAATACTTTTTTTAAGCCCAAGGGTGATGCTAGCGAAGTTAAAAAAAAAAACAAAAACGAACAAACCCAAACCAAAAACTCACCTCCAAAAAAACCAACAGCAATATACAAGGTGAAACAAAAGAGTTAAACTTACTCGATGTAGAAATCATGCAGAATTTTCAGTATCTGGTTAAACAAGTCTGGATCCAAGGATTTCTGGAACAGTTTTGAATAAAGTGAAGGCTCTATTTGCTTTGGAAAAAATAAAAAATAAAAAAAAAAATAAAAAAAAAAAAAAAAGAAAAGAGCAAGTTATTTTTAGGGGAAAAAAAAAAAAAAAGAAACAGTTGAGTCATGAGAATTAGAAGTGCCATTTCTAATTACCCTAAAAGCACTCATTTGAAAAGTCAGAATTTAACATGGTTACTAATGTATTTAAGTCTTCGGAGAATCAGGGCCTATGTTTGAAAGAAGAAATAGATCACGTAGGGACTGTAGACAAAGTGACGTCAGGCACAAGAGGAGAATTACTCAAATGGGGATCAAACTACTTGGTATTATGTGAAGGCAAGTAAAGAAAGGGACTGTTGTACATTGTTAAGATACACTAATCATAGCTACCTTTTCCACCTAAGTTCACCCTATTTCTTCAATGTCAGTTGAAGAAACTGTCCGAGCACTGCCAATCAGTACTACATTCCATACCTTCAGGTACAAGTACAGATTTTCCGAGCAGCCTTTCAACTTCCTGAAGTCAGATTCAAGCTGAAAAGAATTTGCGGGAATGGCAGGGACTGCAGAAGCAGATTTAAATGACCTTTTGATTTCTTTTTCTCTCTGTCCATTCAAAGGGAATGATGAATCCAACACTGATGAAATCCCTTCCACACTACCATGAAGCCTGCAGAGAGATTTTCATTTTTTTCTTGATTGTGTTTCAAGGAAATCTTACACTAAGACCTAACTGGAGATCTCTCAACCCATTAAAAGCTAACATACTACCAATGCTTTTAAAAATAATGTGTTTTAGTTTAACCCACCAAAAAAACCCCCACATTTACAAATACTTATACTCAGCCGCTGTCTCCTTTGTTTCTGGAAATAACTGCATTTTTTTAGTACAGATTTCTACCATACACAGCTGAAAATTAAAAATAATTACATTTTCTGCAATTCACAACACAAAACAAATAACTACGTCAAATGAACAAACTGCTTTCAACACGGATTATATGCCAATTTTTTTGTCCTACAATTTGTCAGTTAAGTCCATTTATTTTTTAGAAGTTATAAAATGGCTAATATATTTTTTTTCTTCAACATTCTTCAACACTTCTTCACATTAAAACCATTTGACTGAGCTGGGAAAAGTTGTGTGTGGGAGGGTGCTTCTCATAGAAATTCTTCAATCAGAATTCCATAAAAAGTATCTACAATTAACAGAATTAGGTGATGCCAGTGCAGCAGAATAGTAGAGCTCCAACACTTAGCAGGGACAAAGTTAGGATAGTGGCTTAAAGTTAGGATACGTCAGCCTACCTTTAGCCAGCCAGACTTGAGTTTGCCTAGCTAATGCAGTGGAACTTGGGAAGTCTGAGCAAACGTGAAGTTATCAGCTTCCCGCTAAGTGGAGGAAAGAGTGGCGACACTCTCATCTGCTCCTTTTCTCTCACACAACTGGTGTGCAAAGAATGTTTGAACTCTGCTCAAAATCTGCTCTAAAACATTACAAATAAAAATCACAGCTAGGCAAGATGAAGTGCACAAGGAAGAGACTATGGCATACAGGAAAATATTATGAACTTCATAACTTCAGACTGGTTTTCCACCTGACACTAAATAGATCATACTTGTGTCAACCACAGCATGATCAGAGGCAGATGTCTAAGAATGGCAGTTTCTGTCAGTGTTTCCTTTTTGATTCAAATTCTCTAAAACATGTTTGATACTTCATCACATGTAGAAATCCAAAATTGAAGATTTCAGCTAAATTTATCTTTTAAAAAGAGGATCAGAATTTTTATACTTACTGAAATGCTGATGTATCACCGATTTCTTCTATTTTTAAGTGCTTTGCTTTTGGAATGTCCGTTGTAGCCAACTGATCATCCTGATCGAGTTTCTCTGTTCTTTCAACCGTCACAGAATTCCTACAGTTCTTGACTAAAGAAGCAGTGCTGGGCAAATCACTGTCTGCTGCGTCATCATCAATTTCTTCAATCTCTATTCTTTGCAAAGGCTTCTAAACAAAATACATAAGTCATGAGTGTAGCCTCAACATCAGTGCATACACAGGCCTCACATAAGCAGCTGCACTTAATTTAAAATATACTCAAGATAAGTAGTTTCACCTGTAGCGGAGCATATGGAAGACATTTTCAATAAACAGCCAAAAAAGGAAACTTCTACATTCCACAGGAAGCCTTGTATGATCATTTTCTTGCTTTACCCTTATAAACCAGGGTAGCCTGACTGTAGAGAATCTCAGACTCTGTATTCTGTTTTCGCGGTAATAAAAAAAAAAAAACGTTTTTGGTTTGTTTTATTCCACGCCACCCCTGCAAGGTTGAATTGGCAAAGACTACCATATATTTGGACCAATCACCCAAGTCAAACTTTGTAACTTAGCTAGGCAGGTAAGTATCCAGCAACATAGGCCTAGACCCTCAACTCAAAATTCTGAGATGATAAATATCTGTAACTCAGCTCTGCTGGCTGACCAAGTTACATAATTCCACTACTAGACGACATGCTGTAACTAAAATGCTTTGGCTTGTCTAATCTCTGCATGATAGCAGAGATTTCCTGAACATGAACACAGTATATATTGCTCTACAAGTACAGATGCAAAACCACACAAATTAACATACTGAACAACTAGAAATGGCAGGTTTCTCTGTCCAACTCTAACACAATCCCATCATCAGTCTTTGTAATCACACCCATAACCCCCCCTGTCCTGCTGGTGTATTGTCAGAAAATAAACAGCTCGCTTTGACAATATACCATCACATCATTGTGCTAACTGGGAGGCTGACTGGTGGATGTGAAAAGAACGGAAGTTTACCCAGAGCCTTCTGAAGTCTGCAATCAAACACGTAGACTCAACTGCCTCCCCTTTACTCTCAACTGCAATGTAAGCTATGCCCAGGATAGAGTTGTGGGGTTGCTTCCCCATTTCATATTACAGATATACACATACATTGTGTTTCCCAAGCACAGAACTGAAGACGGAATGCTCACAGCACTGCTACTGTTACACACACATGGAAATGCTGAAGTTATCTTTTTGGGCTTTCTGCAGGCAACATGCACCTATCAGGAGTTAGTCTACATAAATAAGCAAGAAGTGAATTTTATCTTCAAGATCTACCTTTCCCATTATTATAGAAAGCACCTCACTAAACCAAACAACTTACTGTTGATTTCAGGAGTGATGGATTATGACTCAGTTTCACTATGTTTTTTATTTCCGATTCTTTTATCAATACTGCAGGATATTCTTGAGTCCACTGTTCTTTCTCAGCTAATTCCTGAAAAAATGGTAAGTTGTCCAAAAGATTAGAAGTTTGAGGAATAATTACAAGATATGTTGAGAACATTCTACCACTATAGGCTTACAAAAAAAAAAAAAAAGAAAAAACCAAAACCCAATAAAAACCTCGCAAGTATACATACATTCCTTATTTTAGTGAGTTCATTTATTGCTTGTTTATTTCCAGGTTCCAACTTCAGAACAGCTTCAAAATCTGCAAGGAAATTAAAAACAAAAAAAACAGACAACAAATAAAAAACTGCAGATATTTCAAGTTACAAAGTACACCTGGCAAATTTTTATGTCTTTTGTTTTCCTTTCAGAGCTCTAAAACTATTAAAGGCAGGTAAGCTATCCTAATACTTATATCATGACACATTTCTCAAACTATTTCTTGCTACTTATCGTAAGTGACAATAGTAATTTCATGCAAAACTTCCCCAGTCCTGCAGATATCAACACATAACACATTATACATATTCAGTGAAACTCACCAAAACCCAATCATTCTTAATGCTTGCATGATAACCTCAATTAAACAGCAATTGATTAAATTGCTACTAGAAGATTAAAAAAAATAAAAATAAAAATCAGGATGTTCTTATCTCTTACCCAACACATTTAAGATAATTCAAAGTCTTACCTTGCACAGCTTCTTTTAGCTTTCCAAGAGCAACTCTGGCAGCTCCTCTTCTGGCAAAGGCTTTAGAATAAGAGGCATCTAAGAGCAGAGCTTGTGTACAGTCATTTTCTGCCTCTTCATATCTCAGCAAAAGAATAGTACAAAATTAATAATCAGTTTCAAGCGGTAGTTTCAACTGAAATGGCAAAGCTACCCAAAACAATTAAAACATAAAGAGAGATCTTAATTACACTGAGCTAGAATGTAAAGTAAAGTGAATGTATACAATACGATTTCTCAGCACACTGAAATTAAAGCCAAATCTCTTGGTATCTCATGACACACTGCTGAATCTTTTTATCATCACAGAGAAATTCACTTCCACCATGAAAATAAATGCTTAAAGCCTGTCAGAGTCTACTTTAAACACTAAGCCTTAAAATTAAGTCGGCATCAGAGCTTTTTGCTACTGAAAACCAGCAAGACCATTACAAACATATTAACAGAGAGAGGGAAAAGGAAAAGAGAAGCAAGCACATAGAAGAATAAAATTCTCTACATCTGAATTCCTGTGACCTGTCCCAAGATATTTCAGAATAACAAGTCAGTATATCCTTGCATTAAAGTCATTTGCTTCACTGTAAGATCGAATTTCCTTATCCCAGCTATATTTAGTTGTATTAGATTATGATACCACTATGTGCATATTAAATGATTTTCATTCATTCGCCTTCTCCTCCTTCAATCTATCATTAAGTTTACAAAAAACAGTTTTGGGGTTTGGTTTTTTTTTTTTTTTTTTGAGTTCTTACTAGTTCTAGAGTTTTATAAGAACATCAGTGAGCTTCTGTTGCATTTTGTCTGGTCCTCTTTGAAATGCAAAGACCCACAATACATACACAGATTTATCATACAGAATTGATTTTCTTGCTTGGTCATTCAATTAAGGTATCACTTCCTCTGATTCTCTGAAAACATTATTTGCATTATGATGTCCTCTGTGGTTTCACTACTAAATTACGAATGTTTTGTCAGAAATACTACCTGTGCAACCTATTTTGTAATCTAATAATTTGAGATCAATATCTCTACAGATACCCAGCCATGTCACGTTGAAACAGATAACCAACATAATGCTCAGCTCTCTGCTTCTTATGCTATCAGTTTAAAAGGTTTAAACTACCATGCCATCAGGAAGTGGAAAAAAAAAAGTCAGATTTCAAAAACGGTCATGTGGAATTTCTCTCATTTGCTAGGAACATGCATTTCCTACTGTTATGGGATTACCTGCATTAAGCTTAACTAAAAATAAACTACACATACATGTCTCCATTAATGGAGTTAAAGAAAAATATTTTAAAAAGATGATTACTTCCAGAAAACCTCCTGTCCATTCCCTTTGAAGTCAGAAGATATAATCCAGTTCTTTTTACAGTGCAACATTTAATAGCTGACTGGGGTTTATAGTCAAAAAAGACAAAGCTTTGGGCAGGTCCTTCAAGAAAAGTGAATATATATATTTCTATATACAGAAAAGAATGAAAAATCAAACTTAAGTAACTATAATTTCATACTGATGCTATTCTATTATCTCAGAACTTATTTCCTGTGAAATGCATTGTAAAATTACACAGATTGAGTTATTCTCTCCCCCTGTTTTCAGTATGATTTATTCTATACTGAATTCTGAGTATAATTAGGAATGACAGTAACTAAACCTGAGTGAAAATATACAGGATCATTCTTCTATCTAGTTCACCACAAAGAAACAAGCAATCCTACTTACTTTTCAATCTTTAGATAGGCCATAGCTCTGTTAGCTGGCAGAAGCGCATTGGTGCCATCTGCTGCTATACCACGGGTATAACAGTCTATTGCAGCCTCATATTTTCCTTCTTTGAAATAACAATTACCCTGTTAATATTTAGGTTAGAAAAAAATACTGTTAAGAAACATCTAGTGCAATGAGATTTTAACCTTTTTAGTAGAAAGGGTCACAATATCAGGACTGTGGATCACAAACAACACCCACATCTGGGCCAGTACTTATGGAATGTTTTTTCATATCTAAGCTGCGAGGCAGCCCAAAAAAATACCTTAATTCTTTCTAGTACTTCAAGGATATAAAAAGTTTTGCTGCATGCACAGTTTAAGTGCAGACATACAAATCAGTAACTTGTGATTTATCTTTATGCTGTATGTGCAGAATAAGCCACCCTGTGCCTCCTGAATTTAAACACATGCTTGAACAAAGCTGAACCTATACAACTCCCCTTTCAAGACTTGCTGTGCAAATCTATCTTTATCCTGCTACATTCACGAAACTGTTATCCTCAAATATTACTTGGGCCCAAATGTTGCTTTTATTTTCCAGTTAATGCTCCATACAACAAAATTACATCACTGTGTTTCCAAGAAACTAAAACTATCTTTTGCTTCTCAGTACTAATATAAAGCCACGTATTACCTTCTCTGATACTACTCTACTCATTGGCAAAAAAGCAAAAGGCACAATTCAGACTTGAAAGGATCCATGTTGCCAGGAACAGGCCCACAGTGAGTTAATTCTGCTATGAATGAAGTACTGCACTGGTCTGAAATTTCTCTTCCGTAGCCTCTTCAAACTTTTGTTCCTTTTATGCACTTAATGTGTGCTGTCATTCTTTTCCTACTAATTACCTCTTACAACCAGTATAGGAAGCCTGAATATTGATAAAAAGTCCACAGTTAAATAGCTAGGTAAGAGAACAAAAAGAAAATTGTTTTACTTGATAATGTTATTTCTTAATTGCAACAGTGAGGAGAGGGAGAAATTAATAAGCCAATTGAGAGTTAAGACCATATTTCCAAAAAATACATTTTTATTGTCATTGTTGCCTGCATCCCCTGAAGTCCTTTCTATAACTACTTTTCACCATGTAACCAGAAGTTTGAAAACACAAAAACAGTGCACAACTCTACCTGGACAAGCAAGGGTCAAGATGCATATAATACTGCAGAAATGGGATCTCTGTAAAATACAGTTCAAGTTCTACTTATCTTGTTACATATTTGAAATTTTCTTACACAATTTGGGCTGTAAAAGCTACCTTGTATAAATATTCCTCCAGAAGAGTCCAAAGAGAACTCACTGTCCCCTTCCTCTCCCTATAAAGCCCCAAATGGGAAACACTTAAGATTGTATCAAGGACATTGCACTTAAGTTCATGACAGTATCAGGTTTAATTTACACATTTACATAGCTCACAGAATCATAGGACTGTTACGGCTGGGAAAGACCCTGAATCATCTAGTTCCAACCCCCCTGCCATGGGAGGCGACACCTCACACTAGACCATGTCGCCCAAGACTCTATCCAATCTGGCCTTGAACGCTGCCAGGGATGGAGCATTCACCACTGCTTTGGGCAACCTGTTCCAGTGCTTCACAACCCTTACAGTAAAGAATTTCTTCCTTATATCTAACCTGAACTTCCCTGTTTAAGTTTGAACTCATCACCCCTTGCCTTATTGCTACAGTCCCTAATGAAGAGTCTCTCTTCAGCATCCTTTTAGGCCCTCTTCAGATACTGGAAGGCTGCTATGAGGTCACCATGCAGTCTTCTCTTCTCCAGGCTGAACAGCCCCAGCACACTACTTTTCTTTGCAACAGCACAACACAAGACTTTTCTTTTTTAGTTCTTTCCTCTGACTTACCAGATCTTTTTCTGTAATAGCCTTCTGCTTGAGCTGCTGGTGTTCAACGCACTGCTTCTCTTCGTCAGTTAATTCAGGTCTGACCACTTCATCAAATTCTTTCTGTTCCGAGCTTTCGTTTGATGACAGAGCCTGCAAAGGTATAATTTTTTTTCCTCAGTGAGTATTTCTTCCACTTACGCATTTTCAGAAGATAAACAACAATAAATACAAAATTTTTTAGATGCAAAAAAAGCATCTTAACAGAAGTGCCTGTGTTGTAAGCAGAATGCAAATTGAAGAAATTATTCTAAACTTGAAAATGTGTTTTTATGAGGGACTGAGAGTCAAGACTGTTACTTGGTAAATTAAAAGTATGTAATTTCTAAAACACAATGTAAGATGACCCATGGAATCTGTCTATACATACATTCCAATTCACAAATCATTTATTTATTCAATTACTGAAGACTTCGGTCTTGATTCTGAAAAACATTTTTCAAGCGCTTTCAAAACTACAGTCAACAAGGTATAAGTATATTCACACAGTAACAACAGGTGAGCTTGTATTTACTAGAGTCATCATAATCAGCATTCTCTCCCTGTTATGAAAGGGATCAGACATGCATCAGTGTATTATGTTCTGCTAGGCTGAAACCCACTTTCTGATTCGGCAAACCACAGCAATCAGTGGGACTACAATCAGGCTAGCAAAAAAACACACAGGTTCTCTCAAATGTAGTGCTACTTTGTACAGGAATACTAAGCATGACTGAGAAAAACATCACAGAAGGCAGAAAAACATCTGAAGGAAGATATAAAAAACCCTCCAAAAAACAAACAAACAAAAAACCCACACAGATGTTGGTGCACATATCCAGTCTTCAATCCACTTCATGTCCAGTCTGACAATCCACTGTTACACTGATGTTTGCATACATGCTAGTTAATCCAGAAAAAACTCAATTACAGATTTTAACCTTAGTGAACTTCAAATGCCAGAAAAAGCATGAGATTTCATTGAATTCTATTGTTAAACATAAGTTGATACAAATATAAATTGAACAGGGTGTATTAACTTATGCTAGAGACTATTAATCTTATTACCTGATCAATTTTCTTCAGTTCATTTTTTGCTTCAAAGTTGTTTGCATCCAGCTCTAAAACTTTTTCATAATCTATCAAATGATCAGAAAACTATGTTTCAGGTTAGAATTACAGAATACTAACCAGAATATAAAATAAGAGTATTCTTTTTGAAATTACCCTTTTTTGTAGTTACCCAAGAAGCACAAGATATGGCAAGCAACACGTCATAGAATGGTTTGGGTTAAAAGATACCTTAAAGATCATCTTGTTCCAACCTTCCTGCCACTGGCAAGAACACCTTCCACTAGACCAGGTTGCTCAAAGCCCCATCCAACCTGGCCTTGAGCACTGTCAGGGATAGGGCAGCACAGCTTGCCTGGGCAACCTGGTCCAGTGTCTCATTACACCCATAGTGAAAAATTTCTTCCTAATACACAATATCAACCCCCACTGTCAGTTTAAAATCACTTCACTTCACCCTATCACTACATGCCCTTGTAAAATGTCCCTCTCCAGATTTCTTTTAGGCCCCTTTAGGTACTGGAAAGCTACAAGAAAGTGTCCCCAGAGCCTTCTCTCATTTTTGTGGCCCTCCTCTGAACTCAATTTGCAGGTCCACATCCTTCTTATGTTCGGCGACATTTAAAGGTAAATTATTCTAGAACTACTACTACTTACAGCGATCATTCAGATTTGGTGCTTGACTTTTACCTTGCCAGAAGAATATGAGATATGTTTGTTGGGTTTTTTTTAAATGTGAAATAAATTCCTAAACCAATAAGTAAGTTGCACAACCCTTAATCAAGCAGACATGGGAATAGGTTTGTACATATTTTAAGCAAAGAAAGACCCACCTTCCTTAGCACCTCGAAGATTTTTCAAAGCGAAGCGAGCAGCACCTCTTCTGGCGTAAGCCTTTGTGTAATTTTTATCTAAAGCAAGTGCTAAATTGCAGTCAGATTCTGCAACAGAAAACCTATCAAAAATACGAAAAAGTTAGTTTGGACACATCTACGTAACAAACCCTAAAACTTAAGCAATTTAGCTTACTCTGGTTCTCCCTAAAGTAGAAATCTTAAATGCTTCAGAAGGAGCATAGAATGAGTATTTAAACATGTCTCAATTCAGACTATATCAAGACAGGAAAGAAAACAAAGGTCAACAACATTTACTGCCATAGAAGGAATAACCAAATCCCCTGTACTGTTTTCTTCTCCCCAGATATATCAAAGCTTTAGAAATAGAATTCAGTGAATTGGAAAGACAAATTAGACAGTGAACTTTCTCCTTTTTTTTTTTTCTTTTTCTATTTTCTTTAAGTTTTACACACACTTAAACAGAATATGGTGAACTTGTAGTGGAAAGCAGAGGAAAAAAAGATGAAAGAGACTACCAGATTTCTTATCCTGATGATTCCTATTTTACTTAGAAACTGGTAGCAACAGTAGTCTTACATAGACCAAATCACAGTATGGAAAGTAATATAATCAATACTTAAAATGAAACAAAGATATCTGAAGGTAGCATTTCAAAGAAGAAAATACTATGGATTTAACTTAAAATCTCACTTTTTCATTCTGTAAAAAGCTGATGCTCTGTTTGTGGGCAATACTGGATTATATGGATCAAAATGCATTCCTCTAGTGTAGCACTTTATAGCGTCATCAAACTTTCCTTGTTTGAAGTAGTTATTACCCTGTGAATAGAAAAAAAAAATATTTTTAGAAAGTTACCATACTTGGACATACACATTGCTAATTTTTGGTGGGGAAAAAAAAAAACAAAACACAACCGAAAAAACAAAGCTTGTATTTTAGAACTTTTAAACATTTCTCACAAAGCACTGCTTTACTGTGAAACTTTCTTTCAACTAAGAGTATTTTAAGTATTGCATATTAAATATTTCTGATGATTAATGCAATAACAGGGTTTTATTATTTACTGATTTTCAGTATCTGTAAGTCATTTATAGAAACCTATAATGAGCACATACGTAACTGCTTAAACTGAATTAGAGAACTACTGAAGTTTGAGATTTGGCACCTTTCCTTTCCAGGGTAAAGATTTTCATTGCTGCCTCCTTTGGGACACAACTCTTATGTCACATGTGCCCAAATGCTTCATTGCACCCAAGATAATAATGGTCAAAGACATCTAAATTTCTCAGCCTACACTGCAGATTATATACATCAAGGAATTTCCATAGCAGAAGGGAAAACACAGATGTATGCAGCAGACAGTAAAAAACAAAAACAAACTAAGAAACTACTGAAGAGAAGGACAGACTTACAGATGGAGTTAGGTGATTGCTTGTAAACAAAGAAGTTTCTCAGAACCAGAAAAGCTGCTACACAGCTTAGTCTCTCACATGTCAATGAAGAATGAGATAGCTGTTGCAGTATTCTACTTGCAAAATAAGGTAAAACCGAATCGGTACAAACTTGCCATTACCAAGGCAAGGAAGACATACAAGTTCACCCGTCATTCCCAGATGTACTGACTTCACAAACGGATTAATCTTAAAATCTTGTGGATTTAGTTTGGCGCATTCAGACCCTGTGCTCAGGTAAACACTAGTTTGATCCTTATGACAATTCCATGCAGAAATATAGCTTATCAAAGAACAAAAAACACCAACATATTAATCATCATAAGCATACATTAAGCAAAGTCTAACAGGCTTTGCTGCAGTTGGTGATGAGAAGAAACAGAAATACAGTGAGAGTTTTCTATTTTGGAATAACAGGCAGACAAAAATAAAACACCCAAATAGGCAATTCTTTCACCAGAAGAGTGTCTCAGTGGGCAATCTTTCAAGAGAAACTGCAAGCGCTCCTAGGGCTAAATTGCTACTTGGCAAATAATAAATATTTATAAAGCTATAACCTTTTCCTTCTCTGCAAGAGCCTTTTCTGTATCTATACGAATTCCATCTTCTTCGGAGTCTGATTCTGGAGATACAGAATCATGAGTACTATCTTCTTTATCAAGTTCTTCAAGTATCTTATCCTGAAATCAGATAAAATAAACTATTACCTTCCTTATATTTTAACAATACAAAAATAATACAAGACAGACTTCAGGAGAATTAGTAATGGGTTTTTAAAAATATCTACTGGTAAGTCCTCTTTATTAAGGAGTATTCCATACTTCAAAAGTGAGAGTTCTATCCTCTAATACTGCCAGCTGTGTTTAGTCTTATGTTCTATTAGAATGATGACCTTCTAAGAGATATATCGTTAAGAAAAAAAAAAAAATTATTAAAGTCAAATTCAATCTACTGGATGAGAGCACAGCCAATGGAAAACTCAAGTATTTCTCAATGTTCTGGATTTTAAACACATAACATTTTTGGGAGAAAGCTACTTTCAATGTTCATACAGTACCCAGCACAGAAAGATGCTGATGCACGGACTGAACTCTCAAGCACTGTAACACAATCTTATTTAAAACAGAATCAGCTGGGAACAAGACACAGTTAATAAGCAAATGTTCTGACTTACCACATCAAGTTTTCCCCATGCTTCATAATCATAAGACTTGATCTTGTTTTTCTTGTTTTCCTCAGTGGTTATCTTTGAAGTGACTTTACTTTTGCTTTTCTTCTTTTTGTTAAAAGCCTTGTTTCGAATTGGTGGTAAATTCTAAATTGAAGTAAGTAATTAGTATAAAACAGATGTGCAAAAGTCACTTGTATTGAAGCACCTACAGTACCTGTAACTAGATATAGTATTCTTCTAGATCTATGTGGAACTGACTGAAAATTTACTGGTCTCATCACCTCCCGATGCTACTGACTCACAGCTCTGTTGGTGGGAGAATTTACAGGGCATTCTTTGGTCTACTATGGATAAGGAACAAGTCAGCTGAGCTAGCTCATACATTCTATTCAGATATTTTAAGTCAACATACGTAATTTTGCTGAAGCAAGAAGTAATTATTATAAATGCTATTGCATTATTAATAGCTGGGTTAACACTGGACTTGGGATTTTTACCTCTTCTGAGACACCACTCTGTTTCCTTAGTTCAGAATCCACTTCTTTAATGTCTTTTTCCCAGCTCTCCAATTCTCTCATAAAATCCTGCAGCTCTTCAGCATTTTGCTTCACTTGCAGCTGTAGTTCTATCGCTTTATTTGGAGCACTCATTGTAAGCTGCCAAATTTCAAGAAAAAAAAAAACAACACAACTTTCTAAAGAAAATTTGAAAGTATGCACTGAAGGAAGCTAGCTACTTCAAAATCAATAAGTCTGACTTACATTCAAGACATGCTTCCCAATAGCCTAGTAGAAATATTAAATACTAAAAGCCTAAGCAGAAACACAATTTAAATGCTTTTAAAAAAAAACAAGGGAAGCCCTGTTATTCAGACAAAACAAAGTATATCATAATAAACAACAAGTAATACTTTCCTAACTAAGTGTAAGGTAAAGTGCCTAACAAGCCAATGACAATCCTGAGAGATTACAAAGTCATCTTAGTTTAAAGCAATTTCTGAAGTACTCCCCAGCTGACAATATAGAAAACTTTAACACATTACCATTTAAGTTTTAAGTGAAAAAAAATCCCTAAGTTATACATGATACCTTGTATCTGAACACAAACAAACAGCTGACAAACCAACCCCCAGAAGCACTTTCAGCCCCTAAAAGCATGCTTAAATATGCACATATTTTTAGCACAGAAACAGTAAACACATGAGGTGTTTTATTATTAAGCCTAGTGAATTACAAGTCCAAAATACCCTCTGAGTTTGTATAGGCCAAAACTAACGATTTCTGCAATACACTGTGCTGTCTATAACTATGGACAAGAGTCTCAAAAGATGGAAAAACATGCTCCATGACTGCTAGTGAACTGATGCTACCAAAGCAGAAAGGTTTTTCCATCCTCAAGAACAAGTAGCCAAGTAGATGCCCCACTGTATCAGTTGTACTTTTCCCTAGCTTATACATAGGTGGCAACATGCTTGCCTTTAGCAATGTATTTTTCCCAAAATCTTCTAAATACTTGGTCTATTTAAAAAAAGAAAAAATAATAATGTGAAAAGAGACTTTAGGTGAAGCTGAAAATGTATATTATTCATCAATTTAGGTATCTACTATATTTTTTCCACCTACAACTGTTGCCCCATGCTGAGCTGTCTCTGCAATACTCAGCCAGTAATTCCACGAAAACTGGCTATGGACACACTGAATATTCCATACAGCCTACTACACCGTGGCCAACAGTAGCTAGAACAAGACACATCTTTTGATGTAAGAAACTAGGTTGTGATCTACTGAACTTTTCTTTTTGCTGTCACTGACGAAAATAATGTTCTTATACATGTGAAATTCTAACAGTTTGTTTTCTGGCACTCATAAGTGACTTACAGACGGGTGAAACGTAAGCTTGCTCCCGCTTTCCGCTAGCCTAACATTGTTGCACACAACTCAGCAACGGCCTCACTTGCCGACAACCGGCTCCTCTTAGAGCATTTCTCACACACCCTTTAAGGCGATTTTACTTCTTCCTTCGCCTCGCCCAACACCCGAGGGCAGCCGCGTTACTCCACAGACCTGGCCGGACCTGCACCCAGCGGGCCATATAGGAGCAGGCCCCTAGGCTGCGTCAAGGGAGGCCCCAGCTCAGGCCGAAGATGCCCCACTGAAGTTTCATCACCTGCCTCTCCGTCGCCCCAGGGTTACGAACCAGGTCCTCATTCCTTTAGGGTAAGCTCCCCACAGGCTCCCCCTCGCCTCGCCACTACCTGCGGCCAAGGCGCCTACGGGCCACGCAGAATTAGCACCAGGCCGACTGCACAGCCATCAGAACTACACACTGAGCACCACGCACCCATCCAGTCCTACCGCAGCCTCACCTGTACCGAGTCCCACCTCTTCCTGCTGCCACCAGACCCCCTCCACACACGGCCGAGCCTCCTCCCAGAGCGCAGCGCAACCACACAGCACACCTAATCCACAACCCAGCAGCCCCGCAGCGGCACAGGCATAGGGCAGCAAGGGCGAACAGCGCATGCGCACGCGATCCACCGCCTTCCGCCTCCCGCCTCCCGGTCCGCGGCGCTCCGCGCTGCCCGGCCACGCCCCCTCCACGGCACGTGACGGGGAACGAGCCGGTGATTGGTGCTAACGTGCACCTCCCCTCGGCCTTGCCGTCAGGACGGTGACCGGCAGGGGTGGGGTTGGCCATGGAAGAAGGGGGTGCTGCGTCGCCGCTGGCGACCGAGGAGAAGGTAGAGAAAGAGGAGGAGGATGACTTAGGCTACCGGCTTTTCCCGGAACGGAATAAGAATCCTCAGAGCTTCCTGGTCCGCAGCTTGTTCACCTACCACAACAAGTGCCAAGTGATGCTGAGGATGACCCTAGAAACGAGTAGGTGCTTCCCTGCCCCCTGGCGGGAGCGGGACTGGCGCTGGCACAGCGGGGAACGCCTGGGTGGAACCTGGGGCCTTCGTGTCTGCCGCCGGTACGGCCAGCTGCGCCTGGCCGTGGTGACCTTGGGCCCGCAGGGTCTTCGGGTTGGAGCTGCTACCTTGCCGCCGCTGCTCACCCCCGGGGCGGCTGGGCAGCGCCCGTACGGGTGGCGGGATGGGGCTGCTGCTTTATGAACGCGTTAGCTTTGGTTAAGACAAGGAAAACACAATTTCAGAAATGGCTGTGTGCTGTTTTCCTATCAGAAGGTCCTTCTCGGCTTCTTTCCCTTGAAAATTTGAGAGGATTTGTCAATTTTTGGTTCATTTATGCTCTTCTCACAATCTGATGTTGACTGCAAATGTTACCAAACCCAGTGGTAACTATATGCTATTATTTATATCTACTACTATTAAAAGTGTCAAAAGCGACATGATTCCTGAATGATTTTCTATATATCATGGTTCTGTATCACTTTCTATAGCCTGAGCTGTATGAGATGCCAGTTGCATTCCATTAGGACCGAATACTGCAAAGTACGAATTTGCATGTGTAGTGCTTTCTTTTTTTTTTTTTTCTTGACTGCCTTTATATTTTGATTATAGATGACTTGCAAAACTTTTGTCTAGAGAAATTGATTGCAGCAATGTTTTTCTAGATCCTTATGCTCAACTTCTTCTTGAGGCTATGAAGCAGTCTGGTTGGTATGTAACCTAACTCATCTTGTTCTGTGCAATAACATCACTGTTATATGGAGTTATTAGTCTTTTTCAGATTCTTCCCTATAACTTTGTTTGGATCTTTCAGCACTGTCTTCAATGACCGGCACTTTTCTTGTGAAAACTGTGATGCCTGTGTTGGTGGAGGTTTTGATTCTGCCACGTCTCAGGTAGGCAATGGACATTGTTTTCTTTCAGAGGACTACAATTATTTTTTTTTAGTGTTTTGTTACTAGGATTAGTCATGAAAACAAAATAAATGGACAATATTCTATGGTATCAGAACTAGTACTCTGCAGAATGATAAGGCTGTAATGTTGAAAGCACAGATCTAAAGAGTCTAAATGCTGTAGGTGATAAGTACTTGATCTCTGAGAAATAAGGGAGATGTTGAAACTTATTGAAAAGACTGCTTATCATTTCTTCTACAGATTGTTCTATGTCAGAACAACATTCATCACCAATCCCATATGAACCGGGTGGTCACACATGAATTGATTCATGCTTTTGATCACTGCCGTGCACATGTTGACTGGTTTAAAAATGTCAAACATTTAGCATGTTCAGAGGTAAGTTAAAAGGCTTCTAATATTGTCATTATATTAATTGTTGATGGTTATGGGGGGTGCTTGATGTTTAAATGGGTGTGCTGTTACACAAGCCTTCATGTGGTTTAATCCTGTTAATATGTTTTATTCTTTCTGTCAGGTCAATCTACGTAGCTGTATTCAGAAAACAAATTTTTAGTTTTCACAAATATTAATATGTCAATGTCATATTACATAGAATGTGATCACCGTGAGTATCACAGTATTATTAACGAATGAGAGTAGTTGGACATAAAAACACATTCACACATTAATCAAATATTTATAGGGCTCTCTTTCTTCCCTGCAAGTCTTGGTATTTTGTGTAGTTATCACAGTTGTATGGTTAACACCTTATTTTTGTTTAGATCTTTTTTTGTTAACCACAAATGTCTTTTCCTATATTTTTTGATTAATTGTGGTGTTGCTGCTCCACTGTGTTCCTTCACAGGCTGCAAGGAGACAACCTATGTCACTGTGATCTTTACAGGTTGTAGGACAATCTCTGCTCTTGTGTCTGAAGCACCTCCTCCCTCTCCTTCTTCACTGACCTTGGTGTCTGTGGGGCTGTTCCCATCATATTTTTCTCACAGCTCCTATGTAGTATTTTTAATTCTTTCTTAAATATGTCATCACAGAGGTACTGCTGGTGCAGTTGATGAGCTCAGCTGTCACCAGTGGTGGGTCTGATTTAGAACCAGCAGAAATTGATCCTGACATGCAGAGGAGCCCCTTGTCTCATCTCATAGATGCCACCACAGCAGGCCCCGCACTGCCAACATCTTGCCATGTAAACCTAATACAATAATTCAGAATTATTAACTATTACCTACAATTTTTGTCCAAAATCTACACAGTGCAGAATAAAGCATGTAAGTCTCAAACATAAAATTAGAGAACATATATGAAACAAGAATTTGCTTGTTCTTCATCTTATCTAGGTTATTTGTTTGCTTCAGGTCTATTGATAAGTATTTTATTATATAGTGTTTACAATTTGTATTGTCTGCTTTTTAATTTTTACATTTAATATTTTCCATGCATTCTCACTCTTGTATTTAATTATAGGAAATCTAGTTTTAGTTATATTTCCTAACCAAGAGAGTAGGGTGTGAAACAGTTGGCAGACAAAAGAAATTACAATGCACAGGACAAGACAGTTGAGCTAAAACATACATACTTATTTAAATGTGCCTTTTCCTAAAGCAGGAGGATTGCTCTCTCCTGGTTATTGCAGCTGTAGTCTTTGAAAAATATCTGCCTTTCTTCCTGACTCTTGTATCAGCTTCTGATAGAGTATTATTTCTGTGTACTTTTAGCAGTTCACTATATATATTTACACACACACATTCATATGATCTCTTCTGCTCATTCACTTAAGCTTTTGGAATGTGTAAGACCTTGTCCCTGGAGAAACTTACAGGTTCTGTAGTAATACTTCATAGTTCATTGAGTCTGAGAGGGTGGATAAGGGTAATAAGTACTTAATAAGTAAGAAGTGGCCCTGGGAATATTCTCTACCAGCAGTCATCAGAAAGAAAAAAAATTTGTTACAGCTTTTTTGACTTCATATTTCCATGTGTTTCTCTGATCTTGTGGCTTTTTTTTTCCTCAATAGATTAGAGCTGCTAATCTCAGTGGGGACTGTACACTGATGAATGAAATAGCAAGGTTTAAATTTGGATTGAAAGGACACCATCAGGTAAAAACTGTAGATGTTAAAGTCTAATGATTTTCTGTGAGCCATCTTTACCTACTTGATCTTGGCCCTCTACACTTTCATAGCTGAAAATATCAGAGAAGGAAGTAGATGCCATGAACTTGCTGCTTTCTCTTAATTAAACTTTAATAACCTTTAATGATATGATTTTTTTTCCATGTTGTTATTTTTGTAGGAGTGAAATCCCTGAATACCTAGTCTTATCACAGAGCATTACCACAGACAATGGATAGTTAATAAGGACCAAAAGAAAAACAGGGTTTTCAGGAAATGCAGTGGGATTACCTTACCCACTGTAAGTGGGTAAAACTCTTAAGTCTTTGAAAACTGGAGAAAGGTGAATGACCAAGGCTCTAGATAACCATGTGTGTGAAGTCTTACACAAATAATTTTTTTTTAATAGTAAAGATGATGGGTTGAGTCCCAAATACTTGCTCATGTCAGAGTGTCAGTTAGCTTGTAATCTTTATCTTTAGTAGGCAAACTGCATAAGCAAAAGTTACCATAAAGAGAGGTATCAAAATGAAGGCCCATAGAGGAGTCATTCCTTTACATTTTATAACAGAAATAAGTTGGAAACAGAAAAAAGTTGGAAATTTTATAACAGAAAAAAGTTGGAAAAGTGCTAACTGGTATTTATGTCTGTTTCTGACATTTTTCTCTTGTGTCCAAGTCAAATTGTACAAATATTTGATACTTAGAACAAACGCCAAATTGTATTTTAATTCTTGTTCTAAGAAATTCTCTGATGGTTTATCTGCACATGAAAAACTAAACCACATAGTTAACAAAGGACAGAACAAAAATGCTTATTACAGGTATTGTTTGATTCTTCTGTGATACAAAGTTATTGCATATGTAGTAGGAGTTAATAATTGAAAAAATCTGGAAAAAATTATTTATACTAATAATGACAGATACTTTACTTTATCTGATTCCCACTTTAGACGTGTGTACGAGACAGAGCAATACGTTCCATTCTGGCTGTTAGAAAAGTTAGCAAAGAAACAGCAGAAAAAGCTGTGGATGAAGTTTTTGATGCCTGCTTCAATGATCTGGAGCCTTTTGGAAGAATCCCTCACAGTAAAACAGATGCAAAACGTGCTTTTAGAGACTTTCAGAACAGAGATCGCTACAACGCTAATTTGTAAAGGAAAAAAAAAAAACATGAAAAATTATGTTAATATCTTACTATTCTGTAACATCTGGAGTTACAGTCTACGCGCACAGTGCTGGTGAAAAGGGGCAATTCTATCAAATGTATAGATTTTTGTAAACTTCTTCCAGGAGCGAACTTCCATGGAAGTAAACAAAGTAAATGAGCAAGGCTGAAAACTGTGTTTTGTCACCTCTTATTCCAGCGTGGTAATTTAGTACACCAAATGACTTGTCAAATAGCTGTCTGCACATTTCAATGAACATTCGGCTCAGTCTCACTAGGACTTGTTTTCTAAAGATTTTGTTGTTACTGAATAAATCTTTTCATAAAATCTTTACATTTGCACCATCCTTGATACACAATCATAAACCTGGGATCTTCATCACTGCATTTTAAAAGGCACCTGAACTACAGCTCTTGGGCCTAGGTTTAATAACTATGGCTAAACCTCAAATTGAATAAACTGCCACTTTCTTTTTTAACACCTCATGAAATTCTTGGAATTCCAGCTAATTCCATCTAATTAATAATTAATAATTCCATCTAATGTTAACTTCACAGTTATCTTCCTTTGGGTTTTTAGGAATTTGATAATTCTGCTTACCAGATCAAACCTACATGCTGGATAAGCATTAGTGAGTTTGTCCATGAGGTTGAGTTTTGCTGAAGAAACTGGTGTAACTCACAGTCTTCCTACACTTGTTAAGTCGGTAAATCCATCTGAGAATAGTAAGAAGTGGCTAGCATCACCCTAAGTCTGGGATAAGTTTTTCATTCCTATGTTATTTTCAAGTATAAGGAATCATTGTCATGGATGCAAGAGAGAATCACATTCTCTTCTTTGCTGAAATTAAAGGTGCGATTCACCCACAGGCACAGTTCAGTGACACAATCACAGAATGGTTTGGGTTGAAGGGACCTGAAAGATCATCCAGTTCCAACCCTCCTGCCACAGGTAGGGACACTGTTGTGGTTTAAGCCCAGGCTGTAAATTAGAACCACGCAGTTTCTACTCCCCACCCACCCCCCCAGAGGGATGGGGAGGAGAATCGAAAGAATGTAACTCCCACGGGTTGAGATAAAAACAGTTCAGTAACTAAGGTATAACACAAATCACTACTGCTGCCACCAATAATAATAATGATAAGGGAAATAACAAGGGAAGAGAATACGATACCGCCCGCCGGAAAAGAGCCCGACAGAAGAGGATGTGCCCTTCCGGGGAACTCCCAGTTACATCCCTGGGCATGACGTGCTGTGGCTAGTTTGGGTCAGGTGTCCTGTCCCTGCTTCCTCCCGGCTTCTCCTCCTCCCTGGCAGAGCATGAGACTCACAAAGTCCTTGGTCAGGGTAAACATTCTGACCAGCAACTGAAAACATCGGCTTTATCAGTATTATTCCCAGGCCGAAAGTCAAAACCACAGCACTGCACCAGCCACTAAGAAGGAGAAAAACTGACTGCTGCTGCTGAACCCAGGACAGACACCTTCCACTAGACCAGGTTGCTCAAAGCTGTATCCAGCCTGGCTTTGAACACTGCCAGGGATGGGGCAGCCACAGCTTCTCTGGGCAACCTGTTCCAGTGTCTCACCACCCTCACAGTAAAGAATTTCTTACATAATCTAAATCTCCTCTCTCTCAGTTTAAAACTATCCCCTCTTGTCCTGTCACTACAGGTCCTTGTAAAAATTCCTCTCCAGATTTCTTGTAGGCCCTTTTAGGTAATGAAAGGCTGCTAGAAAGTCTCCCTAGAGCCCTTTTTTCAGGCTGAACAAGCCCAGCTCTCAGCCTGTCTTCATAGGAGAGGTGCTCCAGCCCTCGGATCATATTCATGGCCCTCTGGGCTCTCTTCAGTAGGTCCACGTCCCTTTTGTTTTTGGGGCCCCTGAGCTGAATGCAGTACTCCAGGTGGGGGCTCACAAGAGCAGAGTAGAGGGGGAGAATAGCCTCCCTCGACCTGCTGATCGTGCCTCTTTTGATCCATTCCAGGATACGGTTGGCTTTCTGGGCTGTCACACACTGCCAGCTCATGTCCAGCTTCTTGTCAACCAACACCCGCAAGTCCTTCTCCTCAGGGCTGCTAATGGAAATGTGGATCACCAGTCAAAGGTTTGTAAGATTAGCTGCTGTGATAGTTATGGAAGTTTCATGCTAACTGGGCCTTAGCTTTCCCTAACCTGGCCCCTAGCTTCCTGAACAACATCCCTCTATTCTTCCCAGCGACCTATGCTTGCTCTCACGTTTTATAAGCCTCTTTTTTCCTTCAAAGTTTCCTCAGCCGCTCCTTATCCATCCAAGGAGGTCTCCTGGCCCTCCTGCTGCACTTCCTTCTAGTTGGGACGCAACACTCCTGAGCTTGTAGCAGGTGATCCTTGAATATCAACCAACAGTCTTGGGCCCCCCTGCTCTCTAGGGCTATATCTCATGGAACTTTACTAAGCAGGTTCCTGAAGAGGCCCAAGTCTGCTCTCTTGAAGTGCAGGGCAGGGAGCTTGCTGCACGCTCTTCTCACTGTCCTGAGGATCTCGAATTCGACCATCTTGTGATCGCTGCATCCAAGGCTGCCCTGGAGCATCACATTTCCAACCAGCCCTTCCCTATTGGTGAGCAAGAGGTCAAGCATGGCACCTCTCCTTGTCGGCTCCTCTATTACTTGCAGAAGGAAGTTGTCTTCCACACAATCGAGGAACTTCCTGGATTGCTTGTGCTGGGCCGTACCGTCCCTCCAACAGATATCGGGGTGGTTGAAATCCCCCATGAGGACAAGGGCCTGTGAGTGTGAGGCTGTTCCTATCTGTCTATAGAGCACTTCATTCACAGAGCCCCCCTGATCAGGCGGTCTGTGACAGATCCCCACAGTAATATCCCTCACAGCTGTTCTCCCTTTAACCCTGACCCACAAACTCTCTGTCAACTGCTCACCCATTCCCAGACAGAGTTCCATACTCTCCAGCCTATCCCTAACATAAATAGCAACTCCCCCTCCACCAGGCCTGTCTTTTCTAAAGAGCCTGTAACCTTCCATTCCAACACTCCAGTCATAGGAGCCATCTCACCATGTTTCTATGACACCTATTATATCATATTCCCACACAAATCTCTAATTCCTCTTGTTTGCTCCTCATACGACGGGCATTTGTATAGAGGCATCTGAGCCGAGCTCCAAATGAAGCCGGCTCATTGGCTGGAGCAGCTGGAATATCTCTACATTGCTCCGAGCATTTATTATAGGTGCTGGCAACTGACTGGGAGTGATGGGATGGAGTGATGCCCCCCTCCCCCAACACATCTAGTTTAAAGCTTTCTTGACCAGCCTGGCAAGCCTCCTACCAAAACCGCTCTTCCTCTTCGTTGGTCTGACCAGCTCCACAAGTCTTTGGTAGACCTGGCCTCCCAAATTGAGTCCAATGTTCTAGATACCTGTCCTGGGTTCAGCATAGCAGTCACTTTTCTTCCTTCTTAGTAGCTGGTGCTGTGCTGTTTTTTTGACTTTCGGCCTGGGAATAATACTGATAAAGCCAATGTTTTCAGTTGCTGGTCAGAATGTTTACCCTGACCAAGGACTTTGTGAGTCTCATGCTCTGCCAGGGAGGAGGGGAAGCCGGGAGGAAGCAGAGACAGGACACCTGACCCAAACTAACCGAAGAGGTATTCCATACCACAGCATGTCATGCCCAGTATATAAACTGGGGGCAATTACTCGGAAGGGTTAGATCACTGCTCGGGTGGGGGTTGGTTATTGGTCAACGGGTGGTGAGCAGTTGTATTCTCTTCCCTTGTTATTTCCCTTATCATTATTATTATTGGTGGTAGCAGCAGTGGTTTTGTGTTATACCTTAGTTACTGGACTGTTAGTATCTCAACCCATGGGAGTTACATTCTTTTGATTCTTTTCCCGTCCCTCCGGGAGCAGTGGGAGGAAGGGGAGGGAGTGAGAGAGCGGCTGCATGGTTCTGAGTTACCAGCTGGGCTTAAACCACTACAGTTCTTTTTGGCACCCAACGTGGGGCATGAAGGGTTGAGATAATGACAGATCTGACTGGAGTGTGTCTAATTGTATGTGTGATAAGCATTCATTGTTTCGGATTAACAGTCACTCATCAACAATGCTGATTCATTGGCTCTCAAAATTGTTGCTCTTGATCTCACAGTTTCAGCATGTCGTACCTTACTTACAGCTGGCATTTGCTGCGTTAGTATTTATCGGCTGGGGGCCTTGGGCTAAGGTTCTTGTTTCATTGTACTTTATGGTAATGACTTGTAATACAATAGACTCATTGATCATGAAACTGATCTGGCTTGCATTCCCAGTGTGGTCACCACCTCTATACTTTGGGAAGTATATAATAGAAGTGCATAGCAATTACACATCTTTTTTCCCCTCCTCGGTGGTCAGCCTATGAGGGAGACATTCCCACACACCCTAGTGACAAGTACAGCAGCTGCTCAAACTCTGACTACAACAGATAACGCAGCTACTCCAGCTCCAAGCACAGCAGCTATACCAACCCCAGCGGCAAGTACAGCAGCTACTCAAACTTCGACTGCAGCAGACAGTGCAGCTACTCCAGCTCCAAGCACAGCAGCTACACCAACTCCAGTGACAAGTACAGCAGCAGCATTTGAGAGTTCTGAAGATTTTGAATGGCCTTTGGGTACCTTGAGACCTGCCTGCTGATTATGCTGAGGATCACCATGTTGGCACACATGCAGAGCATGTTTTATCCACGACCATTTCATCTGATCTCGAAAGTTAAGCGGAGTCGTGTTTGGGTCCGGGAGTGGGGGGAGGAAGGAGAGGGAGTGAGAGAGTGGCTGCGTGGTTCTGAGTTACCAGCTGGGCTTAAATCATGACAACTTCCTTAGGCAAGCTAGGTAAATAAAGTTGAATTTGGGAAGAAGGCAGCTTTTTGTGCAAGCAGAACTCAGACCTGCAGGATCTCAGGAAGTTCTGGCCATAGTATTGGCTGCTTCTCACTCTCAGTATATTTTACCATTTTCTGAGTGAATGGCTGCATGGTACTTATTTGTCAGATGGCGTTCAACCACGACACTACGTTTACAATATAGTGCCATGATAAAAAAACTGTAATGGACAATGCGTAGTTAAGGTTAAGTAAAAAGGCTGCTTCACACGAAAAGCCATTCTTTGCATCCAGTGCCTATTTAAAAATGTAGTGTGTTTTGAGTGTTCCCTAGAGAAGAGGTAGGCAGCTAGTTTAATTAGTACAGGGGTCTTGCCCAGAGTTAGAGAATTGATGGCTGTGTTTTGTCTAATGTTGTCTTAAAAGCAAATGTAGGTGGGTGTAGAGTGCAGGGAAACACTGTCTAGAAAGGAAACTGAATGTCTTAGTTTTGGGGTAGCTGGAGAGCTGCTGCAACTGAACTGGGACAAAATCTGCCTGTTGATTGCAAGTGAGGGCCTTGCTCTCACTGTAAGAACTGGCTGTTCTGCAAGAGTTGGACCAGTCCGTGCTGCCACAACAGCCCCCCTTCCATAGCCTCATGGCCCTGCAGCTCAGCTTTGTGCTCATCATTGCCTCCATGGTGGAGCAGTTCAGGGAGCCCATCTGTCCAATGCATGGTTCAAAAAAAGGGAACTGATCTGGGCAATTTGGGGTCTCCCCTCACAAGGGATGAAAAGCCATGAATGCATAGCTGGAGGGTCCTTTGTAACACCAGGGTAACACCAAAGGGTGGGTATAAAGTCACTGTTAAGACTCTGTGTTTTGGAACTTTTTAATTGACAGAACAATTTAGAATCATAGAATAATTTGGGTTGGAAAGGACCTTCAAAGTTCATCTAGTCTAACCACCCTGCAATGCACAGGGATGAGTAGTAATGTCCCAGTTCACTGCAGATCATCAGGTATTCCCTTGACATCCAAACTGATTTATGGAATAGAACTTCATAACTCACAAAGAGTTATAAAGCAGTTTTGCTTATTGCGGCGCTGGGTGCGAGGGGGATCACTCGCACACCGAGAGCTCAACAAGCTAGATATTTATCATATACAAACATACATATTCATCAGATTTTACAAGTATAGGAGGAGATTATTACGATAAGTTCCAAGAACTCATTAATACCATTCCCCTCCCCTCTATGCCTGCGCACTGCCATCTGGTGGTCTTGGGCCGGGGTCTTCTGGATGAAGTAAGAGATCTTCCTCGCCATGCAGTTTTCACCCTTGGCACAGTTTCCCCAGCTAGCAACTTCAAGCCTTACAGAGACTAGCTGAAACAGGTTCTTGTCAGACATTCATCTTCTTGAAGGAAAAGGGTCTCTGATTTTAAACAATATGCTTCAGCTATATATTCTATTCTGAGTTATAGTTTAACCACAAGACTAACAAGAACAAGAACCTACCTGTTCCCTATACTAAGACAATCAATACATAGTTTGAAGAAAACTCTTAACCCTTTCCTTAGTCCGTTACTATTCCTCACATCAAAACTACCACTCAGATTACCACCAGACTCAAAATAACAACTCCAACGTTTCATGAAACTTACAGTCAAATGCAAAAGGTGCCACAATCTGACATGGCACTACGAAGGGAACTCTCATATCCATGTATAGAAACATCCTACCTGTGCTATCTCCATGCAGTCTTTTACCCTGCATGGTTTCTGCACAGCACAGAAATGGCTTCAGATTTAAGTTTAATAAGACGGGGGGGGGGGGGGGGGGGGAGGAACAGAAACCGCTATTACAGGAACCAGAGCTAGTGTGGCCAACCTGAAAACCCCGATGGGCGTCACAGGGCTGGTCTGCCCATCAGCAGCTCACCCAATGGAGCCGCAGTTCCTCCTGACCCCCAGCTCTGCCGCTCGGTCCGAGGGGAGGCCCGTGGGACATCGCTCACGACCGGCACCAGCCCACCAGGTGACACACCCCCGCCCGCCCCTCTCTGTTACGTAGCCGGGGCGGGAGCGCGGGGCGGCCCGGTGTGAGCCTCTTCCCTCACGCGGCCGCGGCGCCGGACCCGGAAGTGGTGTTCGTTGTGGCGGCGGCGGCGCCTGGCGGGATGGGGGAGTCGATCCCGCTGGGCGCGCCGGTGCCGGTGGAGCAGGCCGTGCTGGAGACTTTCTTCTCCCACCTGGGCATTTTTTCCTATGACAAGGCCAAGGACAATGTGGAGAAGGAACGGGAGGCCAACAAGAGTGCGGGTGCCAGCTGGCTGTCGCTGCTGGCCGGGCTGGCGCACCTGGCCGCCGCCGAGAAGGCGTACCACAGCATGACCTTCCTGGGCCAGAAGCTAGGTACCGCGGGGCCCGCGCACCCCCGGGGGAGGGACCCGTCTCCTCACGCCGTCCCCCCTTCCCTGCTCCTCGGGTCCCCGGTCCTTCCTCTTCACTCACGCCTCAGGTCGCTGCTGGGGGTTGCAGCGCCCGCGCCTGCCCCCGGCCTGCCCCGGGTTTAGCTCCGCGGGTATCGTAGCCCGATGAGGTGATCTGTCAGCCGGCAGTTGCAGAGGGCTGGGTACCATCGGCGAGATGTGTATTTGTGTCTGAAACACAAGTGCAAGTGTCCGTGGGCCCAGTGAGAAACCGGCTGTGCCATTTGGGCTGCCCCTAACGAGTAAATGAGAGTGTAGTGTGGGTGGCACGGTAGCTGTGCGGATCGCTGCATCTCCTTATTGTCTGGTAGGCCACCTACCTGCCGCTCCCGAGATACAGCCGTGGGCGTTTCAGTGCTGGGATGCTCTGACTGAGATTCTGGCAAAGGTGAGCTCAGTGGGGTGACCAGAGGTTTAAAGCTTTTTCATGTCATAGTTCCAGGGCCTAATATTAGAGCTGCATATGTGTAAGTACATGTGTAAGTACTCAGGGCTGGAGATAGACTCATAAAAATTGTTATTCATGTAGACTCCTCAGGATCTCAGGAGCTTTTGGCCACAGTCTTGGCTGCTTCTCACTCTCTGAGTATGAGAATAGAAAAATCCCCAGCTGACATAGGATGAGCTGTCATCATGTTGCTCTCTGATGATTCGGAGAAAACTCCAGGAACAAACTCGCCAACAAAGTTTTCAAGTTGACAAGCAGGTATTCTTTATTGCGGTGCCGGGAGACACGGGGGATAGCTCCTCCTAACGTGTGTCCCCGTATTGCTGCACAAGCCGTCCTTATATAGCCACTGGACATACATACATATTCATGAGGCTATGTATAGATTACATCATTTTCCAGAAAGTTCCCCACCTGCGTACAAAATTGTGGTGGTGGTCTCTGAGGGTAGTTTACTTCTTCCAACAATCTTCATCACTTCTGGCAGCCTTTGAAGCACGTGCAGTAGATGCTTATACCAGCTTAATTGGTTCGTTAACACCACAGACATAACAATCCTCCTGTCCTACTTATCAGTTAGCTTAGCTGCAGCCCATCCTGGACACCTGCCATTCCCAGATACTCCTTATCCTTGCATCCTGTTCTTCTAGCCTGATTTTCTTACACTCATTTTGTACTAAGATCATAGGGCCTAAAACTACGTGAACTATAACGGTTTATCTTGTACAAGAATTCTCAGTATGTTCTCTAGCTGTACTCTACTTTTTTTTTTTTTTTCTGTGCACCATGCATCTCAGTAACTTTCCATTGCTACTGTTACAAAGGCATCAAACTTAACGTTACTTAAAACTGATTCTAAAGGCTTATATATTCCATTTTGTAATTTTGTGCCCCCCCTTGCCTCACTGAGCAAAGCTGCTTATTTTCCCTTTAAACTGCAGACTGGCATGGAAAACGGATCAAGGGGTATGGGTCTGATATGTAATGCAGTGAAGCATCAAGAGAATTCTGCTTTGGTGTTTAAGTGGTGACTTGGAACTATTTTATGAGAAGATCTTTACAGACATAAGTCTATTTGTAAGACTGACTTTAGAAAGCAACTTTGATGCTTGCAGGAAGGATAAAATTGGCAAGAGAAGGGACAAAGTTTTGTTTGTTTATATACTTTGTGAACTACAACAATACATGATTCTTCATTCTGCCCATGACCTGCGGGCTACTCTTGACCTAGGAAGGTAGCTGTTTCCTGATAGTCAATTCTTTGCCTTTCTGCCTTAAATTGCTAAAGTTGCTTTTGGTTTTTATGTGTGTAAAATGGAAGTGAAAAGGCCTCTCCACCATTACAAAATTGATAAGCAGTTTCAAAGTGGAACTTAAATTTGGAATCTCTTTGAAAGTTCCACAGATTGAGTCCCTGTGATCCTTGCTCTGCAAGTTGAGTGCCATAGGAGCGCATAAGGCCATCTGTAAACAGAGGTCATGAAATAAGATTAGTACTTTTGTACAGTATTTTGGTAGTGTCAAAGTTTGACTCTACTTCTGTCATTTATATATTTTTAAATTCCTCGTAGTGTTAAACAGCCAGAAAGAAGCACAGACTTATTTTTTCCCCCTCAATTTTAGTTATGGATTAACCTGCACTGTAGTCTCACTGAGATAAACTGTGATTGGTTTCCCTTTGAATTCTAGTTTACATTATGATTGTTGTAGGGACTGGAAGCATTTGGTTTATACACAAATGTTAAGTGGATCCCATTTAAAGGTTGCTTTGGAAATTTGAGTGCTTCATGATTGAGGAGGTATTGGTAGGAGAATTCTCTTGAAAAGATACAGAGTTATTTATAGGAGTGGAGGCTATTTCATGATGACTTGATTCTTCTGACTTCCACAGATAACAATATTTCAAGCCATGTATCATAGTGGCAAATTTAACTGGAACCTTGTTTTCTGGAGAGTCATGCCCTAACTGAGGCAGATGTGAGGGAGCTGAAGTTTGCAGCAGTCACTGACTGCTGAAATATGAATTGGGAGAAATGTAACTTGTATTAAATTTTATCAAGTGCTTCTGAGTGTATGCTATGTGTAATTCGGTTACAGAATAATACATTGAAACCTGTTCCTTGATTAAAAAGAAATAATGTGATCAAACACCTTAAGAACACCTGGGGAAAAACAAGCATGGTTCTATGCGATTTTCCAGTATTGCTGTCTATTTTTGCTGTCCCTGGATTTTGGTAATACCTCCATATTTATCTGAACAGGTGGTCAGTCATTCTTCAGCCGAAAGGACTCCATCCGAACCATCTACACATCTCTGCATAATGAGCTGAAGAAGGTGGTGGCGACGGGTCACAATGCAGTAGGAGGAACAGCTCCTCACTTGGAAGAGCTGCTTTCTCACCTGTCTGAACAGCTCTGTTTTTTTGTTCAGGCTCGGATGGAAATTGCTGACTTCTACGAAAAAATGTACATGCTCAGCACCCAAAAGTTCATTAACTCTGAGGAACTGGTAAACATTTTGGAATCCATCTTAAAGAAATACAGCTCAAGGTCAGTCCTTATTTGCTGGCAGTAAGTACTCAAGCATATGATCTGAAATAAAAAATGTTGAGGTTCAAAGCAAGCCTGAAGGCTTTGCTGTCCTTTGACTGCTGAGCAGTAGAGCCCCTTGCATGAGTTCACACATGAAGTGAATGTTGGTCAGCAGCGGCAGACGCATGAAGTCTCAAAATATGACTCCTGAAGAAGAAAAATAAAAAAGGGAGAGTGTTTCTGCTCATCATGTTCTAGGAGCTGTCTTCTCTATTCCTTAATTAATACTCAGCATGTTCACATTCAGCAGAGAGGAAGAGTCATTTTCCTTATAAAAGAGCTAAGACTTCTTGCACTTTTCATTAAAGGTCGAGAGGAAACAACTTAATTCCATATGGACTTCAGTAAAACTGATATATATAAATAAAACAGGTATTTGTGTGATGATTTTACTTTTTAGATGAGAGTATGTGTCTGCTTATTAATTCTGAAAGCTACACCTAGCAGGGTGTAGCTTTTAGACCTGTAGCAGGTCTACCTAGCAGGGTTTTATGGTGCTCTGTTATCACTTCTCTTGAGAGGTATTTAAGCCAGTAAAAGGAGCACCTCTGAGTCTTTGGTCACTGCTGTTATGGTTTCTTGAAGTTAACATCCAGTAGTTCCTGTTATAAGAATTCCAGGATGTTTCCAAACGGCTATGGGGTGGGTATTTCGCATCTAACACATGTGAGCCTTGAAAGTGATGGCAGTTTAAAAAAAGAGAGAATTTTTGAATGCTTGTCAACAGATTGAAATTCTGGTGCTCTATTTTAAAGCAAAACAAAGTAGCCATTGTGGGAAGTTAACTTAAAAATGTAGGGTTTTGTTGTTTTGGTTTTTTAAATCTTCCTTAGTGAAATAGAGTCTAAGAAGATATTTGGGGAGAGTATTCTGAGGTCTTTTTTCAGCTACCATATTTTAAGTGTACACCTAGGAAAAATCAAAATAATTCAGTGCTGCTTTCGGAGATTCCAAATCAAAGCACTGCAGTTGATTCCGTTGTTTAAATTTTTTAGGAATAACTTAGGCAAATTGGTACTGATTTTTGCTATTTGAAAATCAAACCTAGTCTATATGATCTTACTAGAATTTTTATTTTTTTTTTTCTGCAGTTCTTAGTTTGTGAACCCTTATAATATCCATTAGTTGGTCCTATAAAAAATTAAGCTTACATATTTTTTCCTTGGTGCGATACTCATTAAAGAGTAGAGGGAGGTAAGTTTTTTGAAAACTTAATTTGTTGTACACTGACCATCACCATCTGTTCTGAGCCTGTGCTGGGTCAAACAGCACTGTTAAAAAGCTGAAAACCAAAACTGATACTTTGGCAAAGTGACTGGAGACTGTTACATATGAAATGTTTTACTGTGCTGTTTAAATGAATTTCAGTGACAGCTCTGTACTTCTAAGGCATCATTATACCCTCTTTAGAAAAACAGTCAGTGTCTCCCTGGGAAGAATACTGATGATCTTGCTTTGGGTTAATGAACAATCTGTAAGATGGACACATGCTAACATGTTTTATTGCTGATGCAGTAGCTACTGTGTGGTCCTCCCCAGTCACAGAGTATCTCTGAAAAAAAGTGGGTATAATGTTACCTTCCTGTAGCCCTCCTTTAGTTTCTTTGTGTCTCAGCTTAGTTTCTGGGGGCTGTTATGCTGATGTTTGCTGGCTGGAAGGCGTTTCTGTTTTACAGTATGTTGACCCTCTCAGGTGAAAGGTCAAATAAACTCATCCTTACCCAGTCTCTTCCCTCTATCAGTATATCCCTCACTTGTAGCTGAGGTTGTGTGCCATTATTTCAGCAAACTGTGCTAAGAGTAGAGAGGGCATCTGATCTGTAGATAAATTCTGACCTTGGTTTCTTTCATTTACATCTAAAAATAGCTGTTCAGATAATAGTAATGACAGGATTAATTGACTGTCAACAATAGAGTCATATTGTCTGGATCTGAGAAATCATTAACTCTTGAACAGTTTAAAACTGTTTTCTTACTACTTATTGCTGACTTGTACACAGCCAATGCTAGACTCTGTTTTGCTGTAGAATACAGCTGGAAAAGCAACTTTTCCTGATTTAACTGTTGGTTTGGGTGGGGTTTTCACTGAAATAATTAAACCAGGATCAGAAGCTGGATCCTTTAAAAGCTTAGTATAAAATGAATAAGTAACTAGTAAAATTATTTTGATGTAATGATTTTTAATGTAAAAAATGTGTGTGATCTATGGAAGGAAATAAAACTTATTAAAATGAGGCTGCTTTATGTCGGCAAAACAAAACTCTAGCATCCCTCTGCTTTCGAGAATGATTGGGGGAAAAAATCTGTTTTCCAATGTGTTTCTAAGTTCTTAACACTCTGGCTTATTGAAATATTGTAAAAATCTGTCTGGTTTATGTGGTACTGAGCTCTGTCAGGTGCTTCTGTGTTATGAAACTCAATTACATCAGATATACAGAGTACATAACCTGTTACTTTACTTTGCAACTATATCAAGCTTCTCAGCAGTGGCTGAGGTGTCTATTTTTGGATTGAAACAGTTTAGCAAATCCTGCTGTGCAGTGAAACATGAAAATAGCTATGAGCCACAAAGCAAAGTAGAAGTGGGAAGCCATACATCATAATGTTAATCCAGGAGATTTGGCAGTGCTGAATTGTATGAATTTTTTAATTGCTTTTAAAACTGAAGAATAACTTCCTTGGTCTGACTGCAGGTGTGTTGAACCCACTGTGCTGAGTCTGCACTTGAAGTGTAATGCTTTTTTTCTCCCCTTCTAATACATGGCAGTGAAACTGTTTTTCTCCTGAGTACCAAAATCATTGGAATTATATAATGTTGACTTAGCAGAGTATTATTTTAAATTGACTCTTGTTTGTTCAAAGAAATCAAATATGCTTTGGACTTCTGAGCCCACCAAACTGGCGTTTGTAATGGCCATCTCTGCTATAGTGAGAGATGAGATGGTTGCTGACATGTAGTGTGTACAAAGATGGCTGGTCAATCAGCCTAGCCTGTTTGCAAAACATTGGGCATCAACTGATTCCTAATATAATTTTCTACAGATAAATGTGGACTTACATCTTAAATCCTTTCAAGATGTGTATTGTGGCTTTTAAAAAAAAGAGATAAAATTGTCAAACAATTTTCACAAGCTTAAGGAATAATGTTTTGGCAAAAGCTTCATAGGAAGTCAAAAAGGGGGTGGGGAAGGAGGGGAAGCGATGAAAAGCCTAAAATTCTCATTCTCTCTTCTGGTCCACAATAAAATTAAGTATTTTGGTTTTGAACCAAGTATTTCCAAAATGGGTTATGTATGTTGTGTCCTGGAAGCTGAGGGGAATAATGGAGTTGCTTCCATTTTGAAGATAAGCTGTTAAAGGTGGGAAGACTTTAGTACAGACTTATTTGTTTTAAAGCAACAAAAAAGACTGAGGATATTTATCTGAAGTGACTGGATAAATCTGTCTTAAATGGCAACCTCATCAACTCTTGTCTTTGAACTATTGCTTGTTCTTTGTTGGAGACCCTTTAAGAGTCTTAAAGGCCTGTTATGGAACATGTTTACTGCCTTTGCTGAAGGCTCATTCTTTCTAAAGTTAAATATTTAGCTTCTGTAACTGGAATAGTTTTGCACAGTTTTAATTAAGCATGTATTTGTTGATGATATAATTTTCAGAGTATTTTCCCCCAAATTTACAAGTAATTTGAGTATCAAGAGAAAGGAGAGAGGCTACACTGACTGTTTTTTCTGACATTTAGAAAAAATAAAGTGAAAAAGCTATAGAATGGATCAATAAAATTCCATTTAACCAAGATTTGTTTTAATAGTAGGATTACTCTCTTGAATAAGATGTACAGTGACACTTCTACGTGATAGATGAGGTGCTGTGTGAGTTTGGGCTCGTTTTCTTTTTTAAACATCTGTTGAGAGCTGAGCTTGACCTAAATTTTTAGCGAGAGAAATTGTGATATGATAAAATCTTGCCAAATGTTTTGCCCTTCATTGCTTTTAGTACACCAAGATTTGAAGTTTGAGACTTGGTTCATTGGTAAATACAGTTAATCATGGTTCTATTGACTAATTTTCCATCACAATATCTGGATTATTAATATAATATAATCTGGAATTCCAAAACTATCCAGACATATTTTACCACCAGAAGGGATTTTAAATTAGAACAAACCCACCTGAATTTAAAGAGAAATGGTGGTATAGTAGTTCATGGATCAAGATAAGCAGCGATTGTTCTTGAACTGATCAAATATTGCTTTGATAGGAAAATGTCTAACGATGTTTTTGTCAAATGCAAAGTGTTCTGTTATGTTAGAAGAACCTTTTTTTAAAAAAAAAAAAAATCAATGTTAGTTTTTTAGTTTACACTTCACTGTGATGTTTGGTCTTCTGTCTTAACTGACATGCTATCTGATTATTTCACTGTTGTGTACAGCAGTTCTCATGTCTTGACTAATGTTATGTTTTCTAGGTTTCATCATCCAATCCTTAGTCCTCTTGAAAGCAGTTTCCAGCTGGAAGTAGATGTGCTTGCACATCTTTTAAAGGCCCAAGCTCAGATCTCAGAGTGGAAGTTCCTTCCATCCCTGGTTAACTTGCACAGTGCTCACACAAAACTACAGACCTGGGGCCAAATTTTTGAGAAACAACGAGAGACCAAGAAACATCTGTTTGGAGGGCAGTCTCAGAAGGCTGTACAACCTCCACACCTTTTCCTCTGGCTCATGAAGCTCAAAAACATTCTCCTTGCCAAGTTTAGCTTTTACTTTCACGAGGCCCTTAGTCGACAAACAACAGCATCCGAAATGAAAACTCTGACTGCTAAAACAAATCCTGATTACTTTGGGAAAATTTCCAGCTTCATTCGGAAGTATGATGCCATCAATGTTTCCTTAATTTTTGACAATCGTGGATCAGAGAGTTTTCAGGGACATGGTTATCATCATCCCCATTCTTACAGGGAAGCCCCCAAAGGAGTGGATCAGTACCCTGCAGTGGTGTCTCTGCCCAGCGACAGGCCTGTTATGCACTGGCCCAATGTAATCATGATTATGACTGACAGAACCTCTGACCTCAACAGTTTGGAGAAGGTTGTTCACTTCTATGATGACAAAGTCCAAAGCACGTACTTTCTGACTCGCCCTGAACCTCACTTTACCATTGTAGTTATTTTCGAGTCGAAGAAGTCAGAAAGGGACTATCATTTTATTTCTTTTCTCAATGAAATTTCACATTCCCTCAAGAACTCCAAAGCTTTTGCAAGCTTAAAGCCTGGATCCAAAGGGTAAAATGCAAACTACTCTACAAGTTGCCAAGGCAGTATGCTAGCCTTGGGGTAGCTGTAGCTTTCAAGGAGTATAGGAATTTGTGATTCTCAGAGTCTAATTAAAAAGGAACCATTAATTTTAATGTTTTAAGTTCCTTTTTTTTTTTTTTTTTTAAGGTAACAGACACTTGAAGAGGAGTAGTTTGGGGCAGTTCTCAGAGGGACAATTTAATTGTGGGGTGCTAAATGGCCACAGGAGGATTTCTTTCTTGGCATGGTTTTCAATTTTCAGTATGATTTGTTTTTTCAGTCCACAGCTCTGTTGCCTGTATCAGAAAGGAATATATGCACTTTATCTTAGTCTGATCATTGCCTGTCTGCTACAGAGTTTATTGAAAATGGGGTGAGGATGGAAGATACTATCTTTTCAGAAAACTGCATTGCCTGACGGGAATAATTTCTGGGAAATAAGCAGTGATGCAAGGGAATATTAAAGCAAACTTGCAAGAACGCATTTTAAATAAAAAATAAGAATCACAAAACGCACTACTGCTCATTATAACTTATTTTTCAAATGGTTTAAAATGACAATTGAGACCTCTCTGTTAAGCATCAGTCTGTATTCTGAACACCCAGTGTCATAAAGCTTTGTCACTGCTTCAGAACACAGGCTGGGGCAAGACAAGCTGTAGTGTGGGCTGGAAGGCCAGTGTTCACAGTGTTCTGACATTTTGTGTCCAGCACCAGTCTTGGCTCAGATTAACTGAAGGAGACAAGCTGAGGTTGGACAGGTATTGTAGAAGAAGCAGCTCCATGGAAAAAGCGGCAAAGCTCTTTTCAAATTGTGCCTTTGTTGTGCAATGTTTAAAAAAAGTAAGGCAATAGGAAATGTCCTTTATAAATGATTTATTTTCTAATTTGCTGTTAGGGTCAACTTGGATTTGTTTTCAGATTTTTATAAGTATGTAGTTTTTAAAACTGACCAGAAAGTAAATAATTTCACAGCTAAGCCAAATCAATTCTGGAATTTGGATTTAAATAGATAGCCTATGCAGTATTATTACCTCATACTAAAATGTCTCTTTCACTAAATCTGGGCTGCAGGTTTGTTTCCCCAAACAAGTATGTTTTCTAGTTATCCTGAAAGTGCTTTGGTTTTGGGAATCAGTATTTCCAAGTAATATAAAGGGTTCATTTGGCTGCACCTGTAGCCTTATATTGCATGATTCTTCTGACTGTAAGCTATGCAGTTGTGCAAGCACTTCCATGGGAATTGAGGAGGACTGGTATTTGTAGTGAAGTTAGGTCCTTAGTTGACACTGTGTAAGGTATAACATCATCATGTTTGTTTTAAAAAGGAGTTAAGTCAAATATTGGTTTCTGTTAAGACTGAAATATAAAAGATAACACTGCAGACATGGCTTTTACCAATTCCCTTTTTCTTCCACAAAATGTTATGGTAACTGATCTTGCCTCTTGCTGCAAATACTGATTTCTCTACAGTCACATAAGCACGTTCTGTTCTTAGAATATAAATTCTGACTTTACACTTTGTGCCAAATAGAGCCTTCTGTGCTTTGCTATAATTATATGTTAGTCTGTTGTGAAGACCTGTGCTACTGTCTTTCCTGTGCTACTGCCTTTCACCTAAAGTCTTACTCTGACTGCAGTATCGCTCAAAAGTTTAGTCTGCTCTTTGGCATTTGAAAGCTATAGGAGTTGCAAATACACCAGCCACTGGAGGGCATCAGGTTGTAACAGCATTATGCTTTGCAGCTTGAATTGCTCTTTTAACAGGGCAAGGTTGCAAATCACAGCATTGAGAGTTTGTGGTGCTTCCAGACTGTGACCTCGTAATAACATTGTACTATTGACTTCCTCAGCCTGAGTAACAGAAAAGAGGCTGTTGCCAGAACTGATTCCCAGTCTTCAGCAGTGTAACAAAGTGTCGTACAAATCCTGCCTGTCTCTACAGTATTTCTCTGTCATACTAGCTATGTGTGGGAAAGGGAAGGGGAGTTTGGGGGAAGAGACTGCATGTGGTGCTGGCACCTTCTTGCTCATTTCTGAGTTGCTGTGAAAGGAAGGTGAAAGAGAAATCTGCTGCCCTCTGGAGCAAACCAGCATCTTTCGCCAGTTGCTGAAATGGCTGGAGGCTGTTCCCAGTGATTTTTAAGGAGAGAGGAGAAGGAGGTGACTGTTTGGCAGACCTGGTGGTTCACTGGTCTTGGCAAGTGATGTCTCTGGGAATGGGGAAGGAGTGCTAGGTGATGTTTCTTGCAGGAAGAGGCGAGACTTGCATTGCTCCTTCTCAGTGCTGGGGTGGTTTGCTGCAGTTTTCTTCAGAAGATCTTGGGGAAGTGGCCAAAGGAGCCATGAGACTCATGGGTAAGAATTTCTGAATATTTAGGTAGATGAAGAACTGAAGGGAACCATAACCGTTGCTCTCATGTTGTGAGGAGGGAGAGAATAGGGGAGAGGTGCAGAGAAACAGTGGGAGAAAATTGGGTGCTGGAGAGAGAAACTTCCGTGAGGCTGTCTCTGGGTTTCAGAGTCCTGTCTGTAAGGCTTTCCTTGTGAGGTGTCCTCTTAATACAAGGTGGGGAGCAGAAAATCCAGGCTGTAGGAAGTGGCTTTGATGGGAACTACAGGGGTAAAGCTGAAGAGAGGTTACATTAGAACCGATATCAAATAGTTTTGCAGAGTTGAGGTGTACTATGACCAAAACCTACTTATGTGTGTGGTGTGAGTACATGCAATGATCAAATATTTGTAGATTTGTTAGCCTAACAAATCTTTAGCCCCATGATTTCTTATTTGATGCTTTGAGGAGTTTATATTTCAAATGACAAATGAGGTAACAGGGGGACTTGAGTTATCTACAATGTAAAATTGGCTAGGCCAGTAGTGAAAATCTGCACAATTAAGGGCAGGAACATATCAGTGGAGTAAGTGAAAGTGGCCAGAAGCTTAGTAACTTATTAAAAAATACTCAATTACTAACTTCAGTCCTGGAAAGATTTATCAGTCTCTTTACTATAAGAACTGGAGAACAAATGCAATTTTGCTGAGCTGGGTAACGGCCCATCTGCCAGCTCCTCCTCTTCACCAGTTTAGCTAAGCAAGACTGAATGTACTAATAGCCTTAAAAAGTCTTCCATAAATGACTGTTTTAAATGCAAGATGTAAAGATGTTTACGATAACATAAAGAAAGCCAAGGCTTCCAGATATATTTAAAAGTTTTTAAAACAAGTACTGAGATTTGATAGTCTTGATGTCACTCGTTGCTTAGCATAGCAATATGGAAGCTTATCTTGTAGCAGATTTCATGTACCTCATCACTTAACTCGAGTCCATGAGGATCTTGGCAGAACATTTAATTCAGTATCCTTTTCCTGGAGTGTGAATTTGACAGCGAATGTATCCTCAGATCTCTTACATATTTTATATTTACGTCTTGTAAGCTGTTTTCTTTTACACATGGTGTTCAGGGTTTTTTTCTTGAATAAAACGTATTTCCTTTTCTCCCCTCTTTGCATGAAGACAATGCAGGGAATGGAAACTATTAATATTGTCCTGCAAAGGTCTGCAATATATGCATAGTGCAAAATATTCAGGTTTTACTGATCTATAACAAATTCCTGATATCTATCTGAGTGCTGACACTCAGTGTTTATTTAATTTGTTTAGAAAGAAGACTGTGCCGTAAGTGGAAATAATTTTATGGCACTCTCCCAGCTAATTATTGCTCTGGTCCACTCTTCTTCATATATGAGCCTTTTGAGACACTTGTGATCATTCTAGTGGTTGTTCTTTGATATCAGTTGTCAGTTATTTGAGGCTTCCTTGCATGCATATGTGTCTGTGATGCCTGCTGCCTTTTACTGCACTGGGTCCCAATCTTCTCCTAAGCAAGCTTTGCTTGAGAAAATCAGCAACATGCTATACTTCATTCCTTAAATCCTGGGTTTTTTTTGTCCCAGTAGCTACAAACTCTTATCTCGCAGTAAGTAGAGTGTCACACAGCTTGGTGGTTAGCTCTGTGGTTGCTTCCAGAAGTGCTGGCACTATGCTAACTCTTTTGGCTGCAACTTTGGTGTTTCTGCCCTGTTTTCTCTGGAAGTCCTGTTTTCAGACTCACAGAGATGTAATCTGGTCCTGCCTGGGTGGATGCAGCCGAGGCCAAATACTGCTTGCTGGTTTGGGCTTTGCCTGAACCTTAGGAGCAGAAGGTCAGTGTCCTGCCTGTTGGGGACAACTGTTGTGCTGCTCAGCAGGGCTGGCCTTTGAGCTGCAATTGTGCAAAAGCAGGAGCTGTTAATGGGGAAAAGCAGGGGAGGCTTGGGAAATGAGAATGCTGACAAAGGACAGCAATAGCGTAATGCTTTGCAGAGCAGGCATACAAAATAAAGAAGTCAAATGCAAGATGGAATTAGACTTTGATTTCCTTTTCCTGTTAGTGAAGGACTGATAAAAAATAAAGTCTTCCCTGAAAGAGAAAAGAAACAGATTCTTTTGCCATGAAATTTTTTAAATACTTGATCATTTTCCTCCAGGAACTGCCTGTTGTGCGTGCATTCTTTTAACACATTGCCTGGCTAATTTTTATAATTGCAATTATAGCAAACTCTTTTTTGGGAAAGTTTGCCTGTGGTTTGAGTCCAGGTCTCTCCTAACTTTCAACCTGGTGTTGCAGCTTCTGGGTTTGTGGTAGAACAACAGAGCTCTCCACTTTGCAGCTGGGACCTGACTGTGCCCCAGCTGTACATGGAACTGAACTCTTTTCTCCCTACCTTTAAACCTCATCTTCTCAAAGGGGAGCTCCTGCCCTGAGGAAAGTGCTCTGAATGGGAAGGGATTGAAGACTGTAAACATGGTTTAAACTTAAACAGGGGAAGTTCAGGTTAGATATAAGGAAGAAGTTCTTCACTTTGAAGGTGGTGAGGCACTGGAAAAAGCTGCCCAAAGAAGTGGTGAATGCTCCATCACTGGCAGTGTTCAGGGCCAGGTTGGACAGAGCCTTGGGTGACATGGTCCAATATGAAGTGTCCCTGTCCATGGCAGGGGAGGTGGAACTAGATGATCTTAAGGTCCTTTCCAACCCTAATCATTCTATGGCAGTGGCAAGAATAGCAAAGTGCAAGAGAAGATGAAGCAAGTCACTGCAGGATGGGCTGGGATGGATGGCAGCTCTGGGAAAGGCTGGCAGGGAGAAAGAAGACACAAAAGGACTGCAATGCAGATGGACCATGAGCAGAAGGTTTTAGTTGGTCCCTCTGTGTTGCTGGCCTAATTTCACAGGAACCCATCTAAAATTTATATCCTGCAAAAGCTGCACTAGACCCTACCTGTAGCTGTGGCTGCTGGTTTTACATGATCACTTTAAGACAGCTACGCCATTTCCAGGATGGTGGTGTTCATTCTTTAGGTACCAGCAATCTTGGCGAAGAAGCCGTTTTTGGGCAGATGATTGAAATGGGCTTCATTGTATCCCAGTATTACCTGGGATGTGACACTACGAGCTAGCATTTGAAACTTCAGAATTGTGCAATGTTGTGCTTTATTTGTGCAGCTCACTGCTGATCAGATAAAATATTTAGTGGCACTTAGTGGTGTATGCATCATTTGCTACAAAAGTACTGAGAGGTTTTTTAGTGTGTGTAAGTCAAATTCCTTGGGTTAGAGCCATAAAGAGCCAGCATTGCCAGGATCATTTATTGTGATGCATAACCTTGAACCAAGACCTTGAAGTTTCCTATGAGGAGGATGTTGTGGTCCTCATTCATAGTGGCGAGAAGGTCAGTGAGAGATGCTAAGGGAGGCTGGGGGTGTCTGTGTTAAATTACGTTCCCAGCCTTTGATTTTGTCTTGGAGTTAGTCCTCTCTGAGAACAGAAGCAGAGGAAACTGTCACACAGTATGAAATAGCCTGATGGTCTCTTAAGCATTTAGTTAGTAAAATGTCATACCCAGGTTCAACTCTGTCTTTGACCAGGGGAATTCAAGCCAACATCTCCACTCTCTGCATGTTTATGCAGACGTTCAGCATAGCCTCCAGGTATTTGCTTGCTCTCTCAGGTGAGGAGCAGGTTTTCTCTCCCTGGCTCTGGCTCATTCTCTTGGTGAATGGGGGATGAGAGATTAAACTGCCTGAAGAGCAGAAACTCATCTGTTTTCTGGATGGGTGTAGTCATCACTGGGCTACTGTGTGAACAGTGACAGTAACTGAAAGACTGCCTTGCTTTCAGCAGGACCAGAGATGGCTGCTGCAGCCTGTGGTCATGTGCCCTTCCAGTGCACTTGCTGGGTCTGGTTCTTTAGGCATGGGGAGTGATGCTTCTTCAAGGGCTGCCTGGGACTGTGTGAGACTCTGTATCACTTGGAATACAAAATGTAAGAACATACAAGACTTCAAAAGTGAAAACTTGGGTTATGAGACCATGCTTTTCATCTTCGGGCTCTGCATCAGTCTTGCTATGGGATGCCTGAGGCTGCTTTTGCCCCCAGCAGTATGATTGGACCATGTTCCCACCCTGAGAGATGCTAGCACTTGTCAGAGGGGTTGGGGACACTAATAGGTTTCACTTTCTGCTTTTATTCTGACCCTGCAAATCTGTTTCTACTCAAGTGCTATTCTAGGTGTGGCAGCTTTTTTTTGTAGAGCTCACCTCTGAGTAAGGTGCCTGGAGCTCTGCTGAAGGCAAAAAGTGTAAGCCAAGTAAAAGCTATCTTCCCCTTCTCTTCCTGCATCTCTGTCCAGAGAGAGCAAGAAAAAATTGCTTTCAAGTGTCATTGGATAACACGTTTTTTGGAAAAGCTTGTTCTTCATTTGTTACGGAAGTGGGGACTTAGTGTGATGAATCAAGATTCCACCCCAACTTTCTGAGCAATTCATCTACACTGGTTTGCCTGCAGATTCAATACGCTCAGATGTAGTTGATCAGCCATTTCCATACTGAAGTTATACTCTGCTTGCAGGCTGGCTTTGCTTGGAGGACTACAAAATTTCATGCACTTGAGTTTTCCCAGCACAACGGTTACATCAAGCCAGCTGATCTGCAGACTGTGCCTCACTAAGAGAAAGGCAGGAGGCAAGTTTCTGAAGTTGTGTGTTACTGGCTGTCTATTAGGTATAAAAATAGATGGGTCTACATCTTGGACGAGCCTGGTGGGATTTGTGGCACTATCTAATTTTTCTTGCTCTCCCTGTAAACTGAAATTATACCTAAATCCGCTCATCCCTGAACACGTAGGGCTTCTCAATATCTACATATGCCATGGGTGCTTCAGGCTTATCTCTGCTTAGAAAAAATGGCTGCTAGATTAGGAATGGCTCGTTCTGAAGTTTCTGACCCAAGTTGTAAAAGAACAGTAAAAAAATCCCACCACCACCTGCATGATGAGTTTGTAGTATGTCCAAGAAGGAGGTGCAAGTCCAGAGAACTGAACTGTCACAAGCTCTTGCCACATCTATCTATGAAGCTGTCAACTAAAGCATCTTCAGGGGGCTGATAAGATAATAACATATCGAAAGCATAAGGCTCATGCTTCAGAGTGTAATTTGCTCACCAGGCACTGAAGAACTTACCCATCTGGAAGGTTATTCTGCAACTGTGCGTTATAGGGATATTACAATTTTATGCCTTACAAAGTAGCATTTTCTTAGGCACTTATTTTTATAAGTTATGTTTGAAACAAGCCAGGTATGGTTTTTTCCAAAGCTGCAGAGATTCAGAGGCTGCAGAGTGTGGGTGTTAAATTCAGCACAGGTAGGCATATTGGTATTTGCAATTCTTGTTCCATTTCCTAATGCACAAGATCAGTATGTCAACTACGTTATTGCTTCAGTAAAGCAGAACAGCTGCCACTAGAGGGTGGTATTAATACAGAGAGAAAAAAGTAATTTTGGACGCTGCCTCTCTCCAGGCTGAAATAATATATACTTTCCTACACATTTATATACGTTGACTGATTTTATTTCTCTAGTTGGATTTGTCTGAGTCTTGTTGGCTTTTTTCCCCATCGAGCAATTTACACAGTTCTGTTTCAGCTGTAAACAGCAATAGCAAGTATCTAGTTTCATACCTTGATGTATATATGAATATTAAAATGATGTTGTTTCATCTTCTTTGTGAGGAACTTTTTGATTGAATTGACAAAAACTGAAACCCAAAGCAAACCTGTGAAAAAGCTTTTATGATTTTTCTGTTGAAAACCACCCGTTCACTTAAAATTGCATTGCATTTTAGAAGAGATGGGGTGGGGGTTTTCCTTCCTCCTTTCTTATTTTTTCTTCCTAAACGGTGGGAGAACTAAATCATTTTTTTGCCAAGGCAGTGCAGTATGACTGAATGACTGTTAAAGTCCATTTAGGGAGCATCAGGCTAAGGTTTAAGCCTAAAGGAAAGAAAGAGGGTTTTGATAGTCTAAGGTAGGCAGAGCTACTGTGGTATATGGTATAACAGTGTGTGTGTGTGTATATCTCTATATAGATCTGTATGCATGGTATAACCATATGTTATATGGTTGAACTGTACTAGCTAAAGTATGGTTATACCATAGTAACTCTGAGCAGTGGAGGCCGAGGTGCAGACGTGGCACTGCAGGGGCTGGGTGGCTCAGGCACTAGGGCTGATGTTGCTGAGCTGCTTTGTGTCACCACAAGCCCCATGAGATGCTGCTGGGAGTCCTCATGGGGGGAAGGCTTCCTTTAGGTGTTGAGTTTGGGGAGTTTTGTCAATGCTGCAGCCTGCGTCAACCCCAAGGAGAACCCGTAGAAGGCAGACAAGTGGTGAGAGAAACAAAGTGGAGGGGATACAAGACCCAAAGCGGCAGCAGGGACCTCACTCTTTCCCACCTGTCCTCCAAGAGGAGAACAAGCTGGTTTCATGGCACTTTCAGCATGACTGATGCACACAGGGTGGACCTGAAGCAGTCAGCAGGGATGTGGGCCTGCTGTAACCAGGAGCCGAGTGAGGATGGCACCCCTGGGCCACAGGAGTGCCCCCAAACCCCTGAATAATCCCCACCACAAACTGCTCCAAACCTGCTACATCCTTCTCTGCTTACGGCCAAGCCTGTGCATAAGCCATGCTTCACCTTTTGCCCCCAGGCAGGGTAAAAACCCAGTAATAATTGTATTTATTTTTCCTTCTTCCCTGTTGGGAGATAGCTGGATAAAAAACATTATCTAGCTGTGAACTCTGGGGCTTTGATGTGATCTGAAAAACATCAGTGTGAGTTTCCCCTGTTGCTGTTTAACTTCACCACAGACATCTGCCTGGCCTGAGCTGGAGTATTAAAGTGACGGTCGCATGGGTTTTGGTGGTGCACAGTAAACACGTTCTTTTGACATGACGTTGAAATCGTGGCTCTTCAGGGGACAGGACAGTGCCTTTGAACTGATACTGCGACTGCATGCGTGGAATGCAAATGCAAGCGTCCAAAGCCACCCTGTAGTGTGCTGGTTTAATAACGCAGATTTTCAGTTACTCATTGGGAAGATGAAATTTTTCTACTTGCATTTAATCTTAGCATGATAAATCACTTTGAAGGGGGGAAGAAACAGTAAAATGCATGAAATGACTGCTTGGGTAATGAGATGGACTTGAGTTTGAAGAGCCAGTGGTGGTGGTGAGCTTGGTTGGCAGTGTGGTGCTGGGAAACATGGAAGAAAGTTGGATTAAATCACAAAGATGTGTTGGGGTGGGACCAGCTGCAGGGCAGAGCTGAGCTCCCAGCCATGGTGGTGGCTCCTCCTCGTTGGCACGTAGGCCACTGTGCGTGTGGTTCAAAACTAACAATGTTCAGCTGGTTACTATGGCAATGGTGTAGCACGAGTTGTCATGGTGATGGAGTGGAAATTTTCATCATGTTCCTGCAGGAGGGTGATGGATACCATTTTGGGTGGCTCTGGACTTGACCATTCACCTAGTATCTTTTGGCTTGGTAGAAACGCTTGCACCCGCTGCAGTCAGTGAACATCCCTCATCTTCCAGTACCATTACCTGGTTTTCTGAATTCTGATGCTAAATTTTGCTTTTACATTTAGAAAGTTAAGAACAGCTCTGGTAAGCCATCAATTGCTAAGCCTAACCTAGTTATGTGCACTATTATACAAGGTGTATTAATAAAACATGCTTCTGCTAGTGAGGCTGCTTCCAGACACTTCCTTAATCTTGTGCGTGCTCTTCACCTCTGTGTCTGCCCATAATATGATCCAATGAGCCATTAGATGCCCGTTTGAAAAAATAATTTAAACTGATCTGGAGTAAATTTGCTTCAAATAGCCCTTTACAATGCAGAAAAATGTATGTTCTGCCTTGGAAATGGATCTTTTTGTTGCATTTTTATTTAAATTGCCTTTGCTTTCTCTTCCTTCTTGAGCTTTCAAAGCAACAGTCTTCTTCCCTTACTCATGAGCTATGCATCAGTTCCTCCTTGTCAGGGTTTTTTCATATAGGTCATCAACAGGACAACTGTCTGTTGTTTACATGTACACTGTATGTAAATATATATATATATATATATATACACTGTATGTAAATTATACTGCTTTCAGTGGTTCTTTCCTTAGAAGAGCTGGTGTAACTCCTATTTTACCCCTATAGAAACCAAAAGCAAATACTGACCAGCTTGTTTTGGTTGTTTTCCATTATGTAAGAAACTAAATTCCTAGAGTGCAGATATATTCAACAATTTAGTTTTGTAAGGATAAAAGTCTCATATTCAGCTTAGCTCCAGCTAATGGATGTTTTTAAAAAACAAAACATTCTGCTCATAATCTACTTTTTAAAGTCCCAAACCCCTTCATTACATATGAGTTTTTGTGCTAAATCATACACCTCAAAACAAAGTCCAAAAAATAGCATTTGTGGTGTTTTGTAAGAAGGTGTATACACTGCTTTCAGAAACTGCCATTTGCAGGCACCAGGGAGTCCAGGAAATGGTAAAATATGAATCTGGGGTGTACAACATCATAGCACTGGTATTTCATAAGTGTCTTCAGTGTTTGATTTTGTCCTGCGCTTTTTAGCAGGTAAATTTGGGGTGTGCCAGCGGAACTGTATTTATTGCCGGGGAGTGCAGGAGCAATATTGGCTCAGAAGCATCTTTGGATTTGGACCTCGCAATGCTGCATTGGAATGTGGGTTATTTTCGAGGCTGTGTAGCTTTGGATTTAGGAAAGTAATCACAGTGATATGTTTTTAAGTCCTCTTTGCTTTAAAAAGCTCTGATTGCTGTGTGCTTCACCATATGACTAATGTGAGGCACTCCTGTCAGCTACACGTGCTGCAGCGCTTGCTCTAGTTCCTCTAAGTGAAGTCTGGCTCTTACAGCACCACTATTGACATCTACAAAATACAGTTTCTTTTACTTTTTTCCTTGCTCATAGCTTTATGATTACCCTCATAAATGACGTTAAACTCATTGACCTAAGACACCAAGTTTTCAGATATTCACTGAGCTGTGCGCTTCCCATGGACTAATTCAAGCAAAAACTTGCAGCCCCTGGGTGAGGTAAGCTCTCAGCTGGAAGTTGTTGGGAAGCAGAGAGGTGCCCACTGTGCGCTGGTCTCGTTTTTCCAAAGTTTCCTGGTTGTATCCAGGGTTCCCTGTTAGAGATGAGGTACAGAGCTACATGGACCTGTAGTCAAACCTGGTGCAGCCCTTCTCGGCTGGCTTCTTAACACAGACTTCCCAGAGCCACTAGTTTTACAAGAAGCTGTGTAAACTATTGGGAAAATGTTCCTCCATCTCATTAAAGATGTGACTGCATTCATTTTCCTGCCACTTGCTGCTTTTCATACAAAATACTCTGTGCTTTTACTTGCTTGAATCTTTCAAGTGCTGGGCTTAAATCCAGAGTCTCCTTGGGTTGTCCTGTCAACACAAAAACATAATCGCAAGGTGGGAGGCCTGAGCAGTGCCCATCTTGTCGTCCAGGTGTTGCATCAGCTCTGGAAGCCATTCAAAACCTTCCCCGGTAGTCCCTGCTCTCTGCTACAATCTCCTCAGTCCACTTTTGTTTGGGTTAATGCAAGTTTGCGGTCACAGGGTGATTACAAATAAATGAAGTACAAAAGACTTCATAGGATCTTTATTTGCATATTTGTTCAGGCATAAACTGCAATGTGAATCCAGCTGGGTCCCCGATCGGGTGACGCCAGTGAATGAAGATTTGTAAACTGCATTATTGTTCTGCAGGTATATTATTGTGCATGATTTTGGCAAGTGACCTCAAGAAATCTTGTACCACAGTGATTGCATTTTCTAGCTTATCAGTCTTCCTGATGATAAAAGATAACTGCCTTTTGAAATTGTGAATAACTGGTGTTGCACTGGTATTGATTTGAAGACTTATGTCCAGACTCATCAGTGCTCCTTTCCAAATGAAAGACACAATATCTGTCACTGTATTTTGAGACAGGTGGATTTAATTGTGTTCATCTGCCAAAAGACTTTAAATCTCATCAAGATGAAGGATACTGTTTGAAGTCATGCTAATAACTTCTTACAGCGGAGGCTGCTTACAGGATTAGAGGGTGCGCAAGCCTCCAAGTGAGTAAATTTGGGGTTTATGAGCACTGAGGGAACACTTCAGTTATGTTAAACTAACTCAGACACAGTCGCAACCTTCATCTTTTGGGAAAGTGTTTATTTACAGGGACAGCATTGCTTCAGAAAGTTGTTCTCTTGCTAGAAGAACGGTTTATGAAATTGCTGCAAATATTTTAATAGGAAACTCTGATGAGTGAACATTTGCCCTAGAAATTTTTCTAAGATGTTCAACAAACTATTACAGTTGTAGATGAGTGGAGTCATCTAATACTCCTCTGATACATATATCACTGCTTCTTTACGTGTTGAGGAGTGTTGATGAGATGTTGCTGCAGGCTGAAAAGAACTATCAAAAGAAACTGGTATTGTGACCCAATCTTTTTCCTTCTGTGAAGAACATCAAGCAGCAGATGTCAGGTTCTTGATGCTCTGCCATGAATGTACTGCACAATGCTGCTTGCTAAAATGTAAAGAAAGTTCACATGAAGGTAACTGGGCTGCTCATGAACTCGTTTTGATGGTGGGAAACATCAAAGAGTTCAGCTTGTGACATGGAGGCTTTCAGCCTTCCTAAATGTTAAATAAATGTATATCCATAAACCACTCAAGGAGTGTTATCTCTATTTGATGGGTCTTCTGCCTGAGGAAAGATGTTAGGAAACTTTGGCAAAGCCTTGCGAGTCCTGTCCTCCAGGTTTGGGATAGGGCTGTGAGACCGGTTTGTGTATGTGTGTGTTCATGTGCGTGTGTAATGGAGAAACTGAGAACTATCGATCTTATCCTTGCAGAGATCTGAAAGTAATTGCACAATAAATGGGAGAAGTGAAATATGATGTTTCAGAAATTTAATCAAGTAGCTTCTTATATATATATACACATATATATGGGCATTATTTCTCTCTAAGAAGAACTCCAAGGTCTCACAAAGGGACATTTAATGTTAACAGATACATTTAAAAGAAAGTAGTGTCAATACGGTAATGTTTGTGAAAAGTCAGTGGCTGCAGGACATTTACAAACCATAAATGATTAAGAGCTGGAGTTTAAAAGACCACAGGTTTTCATCCCTTCTCGTGGTGTTTGCAAACTGAAGTAACTAGGTAGGAAGGAGCTTTAGGCTGAGTCTCTTGAGTTTGGGGTAAGACTTGCCACTAATAAGACTGTTATGAAAACCTCAATTTATATGACTCATGTTTCACTGGATGAATTCTCCTCGGGGTCCTGATGAACAGAGGGCAGCATGTGCTGCTGGAGGAAGGGAGATCAGTTGTGTTTCAGTGTCCTCAGATCACTGAGCTGAACTCCCTAAATAAAACATGCAGCTGCTAATTTTTCATGTCTCTCTCAGATAGAAGCTCTCAGTCTGACGGCTTTTACTCTGCACTCTTTAATGTTACTATTTTAATAGCAATATTTGCCCACTAGCACCCTGGCTTGGAGCTTGGAGTTTCCCTCTGTGCCTCAGGGGCTTTCTCTGCATAAGGGAGCCAAGACCCCAAAGCTGTTTGCCAGAAGTGACCTGTGATGTTCCTGGAAGTTGTTGTCCCATCAGGATGCTGCTTTGTGAAACCCAGGATATTTCCTGAAGATCTACTTCTTAGCAATATTTCATTCTAGAAAGAGCAAAAAAAAAAAAAATTCATGTATTTTGGTTATATTATAGCAGAATGGTTTTAGATAAGATGTTGCAATAAAAATAAATAATTCTATGAGGATGAAAAAATGCAGCAAAGCATTTCAATAAAAGTATTTCAAAAAATCACTTAGGAACAATTTACAGAGATTCTTTTGTCCATTTTTATTATGGAAAATATATTTAAGCTTGTAGAATTTGCTGTGAAAGGGAAAATCCTGTTACAAGCCAGCTTTGTTTTCTCTCTCTGTGCTGCTTCATTTTGTTTTATGTCTTGTATTAACGAGATGTTGTTCAGCTGTGCAAGAAATTATGTTTTCTCAGTTTGTGTCTGACCTTTTGATTGCTTAAACTTATTTGCTATATGATATCTTTACAGTCCAGCCTTCTGTAATTTATAACTTATGTATACTTCATAAAGATGTAATGTCCAGTTAATATCTAATATATAGAATGACAGATGCAGCTGACTCTAGTTCTTGAGTCTCTTAAAGGACTGCGGGACTGACTGACTTCGTATTTAAGTATAAAAAAGAGGGTGTCACTTGAGAAATAAGAAGTCAAATTTAAACAGAAGCTACACAAGGGCTGTTTGACAGTTTGGTTTAGGCATTTCGGAGGGTTTTTCCCTTATAAGAATCCAAATGGTGTATTTTGGAACTCAAGCCAATAGAGTACATCCTATGTTTTTAGATAGGTTAACTCGCTGGTGGCTGGGCTCTTGCTTGAGGGCTGCGGGCCAAACGCCAGCTTTCCCACCATGAAAAGTGCGTTCAGCTCTCCTTAAGAGTTAAACCTTACAGAAAACCTGTACAAATTGTGAGTGACTGTTACGAATTGAGCCATGGATTTTTAATATTTGTGTACTCTGAGGTACAAAGTAGAACTTGCAATAAATTGCTTTATATTTCATACTCTGAGGAGCGCATACAATGATACAGAACGGGAGCTGAAGTTTCCAAAGGGCTCTCTGCTTTGGATTAGACAGTTTTACAAATAATCATCCTGGAGACAGGTTTGTACCAAATCTCTGTGTGAGAGAATAATGTGGTGGTGCCTTTCATTGTGGGTCCGTACCTGATGTCTTGCCTTCTGCCTGGTCAAGACCTCTTGCATGGTCTTGGTGGCCCACTGCAGTGTGAGCTGTCGCTCCTGCCTTCAACAGCAAGGTAATAACCACACATAACATAAACACACTTGTGTTGGGTAGGAAGCTTGATAGGAGTTGAAGCATCACTTTCCACCTGAATTACAGTGATTTCATTTCATCTTTCCCTTACTGATCTTCTGGGTGTTGAGACATCAGGGAAAACAGCGCTTGAAGTGTCCTGCAACTTCTGCAGCTTGTGCTGCTTCCTTCCCTCAGTCCTGGCAGAGATGAGGCCCTGCTGCTTCCTGGCATATTGGATTCAAAAAAATAAATTGGACCTGGTTCATACCTCTTTGGTTTCATCTTTTGCCAAAAAAATGGAAACCTCTGTATAAATGGGTGCATTGCCCCAGACAAACCCAGCGGCTTTCGTCAGAGATTTTGTTTAACCTTTCATAGGAACTGGAATAGTTCCATTGGAAGGAAATGCTGAGAGGTCAGCAGTAAACTAGAAATGTGGTCACAAAACTCGTCAGGGCTCCTGCAGCATCAGATGCCACAGCAGAAACAGCAAGTGGGAGCCTGCGGCTTGCGCAAGAACTGCCTGCTGGAAGTGACGGCTGCCGCGGAAAGCTGGACCAGGCATTGCCCAGTGCTGTGGCATTTGGACAGTTTGCCTTTCGTTTTACCCCCAGGTGATGGGTGAGGCTGGTGGCAGGCAAGAGGGAGGGCACGGATGGGCATCCAGACATGACTCTGCCGAGGTGCCATTCTACACATAGTGGCTTTCTGATATTGGTGTCCCAAGTGCCTGTGTCTCTTGGAAAGTGAAAGATTTTGGCTACAAGCTTACTGTTTTGGGCTACCACGTTAGAAAGCAGCTTCCCCCCACCCTTGCCATACCCCTTGCTGTCCTTTGATTTTCCTTGAGAAGAGGTGTGGAAATTAAGCAGGTAAAATCCTAAAGCTCAGAGGAATAAACCAGTATATACAAAGGGATGACTTTCTCAGTCTTTGGTTTTACCAGCTGAAAGGAATGTTTCTTGGTCTCAGTGCATCTTTCATGCAGATACGTTTTGGTTCTTTTAATTTCTGAATTGATATTTGTACTCATTGAAGTACTTCATTTCTTTTGTGCAGATAACTGGACCTTATCCTGTGAGTTACAGCTTATATTGACCTCTCCCTCTCTCTTAACATTTTCTCTGAGGAGAAGCAGAGCTGCTAAAAATAGTAGGGCAGGCAGCAGCAGCAATGCTGTAACTTGCCCAAAGTGGTGAACGCTCCATTCCTGGCAGTGTTCAAGTCAGGTTGGACATGATCTAGTGCGAGGTGTCCCTGCCCATGGCAGGGGGGTTGGAACTTGATGATCTTAAGGTCTTTTCCAACCCAAACCATTCTATCATTCTATGATTCTATGATTCTATGACCGAGGTAGCGCTGCCATCAGGCTCAGCTGGCATCTGGCGCTGCTATGGAATGTGAGGCCTGAGCAGGACTCTTTATTTTTTCATTAAAAAAAAAAAAAAAAGATATATTGGAAAAAAAGTGATATTATCTGCAGGAATAGTGTTCCCATCAATTCTGTTTAACTAAGAATGAAAACTACAGTAAGCATAACTGAATTATTCTATGGCTAGTATGGCTAATAGAGCTGTGGCAAAACCGAGTTTACTTTACAGTAATAATAAATGTACCTGATACTGGAGATGGAACTTAATGCACACAAAAAATTGCATTTAAATACCTGAGCCTGCTGGTATGCCTCTAAAGTAAGAAAAAGTAAACCCAGCGAAACAGCAAACACCAAAACTGATGACTTGTAAACAGAAAATCAAGTTAATTCCATAGAGGTCAAACCAGAGACCCAATATTACAGTGCAGGTACAGAAGAAGCATAGGTTTCTAAACCTTGTAAATTAGCTGCTGCTTCACTGCACATATGCATTTTCATGTGCATACCTCATGGATGTACACAGATACAAATGGCATTTAGGCCTACATTACTTAAGAAATTATATAATTCCTGAACTACTACTGTTTGACAAAGTAAATGTTTCTCCCTTCCTGGCAGTGTTCAAGGCCACGTTGGATGGGGCTTTGAGCAACCTAGTCTAGCAGAAGGTGTCCCTGCCTGTGGAACTAGTTGATGTTTAAGGTCCCTGCCAACCCAAACCGTTCTGAGATTCTATGATAAAACAAGCCTTGTGGTGTGTATGGCAAGTCAAAAAAGTCTCGACACTAAGTCTGAAATTAAGTTTTGATGTGTTCTTGCAGGAGTGTTCAGGGAAAAATAAAGATCTGAGAAAACCATCCAAGTGAAATTCAGCTTAAACCTGTGAGTAGTGGCAGATGACCCTGTTGTGGTCGCCTTGGTGCTGGTTACCAGAGGTGCTGGTGTATTACCGTAATGGCAATTGATGAAAACATTGTAGGCAGGGAAAAACAATTAAAATGTGTTGCACTGTTTTATAGTTGTTTTGCAGTGCTCAGCAATTCTTACTCGAAGTTGTGAAGCATTTTAGGTGTTTTCCACCTTTAGCACACTTAAATTCACTACTCATGACCCAGGTAACAATCTCCATGTTAATGCTATTTCATTGCAATCAAAAAGCCCCTGCCAAAACCCCGACCATTTCAATGACTGTCTTACTCCCCGCCAGAGCAGCGCTGGGCTCAGCAGTTTTTCCCTCCTGGAGGGTAACATTCAAATAGACATAAATCACTGCTTTATGTTGTTTGGTCAGTGTTTATAGATGTCAGTGTACACTGCTGAAAATGCACATGGTGGATATGAAGGGAGAAATCAATGTGCTCCACGGAAATAAGAACAGACAGGGTTTGGTTTTGGTTTATCCACTCTGCTATACTGAATGCAGCTGCTATTGATTCAATCCCGCAAGTGTCTGACCTGCTTTGTGCAGCACGACTTGTCTGTGTTTTACAGATGAATTTGTTTCACCTTGTACTTTGTGCTCCTATTACATTACTGTGCTACCTGAAAAAACCCTCAACCAAATCAATGCCATTTGTTAACTACAAAAAGGAAACCCCAAACCTCCAACCCAAGGCTGCTCTCAGACGTCTGCGGTGACCAGTGTGGCTTGACCCTGCTGGGAGATGGCAGTGACACAACTCAGGATGCACCACCCCTGTGCAGACCTGGTCTCAAGCTCAGATGACTGCAGAGTTGGGCATGAAAATGGTATTTCTATATGTTTTTATTTGCAATCATTTGTATTGAGAAAGGTGAGAAGAAACCTGCTGACTGGTCCAATTCATCTGGACTGGTTTTATGTCATTTAATACTATTTAATCCCTCAGTCAGCATCAAATTCTGTGTGTTGCCTTCTAAGCCCCTGGGCCTGGTGGCTCTCGCTGTGTCTGTCACCTGAGAGAGGAGGTAAGGAAATACACTGCTCTTTTCTCCCTTCAGTGTGACTTAGTGCCACCACATGCGTTTTGTTCTCCCATCTGGCTGGGATGTCGCATCAGTTCTGTTTTCCAGGCTGTGGCACTGTGACAGAGAGAGAGAGTGGCTCCTCCGTATCGTAAGGATTCTGCTGCCATGGGCCCCCCTGCAAGAAAACTTGCTCACACTGGGTCTACTGGTGCCACCAGAGACCGGTGCTGTCTGCTGCATGATCTACAAATACCCTTGAGTAAAACAGAAAGCAAGGGAGTAGCTGCAATTACAGTGGCATGTCTAAACTAGTGAGTCACGAATGGTTTGGGTTAGAAGGGATCGTAAAGATCATCCAGTTCCAACCCCACTGCCATGGGCAGGGTTGCTTCACGTTAGACCAGGTTGCTCAAAGCCCCATCCAGCTTGGCCTTTTGAACACTGCCAAGGATGGTGCAGCCACAGCTTCTCTGGGCAACCTCTGCCAGTGTCTCACCACCTTCATAGTGAAGAATTTCTTCCTAATGTCTAATCTGTATCTCCCCTCAGTCAGTTTAAAGCCATTGCCCCTCATCCTATCACTACATGCCCTTGTAAAAAGTCCCTCTCCAGATTTCTTGTGGACTCTTTTAGGTTCTGGAAGGCTGATCTAAGGTCTCCCCTAAGCCTTCTCTTCTCCAGGCTGAACAAGCTTGGTTTGGGTTGTTTTTAACAGTAATCGAACTGGTTTAGCCAATTGGATTGTAAGATGCTGAACTGTTGATCTGTTTCGGGTTTCATATCATATATATATATGTATTTTTTTTCTCCCTTTGAAGACCAAGTTCATGAAAAAGCAATATTCCTACTTGCAGGAATGATATGTTCATTCTGTACCATCACTAGTTAATACTTAGGTCAGTCTCAGCTGTTCCCTATGTACCGGCACCATTCAGACTAACGCCAAGGCCTGTTCCATGGAGCAGCAATAACTGAGCCGAGAGGCTGTGGACCCTTCCAGGAGGGTAAGTCCCTGTGAGCCGCAGAGCAAGTATCAAACCATGCAGCTCTACCAAGGAGAGCTTAAACCTTGGGCTGATCCTCTGTGATTTCCTTACGTGGGCTGAGGAGGCGTTAGTGCAGGTCGGGGCAGTGCCGTGCTCCTGGAGCTGTGTGTGGCTTGAAGCGGTGGTTTTCAGTGGTGGCCTGGGAGCTGAACGCCCTGTGCCACTGCTGCTCATTTTCTGTTCAGTTGATGCGCTTTTCTCAGCAAAACAAGTCATCACCTCTTTGCTTTTCCGAGTGCCCGTGAACTCAGCCGTTCCCTAGTCACCTGCCAAAGCCTTTGGCTGTCTCCATGAGAACTGGACTTTTCTCCACTACAAAGCCTGGAAGCAAGCTAAGAAGTGAGCACAGCACAACAACACTGAAACTTAATGTTACACAACAGGAGGAGACCCCTGTTATTGTGTTTTCTTATTTATCTTAAAACAGATTAAAAGCCACCACAGAACCCTCTGTCCTCGCCAGTGTATGAGCTGACTGTGGAAACTGGGTTATGTGTCCTCCAGGCTGTGCAGAACCTTGAATGAGGAGTGACCTTTGCTGTCTCTTCCTGTGGGTCTTTGTCAGCTTTTGTGCAGTAGGGGACAAGAAGAAATACCCGAAGTAGGCCACTGGACACTGCCATACAAAAGCTGCCACCACAGGCTGATCGATGTGCCCACTGATGGACAGTTGTGTTGCAGCAGCTTCTCCGGGATGAAGAACAAAAGCCCTGCTCTGAGGTAGGGTAGCTGCTGTGCCTGCCCCACACTGACCCACCTGGCACTCATCCCCTTCTTCCTTCCGGGCAGATGGTGGTCCTCAACCACAGCCAGATGACCTTAACCCGGCCCCTAAGCAAGGACTAGAAATGTGTCTCCAAGTAGCTCTTCTCCCCCTAAACACATACAAGTTGGGCAATGTGGTGGGCTTGTCAGGGCAGCCGCAGTCCAAGCCCAGGAGACATCCTCGACAGTGTCTGATACACAGCTGGGTGTCTCTGGTGCAGTCATCAGCCCAACGCTCCCAGCCAGCTGTGGAGGTGTGTGCATTGCCATCAGTTCTGGGACATAAGCCCACTGAACATTACCTGTGGCACTCCCTCCCTCCCCAGTACGGTGGTACCCCTTCTGCTATGGGAAATGCCCCCATGTAGACTTCTTCATGCTTTTCACTTCGGGACCTTGTTTATAGTTTATAAAATGTGGAAGCAGGGGTGTTGTTTTCACCCTGTTATTCCCATGGGGAGCAGGAGGGTGGTAGTAGCCAACTGGGTGGCTGGGGAATCCCACAGCCAGTGTGAATGAGGTTGGCTGCCCTTGATGGGTGCTCAGGCAGAGCTGCATGAGGTTGGTGGCTCTTTTGGGATGGTCTTCAGGTATGGAGGGGCTTGAGTGAGCTTATGGGGATAGTGCTCTTTTAAGTTAGGTAGGAGTCTGTCTGGGAACGAGCATTCTTCAGGCTGAGTCACTGATGGGACCGGATGCAGGGTGGGGTGTGGGTAGCTGGGGATTGCCAATAGTGTTCCCTTTATGTGGAAGGTAGACTGGCAATCTGGGTTGTAATGTTGGAATACATGGCGATTTACCCAGCAAAACCATGCGCAAAGACAGAACTATCTTCTTTATTATAAAGATACACTATGAGGAACAAACCTGAATGTATACTGAAGCTTGTAATGGTACATGCCAAAAATGTACAGTACTATACATAAAAGTGCATTGTCACAACAGATTAACAGTACATTTCTCTTCCAGAACCGTGAAAATTCCATGTTTTTATTTGTTCTTCGAGAGTGGAAGGAATGCAATGGGAATGCAGCCATACACAAACAGGGAAGGATGCAATGGAAATGCAACAGTACAAGAGCAAGGCTAAAGCTCCTCTAAAATTTAAAGGCACTTTCACATGTACATACTACAGATGTACATTGACACAATTAGGTAACAGTCAACAAGCAGGAAGCTACCAGTACTGCAATTTATCAAACTTGACAGTAAAGGACAATACTGATTGGATTAGGTGTGCAGGAGTTACCCTTTAGTACGTCTGTAGTTGTAGCAGTCTTTCCTGTTACATATCCACTTACTATACTTTTAAGTATCTATAATAACCATCAAACTACACATTTAACTGTGTGAATGCACTAAGTGGATGCATTCACTAAATGCACTGTTTCTAATATTTTCTTTTGCTAAACAATTTCTAATATAAGCATTATGGAGTCCAGTACAGTTATTTAAACATACAAAATTCCCTATGCCATTTAAAGATACAGGTATCCATCTCAATTATGCTGGGTGTGTCAATTGAAAAACGCATGAGACTAAAACTGCATGTCAATGAAAGCTGAAATTCCAGTTTGTTCCACTGAGTCTAGTACATTGGGGAACTACTTCAAAACAGCTCTGGTCCAGACCAAGTGAACAGACCCTATAGCCCAGCATTGCGCTAGCCTAGCTTAGGCTCTTGCCCTAGTGTTAAGACCAGGCAGCCAAGGTGAGAAGACCAGAGGTTCACTGACCACTGCTGCATAGTCGCCGTGGTGGACTAAGACTTTGCCTCTAACCTACATGTGCATGAAGTCTGTGGCTGGTTTGAGAAGGGTTTGCAAATACTAGGAGCAGTTTGGGCCTCTGAAGCGGTTTGTGGGGTACTTCTCACACTTGGGGCGTCGTATTACCTATCTACAGGATGTAAACCAGAGCAGGAACAAGTTCCTCCTAAGTAACAACAGGAAATTACTCCTGTCACCTCAGTAATTAATTATGCCCATCAAATTTTATCACTACTCTTCTCCCAAACTCAACTGTTACGTACAGCTTTCAACAACAAGCCTTCAAGCTTTGCAACCATGAGATCTTAAAGAATACATGGGAAGACAAGTCTTACTTAAAGCCAGTTGTATTCCTATATGTGGACCACAATGGAACTTTTTTCCCCCATCTTCTTCAATGAAACTTACTTTATGAATTGGATGTTGGAAAATATATTATGGCTTACTGTCGCAATGTGCAAAACAGCTGTACATTTAGTCCACGCCTAACAAAGTCTAACAACAGAGTGCTAAGCAAAGTTGACAGCCGTCACTCACACAGATGGAAGGAAGGTACTGATTTCTGTCACTGAAAAAGAAAGGGGAAGGGGGGAAGTGGTTATGGAAACTTTAGTCAGCTTGAATCAGCTGCCTGTCCTGTGAGTGACCCTGCACTGCTGCAGGAGGAGGCCCCTCTTCAGAGAGTTCCCGTCTTGCTGCCGTCAGCATAACAGGGACATGCGCAGTGTTTGCGCTGGGCAAGGCAGCCAGTGTGGAGCTGGGTCAGCTCCAAACTCTGACTATTACCATTCAAATACTGTCTTTAATTGGACACTGAGCAATAAAGTCAACAGGAGACTCTGCCAAACTACCGTGCAGTTGATTGTTCCAATCACCTATCAGCCTGCACAATGGATCACCAGGTTCACATACTTCCCAGAGCCTGGCTTGCTCAACTATGGACTTTAAATGAATTCAGCTCTTGTGGAAAATGCAGTATCAGGGAATGAAGGTCTAGCTTTATGGGAAAGGTACACTATTACACAGGGCAGCAAAAGTAGTTTCTAGATGCAATCCTGGAGAAGTGTTTTAGCTGTGACCTGGTATGCTGCTTTTTACCAGTGAGGGCAATGTGATCTCCACATCATCTAGCACTTGTCTTTCGTGAGACCACCAACAAGACAGCTAAACTTGGTGCCAATTATACGAGTTGTGAGGGTTTGGCGGTGGGTTTGTTGGGTTTTTTTGCTGTGTCTTAAATAAGAAACGTGGCCTGAGATGACTTAGACATTCCACACAGACACTTAATCCTCACATGCTAGATTTCAGCTCTTACTAACCTGCTTGAGATTTGGTTTGGTGACCCGGAAGTGAGAGGTCCCACCTTCCCTGCCCACCCCCCCCCCCGGCCCCTAGTTTTGTGCAGGATCTGTTATTATATATCTATAGTAAGACTGTGAAGTATGGTACAATGTGGCAAGCTGTTTGTGATCCGTGTTGATTTTATTACAAATGGTGCAGCATCAAGTTTTCAAGTAAGTTTATGTTTGTTTTTTAAAATGATGCACAATTGTCCAGTTTTTCTTTTAATTGAAACCATACAAAATAAAAATGCCCATGTTAATGTAGCTAGTTTTCGACAATACATTCAAAAACACTGAAAAACAAAGCCTCTCCAGTTACAAACATGAACAAATGATGTTACGGAGCCCTGACTTCTATTGTTACTCCATCCCTTTCCCTAGCATATCCCAGCCAGGCACTGTGGGTGGCTGAGCTGTCTACATTGTGCAAGATTTGTCAGCTGGACCCTGGGAAGAAGGGGAAGGCCCTATGCTAGGATTTGTTTTTGGAAGAACAATAGGTTTTGGCCTAAGAGCAGGAGGTTTCAGCTGTACTCCCATTCTAGGGGCCACCATGGGCTTGAAAGTACTCATGGTGTCACTGGAAGAACTAGTGCTACGGCGGATCTGAGGCTCAGAGCTCCTCAGAACGACACTGTGGAGAGGGCTGAGCGACTCCGTGGAGGTGGCAGGGGTAGGGCTGTTCTTCACTTGTTCCAAGGTGTCCAACACAACATCAGGGGCGTGCTTGGCTGAGCTTTGCCGCTCCAGCTCACGGAGCTCGTTCAGTGCTGTATTCATTGTCTCTTCAATGTCCTGGGTCAGAGCACAGAGAGCAGCAGGTCATTCAAAATACTACTGAATGAAAAGCATCAGAGGAGCAAAAGGAGGGGGCGAAAAATGCATGAATTAAATTGCCAACCATCCTCTCTTTAATGAGTCTTATAGTGCTAAAACCAGTTTCCACCACATTTATTTGGAAGACGCTATGATTGTCAAGATGGCAGCTTTGGCTGGACATTACAAACATTTAATCTGTTTACATGAGAGAATCAAAAAATCAATTAAACCAAAACTTTAGGCCATTTTACGAACTGACTCTCAAGACAATGGGCATTCGCTTAGCAGTCTTTTTAACTGTGCAGATTTCTGGCATCTCCTGTGTATTGGCAGCGGCAGGGATTTTAGTCTATTTGGTCACTCTTCACTAACTGCTTCCATTGTCTAGTGCCTCAGGTGTTCAGGATCTGTACTCCCTCAAATGGATTCTAAAACCTGTTTTTGTAAGGAACTAAAGCTTGTGTGTCTATCAGCTCTTCTCTCCTCTTGTGTCTCTGAGTTAAATCTTAAGCAGAAAAAAATGCAAGATATTGTCCAGTGAGCTTACATAAGAAATAATTTTTTTCATCAGGATTTCTGGCACAAATGCTAAAAGAATGCACCAAGACACTAATTTACTACTTTTCAGTGGTACTGAGATACAGCTAAGCTTAAAATACTTGGTGTTTCCTGCTTGCTCACAGTGACTTTCACAGTTTTCTTTCTAACTGCCGAATGATCACAAGTCCAGGTGCATAAAAAAGTCAACAGCTTAAGCCAAACAGCACTCTATGTGGTTCTAAGAAAGTGAATAAATAACAGTAAAATATAACAGTAACAACATTTACACTTTCTAACTGTAATACATGGTTCATCTTTCTGACTCAAGCATGACAGTCCCTTCTATCCCTTGCTGGAAGCAGAGTTTGAAGGCAAGCATTACCAGTACATTAAATTTTAAAACACGAGTGCCAGTGTTATTGTAAAATACTTCTGCAATCATATCGTACCCTCAGGGTGCCCCTAGTAATCAAGTTATCCTACCTAGACAAAATGAGAGCAGTTATCTATTTGCTCAAGAGCTGTTACCAGCTCTGTACAGCAGAACAATTAGATGTTTGGGGTGCTCCCTGTTCCATCCTCCTCACCTCTTCACTGCCAGGAATGAGACGGGGGAGTGTTCACATGGGGATAAGATGGCCCATGATTTACGCAGGTGCAATGTCTCGCACATTATGTTCTTAGGCACAACCACAAGTATCAAATCAACATATAACATGAACTACATAAGAACTGTACAAAAATTACCTCAAATTCACAACACCCTGGAGAGTAAATCTATGCTCTGAATGGCAATGGTTGCTGCTAGTCAGTCAGAGCACTTTTCTACATACCGTAATACTGTGAAATAATTGAACACTAATTACATGCAAGTTAGAATAGGCCAGCCTTCATCAGAGCACAGTGATTTACACAGCTGTTGTAATCATACACTATCCTACTGCTCCGCGTGGCAGAGGCAATTTCATCACACTGTAACGGGAAATAATTTCTTTTTATTGCTTCTTCAATGTCTACTCCCCCTTGTGCTTCTTCTATCCAGGATCCCTTAGTGCACCTTTTTTCACACACACTCTGTTTAGAAAGCTAAGCAGGATATTCTCCCGCACACCCACCCCTATCAGCATATATGCTCAGTGCTATGATATTCACCAAGGCTTATTCCACAGAAAATCAGAGAGTGACATGAAATAAAGGAAACACAAACCTGAGCTATTGACTCTGGGTCCAGTGGTTTATGGTCATTGAAACCCGTGTACTGACCGGATGACGTAGACCTTCTAATCGGAGGGCTATCAATCTTCTTTAGAGAATCATGCCTACTGATGTTGGTGAGACTGCCATGGCCAGGCCTGCGCCGCCTCTCAGGGCTGTCGGCATTGAGGTTGCGATTTTGAAGGAGAGCTCTGGGACTGCAGTGAGTTGCCAGGTTGGGAGAACCTAGATCCACAGACGAGTTGGAGAGAGGGTGAGGAGGGTGTACGGGGCAGTGACCATCACTGCTCCTGCCAGGGCGTCTTAGAGGAGGTGGAGGTTCTGATCTCTTTCGTTGCCTGCACCAATGAAGAAGTGGTTATAGGCCAAGTCACAGTGACCCATCATCAACACGTGGAGAAGTGATTGCTGTGTTACCTTAGCTGTGAGCAGCACTACTGAAAACATGTTCTGCTCAAGCTTACCTTCCTAAATACACATCGGAGTGACGGTCAGTGGGAGAATTCATGTCCTTTGATGATGACTTATCCTCAGTTATGGGTCCGCTGCTGGCCTCACTGTCTGCTTTCTGACTCAGTGTATCTGAGAAAGTATCATCCCTGAACAGAACACACATGGTGAGATGAGAAGTCAGTGAGTTAAGTGTGACAGAGAGTACCTTGGCACTCCCAGATATTTACCCCCTTATGCTTAGGAAACCAGGCATATTTTAACGCACTACAGCCCCTCCATGTCTCCAAAAATCCCTTATAATCCTTCTGTTTACTGAGCTCTTTACATTTTATGTGTAACCTTCCTGTAGGGAAGAACTCTGTCATCCTTGGCAAAGTACATGCTTAATACTGTAAAACAAGAGTTGAAGGCTGCATTTCTCCAGCTCTTGCTATTCTGAAGTTAAATGTCAGCAATTGCTGCAAAGAGATAGTAAAGTTAAAATAGGTGCAGTAATATCTGCCCCTTAATGTACTGGGAATATACCTATAAACAAGGTAGCTTAGCCTAGCAGTACCTTTTGATTAAGAGCTGTCAATTCAGGGCAATAAAGACAAAGGCATCCTGCACAGAAGGCAAATGCATAATCTATCTGAGACTTCAAACCACTGTCCCATTGGGAAACCAGTTTGTTAATTGCTTTGGTATGTTTTTACACCCCACTAAGAATCTAGTCACACCAGCCACTGCTTACATATCCTGCACCACTATGTACTGGTGAGGGACAAGGCCATCAATTCCGTTGTGCCTTCCTTCCCACCAGTCTTCAGATGCTCGGTGATAGAGCAGAAGGGAAGCTCCTTTCTTGAAAGAGAGTTCTCGTGCAGATCTTCCAACGTAGTCAAACTTTGCTATAGCTTCTATGGGCTCACACTCTGGGTACAGAGAGAAGAAGAATAGGTATCAGATTCCACACTGGCTTATCTGCTCCTTTTGGTTTCATAAACTCCATTTATTGCATTTTCTCAGTGCTCACTGTTATTGATCAGAGATCAGCTGAGCTAAGGCAGACTTCAGGCAGTAGTTATAATATGTCCTTTACAAAGAAACATAATCAATCTGTGCCTCAAGTATAAAGCATCTGGGTTGCCTCACAAGCTGCAGAAAACATAACAGCATACTCAAACATTACAATAGCTGCTGCTGGGACAGAGGCCTCTGCCTCCTGCTGCAAGGGCTCTTTCATGGCTGGGGAGTGGGACAGAGGCCAAAAATCAGATGAACAAACACAGATAAATAATCGGAGATCCGAGGAACCAGTCTGATAAAGTAAAAGTAAACTGGAGCATCTTTAATATCTGCAGTGGCAAAGGAAGGAAGATGGGATTTATCTGTGCATGAGTAGGGATACTTTGCTTAATTGGGTGATGACATTTCTGTGTTTTACATGACGAGCATGCAGACCTAGTGAAAACCTAGTGTTTTAGTCAACACTGAAGCCCAGTGCTTTAATCTGCTTCCTTAACACCCTTTTTCATTGAAGCAGACACCTAAGGACGAGTCCTCTGTAGGGGCAGTCCCTGCGCGGCCTGAAGCTGCCTGAGGCGGCTCTGTCTACTCTAGCATCCCAAGTTCCTCTGGCTTCTGCACTGGAGACTGGTATTTTCTGAAGTCAAACATTGGTTATAGCAGTCCTGGCTAATCTTCTGTCAGTATGCTGGTAAATCCAGCCTTACACTGGTGATGGACTCCGTCCTGTAACCTGTGCTTGGGTTGGAAACCTACTGATGTCAGTGAAGGGCCGCTGCTGAGGGTCTGCCTGCAGGCGTCTTCAGAGCTGTGCCTGGACACTGGCGAAACAGCTGTGATTCTAGCACCTCTAATTTCTTCTGCAGAAAACTAAAAGTACCTGAGCTCAAACTGTCATCACAGTCTCAAAACAAAAAGAAAAACCTGCAAAATACAGGTTTAAAAATCACACACTTTGCTGAATGCAATAACTCAAGAGTCCCCAAAATGACAAATTTCTTTACATAATTAGAGCAATATTTAGATGGAAATTAACATCTGGCCTAATGAATAGCATAGCAACTTTCTGTCTTGTACAAACTGAAATTGCTGATGTTGTAATTCCCCAAAGAACCAGGCCGGTAATGAAAGCCACTGTCCCCTTATGACAACATTTTGCACAGGAATGTCTTTTTAAAATTACTTTCATCCTGCAGCACAAAAACATAATGAAAGCACCTTTACTGAGGTTACAGTTTACAGCTTGTTTCTTTAATAACTTGCCCAGCCTGCAGAAGGCTGCCTTGTGGTTTGCTGCTTCTGCAGTCAGGCTAAGAGCTCCTGTCAGTGATGATCTGCAGGGTGTTTAGGAGTTAGAAACTTTCCAAAGATGGCAGGCAGTGGTATGGGGAATTCATTGTTACAAATGCAAAAGTAATGTACGCTGGCAGAAATTACTTTGATTATATAAGTGTCAATAAGAACCTAGCAATAGCAGTATTAATTCCTGAAAATGCATCCCTACAGCATGGCTTGTTGGCAGCATTCCCTGGTGGGTGAGTGGGACATGACAGACTTCTTGGTTTGATGTTTTTTAGGCAAAGAAAATGTAAAGATGGCATAGAAAGAAACATTCTGTAAAACTGGAATACATTTAATGCTGTTGTATATATACTAATATGCAATCTTGTGGTCATTTCTATATACTATGTCTATGGTCTATCTCTAACAGAAAGTACAGATGGGACAAAGCAGCTATAAGCATGGAAAGACGCTACTGTCAAATGAAGAGAAAGGAAACTAAACATGCCTGTTTATTTCACATTGTGTTTAAGAGGGCAGTATTATGTTGAATGGCAATAATACAACACTGACAAAAGAACACTGTTTCTATACATATCATGCATGTTGCTTGTGGAATTCATTATAAGAAGGTACTACTGGGATCAGGTAGGACTGAAAAGGAGCAGATGTTTGTGTGAACACGCTGTTCTCAGATTGCAGGTAAGTTACAGGTTATGGAAGAGTGGGTCAAGAATTCAGAAGCAAAAGCTCCCAGCTTTCAGAGAGCCACTCACTAACTGTAATACTTTAAAATTAAAGAAACCCCAGCTGAACAAAAAACCTTTACAGCAAGTAAGAAAATCCCAGCTTTCCTGTACATATTTTCTTTTGACATTCTCTGACGTTAACTGATAACAGTCAAGGGCACTGGATTTATTGATAAATCCCTATGTTGATTACCTGCGGGATTTCCCATTTCTCTGCTAATTTCAACAGACCATGTAGTATTCCACATTTGAGTATACAGGTCTTTCTATTTACAAATTGATGGACTGAACTAGAAATAGTTCTATCTTTCTCAGTGGAATTACACTAATCTAAGTCTGGTGCATGATGGGAATCTGTTTTTTGCATCCTTCCATCACCTGCAAGACTCACACACTTTCTCAGAGGTCTGCCCCACTGGAATCAGCTGTATGAATTGGTAATGTACGCATAATGGAAGTGACTTCTGAGACATGCTTGTTAGATTGCCTGGGTAAGAAATCCCAGCTCCTCAGGGAGAAGTGCCCAGTAGATCTCACACAGTTTTCTTAATAGAGGAAAAAGTAAGTGCAGGCCGGCTTTACTGTTTTGAAAGGGGCATTTTCTTTGCTTGAATGTTGCTTCTACATGGACAGAGCAAACAGTACTGAGACTGTACTTAAACAGTAATTCACCTTGTTAAAAATCAAGCTTCAATAGTTAAAACCAAAGTACCGTGACAGTTACTTCTAGAAATAAATGCATTTTTAAAAGTTAAGCCATTTAATAATCAAGATTTACTGAATGACAAGCATTTCCAAAATAGGTGACGAAAGCTAAATTTGGGATCTGTAACTAAAATCTGCGTGGTACTGAATGTCTAATGGTAAAATTGACAGCTCGGAGGGCAATGCAATTGCACCGCTCTGTCCACACTGAGGAGCATTTGCCTGCAACAGCAAAAAGCATTTGATGACATCCAGTATCTCACCAGCTATCACCTTCAGTGACTCAAGTGATCCTATGGAAGTGAAAAATTAGGACAAACTGAAGTACTGTGGGAAAAGCTTCGCTGCTTGGAAGAGCAGAAAGGGCAGAAGAAACACAAGTGCTAATTTTCATTTTGGGATTGGAGTGCCAGATGTAGCACGAACCTGCCTACAGGGGCAGTGGCCCTGAAGTGGCATTGTGCTGCCCTCCCTGCCTCAAGGCACAAGCAGCTAAGGAAGAGAGAGGAAACCATCCCCTGCACTTCTTGGGCGGAGGTGAAGGCGCTGGGTTGCTCTGCCCTTGTTCAGATGTACCCTGGCTGTTGGGAACAGAGTATATCCTGGGAAGACACCATTTCCCAATGACTTTATTCCCCTTCTGCACCCCATCAGGGAACAGTGGCTTTGCAATTTCCAACTCCTGTCTCTAGGACAGTGGTTCTCTGGCTGGGGAACAACAAAAGCAAAGAAACGTTGCAAGCTGTTGACAGAACAGATTTTGGTAAAATACTGATCACAGCATGCACAACTGCAAAGTGGGAAAATTACCGTGTGCTGGGGACAAAACAACAGCTCACAGTCTTATGTGTCCCTGTAATTTTTGTTTCCAGAAGAACTTCCATCTCAATTTTCACCCTATGTTTATCAGATACCTATGAACAGTGTGGTATTAATTATATGTATGTTTTCCCAGGAGAGACCCATCTGTTGAACTTCCTCAGGAAATTCCCTTTTACTTCCTTTGAAAACAAACCTAGCCACCCTTTTCCATGTGCCTCCAACAAGAATAAAAAATCTCCAGCAAATCAAAGTTAAAGGAAATATGCTAAAAACTGCTTCAGCAAAACATGAACAATATCCTCTGAATCTTTACTATACAGGCACTTTCAGGTAAAGGCTCTTCTGCAGTAAAACAACAGATTTTTTTGTGCATCAGCTTCAGCACAAATGTTCTGAACTTCACATATTTAATTTCATTCCCAGATTTAGGAAAAAGAAGAAACTTCTGTGTTTTCCTTAATAGGGATAGTTTATGCACATTTAAAGAAGCCTGCAAACACTACAGTAAAATGTGTCTCCTTCTCCTTCCTTTTTCCCTTTCTAGTGATCAACAGAATTATAGAACACTTCTGTATATGATGCAGACTTGCTAATCTTTACCTTTGCAGCAGTATCTCCCCAGATTACAAATATTTTTGGGCTAATATTTCTCTCTAAACACAAACGTCTACTTTCTTTCTCAATGTATTAATTAAAAAGGTGCAATGGGGCAACCAGAATTAAATTCCAGACCAATCTCGTAAGCAAAACCCATGTCTTGAGCAGTTATATATCGTTTATCAGAACTTTGTCCTGCTGACAGCTATTCTCTTCAGGGTTTGTCTTCATCAGTAATACAGTCCTACCATAGGCAGCACCACAACAGGAATGTAAAACTGTTATTATAACAACACTGTGGTGAGATAGAGCCCATAGTCATTGAGGCACAGGTGATGCACTATGTGATGCCACAGTCCTGCTCCTCTGGATCCTGGTGGTGTTTTAATCTTTCCTAGGCATGAAGTAAGTGCTTTAGAGTGCTGCTGAAAAGCTGCACTTGTTTTCCATGCCCATTCGGGCCTTTGTCTCTCAGTTTGGTCACAGAACCCCAAAGTTGGCCTCAGCCGAACCAGTGTGGCAGCACACATCAGAGTGTGTCAGGATTTCACTACTTCACTTGTGCTCTAAATGAGAACCATAGAATGGTTTGTGTTGGAAGGGACCTTATAGCTCATCCAGTTCCAATCTCTCCGCCATGGGCAGGGACATCTTCCCCTAGATCAGATTGCTCAAAGCCCCGTACAACCTGGCCTTGAACACTGCCAGGGATGGAGCATTCATAACTTTCTTGGGCAACCCATTCCAGTGCCTCATCACCCTCACAGCAAAGAACTTCTTCCTTATATCTAACCTGAACTTCCCCTGTTTAAGTTTGAACCTATTACCTCTTGTCCTGTCACTATAGTCCCTGATGAAGACACTTCTTCAGCTTCCACTCTTGCTTCATACCTCCAACGGAAGAAGGAGCTCTTATAAAGTACAGCTATACTATCTTGGGAAAATAAAATGCAATTATGAGTTTGTTCACACCATTTAGCAGAGCTGTGCTGTAGAAAGATGGGGGGTTAGCTCTACAGAGCTGATCAAGAGGAACCATGTACAGCCTATCTTGTAAACCTGCTGGCATTCCCCACCGTGGGTGCAGGCATGGGTTTACACCCCAGGCAGAAGATTAACACTGACTTCTCTCCTATCCTCAGTTTCCACCGCCTTCTGTGATGCCTGCTCACCCAATTGTCCCTCCTCTCCAAACATCTGCAGTGATAGACTGTGCCTGCTCCTCCTCACCATGGCAAAGGGGAAGAGACAAGCAATCTGTCAGTGACAGCTTGTCTACGTGACAAAGCAGATGGGTTTAGCTAGAGTGGAACTATGTTTACATTGTTCTGTGTGCAATGGGACCAGTGTAGCCAGGTTTCCTAAAGATATACCTTCCTGTTCCCCTTCCCTGTGGCAATCATCCCAGCCCCTCACCAGTATCCCTTATGATGTACTTTAAAAAACATAAATCCCCTCTCTGCTGTAGCTCTTTTTCTCCCCTTCCTCCCTGTCTGTCTCTTCCTCTTCCTCCTTCCACACATCCTCTGAGACGGACAAAGGGAAGCTTAGCTAGGGTGCTAAGTGCATGTGTGCTGGTTGCTCTCTCTGGCTTGCCTGCTGGCCAGATACGCAGTGAGCTCATGATGCAGCTCTTCTCTACAGGAATGTTATTCTGAAGCTTCCACCTCTAAATGGCTACTAATTGTCAGGAAAATGGGAGCTACTTAATAATTGTGACACCTCTTTCCATCTGCAACACTTGCGTGAAACTGGGCAGAAGTTACTGGGAGGGCCACCTGAAGGATGGTCCAACTGAAATATATCACAGTCAGATACCCCTTTAGGAAATCTGGCTAAAAAGAATTAATATAACAGAAAGGAATATTTTTTTTTTTTTTTCCATGGATATCTACTGCAATCAGAACTGTCAAAGTATATGTGATTAATATTTATAGCAAATGACTACTGTTCAGAAGTTTTACTGTAGGGGGTCACACGTGTTTTTCAGTAGTTATAAATCCTTTTGATGGAACAGCTTTTAAATTCATATCAAAACAGAGCCCACTGAATGGCAAACATCCCTTAGCTGAAATACTTAAAGACACAGTTGATAAGTTTAGTTTTTGCAGACCAAAGGTAAAGGGTCTCTAAAAATGTAACATTATATCAGAAAATAATATGTGCTGACTGAAATAGTTTCTCTCTTGCCCTTCCTGTGACTGTGCAAATCAAGAGAGAACAAGGAAACAGCTGGTCAAACACAGATGAATCAGAGTGAAAAAGCACACAAACAGAGATTAGAGATTCTGGCTTTGCCACAGAACACCAGGACTGGAATCCTCTTCTTTCAAATAAGGCACAATGAGGAAAGGAGGAAGGTCTCCCGCATGAAACACCTGTAAAACTTACTCCCATCAAAGGCACAATAATGCGACAGACATACCATCTTCACTGGTGTGGGGCTCTGTACTAGCATCCTGGTCCACTTCCTCTAATGTACCATGTTCACTGTATGGGCTGTCACTGAAGGGAAACAAAAGGTTGACCAGAGAAACACATATATCAAAAATATGCCACCTGAAGAGATTATTTAAACTTATTCTTGCAATGTTATAAAGTTATGTGCAACATAATTCTCACGACATTCTATGAATACACAGTTACTAAATAAGCCTACACACTCTCTTTCAAACTACATCTTCAGTTATCAAGAAGCTTCCAGAACCTTTGAATCCTTTATAAAAAGTATGTGTGTGTTGCTAGGACAGTGTCCTGGTTTCAGCTGGGTTAGAGTTAATTTTCTTCTCGGTAGCTGGTGCAGTGCTGTGTTCTGGCTTGAGTGTGAGAATAATGTTGATAACACACCAATGTTTTAGCTGTTGCTGAGCAGTGATTACACACTGTCATGGCATTTTCTGACTCTTACCCCATCCCACCACTGAGCAGACTGGGGGTGAACAAGAAGCTGGGAGGGGACTCCCTTTGATCCTAACTGACCAAAGAGATACTCCATGCCATATAGTGTCATGCTCAGCATATAAACTGGGGGGAAAGCTGGCTGGAGGCTGCTGCTCAGAACTGGTTGGGCATTGGTCTGTGGGTAGTGAGCAATTGTACATAACTTGTTATGTATATTGTAATTCTTCTGTAATTATTATTGTTATTAATGCTCTTATTATTTCCCCTTCCATTTCTGTACTATTAAACTGTCTTTATATACACATGAATTTTACTTTTTGTCCCTATTCTCTTCCCCATCCCACCAGGACAGAGGGGAGTGAGTGGCTGTGTAGTGCTTAACTACCTGCCGGGTTAAACCCTGACAGAGGAGAAGGGAGCAGAGGGAAGGCTCCATAAGCTGAAATTTGTTAAGGTGGTTCATGGCCAGAGAGCCAGTTTCCTACCTGGCTGTGTGCTCTGCACAGTACACCTGGAATTCCTGGCTGAACACAAGGGTAGCTTACTCCACAAAATGTAGGGAACCTCGTCACTATTGCCTTTGCTTCATATATTTTTATAGCTAGCACTTTTCTAGGTGAACCTGAACGTTATTCTAGTTTCTCTTCATACGTCTATCGTGTGCAAAAGTAATTCTGTATCACAGGAGTTTTCCAGACAACCAGCCTAATGAATTTGTTAAAGAGATAGAAGGTTAATATTCTGACTTACCAGTAGTCATCTCCAGCCATACATTTTTCGTACACTGGGCCATCAAGTTCTTTAGCATCTGGGAAAATAGCCTCATGATGGATGATGATAGTTTTGATTATCTCATTCACGTGTGCCTGACAAGACACCTGGTCTTGTATGTCTGGAACAGGCATCAGGGTTGGCCCAAAACAAATGGCCAGGTTGTATGGATCCATCATGTTTTCATCGCTGTACTGAGAAAGGCTGTTGTAATAGAAAAATCAAGAAAAATTGTCTTTTCCTCTATGACTAACCTCGTTCTGGAGAAACCTTATATTCCATCACAATTTAGAGATTTCCTGTTCTCCTTGACACTTAATTTCATATAAAGTAACAAAACAAAAAAGATTTCTTCAAGAGGCTATAACATTATAAAGTGAGTTTATAGCACGTATATGTATGTATATGTATGTATGTGTTCTCACACTATTGTGTTTAGCGTATGCCAACCTAAAGGGCTAATGTAAAATGCATTAGCTGCTGCTGCTTCTATCCCATTGTGTTTACCCTTGGAGGCCCAAGTGGACTGGATACTAAGTGGATATACATGCCCATAATGTTTCATCAGACCTTGACATATCTCTTCCATCAACTGCCTATATAACTTAGGAAGACTGAATTGTCCTTCTGGAAGCAACACAGAGAGGCTGTGGATTCTCTGCCCTTCATGGTTCTGGACTGGACAAAGCCTAGAACAGCTTGATGTAACATTAGAAACTTTGAGCAGCATGCTAGAGCAAGTGAGGTCTGCCATGAGGTCTGATGACTTCATGTGGCCAAGCAGGCATAACTGCATATGCAAAAAGCAGAATTGGATTTGTAGAAAGTCACTCTATGGGAATGTTTTTTCCTGTGGATGCAACAAGACAATTTGGAGGTAGTAAGGGAGTTAGCCTGCTTTCTGAATTGCATTCCTGTGGAGAGCACAGATGTAGTTAACGTGATTGTGTAACAAGTATAGCCTCATAGCTCTGGTCAATCTGTATGTCTAAGTAGAGGCCAAGCTGTGATATAAGCCTTCAAGACATTTACACAGTGTTATTTCTGTGGGCTGAATTCATGCTTCAAAGGAATGGTTATTTTCATAACACTTTAGATCTCTGCCCCTCTTTAAAATACTGCTTGAAACTGGTTCAGAAATTACCAGAAGAAAGCAAATAGGAACAGCCGTGAATACAAGCACACACGCATAACCTGGCTGCAAAGACCCTGTTTCTATAGGAACAGACAGGATGGATGAAATGAGGAAGGTCACAAAGACAGAACGAATCAGCAGAGGGCAAATTTAGGAAAAAAAAGGAGGAAAAAGGCAACATGAAAACAGATACAGTAGGAAACAGACAACATGGCAGCTAGAGGCAGGGCAAAGTGCACAAGAAGCAAAACTTTCAGTGAAAGCACTGGGGTCAGCAATACCAGAGAGGGCTGTGAAATACTGGAGGATGAAACAGTGCAATTGCCCAACCTGCCCTTTATTTTCGGAATGAAGAAAACAAAGAAGTTTTTCTGGGATGATGAAGACACAAACGCCACTTTCCCTTTCTGACACAACCTTCCTTCTAGCAGCTGCCTGTGTTTTGCAGTGTGAGAACCAAGATACTTTATGTCAAAGCATACACACTGGCTGTATGTCCTCTATATTGCTTGCTCTTTTAGCAGAATACAGAAGCAGAAACACAAAATCTCAGCCTGGGGGTGTCTAGCATCAAATAGGCAGCTTGTAGCGCCTGTGCTGCTTGAATATACTGTTTATTTTTATCATCAGGAGATTGAAATCAGCTTGACATAAGGACAAAAAAAGAATATTCCGTTTTTAAATTGCATAAGCTATTTTTAATGCAGTTACAGTTTGTGTTTGTTATTTTCCTTATGAGCTTTTTTTTACCAGCTTCAATGCTGTAACATAGTGTAGCCTGCACTCCCCATGTCAGACAACACTTTAATCTGTCTTCTTACTACTACTACTACTACTCAGATTTGGACAAATGGAATTTTAATTTGAATGAAACCTGGTGTTTTCCTTCTATTTTCATTGCCAATTAAAAGATCGTATTTTGTGCTAAATGGAGCTTAAATGTAAATTCTACATAAAGTATGAATAAACCCAAAGAACTTCAATACAAGCAGAGGAAGGCAGATAAAGATACTGTACCTCAGGGAACTACAAAGCACTTACTGGTTAAGGAAGGCGAAGAGGTATCTCATCACTATAAGGACCGACCTGGGCAAAGTAAGGAGGAGTTTGCGGATGTTAAGAGCCCTCTCATAGAGATTGTCTATTCCTGCAATCAGAAGAAAGTATTTTAAGTCCCCTTTCATATGATGGTCTAACATAGCATTCAGTCAGTTTACTCAATTTACTTTGATTCTATCATCGCACGTCCCTAGCTAATATCTTCCCATTTTGACCTATTAGAAAAATAAGAGTTAAAAGTCCTGCCTCTCATTAAACCCACACAATTTAAAAAGTCACATTTTTAAATATAAGAAGTTACAAATCTGCCTAAGTCAAACCCTGGCCACTTGCTGAGCTGCACATCTCACAAACCCACAACACCTCAGGGAACCAAGGAAAGATGTTTGCCATCAGTTTCAAATACAGATTCATTCTCTTTACTTGAATGTTCATATCAGATGTAATATTCCAATCACTGAGCCTCTCTAATGAGTTTTCTTAATCAAATGTCCAGCTGTAACTCTCAGAATGGCAAATTAGATGTGTAAGCAGTGCTGTGGGGGATGAATTTGTGCTTCAAATGAATGGTTATTTTCATAAAACAGTGTTTGGTTTATGGTTTTACAGTGTGTAAGCAACACACACAAAGATTACATGTATTTTCCCAAATGATTTTATAACAGTCCACCAAAATTCTTCTGAAGCCAGCAAAACAAGGTAAGCTTAATAAAAGCATCACTTCCTAATGTCTTGTAATAAGGATGCATTATCTGTCTTCTGTGTTGGTCAGAAAGAGTATGTAGCTGCAAGTGGGGTAGTGATGGGATAAAAGCATAAGTTGTTTTTCAAAATATGTAATGTAAATGACACTGTTAGAAACAACCTAAAATTTCAGCAATGCTTTTTATGTCAGCCAAGAAAGAACACTGCCATTAACAACATCTAGGGGAAATCTCAGCAAACTACATGAGAAATACTGTTCAGTGGCACTGAAATGGACATTCAGAAATTTGGAAATGAGAAACAGGAGCTGATTCCAATAGCTGAAAAGCCAACTTCAACCACAAAACATGGTATTTAAGAGCACACATTTAAAAAGAATTACTTACATATAAATGTTCTACTGTAAACAGAGTTCCTGGTGTTTATTTGTGCTCTTTGGTATGGCTATTTCTACCAAATAGCATTTGTTTGTAGATGCAAAATATGTGCTGACTTATGGTTCTTAGAATAACTGGTGTCTAGTAATTATTACTTTGTTACCAAGAACTAAGCATACGCAAAGCATGTCCAGCAGCAAGACTTCTGTTTACCATGCAGAAGTGCTGGAGTGCAGTAAGAAATGCCAGTGTAGTAAACTGGGGGGGAATGTGGACTGTGGTACCTACTGCAGGAGCAGCAGAGCAGAACTGCTGAGGGAGGTAAAAACCCATTCCCTGGCAGAGCAGCTGAAGGCTGGAACAGTGGCCCTGGTGCGCTGCCACAGAGCTGGTAGGGAAGAGGACTGCTGACAAGTTGCATAATTTATAACCTAATGAGTCACCCTGAACCCAAACTCCAGCTGAAAATCAGTTCAAGCCATTACACTTTTCGCAAGTGCAGTATGAGACTTTATGTTTCTGTCAAGTCTGGACTGCATGAATCAAGAAGTATTTCGGTTACTGGTTAAGAACTGGAGTCCATGGCAGGATGTGCTAAGCCTGGGAGCTGCTTGCACAGTGAGGATTCATAGAGCAACCACAATTTTCCTCTCCCTTTCCAGTGCATACAGCATCTTGGAGACACCAATGCTACATAACCTCACTGCTGTTCTGCACTGCCCACAGACACCAGTTTTAGTGCAAGGCCTTTCTCCAGCTGCCTAAACTAAACCACTCCCAATGGAAGAAGCCTGCCTGTGTCAGTTAGGGTGCCTTCTGAGTCCCTGGCTCAGCTGACCTTCCTCCTGACAAGCCTGTCTGCAAATCTCTCTAGACAGAGTTATAGGTCTGGGTAGTTTTGAGCCTGTGTGCATGTGCACAGGTGGATTTTCTGTGGAGTGGGGCTGAAGGAGGAAGGACCAAAGGCACTTTGGTTATGTTTTTCAATAGTCCTGCCTCAGCAGCACTGCTGTGCTGTGCTGTGGCACAGCTTTTCCACTGTCTGCTGGATGCTGGAAGGCAGGGAGAAGTTGTGACACAGCACCAGGACCCGCCTTCTGCATCACAGCGTTTGCTGGCTAATGCCTTGTGCTGCGGACCTGCCTCTTCCAGCCAGTTCTGGAGACAGGCTCTGGACAAGGTTCAGTCATTGCTGAACTCAAATCAGACCCAAGAAATGCACTGGCTGGGCTCCAGTTGTGTCCAGCGGCTCCTTCCAGCAGTGTGCTGCCTGTCCGGATGCAATAGCTCTGTCCAAACTAGTGAGCTAAACCAGGATGGGCTATAGCTTTGAACACCAGTAGGCAGCTACCACACAGTACTTGTCACACTCTCCAACGCACCTGTGGTCTGTGCCAACTACAACTCTTTCAAGCAGTTCCTAGACATGGTTCACAAGATGCATGAGCCAGGAACTGGTCCCAGTAGGCAGCACGGGCATGCACAGTCAGTCCAAAGAGTTTGGCTGTATGACCATGTGTTGAGCTATCCCAGCTGCCCTACTAGGAGCACAAGCAGTACTAAGTACTAGCAGGTCACCTCTGTACTGAAGCACTTACAAGCTCTACATGCTGGAATAAGGTGTGTATTTCTAATACCTCCCTGGTAACCCAGTCCCAGCTTGCATGAGAGCCCCTTTATTGAAAATCCAAACTACAGCCAAGTGGAAAATTTATGTGCTTTCCATGATTTCCTTGTTTTTCTTTCTCAGCACTGATTTGGTTTAGAGCAGATAGGTAATAAAGTTATGTATTGATGTTATGTATTTGCATGCTGCTTTTAAATTAGGAGCCAAATGTCATAATTTCTTGTGTGCATGCAGTGTGCATTTGGTTATGTAGGAAAGAAGGAGTGAATATAGAGCAATCTTTCTGCATCCAGGCAGAAAGAATTAGCAGCTCCGCTGCTTCCCATGCAGAGCGAGGAGAAAGCATTGCTTTGCCTCTACCAGCTTTGCTCAGGGCAGAATGGCCATCCAAGCTACAAACTGGCTGCTGCAAGGAATCACTGGCAATCCCAACACTGCAGAAAGCTGGCTGCATCTCCCACTCTCCCAGCAACTTCTGTTGGAGGCCTTCTTTTCATTACTCTGATTTTCAAGAACTGTCATTAGCCCTACCTCAGCACCCGGTCAGGTATTACCCAGTTCTCAGCTACGAAAGCTGATGTGCTGATATTACATGGCTTTTTCTAATAGCGCAATTAGCTACCAAGCAGAAATAGAAATTGGGGGATTTGAGAACTGGTTCATTACTCTAACGATGAGACTCACATTCTCAGACATAAGTAACAGGACAACTCTCTGGCAAGGCCAAGCACACTGAGAACAAATGTGGTTTTCTCATTGTGGAGTGAGGGAGGGAAGGGAAATCTGTGTGAAGGACACGTGAATATCAACTGCAAATCAAGGCTACCATCAGGTAAATATCACAAATAGAAATGGTTATAGCTCTGTAGTTCCCAGTTCTCAGAGCAGAGCAGCTTCTGGAGCACTGTTCTGACACACCTGCCTTCCAGACCCACCTCAGGCATGGGGATCAAACCCACAAGCAGGAGAGTTTCCTGCCAGCCAGACAAGAAGGTGTTTGGTATGGGAACACTGTGCTCCTGTCAAAGTGGAGCTACAGTGCAACACAGAGCACGTGAGACATTTGTGGGGTGAAACAAGAGAAGAGGAAGAGGCCAGCTTCTGGGACTCATGACTACAGTGGTCTGTGGAAAAGAGGGGCACATGTGTCCAGAACTATTAATGCATTTTTATCACACAATAATGGAGCAAAGCACTCTAATAATAGAAGGAGCTTGGTTTTCTCTGTGTCCATAACATTATCTAGGCATCTAAGCATCAGAGGTGCCTAGCTTCTACAGAGCCTCCACTTGGTACTACAAAGAATGAAAAGCAGAGAGCTCAGAGGACTCTTCAGATCATTTAAGTCTACAATCTCACCCTTTGACTTCACCTTAATCACCTCTTAGAGATGTCTGTGCAACCTGTTCATAAAATCCTCCAAAGAAGCAGATCACAACCTTTACAAGAAATTCTGTTGCAGTACAATTCTGCATTGCTCCTGGAAAAGATTAATTTACTGATCTCCCACAGACTTCCTTTGCAAACACTTCTTGTCCTTGAACTGGATGAGTGAATCTAGATGAGACTAATGTCATTGCATAAACGGAAGAATTACTCATCAGTTAGCTGCCTCTTTGCCAGCCATGGGCTAAGGACCAGTTCTCAATAGCATGAGACAGGCATAAATCCTAGCTACTCAAGCCTTAAAAGGTGTAATCTTCAGCCTCCAAGAACACCGGAACCTGTTCTGGAGAAGTGGTTTCACTTTTGCTTACTGCAGAGACACACAGAATCAATGAATGTCCACTCTTCTCTTCCATGAGATACAACACATTTTAACCACTTCTGAAGTTTTTGCAAATGCAGACTCTAAAGTGTAACAGATCAAAAGTGAACAATCTGCCCCAGAACAGTAAAGAAAAACCGAGAGGGCAGAAAACACAGCTGAAGCCTGTGTTTCTCACTGTGTTTCTCACTGTGTTTACTATGAAACTGTGTCTCAGTTAAATAGGTTTAACTGAAGCCCCCAAATACAAATAAGACAAAACCAAATTATAAACAAAGACACGGATCTATTCGTCCTAAATAACACCAATAAAACATAAATTTAAACTTTAATTAAGGAATAATCCTGGAGTTGGAGAGCATAAAAACCAAAATAAATATTCAAATACACAAATGCAACATTTTGGTGATGGGGACCAAAAGACTTTTGCAAGAGAGCAATTGCTGGTGGTTCTGAAATATTTTGAGCCAACTGGACAACTGCATGCCTTTATCACTCTGCTTTAGTTGAAAATTCTACAAAAGCACTGTACTTTTCCTGGCCTCTCCTGCACTGGTGGTGAGACATGGTTATTCAACAAGGAGAAGATTCAGGATGGGAGCAGTCTGATCTCAGAAACATGAGTTCTAAACTGTGTGTGTTCTGCCACCCTCTGTTAACAGACAGCCTCCATGGCCAAGCTCAGTAGTAACAAAAGAACTGCAAACACTTGGCAAAGGGAAGATAAAGACATTACTGATCAGAACATGTGGAAGGAGAAACCTTGTGTCAGCAGTGAATGAACTGTGCTACACTAACAGCCAGTGCTGTGCAAGCCAAGCATATTTCACAGGCAAAGGTAGCACAAAGGAGAAAGCAGGCAATGGTATAATGAAAGAGATCTTTCTGCCTTGGGACCACTGTTCTGAGGGATAAAATCCAATGTGGTATCTTTGTGTGCGGTCACTCACTACTTTCACTTGGCATGGTGCCTACTAGTAACAGAGTGAATGCCTAATGTATATTTTACACACCTGCTGAGCATCAAATGGGACTGAGTTACTTGCAGATGTCATTTTTATGGTCAATTCGCAGCTGACAAGTAATCCACATGTATATGTATTAGTGCTGAAGTTAACAATTTGTGCCTCTTTCTACTTTGGTAGATGAATCTAATCAAACTCAAAGATCTGTATGTATTAACTTGGCAATGCCACTTAATGCTCTAGAGATCTATTTAAGAAAGCATTACAGGAGGACAAACACAACTCCACTGTCACCTAGGGAAGGAAATAGTTGTCATTTTGTTGAAACTTTTTCAAGAAGAGTTGACAATTCAGAATATGGCATTTTACTTTTTAAGGAATGGGCAATAGCCTGGAAAAGCAGTAAAACAGTTTCCTTTCATAACATTTATACCTTTAGGTAAGCGGCTACTGCTGTCAGCAGACGACTGAAATGATGAAAATCAGGAGGAAGAAAGATGGAAGCTTTCACCCATCCTGGCATCTTAGTATATCAAATTTAAGGCAAGGGAGATGAAACGATGAAGAATTATAATAACCTGAGCAGAAGCTAAGCAGTTTGGGTAGGTGAGATGTGTCTGCCGCTGCACTGCACAGCTATGTATGTAAAAATGAACTGTAATTCATGTGTATAAGAACTCAACATCATAAGAGGAACTGCAGCGGCCCAGCAGTAAAAGTGAATTATGGCCAGCCCTAAGTGTAACTTCAATACCTCCTGCCTTGACGTAACTCCTGGTACAAGTATTTCGCTTGTGTTGGGCCCAACCTGTTTCTACAATGGGATAGAAAGAAGTGCAGTACAACACTCCTCCCTTACCCCAACCTTCTTTTACCCCCTGGATTGTCAACTGCTGCGAGCACCAATAGTGGCCACTCCTTTTGCTGACAGCATACAATTATGTCCCATAATCAGATGGATTCTTTACATTCTGTCCCACCTTTCATGCTTGCTCTGGAGAAGTCATAATTTGCCTCAAATTTTATCTAAACCAGTTCATAAACCCAAACAGAACAACACTGTTCTCGTGAGTCTCATTAATACAAATTGCCCTAAAAAGTCACAGTCATGTTGCACTATTTCCACTGTATTTACAAAAGGGAAAACATTAAATCACAATGCTCTATTTCATTTGGAAACACATGCATAAATGCAAAGAAATTCCTCAGCGGCTATACTGAGGAAAGGTTTATTCTGCAGCTGTAGCCTCAATTATGCTTGACATCCATAACTAAGTACTTCAGTTTCAAGGGGTTTTTCACTGGCAATGTTACATTTCCATATAAAATGTGTGACATTCTGCCCTTTTACAGTTTTATGTGAACATTAACTTTATGAATTTGCTTTCTGCCTCCCCCCTTCTATAACAACTTCTGCCAACGATTAAAAAAACCACACTGACATTTATCTTGAAAAGCTATTTGAACACAACTTAGTGTTTATTCTTTTCTTCACTGTCTACCAGACAGTGAACGCGATATGAATTAACATCTTTAAACCCCCTTAATTAAAAATGTGAAAGCTTTCTAGACTTTACATATCAACTGTGACCTATACAAGTTACAGTAATGTGTGTTCTCACAGAGGAAAGGGAGCCTGGCCCTGCTCCCATTGTCATGAAGACCAATATACTTACTATGTGAGGCCAAATGAGCACAGAAAAAGAAACTGATGCAACTATGACAGGTTCAACGTCTGAAGTGGGAGAAAAATCTTGCCCTGACTGTCTTCCTTTTTGCAAGATATAGGAAGCTTTAAAGTTAAATGACAGCAATGGAAAGGATCTTTGAGACAGAGAGTTTTTGATAGTACGTGCCACGCAGGTGCCAAGTGTGACAGGCAGTCTGCTCTGAAATGCTTGTTGGTTTTTTGGTTTATGTTTTTTTTTGTGTTATTCCCTGGAAGTGCTGGATCACTTAGCAAAGCACATAGACTAGGAACACAGCTGTAAAAACACTTCACCTCGGGCTTTGCAGATAATCAGAAGACACAGACACACAGCCCACTGGTCCCCTCATGTGGTTCTGGGGCTGCCTGTGGGTGCAAGACACAAGAGCTGCTTCTTTCTCCACTCACATCACATTCAATCCCCTCACTGTGACAACACAAAGCAAACTCACCCCAATGTGCTCAAAGAGAAAACTGCCTTTGCCCTGCCATCTTAAAAACCTTTCTTCCCCTCGCTAAAGGAAGGTGCTGACATGTCATTTCACTGTGCCCCTAATGACAACCTTGTGGAAACCAAACCAAACAACAAAATAATCCTCCCCTGGCTTCCTCCAAAACCTGCCAGAAGCAGATCTGGGAGTCTTAAAACACCTTATCAGGAAGAAATTTTCTGCTTTCTCCTGTAACAGCAATAGCAGAAGTCAAACTTAGCAGAACTACTCAGTCATTACACCTCGTTTTGACAAGCTGCCATAGAGATGATAATCCAGATTTACGACAACCTCAGAGAACAGCCAGTCTAAACCAGGATCAGATGGCAACACCTCTTTCCAAATAACTGTCCCATTCTAAAATGTTGCTGTGAAAGGCAGTGACTTTGTTCCAGACTATTGGTTGTTACTGACTTCAGCTCTTTTGAAAGAAAATAATCTGTTGTCTCCCTTAGACAACCAATAGTTCAACATTCTCTAAGGAAACTAAGACTTAACACTAGGGATCTAGTATTCATCAACTTTTTCCTTAAAGTTCTCAATAACGAAAGACCATTTAGGGATAACTGAACTGGATTTCTCTCAGACAGTGATGCTCTGAGAAGCTGGTGAATCTCTCCCACCTGCCCAGGTGCCACGTACACATAGTCCACTGAACTTCTACCCCTCCTTCCAAATACCCCGCTCTGTCTTCAGAAACTTCATTGGTGAATGGAAACTCTCTGAAATTACTTATGTTCCTTTTCTTGGAACACAGTTAAAAGGTTGTTTTGGGCAAGTATTTTTGTATCCCCTAAGAACTCACTTGTGTAATTTCTGTCAGCTGAAGACTCATTCTTGGTATTTTACAATTCTCTTTAAAGCTCTACAACACAGCAGAGTGCAATGCCATCTCCACACACAAGAAACAGCATTCATATTTTTCTCAATGCTTAGTCAAAATAATCAAGTCATAAAGAGATCCAACAGCCAGGATCTGACACCAGAAATTTTGAAAAGGAAATCTGGTACAAATGTTTAACAATGAAAGTAGTCAATCATTTGAACAGCTTATCCAAGAATGCGGTAGGTTTTCTGTCAGATGAAGCCATTAAATCGATACATTTTTCCAGAAGACATGCTTTAATTCATCCAGAAGTTATGGAAATCAGCGCAGGATTATTAGGTGAAGTTCTATCATCCCTGTCATGCAGAAAATCACTCAGTCAAAATGATCCTTTTTTAGATTTCAATTTTTCTGACTCGCAGACATTTTCTGGGCTGTGGCACCACAGCTAGCTAAAGCTGAACTCAGGCAGAACCAAGATTATGCTTCCTAAAGAGACAGTGTCTCCCTCAGCATCCGGGATCAGACTGTTAAACTGTGGTTTTGAGGTCCTTTGGGACTCCTCAGTACCATCAAATCTGTGAATAGCAACAGCTGTGGAAAACCCTGCAAAAAATGAAACACAGAGTATTGCTCATAGCCCTGGTCATGAGGATCCATGTATTTGTAACCTCCAGGCTGAACTACTGCAATCCTCCCTAAGTGGGAAGGAAACCACAGATGTTGGGTTCCCCCAGCAGGGACCAGAAAAGCCCGTTTAATGGCCAACCCAGGACACTGCACACACCAGTCTGTGGTCCTACCTGCTGCGCTGGGATCCCTTTGCCAAAGTAACACAGTTTGGAGAGCTCCTGCCCTAATTAATATCCCAAAGGTCTGTCCCACGTTACCTGTGAAACTGCCTCTTCCTCCATTTGGCTGATGAAGGCAAGCTATAAAGGAAGGGCTGAAAGGAGGAAATTCTTCCACAAAGTATGTACCTCTGACCACTTCTAATGGACCCACAGAGAACAGTAAGCCTACTGATGGTTGGCTTGGCCTCACCCCTCCTGAACATCTGGATGGATCTGTGAACTGGAAGAGTTGCCAGAGCAATTCAGTCATCCGCTGAGAACCTCCTAAATTACTACAACCTCTCTGTGTCCAGCTATGAACACCAGCAGCACACAGACCCATGCAATGCTGCTCCAAGGCATCCCATTACAACTTGGAATGTTGGAAGACAGACTGGGCTCTTCCACAGGCAGCACTCAGCTGTTCCCCTCCATTCCTGGACTGAAGGGTTTTCCTCCTAGTTGGATTGTGGGTTTTAAGCTGAGCACAATAAAGGTCCAAAACCATACAATGTCACGCAGTTAGGTGCTTATTAACCAGTGCAGTCCCTGAGCTGTGGGGCATGAAAACCTTTGTGGAAAGTAATGTACTCTGTTTGCATGGTCATGACTTCATCCCCTTCTGTCTGCCCCAGTGCACAGAGGAAAATAATAATGTGTTTAAATTTAACTGTCCCTTGTATACCAACAGATATTCTTCCTGTCCTATTAAACAAAGAGTTTTACTGTACATTAATCCCACTGGAAAAAGGAAACAACCACAGCTGTGAGTATGACTAATGACTGACCCAGACTGTTACAGATGGCAAACAAACTGTGTCAGAAAAATCTGCGAAGTTAGCTCTTTTTTCAGGCCACTACTGTATATATGAAAGTAAAATTCTATTGAGAAAGAAGCAGAGATTTCTACTTACTGATACAAGAAATCAGATCATTAAATCTTTCCTTAGGAAAGACGGGATTTTCCAGCCCTCGGAAATAGAGCTTCAGTACTCCAGCAACTGAGTTAATGTCATGGTTACTTTGGTCATCTGCCAAAGGATTTTCACCTTAAAAAATAAATAAAGTGAATGAAACACACATGCAGGAGCATTCTTGCATGCAACATTTTTATAAGTGAGTGACACTTTGAGGGTTTTTTGGTTTTAGTGTGTGGGAGGTGGCAATGCAAGCATTCAAGTAAGATAATAAACACTGATTTAGAAATCCCAGGCTATGATTAAACTAAAACCAGCAGCCTAACTAAAGCTTTAAATTACATAACCAAGTGATCTCTTAGGTCCTGAACTTCCAACTAGGTATTTACAGACATGTTGTGATTTACAGTTAGCAAAATAAAAAGGCCAAATGTTCTTAACTGAATAAGGTTTTGCAGACTATTCTTCGACAAACTGAATTAGACAACTCTCTGAATTGGAAATCTGTCTTCATTCTGAAAAAATAAAACATTCGGGAATATGTGCAACCATTTTGTGAAAACACTGTTTAGGAACTGGAACCCTAAACTGAAACATCAGCCATGACTGAACCATGTGTCATTTTAAAGACTTAATCTTTGTTCTGAAACACTTTTACAGACCACCTGATCAAGACGAATCTGTGGATGAAGTGCTCTATAGACAGATAGAAACAGCCTCACGCTTGCAGGCCCTTGTTTTCATGGGGGTCTTCAACCACCCTGACATTTGTTGAAGCAACGGTACGGCCTGGCACAAGCAATCCAGGAGGTTCCTCGATTGTGTGGAAGACAACTTCCTTCTGCAAGTCATAGAGGAGCCGACAAGGAGAGGTGCCATGCTTGACCTCGTGCTCACCAACAGGGAAGGGCTGGTTGGAAATGTGATGCTCCAGGGCAGCCTTGCTTGGAGCGATCCTGAGATGGTTGAATTCGAGATCCTCAGGACGGTGAGAAGAGCGTGCAGCAAGCTCCCTGCCCTGGACTTCAAGAAAGCAGACTTTGGCCTCTTCAGAACCTGCTTAGTAAAGTTCCATGGGATATAGCCCTAGAGGGCAGGGGGGCCCAAGACTCTTGGTTGTTATTCAAGGATCACCTGCTCCAAGCTCAGGAGTGTTGCATCCCAACTAGAAGGAAGTGCAGCAGGAGGGCCAGGAGACCTCCTTGGATGGATAAGGAGCTGCTCAGGAAAATTCAAAGGGAAAAAGAGGCTTATAGAAGGTGGAAGCAGGGACAGGCGGCCTAGGAAGAATACAGGGATGTTGTCCAGGAAGCTAGGGAGCAGGTGAGGAAGGCTAAGGCCCAGTTAGAATTAAACTTGGCTAGGGATGTTAAAGATAGCAGGAAGGGATTCTATAGGTATGTAGCTAATAAAAGACAGACTAGGGACAATGCCGGCCCCCTCTGGAAGCTATCGGGAGAACTGGCTACTCGGGATTTGGAGAAGGCTGAGGTTCTTAGTGACTTCTTTGCCTCGGTCTTCACTGGCAAAGGCTCTGACCGCACCACCCAAGTCTTGGAAGGCGAACACAGGGACTGTGAGAATGAAGACCCCAGGCCCACTGTAGGAGAGGATCTGGTTCGAGACCATCTTAAAAACCTGAATGTACACAAGTCCATGGGACCTGGTGAAATCCATCCGCGGGTCCTGAAGGAGCTGGCGAATGAAGTTGCTAAGCCACTGGCCATCATATTTGGAAAATCATGGCAGTCAGGTGAAGTTCCCGACGACTGCAAAAAAGGAAATATAACCCCCATTTTCAAGAACGGGAAAATGGATGACCCGGGGAATTACAGACCAGTCAGTCTCATCTCTGTGCCTGGCAAAATCTTGGAGCAGATTCTCCTGGCAGGCATGCTAAGGCACATGAAAAACAAGGAGGTGGTTGGTGACAGCCAGCATGGCTTCACTAAGGGGAAATCCTGCCTGACCAATTCAGTGGCCTTCTATGATGGGACTACAAAACTGATGGACAGGGGCAGAGCAGTTGACGTCATCTACCTGGACTTGTGCAAAGCGTTCGACACTGTCCCACACGACATCCTTGTCTCTAAATTGGAGAGACATCAATTTGATGGGTGGACCACTCGGTGGATAAAGAACTGGCTGGATGGCCGCACGCAAAGAGTTGTGGTCAATGGCTCGATGTCCGGCTGGAGACTGGTAACGAGTGGTGTCCCTCAGGGATCGGTGTTGGGACCGGCCTTGTCGGTGACATGGACAGTGGGATTGAGTGCGCCCTCAGCAAGTTTGCTGATGACACCAAGCTGTGTGGTTTGGTTGATACGCTGGAGGGAAGGGATGCCATCCAGAGGGACCTTGACACGCTTGTGAGGTGGGCTGATGCCAACCTGATGAAGTTTAACCATGCCAAGTGCAAGGTCCTACATCTTGGTTGGAGCAATCCCAGGCACAGCTACAGGTTGGGCAGAGAAGAGATTCAGAGCAGCCCTGCAGAGAAGGACTTGGGGGTGTTGGTCGATGAGAAAATGAACATGAGCCGGCTGCAGTGTGTGCTCGCAGCCCAGAAAGCCAACCGTATCCTGGGCTGCATCAAGAGGAGTGTGACCAGCAGGTCGAAGGAGGTGATCCTGCCCCTCTACTCTGCTCTCGTCAGACCTCACTTGGAGTATTGTGTGCAGTTCTGGTGTCCTCAACATAAAAAGGACATGGAACTGTTGGAACAAGTCCAGAGGAGAGCCACGAGGATGATCAGGGGACTGGAGCACCTCCCGTATGAAGACAGGCTGAGAAAGTTGGGGCTGTTCAGCCTGGAGAACAGAAGGCTGCGTGGAGACCTCATAGCAGCCTTCCAGGATCTGAAGGGAGCCTACAGGGATGCTGGGGATGGACTATTCATCAGGGACTGTAGTGATAGGACAAGGGGTAACGAGTTCAAACTTAAACAGGGGAAGTTTAGATTGGATATAAGGAAGAAATTCTTTACTGAGAGGGTGGTGAGGCACTGGAATGGGTTGCCCAGAGAGGTTGTGAATGCTCCATCCTTTGCCGTGTTCAAGGCCAGGTTGGATGAGGCCTTGGATGACATGGTTTCGTGTGAGGTGTCCCTGCCCATGGCAGGGGGGTTGGAACTAGCTGATCTTAAGGTCCTTTCCAACCCTAACTATTCTATGATTCTATGAAAATGTATGTATCTTCCAGAATAACACTGGAATAAACACTGGGATAAAACACTGTTATTATTCCAGAATAACACTGGAATAAAGAGTTAACAGTAAGGTAGACTTAGAAGCTGGAGAATAGGAGGATGTGGCTTCACTTAGCATGTAAAAACAGCTGCCTCAAGTATCTTGTCAAAGATGAGATCAGGTTTAACAAGATATGTAACTAATCCTGAGGAGAAAAAATACTGTGCATATTTTTTTTTCATGCGTTTAGTCACAAGACTTACTGCTCCAAGGGTTTTCTCATTAGCAGATGATCTGCAATAGCTTTTTCTGGAAATTAAAATCCCACCTGCTATGAGCCAACAAAAAAGAATGGAAAATCAAAAAACCCCAAGTAACTAGTATTGTTTTAACCCAATTAGGGGATTGCTGGATCCTGGCTCCCCTTGCGGAGCAATCCTAGGCTGGGTGTTGCAAGCCACTCATGTTTAAAATCTGTTTTCACTTCCCAGTATTTTTCCCATAATTCCTCCTCTGGGGCTGGAGTTTCCTTCAGGAATGAAAACAGTTGTTGAAAACTGAAGGACTCTTTTACAGCCTGTATTCTCATTGATTGTGATGCCACTTTGGCAGAGGGACCAGAAGGTTGAGCTGTTGTATTCCAGAAGATCAAGTAACAGGTTCTCAAACCGCGTTAAGTAGTCTCTTGAATCTAATTAAAAAACATAACCTTCCATGTCTGAGTATCTTGAAAATAAAATACAGACAAACTACTATTTGCAGTTCATCATTAACAAAAGACTGCAGCTTACAGTTGATTCATGAGTCATACGTCTCATCTAAACAAAATGAAAAACAACCTCACGCTCCTAGAACATTAACAGGGGAAAAACATGCACGTGTCATCATTATACTTCATCTTTAAGCATATGACAGCGCACAGTTTCAGGTGCAGTACACGAAGTGCATACAAACTGCTTAAACAGCCAAGAAAGTAATCAGAATTTAAAAGATTTTTGAATGTCAGATATTAAGGTGCTTGAATAAATGAAAATGGCAATTACCTCTCTCAAATGAATTCTTAATATCATTGACTTCCACCTGGGAACCAGACACTCTAAAAATTCCCTGATGCTGAAGACCTGCAGCAAAGATGGGAGACAGTGGTGAGAAATTAATCTAGTTTCCAAACTATTTCTGTTGCCTGTTTTAAAAACAAAGCTGTGGTGGTAAACACATTATGCAAAAGATACACAAAAAAGTCTGGGCAATAATGAAATGATATAGGATGCTTCAGAGCTTACCATATAAATTGATAAATCTGATGCAGCTTTCCACGATGAGAGGAATGACTTGTCCTGAATCCTGTAAAAAGAGCAGGAAGAGTAAACTGCAGATCGGAAAGAGGAAAACTCCATACTCTGGACTGAACGTGAATGTGCATTTTCCTGGTCAATCCAGATGGACATACAGTGCTGGCAAAAAGTATACATAAGAAAAAAATTATTTCTAACAGAGTTCTCTTCCCATGTAGGGACAGAGGGAAAGGAATGGGTGAAAAGAAAGGATTATGGTTCTTGGTTAAAATCACTGAATTGGGAAATTCAGAGACTTCATTCTCTATCTCTGCCACAGTATCTGGCTAACACCGTATGTGACATCTAAGCTCATGCATGTGTTTTAGATTTTTGAAGCAAAATGAGTTAAAGCAGTGAATTTGCTTTTTAAAAAGTTTATTATTAAGAATAATAATGAAGATGATCCCTCTGCATCCACTTAACTTACCTTTTTTTTCTTCCTTTGCCCAGAGAAGCTGTGGCTGCTCCATCCCTGGCAGTGTTCAAGGCCAGGTTAGACGGGGCTTGGAGCAACCTGGTCTAGTGGAAGGTGCCCCTGCCCATGGTAGGGGCTGGAACTGGATGATTTTTAAGGTCCTTTCCTCCCCAAACCATTCTGTGAGTCTATGATTCCTGGTGGAGAATGGACCTAATTCCTCAAGGAACCCATTTTTACTTTTTGTTTTTGGTAAAAAATATTGATCACAAACAGTTGACAAGTCCTTTTCTGGACCTGCTGGACTATCAGAAATGTTCTTGTAGAAGAGACACCAAAGGACATTGCATGGAGTACCAAATGTCTCCCTCCTGACCTGAGAGCACTCCTACATGCTGTGCTGATTCATGTGACCTAACATAATGCTGGTGATTGCCTGGTATGTTGTTTCAGGCTGCTCTAACTAGTGGGTGATGAACTGTAGCCACTTTGAGCTGAGCGGGTGGTTCAGCTGTCTCTTCCATAGGCACAAAGGTGTTGGGAAAGGGAGGTCACAGCCTACACCTCCCTACCTGCAACTGATTTGATCAGTAATCAAAGGTGCTGGTCTTCACCATGTTACAGCAGCAGGTCTATAGCTACATCTTCAGTTAAGTAGAGATGTTTTAATAAAGGAGAAAAAAAAGCTTTTTTAATGGGAGGGGGAGAAGATGACGATAACAGTAATTTTCAGTGAGTTATTTGCCTTTTTCTTTTAAACTGCTGATTTTTTCAAAAGAACCATCACAGTCCTTCATCCGTGTGTTCTGGCACTTAAAAAAATCGGGTGTTTTAACCCAAGCACATTAATGACTACAAGTCATCAAATATCTATTAAAGACACAAATCATATGATTAAAAATTATTGAGAAAAGTTGGTGCTCACACTGGGAAAATGACTGTTTCATAAATAACAGGTATCATTGAAATTCTTGTCTTGGAAGCTGTAATTTTTCTTTCCAAATAAATTTCAAATACATGAGCACTCAGAGAACTGACTAATCCATTTGGAAGTTTAATATAAAACCAGTCTGCATTACAAAGCCGTGAATTCAAAAGCACCCTGTAACTCAGAGTACACATTTCCTCTTACAAACTAGTCCTTCGTTTTCATGCTCAATTACACTAATGGGAAGTTTATGAATTAAGCCCAAGTAGAAGAAAAGCCAACTACTACAAAAAGTTTGAAAAATAACACATAGCGAAGCAATGAAACAATGCACTTCCTGAGCTAACCTAACCCCTGATTGTCTGTGTACTCCATGTTGGTTTAGTAGGGCTTACAAAAGGCTGTACTGCTAATTATGCTATTTAAATTGTGGCTTATTTGTCTTTTAACTTAAAACCTGACAGAGACTGGCGAGCCAAGAACCAGGAATGTCTGGATGAACACTGGTTTTTTGAGTTGTGTCATGATTCAGTAACAGCTGGATACACCCCCCCCCCCACCATGAAACAGGTCAGCTACTAAGCCCAGGAATACTGTCATCTTCACCAACACTGAGCAGCCTGGCTCCCCCCCAAAAAACAGAGTATTATAAAACATGCACAACATGCAGCCGTATCTCCAGTTAGTACATTGGTTCATGCAAAGAATGTAAAGCCTTGGAAAAGACACTGTTTGCAGTAAGAAATTATAACAAAATAAATTATTTTCGTATCTGGTTTCGGAGAATCTGTTCAGAGCCATGCACAACTTCGTGGCTAAGCAATTCCCTGAAATAATTCCCTGGAATAATCTAAACTAATTGGATTTTGGATCTAATGACAGGAAAATAATTTGAAGTAACAATCTGTGTTGGTGAAATGTCAAGAACAGTGACCCTACCACTGCTGTGAATTAAATCTGATGTGTGTAGTCAGTGAATGTATGTTTGGGACTAATTATGATTCATTATGATGCAAAAACATACCAAAAGGCAATTTTGTGCAATACTGCATTTCATTAGCTGTTGTCTTTTTGTGCCAGTCAAACTAACTCATCCCTATCAGGGATGACATGGTCTTTGGCAGGGATGCTTTCCTAGTTAGCTCCCACACTGGCAAACCTGTCATAAGTCTACCAGCTTTCTTTTCCTCTTTCCTTTTGAACAACTAATTATGTAAGACTCTCCACTCTCAAGTAAGCCCTGTCACCCAGACTGCCATGTAACATAACCCTTTTCTCTGTGAAGCAAAATGTCAGAGTACCATTTCTCTGTGCTTCTTTAATCCAGGGGCTTTTTGTTGTGGGAGTTTCTGCTTCTTTGCTTACTCTCATCATTGAGTGAGAAAACTGTTCATGCTATTAATCTCTTACATTATGGGATGATTTCCTGAAAAGTCTTTCTTTGCACCTCACAGCACTGCCTGCATAATAATAATGGCTTTCCCTGTAGTTGTACTAAGGATGGCTGAAAGCTCAAATCAAAGACACATAAACTGGTATGGTGCCACTGAGCACAGAATTTGTTCTGCAAAATATTTGCTGCTAGTTATATTGCACAGGAAGAAAAAAACCACCTTGTCACATTCAAACCCAGCTCTCACAGAGCTTGTAGTCAGGGATTTAATTCACTGCATTATAAATGTATTGTTTTAAAGATAGATTTTATTAACATTTCTTTCCCTTAGCTCTGCCAGCTAGTGTCCAGAGGCACTGACTGTGATGGGCAGGTGCTTGTTAATAAATAAGGAATAGCCATCATTTAAAACTATGATGACCCCAGAGCTGAGCTCTGGTTCAGTTTTACCTGCTGTACTTGTACACCCATTTCTTAATGCAAACTTGTCCCTTCAGGTCTTTGAAAGAACTAATTTTGAGCCAGGCGTGAATGCAACCCGAGAGTGAGGCAGAGATGGTTCTCTTGTCACCAGAACTATACCTGATGTCTTGTGTGAGAGTTCCTTCGGCCTCGGCTAGAAGCATTATTAGAAATAAAAGTATGAAAAAGAAGAAGATAGTAAATACAGCAAAGATACAAGATCCAGAATAGCGGTGATCACAATTTCACACAATATAATAAATTCCTAAAGTCATAGGAAATCAAAAGCTGGATATTAAACCCAGGGTAATACTGCTTCTCCACAGACTTTGAATAATGAACGTAATGAAAATGGCAAGCAGGAAATTGTGCTAAGTCATGGGATGCACCACTACATCCTATCTTGTACATGATGCTAAGTTTCCTAATAAAACCAGGCTGCCAATACTGTCCCTACTTGATTAACAAAATCGTAGGGAGGCTAATGTGAGAAATGGATCCCCCTCTTTCCCTCTGACTTCAGGAAGTATTATATTGATCAACCGGGAAAGAAAAGAGCCCCAGGACAGACTTATACATAATGATCTGCCTCAGCTCACGTGAGGTGGTGACCATTATAGTAAGAAGTGTTGAGATCAGCCACTGGGGTGGCTGGTGCCAGTACCTTGATGAATGACTCCAAGTCACCATTAAACAACTTAGCACTATACTGTGATCGGGGTCTGGGCTTCCTGTGTTTCTGGGGCTTAGGGGGAAGATTTGGAGGCCTAAGGGAAGGGAATATGATTACTGAGAAAGGTAGAATTAAATCACACAATAAAATGAAATGTCTGTAAGCTCATGGCAAAACAACAGAACACTGTAGAGGGAAAAATAAACAGAGAACTTATCAAATAAATACTTTCCATCAAATTTAAATCTAACAGTGATTAAAAAGTGGAGAAAACCTCCATTAAAAACATGTTACTTATGGATAAATGACACACTTTACGAATCCCTGCTTCGCAGTTTCACCATAAACATTTATTCCAAACACTGCACAATCAGAATGACCTTTTTTTTTTTGTTGTGGTCATGCATGAAATGTGCAGCAAGCACTGGAATTCATCCTGCCAGCTGCAGCAGAACACAGGCCACTCAAAGCACCTCTTATCAAGCAGAGAAGTTGCTTCATGCTGGAGAAGCTTCAAATGCAAATTAAAACTGCTCAGCACACTCCTAAAAGGCTTCAAAACCAAACCATCTGCATTTTCAACTGGAGCCAGGAAGGTTAAACAGCTTTAGCCTTCCACATCCAACCATCAGCATCTTCACACAAGAAAAGAAACACCTTGCAAATTAGCTAAAGGAATGAAAAGAATATAATTAACTTGAAACAAATAAACAAAAGCAGCATACAGCAAAAAAACCCAGAAAAGTAAGAACACACAAAACTTTGGGCTGCAAACGTTTACGCAGGGTTATACATGGGATGACTACAACTGAGATTACAGGAAATATTGTCTTCCAGGTCACAACTTATTTTGTGACTGTCATGCCAACAGCTATAAGACGACGGCTTCCCTAGTTCCCTGCACCAGCAGCTCAATGTTTCTACATGTCTTTCAGGAATTAGCAAAAATTGGAATGTTTCAGTGGAAACAGTGAGGACCAGTAATGCACAGAATATTGAAGAGGGGGACTTTGGTCTGTTTGGGTACTACCTGCTATTTTAGAATAATCTCTAAAGATATCCTCTTCCTTTCTACAATTTAACTTTGACCTCAAAGGACATTTCCATTTGCATGTTTTACAGTGTGGAAACTTAACTGAACCTTGGGCAACAGGCAGGTTCCAGCTGAAGTGGGGGAACTGGTGCTGAGGAACAGATGGGCAAGACCTATTCCCTGAGTGTTTCTTACAGTGACCAGCTGTGAGAAGATATGAGGTAAGATGGCTTCAAGCTGCTCCTCCATTTTACTAAGGTAAAATCATTGCCTAAATCCATCATCTTCTTTCAGTTGCTTACACAGCAGGGAATTTAGGATGATGTGAGCCTGAGGAGTTAAATGCTTTGGAGTCAAGAAAGAAAATTTTCTTCTTAGACATAAGCTTAAGCTTACTGGCTTCCATGCATTCCTGGTAGCCACAGGTCTCACAATTAATGTCAGCAATTTGGAAGGATGCTCTGATTTGTTACTGCTTTTTAACTGGGGTTATGTAAGGAAAGGAAGTGAGTAAGCCCAACTTCACAGAGCTAAAATAGACCATGGAGTAGTGGGAGAAAGGCTAATCTGAAGTCTGCAGAGATATCCCCAGGAATATGGGGACCAGGAAGAAGAAATTATACAAAACCAAGTGATCCAGCAAGGGCAGAGTCAGAGCCGGATCCAAACTTCTTATCTGGAGGGCAAGACTTTTTCTATTTATTTATTTAATTCAAAGATGAGGGGTGGTGGCAAGGCCATTCCATCCAGGAAGCAAGAAGGAGGAAGAGAAGGTATGGAGCAAGGATGTATTGCATGGAAAGGGAAGAGTAAGACCAGGAAAGCTGGTCTGGATGTTCCTGCTGTCACCAGCACCATCCACAGAAGCATGGTGCCCATAGCAGTGACAGGACTGCATCAAAAGAAACATGACCAGCAGGTTGAGGGAGGTGATCCTGCCCCTCTACTCTGCTCTCGTCAGACCTCACTTGGAGTAGTGGGCAGTTCTGGTATTCTCAACCTATAAAGGACATGGAGCCATTGTAACAAGTCCAGAGAAGGGCCACGAGGATGATGAGGGGGCTGGAGCACCTCCCGTATGAAGACAGGCTGAGAAAGTTGGGGCTGTTCAGCCTGGAGAAGAGAAGGCTGCGTGGAGACCTCATAGCAGCCTTCCAGTATCTGAAGGGAGCCTACAGGGATGCTGGGGATGGACTCTTCATCAGGAACTGTAGTGATAGGACAAGGGGTAACGGGTTCAAACTTAAACAGGGGAAGTTCAGGTTAGATATAAGGAAGAAGTTCTTTGCTATCAGGGTGGTGAGGCACTGGAACAGGTGGCCCAGAGAAGTGGTGAATGCTCCATCCCTGGCGGTGTTCAAGGCCAGGTTGGACAGAACCTTGGGCAACATGGTCTAGGGTGAGGTTTCCCTGCCCATGGCAGGGGTTTCGAACCAGATGATCGTAAGTTTCTTTCCAACCCTGACCATTCTATGATTCTATAGCACACACAAGTGGCAGCTGCAAATTCAAACAATTGCCATCGCCCCCCACAGTCTGATACCCTGGGGGCCGCAGTGCTCCTTTGCGTTTGTGTCTGGAGGCAAGCTACAGGTTTACGCAACTGAAAAAGTATGTGCTATATAAAACAGGGAGATCTAACACTATATCCCTTTTTCTTCTGTGAATATATAGACACATTTAAGTATTGAACACACGGATGCTGGGGAGGGCAGGTATTCCTGTCCAGAGCTATCTTACCAAAGATGCAATGTATCCCCTAAATTCATCTCTGTATTAGGTTCTTCTGAACTATGTATCCTGACAAAGTGAATTACAAACCATGACAGGCAAGGTATCTCTAGCAACTGAAAAATACTTCTTTTCTAGCAACAAAAAGCCCCCTGCAACTTCTAAGTTTCCTGTGTGATACACACATTTTTAAGGATCTCCCAGCTTTGCCCACCCTTGACACTGGCTTAAGCAGCTCACAAAAATGGGGAAGATGAACAGTCATAATGAACAGCATGCTGAAACAGAGATGCTGAATGTTAAAACACACAGGGCCTGTACCCAATTTATAGAACAGCAGCAACAAAACAGATGATGTGTACACTTATGAAGTTGTTCTAAAATTTGTAATTTCTAAGATTTTATTACATTTGTAACTCTATATCAAGTCAAATAAAGATATCTTACCTTGTTGTCATGTATTCTGCCCTGTGACCTAGAAAAGTTTAATAAACATGAAACAATCATTTGTAGATTTCAGGTTTTTAAATCTAAATTATTCTTGTAAGTTACTTTTAACTCTAACTTTCATGTTACCAGCAAAAGATATACAATTATACAACAAACAGGGCAGTGCAGTTATCTACCATCTCCACAGTTGCATTCAAAATACAAACACAACCCATGTTATGGAACAGCTTTTAAGAAGCCTGACCATATATTAAAGTCACTTAATATTGTAAATAATTTGAAGTAAAAAACTAAACAGCGTCTATTGTTTGTGCTCAAGTATTTTAGTGGCTAAAAAGTATGAAAAGTATGGAAACAGAGCTGCGCCAAGATTGGATTATATCTCCCCTTGTGCCTAAACCTGTTCAGTGCTGGAAATACAGAGCTCTGGACACCAATGGCTTGCAATTGACAGACTCCTTCCTCTCTTTTGTCTGTGTTTTGCAGGAAAAAAATACAACGCTGCCGCTGGGAAACACCACAGAGAACTGCAGAGAACTGTAAAGAAACAAACACTGTATGCCAGGAAGGCTCCTGCGTAGCCTTTGCAGAGCAACAGACCACTAAGTCAGGCATGTGCACCATGTCAGCTCATGACAATGAAAAGCAAAATAATGGAACAGTATGAACATCATGGTATGGTAAGTTCCAACCAGCTCAGTTTTCCCAAAGGGGACTGTGCCCTATTAATTTATTTGAACTCTTTGAACATGCCAGTTGGATAAAGGAGAATCAGTTGAATTAATTTACTTTGACTTTCAAAGGCGCCATATAAGTTTCTTCACAAAAGGCAACTGGAGCAGCTAAACAGCCATGGATTAAGTGGCAAAATATTCTCATTGATCAAAAACTAACGAAGAAAAGGGAAACTGAGCGGAATTAAATGGTCTTTCTTTTTTTCCATCATGACAAGAGTGTAACAGTAATTTACTCAAGCCTTCCCATCAGGATCGTTTATGGAATACATAATACATTTACTGATGTCCTGGGGAGATCACAGGAGGCAGAATACTGTGCAGATGACTGAAATACTTTTGTATCAAGTCCTGACAAAACTGTGAAGCCCTTCAGAGGGGTTTAACCATGTTAAGGAACAATACACACAATGGCCAATGAAATTCAGTATAACACGTTCAAGTAAGATATTAGGGAAGAAAGAATTAAACACCTATGCAGCTAACAAAACTACAGATAATTATAGTGACTATGAAAACGACCCTTAGCATCACTCATGTTAGGTCTAAGTACACCACTCAATTTGAAAGCTTGTCAAACTGCTGAGAGAATGAAAAACAGTGGTATGCAAAACATAACAGTATGCGTCAATGTCCAGCTGCACCTGAAATACTGAAAACCCTAATCTGAACATACAGTTTGCAGAACCAGAAAAGTGGAAATCCATAGAAGGTGGCACAAAGAATAAACTCTGGGCAAAATCTCTGGCATTAATAAGACATATAAAGATTGTTGGCACCTCTTTTAGAGAGGTGGAAAAGAGGGATGAAATAACAGTATGTAAAATAACCTGTGACAGAAAAAGGGTAAAATTCTCCCTACTTGTATAACTGAGGGAAGTCCATTAAGAATCTTGATAATATAAGCTAATAAAAAAAAATATGTTACAAATCCAGCATCTGTGGGATTTTAAATGCATCTCTGATATTTAATAGAATAGGACAAAATCCTATCTGGGACACAGGGGCAATTTCTTTTACAACTGCTTGTTCTCTGTCTTGCATTTCCCTCTGCTTTGTTTATTTGTTCATTCACTGGCGGAGCCTTGGGTCAGAATTAATATGAGTATTAGTGAGCTTCCTATGTTTAGCATCAATTTCAGTATTTCTCATTTACTTTTCCAAATTTGTAGATGCAGACTCAGCACAGAGCATTTCATCTATCTCCCCTGTGCAGATCATGAATATCTATCTGCAGTGTCCATAAACAGCAACAGACTGTAGTAGGCTGGTGATGACCTGGAACAGAAGCCAGACACTGTCAATGTTGTGGACACCAGATGGAAATCTGGATTTATTCAGCCTACATCCAAAAATTGTACACATTTAAATAAAAGCAAGAGAGAGTGTCAAAGGAGAACTTGCACTGCAGACAATCCTCTCCCTCTCCCCCATTCTCTCCTGCATTACTTAGCATAGTACCCTGTGTTATTTGCCTGCTGTCTTGCTGACATGAAAGGTTCCAGAAAAGTCAGTTAGAGTGGAGCAGAAGAGCAGTTCACTTCCTACAGATTAATTTCTACACTAGCTACAGCAATAATGTTCATAATTGCACTGTAATTATATCCTTTCAGTCACCCCTATTCAAGGAATGTACAGAATCCAGCTCCTCCTTCCCAGGCATGTGCAAGAAGGGGGTACTTAGACATTTTAACCTGTAAGAATGATGGCTTTTGCTCAAACAATCAGCTTTGAATGGACATTTTGGGTACTATTTGTATGTGCTATGCTACAATGATGTGACAACTACGTGCAAAACCACTGCTGGCAACACAGATTAACTACTTGGGGTTACAGCTGGTGGGTCGAAGGGAACTCCTAAAACAGAATGGTCCAAGCATGCCTGAGCAAGGCAGAACAGCCCAGAGCCTAACAGCAGTTTATCACTTAGGTCACCCTGCTGAGAAGCTTTTCCTAGGATTTTCTTTCATACTGTGTTTTCCTTATTTCTTTCCAACGTGCATCCTTCTCCCTTCAGTAGATGATCATGCATTTTACCAGGCTTCCAAGTAACAAACATACACTTAATTTTTCCAAATACATTTTCTGTGAGTCTTTGGAGGAAAATTGTCCTCTTCTGACTAAGATCAGCTGCACATTGTTGTGTGTGAATAAACTGTTCAATGCACACATTAAATGAAAATCCTATTAAATTAAAAATTCCATGAGAAAGAACATGTAGTTAGTTGTCTAAAACCAGTTACCATCTTCTACCATCCAGCCTTGCAAGAAAATATTGTTTATTTCCTTCACTCCCTGGACAAGGGTTTTGGGTCACAGCCACTGAACTGTTAATAGCTCTTTAGGCACCTCCACAACTAGAGTTGTGGATCTCCTTTTATGTTAAAAGCAAGAAGAGATCTGATTAACAACACAAACTTGGTAGTCTAATGAAAATAAATGGACACATCCTTTAGAGACACTCTTTAGGGAGCAAGTTTCCTTTCTGGAGTCTGATCTTTGAATTATAGTCTTTAATCTTCAGGAGAGGGATTTTACTCTTTGCAGTGTAATTCACTTCCTCTCAAGTCTGTAACACTGTGTGGCTAGTCCTCAAGACTTGCAGTGTGATTCTCCTTTTCCTTTTAGTCCATGAGGAAGCTCCTGTTGGGAGGGCTGGAGCTGAGCATAGTGCCTGATTCATTACTGCCCTAATTCAGTTTTACTTCCTTTTATCATGGACATCTGCTGACTTGGTTTATATTTGAAGATGTATTTTCAGAAGTCGTGGAGAGTGTTCAGGACAATGGATAATTCTCTGCTAACATAACTTTAGCTATTGTATTGTAATAGAATAATTTTATATGCAATAATGATAATCAACAGGTGCAGAGCTATTCATGGAGTTTTCATTCATTCCAGTTTACAACACACAAATACTTTCTAGAAACCCAATATTAAATGAAGTCCCTAAGAATCTCACTACTGAAATCAGTGAGGTCAGGATTTCACCATGTACCTCTCATAAACGCATCATTAAGCTGTTAGGCTGCACAAAGGACATTCATGTTCATGTGTCAGAAATGTTGCACCAGTGAGTTCACTGTAAGAGATGCACCATGGATAATTTTGTATGCTTAAAAAAATATCGCTTTTGCCCAACTCCAAAAACCCTCAAGTCAACAGAAATCATTAGGAAGTAGAAACAGCATATATGTCACAGCTCTCAAACCATGCTGCACTGACTGTGTCATCTCTCCTTTCAGACACCAGATTCTTCATTCACAGTTCCATTCCAAATATAATCACTTGTCTAAACATCTATGCAGTGGAAATAAATATCTGTTGAAGAAATAAAATCAATTTATAGTGTCTACTCTTAGCACTACACCAAAACTATGACTGGTAAAAATCAAATCTATGCTTACTGGACAATTAAGCTAAGTTTTGTAATATTTTTCTTGCATACCTCTGGCATTTCAGTGGTTCACTGTATATTCTGGAATCACTTTTCAGTTTATTGTGTGTATTTACCTTCTCCAAGTGTCCTTTGCAGCAAGTCATGTTTTGCTTGAAGTTTTGTGATGAGATTACTACCTTCCAGATATTCTCTGAATTTCTGTAGAGATGCAGATCAATCTATTACTATGTATGGCACGTAAGTTCCAGGAACTTCTACATAACGTTTACTTCATGTATTTGGTCAGTGTCATATGAATGAGGAAGTAACCAACGTACCATGAAATAGAATTGCTCTGTTTCCTGCTGGTTAGCTCTTCTTTTTGCAATGCTAGGCTTACTCAGGTATGTCTCAGAGACTGTTGATTTCACAGACTCAGTTGAGCGACTGTGCTGGAAACACTCTGATACATCATAATCTTCAATGGTGACCATATCTTGTATTGTCTGCAGGGTAGCCTCTGTTGTTTTCTTAACCTGCCATTAAAAAGCACAATTTGCCAAATGCAAGGTAAATTTATATCAGAACGGTTTAGTAGGGAAGCTCATTACTCTAAATAATTCTCTCACACACTCCCTCAAACAAACTGGTGTGTGAATGTGAAAAATTAGGTGCACCATAACAGATCCTGTATAACAGAAGAATGACATGATTGTTTCCTATTTAGCTCTCTGCTTTACCATGGTCCAATCCACAAACATGGATGTACTCATGTTGACTGTACAGCACTTTCTAGCATTTGTTTCCTGCAATTAGAATTGGAATGTGACATGATTTGATTATGGTGCCTAATCTGGGAGGCAAGAGAAATGATACAATGCTCTGAAGGGTCAACTCTCCTAAGTGTGGTCAATGTGTTAGATCGAGTATGTACATCCAGGGATCTGGCTCCTAGAACATGTTCTTCCAAGATAAAAATCTGTGACATGACTGCTATGGTAAAGAGCAAAGTGATGTTTAAACTGCAGAAGTGGAATACACAGCTGGAGGAGGGAGCCTGGAGAAAGAACAATTTACACCACTTTTACAGCACTTCCTATGAGCTATGGAGCACTGTCATTCATAGCGAGAACCAGGGCATGAAGGCCATGGGAGAGGGAATGCAGTGCAATGCAATAAAGTAACAGGCAAGATTCACAAGGATGTGATTTATCTCCCCTTTCTGCTTCAAAAGAGCCTCCAGTAAAGTCAGCTTAACCAAATCATGCTCACTTCTACACGCATCTCCAGTTAGGCAAATATCCTACCCATGCCTGCCTACATGATTTCTCTCCCTATGTCCTTGGCACTTCACTTTAATGAAACAATCTTTCCCCTACCTTTTGTCTTTGTTACCTTGAGATACTATCTGAATTCAAGTGGGTTTTTTTTAAGGCATGTTTCATGGACATTAATACTTAGTTCTAGGCATTCAGCAAATAACATAGAATGAGAAAAAACAGAATGCTGAAAACTTATCAGTAAACCACACCAAGAAATTAAATGATCCCTATGTTTTAATTTAGGAATAGATTCTTCTTTAAACTAAGGGCCTCTAACAAAGTGTAATTTAAACCCATTGGGAGGCCACTCTCTCTCTGCTGCCAGAGCAGGGGAAAGAGAACAGCACAGCTTTTCTGTCTATTACAAAAAAAAAATGAGGCATTTTATTTTACTAGGTGAGCTATCCCTGTCACAGCCATTCAGTACTCCCGTTTAGAAACAGCTGTAGCTGAGAGCACAAGAGATTTTGACTCAGCTACCACAAAAGACAGGCAAATTCCTTTGTACTACAGTAGCAGCAATCTGAGGACTATACAGAGGGTGGTCACAAATGACAGTAACTGTTACATGGTGGCTTTCTGCCACAAAACTTTGAAAATACGTTTACTCTGAAACATCTGCAAAACACAGAACTCAGTAATGTGAATGTATGGACAGGTGAAGGATGAAATCCTCAAACCTCTACAAAGCAGACAAGGATCTACCTTAGCATATTTACCAGTATTTGATTTTAAACATTAAAATAGCTCATACAGATTGAGGCAATTTCAAGATATTTGCAAGCTTTTGACAGGGTTAGCACCTTCCTGAAAATGGTGTACAATGCATATCCCTTGTAGACACAGATCTTACCTCCTCATTTTCGATTTTCAGTGTGGCCAATCGTGACTGTAGTTGCTGATACCTAAGCATAAGCTCTGCTTGCACAGGTTGCTGGGCAGTGACCTGACAAACCTAACAAAGAATCAAGAACAGCTGTAAGATGCAAGGAATTAAAAAACTGGTCAATAGTCTCTGGTTGCTCTCCTTAAAACCAGGTGAATTCCTACTAAATCTATTAAAACTGGATAAAGCATACAATAAAATGTGTTTATCTAAACTGAAAGTATTTATGCGTTATGAGGTGCAGAACTACATACTGCATCTTATGACTACAGAGCACAGCCTTGTTCTTTGGCTGCTTTGTGTTGCTTCTCTTATCACACAGAAATGCAAACCCTGGAGGTGCCTTCAGATAAAAGATGTGTACAGGTGATACTGCATTCTGCATTGCTACTGGCCTTTGGTGTAGCAGAACAGGGCACAGCTGTTTCAAGCTGTATGCTTGAAATCTCCAGATAATAAAATGAGGAAGAAGGGGAAACGGCTGCATTTCAGAGAACACAGGTTGGAGCAGCTGCTCTCAAATAACACCCACAAGCTCTATTATGGGTGAGGCAAGTAGTGAAGACATAAAAACAGTATTTACACCAATGCTGGGCTGAACACAGGTTAGCCAGCAAATTCACAGCAATGTCATTATGAGCAAAACAGACATAATAACATACAACAGATTTTACTTGAGAACTCCAAAGAAACTCAGAACACCGCTGCCAATTTTGCAAGATATTATTGCTGATGCACTTGCTTTTGGGTAGCAATAACTGCTCTTATTGAACTCTGTAAAAAGGGATAAATTCTCTACTTGCTATATAGAAACAGAAACAGTCATGGTGGGGATACGTGTCAGTATACAGACCTCATCACCCATATGAGACTGGAACTCAAATTTCATTGGTGGACAAAAAGCAGTAGGGTACATTTCCATGAATCTCTGCTTGTCACTTCGTGGCTCCAAGCTGTCAACTGCATTTTCAATGATGTCTAGGCCCTCATGTCTGGAAGTTTCAAGGTTATACTCTGCAGAAAGGTATGTTCTTAGGGCTCTGTTAAGACTAGCGTGGTATCCAAGGTCACAACACTAAAAACACAATAAAGGAAAAAGGAAACAAATTATAAAGGAACACAATCCCAATATCTAACTATTACTACAATTTTCTGTCCTGAAATTATTGTCTTTGAAGTATTTTACAAAATATCTTCTAAATTATAATACAATACTGGGGTGAAGACAGTAAGTATTTAGTATCCTCATTCTGTTGTAAAGATAAAAGGACACTTTTAGAAAGAGATCAAGTGTACATGTATGGCAATATGTCTGCATTTATCAGATACGGATGTGTAGTCACTGTATTTACACAGAAAAGGTGTGGGTCTCCACACACAAGTGGGCTTTTCAGTATTATTGTCAAATGTAAACCTCGGATCATCTATTTAAACTCACCCTGACATAACTCTACCATTCAAGTCAATGCCAGCAGCAAAATAAAAACGAAACAATTTTGGCTCACCAGGTCTGTGCCCAAACAAAACCCCCCACAACTGCCTCTAGCATTAGTGACCCATCTAGGATGCTTTTTGATGCAGTAAGAATGGTTTAACATCCTCTCCTCGACAGTGAAAATGTGTTTACTGCAAACACCTTATTTCCCATGCTCTGACAGAACCAGCAACGTACATTATGTTACTGAATGAAGAAAGACATAATTTATGTGGGTTTTTTTTTCTAGGGGTGAGAGTAACACTGGAATGTAATTGAAACCTAATTGGTAGAACATAAATTTGTGTTTGTTCTTGAATTTTAAATATCCTCAGCTTGCATTATTCATGACTGGTTAATATTTTAGAGGAACATCTGAATATATTTTTTGAATGTCACAGCAGTAATGTATCAAGTGATATTTTCCTTAACTTTTTCCCCACATCGCACAGTAAACAACACCCTCAGCTTCTGCTCAGTGAGCTTCCAGGTAACGTATCACAAACATCTCTGTCACTTCAATAGTGGCACATCAGTCTGCTAACAGTTGCATACAAAGACATGTTCTTTATTCAAATGAGAGATTTGTCCCAGTCAGAGGCTAGTGCCTGGCTAATGCAGTCAGAGAGCACACTGCTTCAGGGCATCCTTCAGCCTCCTGCCACCCATTTTGGATGTCCACCTGCGATATAAAATATTACTTCCCTGCAGGACTCACAAGTTAAGTGATGCAACTGGGTAAAAAAGCAATGTGAATTCAGTCTACTGTAGACCATATGTATATGTGCACTGCTTATATGCATACCTCCCTCACAAACCCTTAGGACTCAGGAGATCATGTTCCCCTCCCTTTCCTCTTAAGTCATTTGAAAAAGGAGAGAAAATGAGAGAGAGGCAGACAGGCAGATGCACACACTGCACAGGAAAGAGTTTTCAACCTATTCACCATACTTAAACCTGTGTGTAGAAGAGAAAGAAACCCCTTACACTGCATTGGTGCAGTAAGGACTAACGATCAAGCTGCTCTCTGAAATCTAACAACAGAGGGCTGTTTCATTCACAACAAAACTGCCAGAAAGACTAAGCTTTCAGTCCTAGCAAGAACACCAGGTAGTTACTGTGGATGGGACAGTGGCTCTCCAAAAAACCAGTTGCTGAACCATTTAAAGAAAATGGAAAATAGATGTCATGTTCAATCAAACACACAGGTTAGCCTCTCTCTCTTGCATTTGTAGAATGGGAATTTGTGTTACGCTTACTAAAACAGCTACTCAACTTTTATACTAAAGCACATCCATATTTCAAAGATCTCCAGCCCAAAAAATATTGTTCTAAAAGGAAAAGTCTCTTGGTGCTTTTCTCTTGTTCTATGTCAAGTCAGATCTTATATTTAATTCACTATCTTGGATGAAAAAGACAGGCTAAAAGTGCTGATAAGGAAGCAGATCAGGACAGCTGTTTTATTTCATGTGCATTAGTTTCAGAGAGACTTCACAGAAGATTAAACTGAGCGGAAATTAGAAATAGAGGGAAATACCATGTTTAGCATAGCCATCTATCCATGTATTATGAAGCTACAGGCATCTAAAGCCTGAATTTTGGCTCCAGAAGATTAATCTGAGTATTAGTAGAAATCTTATTGATTTACGGTGAGCTGTGTAGGTTTCTGATGCAGCTTTTTTTGCAGGCTGGAACGTAAGACTGCAGCCTTTATCCTGTGACAGTACCAAGAACTTCATTATTTAACCCTTAATCTACTCAGTAACCACGGTTATCTTTTCCAAGTGGTGACAGCTAAACAGGGTAACAAATATGGCCTCTCAGCCAATGAAAAGAATTCAAGTGAAGCAGAATATCCTGCCAGACTAAGGCATTTTCTTGCAATGCCAGTGCTAGCTGGGCAAACAAGAACTAAATCCAGAACCTGAACTAATGCTTTATTACCAGTGGTTCTTTGAATGGAATTTAAAACGCCTGAATGAGGAATTTTGCTTCAATGATTTAAGTAAAAACAGATTTTGTATGAATAAAATCACTGCAACTGAACTGCTGCCCTCATCACATTCTGTCTGACCATGTTTGCAAAAAAAACTACCAACCTTTCTGGTGTTGTGACAAAGTACACATGTATGCAGATACACACACACACACACGTGCATGCATGTACACACCATTTTCAGGAAAAAACCTGTAGTTTCGTAGAAAGGTTTGTGAAATTAAAGCAAGCAACCACACTGTTAGCCAAAATAAATATGAATCTTTGAGGTTTGCTATCAGCACACCAAGGCTACAGCCTGGATGGCTAATGAGATCTGCTATCAATCTATGGGCCGGAGACGAGATGTTGGTGCAGCAAGACATGAAGATGAGAATGAGAGAATGAAGTCATAGACGATGAGTTTTATTGCATTTCTGGATTCATGAAGACTTTCTGTTGGGCAAAGCGGAAGGAGATGAGTGACGCATTTGGGATATGTGTGAAAAATTAATTTCATAATTTGCATTTTATTCTTGTTTGGAATTAAATCTGAAGCAGTCTCAAGAGCATTTACTGTATTTATTGTACCCCAGAGTATATTTACGCTTGAATAAAACAAACTGCAGTGCTTAGCACAGAGCTCCAACCAACAATCACGCTGCTCTTCATTTTATTTCAGGAATAATAATAAAATTCAAATGCCAGTGGAGAGAGAAATTAACAAAAAAGCCTTAACCTCTGAATAATTAAGTTTTTAATCATCCTGTTACACAGACATCAATATTTATCGAAGGGATCTGGCTGCACATGTCATATTTACGACGACTTATGTAATAAAGATTGTGAGCCGCACATGCTGTACCCTAGTTTTAAACTTGGTTCTATGAATGATTAACAAAGAATCTTTACAGAATAAATTAAGTTCATGATAGCTAAATGTTCCCTAACTTCTGAACCATCCAAAGCATGCAGACTGCAAGTAGAGATTCAGAAACTCCACTCCAAGAAAGACCAACACACGAATATTTTATTTATTCCAGCAGCAGAACTAGAGTCAAATCATTTTGATCACTATTTCCTAGCATTTATCTTCAGAACATACGAGTGCACAGTGAGGCTGAAAAGAGGTTCCTGTCTTCCTCTTATACCCAGATAAATCTAATAAACTCAACTACATGGAAATCATAATGTAAATGAGTAACAGTATGTGCTATATGTTCAGATGTTGGTACTAACAGCCAAATTAGCATGGGCGTGGGCTCTGTTGCTTCTCTGAAACCTGCAATCTTAAGTTATACGTACTAGGTAAAGCTTACTTAATTTAGGTAAAAAGTAATCTTGACTCCTTTTTTATGATACAAGTAAAGAAAAACCTAACCCTGTCCTTCACTTGAACCTACTATAAATACTGCAAAGAAGGAATATTCAACAGAACATTCAAATTCCTCTAGTACAACACACAGAGCACAGAAATATACTGTGTGTATCAAATCCTGTTTATCTCTCTACTTCTTTGCAAATGTCAGTCCCACCCCCCAACTCACCACATGCATTAAAACATCCAGCTAAGACTTAAGCAGTATTTTTAGCTTGCTTTTGTCACAAGAGCTTATGATGAACAACACATCATCATTTTAAGTCAGAAGCCCTGAGCTTTGTTAATGAAATGAAAGAGTTGAACAGTTCAGACTGAGTTCAGCTGAGGAACGGCAATTTAGGATTTTCCATATGAGTCTCATAAATGAAAATGCAGTGGAATCCAAATGAAAAAGAGTGGGTTTGTTTTGTTTAAAAAATAAGATAAAGAAACCCAATCCCAGAACCCTCTCCAATCTTGTTACAAAAAATACTGAGCAGTTCACTGCATTCCTTCATACATTTATCTTCTTTTTATCTGACATAGTTTTCAGTAACATAAGAAAATGTTCGGTTTCATTTATGGGCAATATCAACAGCTCGGGGAGATCTAAATCCCTTCATGTTAACTGGAATGCAGATACAGAGGAAAGGTAATCCTCTTCTGTACAGGCAGAGAGAAGGAGAGAGTTCAGAGAGGCACGTAAAGGCAGGCAGATGGGGACAAAATAGAAAGGGTAAAGAATGAAGTCACTACCACTGCTCTGAAAACCCCAAATATCATGATGGCATTAACAGATTTACAGAATGGGATAGTCTGTACTGTTGCAACATATGGCCAGTGGGAAGCATATCTCACATTCCAATGATATAACCCCAAAATCTTGCCAAGACTTTTGCATTTACAAAAAGCATTTCCTTTGTCAAGTAGCAAACACTTTGTCTAGATACCAACGCTTTCACAGAATATTCTGATTAAATACAAATGTCTCAAAGTCACTTCATTTAAACAAGCTCACAGTTGGATTAGATTGGCTCTGAAGCAAGTTCTGGTTGCACGTGTTTACAGCCTACTCTTCACAGTGATGCAAAGGCCAGCTAGACTTTCCATTTAAATTTTTTAAGGACGAGTAATTTCTAAAGCCATTTTGCCAAAAGAATGTTATTGTCTACATTGATACGTGGCTTGGAAAAAGCCACACAAAGTAGGCATTAGTTTCCTGCATTACTAAATATTGTAGAATGCATATTTCTATTAAAAACTAACAGTTAGAAAGCTCTAGTCTTCATGGTTGTGTAAATATCTTTACATACACTGACTCCAAAGAGTGTTGTCTTTGTATATGTATGTACAGAGAGCTTCACTTCTTCTCCCCTTGCAATTCTTTGTGAAGCCCCAGGCCTGTGGTACCTCCCCTTGGCTTTCACAGCTATGGCAACATCTGTGGACACTGATGAAATGTGTAAGAATCAGGTACACTTTCCAATCAAGAAACGTTATGACCATGTAGAAACAGGCACTGGAGACATTCACTGGAAAAGGTGAACTCCAAAAGGGAAGGCAGAAAAGATGACAAAATGAGCATCTTTCCAGCTTCAAAAGGGGTGGGGTTGCTGAGAAGAGAGGAAAAGGGACCTTTCCTTCCTTCCAGCAGTCAAGAAAAACTCATAAAGTTCACATTTTTCAGACATGCCCTGACTACAGGCTAAAAAACCCATCATCCTTTAAGAAGTGTCAGGTAAATCGTCCATTAGGTAGGGACAACTTCTCACTTGGTGGCACCCTAGCAAGTATGCTGCATGTCCTTAATTTTCTGCCCTGATCATGTGTCTACCAGGATCCTGGTAAATGTTTTCATTGCCTGGGAAGTCCAGGTGAGTGAAGCAGGATGTGCAGGTTCACGGATGTAGGTTAGACAGGGACAGTATACAGCAGAATAAACTAGAAGAAATCCCAAGAGAGAAAACGTGCAACAGTGAGTAGGAAAGGGGATTAGAAGAGATGTTGAGATAGAGATATTGAGAAATACTGAAAAGATACATTGTCATTTCTTGGAACTAAACAAGAAAGAAATGAAGCAAAACCAGGGAAAGAAACTGAAAAGGAAAAGAAGAAAGTTGTAACAGAATCAGGCAAGATTTTGAACCCCAGTGGAAATGGCAAACTGACTCCCAGTACTTAGAAAATGTACGATAAAACACATGTGTGCAGCTATTTTAGTCCATTCATCTCAAGAAGGCTTTTTTCCCTTTCTCTATCAAGCTTTGCTTCTCCAGATAGTAGAAATGAGAAACCTCTTGTCAAATGCTGTATTAATTTATGCAGAGCTTAGTTGGCTTATTTTTGAGATGAACACCGCACCAGAAATGACTGTATGAGACTGTTGTTTATTATTGTAAATTACAAATGATGTTGCTGTAGTAGAAAGCATACTCAAATACCTAGGATTTCAGATGGGCCACATTGACTTATTTAACACTACATTGCTAGTGAATTAATGTTCATGTTACTGTGTTTGCTGTCTCCAAATTTATCAAATACGTAGCTTACAAATCATGTAAGCTGACGTGTCTCTGCGTTATGGAAAAATGTCAATAATACAGGTTCTGGAGGCCAAATGCTGGTACAAGTCAACACCAGTGTATAACCTCACTCTCCTGGCATGCTCTCACAGCAATAACTTACTGAAAATCAGTAAGAATTCTGTTGACAGTATAGAGTACAGGACTGATTGTGTCTGTTCTGTAAGCTACATGAAATAAGAATAAAAAGCACGGTAAACCTGATTCCATGACTAAACGAATGTAACTAAATGATTTTGAAGACAGGGAGGAAATGCCTTCTCCATTAGTAGATGCCCATTCTAGAAGCTTATCTTGTTAAAAATATTTGCACCTCAGAAATCCTTTTACAGTACAAAACAAAATGCCTGCCTTTTCCATGCTATTCCTGTCATATTTTCCTCTTGCCATATGAGGAGAAAACATAGAAAACATTCTAACTTTAGAGGAATGGGTTCAGTATCTTACTGGCACTTTATTTTGTGCAATACAAAGCTAAAGGGAAAGTCTGCTGATTATACCATACAATATTATCAATGATAAGCGTATTGTAGGCAACCCAGATGACTAATGAATTCCCTTTGAAAATGAGAAAGAAAAAAAGTATTATTCCTGAGCCGAATAAACATAAAAACAAACGTGCCATTACTTACGTCAATTAAATCTGACAGGTCATGAATATAATACTTGAAAACAGAAGCATTGGTTGCTTCAAGGGTGAGCAGGTATTCATTGCGGGCCTTAATAGATTTCAGCTTGTTTTCAGAATATTTTGCTTGACGCTAGGGGAGAGATTGTATATTAATGTATTTGAATTCATTTTTTGATATGTAAAAAAAATGGTAACAATTGAAGCACACATTCCTATTAACAAGAAAGAACCTTAATTGCCAGCCTGTTATACATCTAACAAATGTAACACAAAATTATCACTTAGTATTTTGTTTCAACATCACAAATGATATAGTAAGAATTATACTAGGAATACAGCATTCCCCTCTCTGAGGGCAACTGTCAAGGTATCTGTACCCAATGCTAGTTTATTAAGTGTACCTCATTTAATTTTATTTCCCAGCTGGATTTCTCTGTCTAATTTCATGCTAAAGAATGTCAGAAATGCACTGAATTTACTTCAAATGAAGCTAAATAAAAGGATTATTTACTTTTTCCTTCATTTTTTCTATCTTTTTCACAGAGCTCCGTCTCTGGTGCCGTTCTTCTAGTCGAATATGAAAAACAGGGTCTCCTGACCTCCCAATCTGTTTTTCTTCTTGCTTCTCTGCCTCTTTCAGTTTGCTTTCTGCACTGATGCTCTCTGCATGATACATGTGGTATGTTTTCATGACCTGCAAAAGACAGAGTCAAAGGAGAGTTAGGAGAAAAGGAAAATACAAAGGTATCTACAGAAAAATCACAGGGTATTTTTCAGTAAAATGTTCTGTTTTATACATGGACCTTGGATAAGTTTCTTTGCCAGCAGTGATTGAGGACTTCTGGTTGCATTTTTTCTCCCAATTAATTTGACAATATCCCATTAAGGATTTTTTTTTTCCATTGTTCTGATAAGAAAGAGCGAAATCCTTCCTATTAAACTTCAGGATTTCTATATTTGAATGAGCAATAATGAAATAATGAGCAATAAAACTAAATCCATATCAGTGCTGTATATTTCTGACTTCTTCAGGGCAAAGTTAACAGCTCAGCTGTGGATATTGAACACTTGAATGCAGAAGGACACCTTCAGCACTGAGGAAAGCGGAAGGAAGCTTTGGCAATGGGAAGCTTTGGTCTAGGAGCATATCCCCAGTCGTCTGGATGGCTGTCCACAGCCTGGAAAGAAGTGGCTCCCAACTGTACAGCTGACAGATTGGGCACGACATAAAACCAGACAAGAGCTGGAGAAAGCTGCCTGATAAATAAGTTCTGAGAAGGCTTTCCCCATAGTTCCCCAGTTAATACTGTTATCTTCCCTCTGCACACATGCTGGTTCTGCAGCCAAGAAAGCTTGGGCCACTAGATTGCAAATACATGCTTGCACAGACCATAAAGAGTGAGAGGGACTGGTTCAGTCCAGTTCTCTCTTTCTTCTTCAAGTAAGAAAAGCCTCAGCTTGCATGATGCATAGTAGGCAGCAAGCAACCACAAACCACCCGCCTCTGCTGAGGAGGGCTATCTCTGCCCACTTTCCACTTTCTCCAGTCATTCCAATCATCCATGTGCCTCTCCTTCCCCTTCCTCCTCCCCATTTTTTGCTGGTGTTGTCTTCAGTTTCAAGCAAAGAACAAAGCAGGAAGGCATCCTCAGGCAGCCAGCAGCCTCCTCTCTTCTTCACAGGGTAGCAGAGCTCTTGCCAGCAGGTGTTACCTTTGGGTCGAGAACATACAAGCCATTCACATCTCCTCTGAAGGACACAGCTGGGGGGGAATCAAACGGGCTGTTCCTCCCTCAGAAGAGCTTTGTGTGACCCACAGAAGAGACAGACTAGTTTGGCGAGGTGCCTTGAAATATTCCCTGGGGAGGGGAATACTTTTGTAACTGAGTAGCTAAGCCAGTCTAAGGAGCATCCATAGTGGTAACGCTGAGGACTCTAAAGGTAGATAGTACAACTTTGCTGCAGCATGGCTTAGTGTGGATCAACTCAAACCAACCACATGACATGTCAGGTGATGGCTGAACTGATGCCTGCTTAAAGTCTTGTGCAGCAGAAAAGAAGCTTTTAGGGAGCTGTAATTTTGCATAACCATGTATGTTATACACTGTAACTACATATGCCACTATTTAATACTGATGTCATGCTGTTGATAGAGTCGGGCCATGCTGTGGATAGACAAGAGCTGGCTGAGAGAGTTGTGGTTGTTCAGCCTGGAGAAAAGAAGACACCAGGGACACTTTGTTGTGGCCTTTCAATACTTAAGAGGAGCCTATGAGAAAGATGGGGAGAGATTTTTCAGTAGGGCCTGATGCAATAGGATGACGGGTGATGGTTTTAAACTAGAAGAGGGGAGATTTGGGCTGGACATGAGGAAAAAATTCTTTACGATGAAGATGGTAAAACACTGGCACAGGCTGCCCAGAGAGGTGGTGGATGCACCATCCTGGAGACATTCAAGGCCAGGCTGGATGTGGTTCTGAGTAACCTGATCTAGTTGAAGGTGTCCCTGTTGCACAGGGGGTTGGACTAGATGATCTTTGAAGGTCCCTTCCAACTCAAACTATCCTATGATTCTATGAACTATGAATTTATGATACACCTGAAATAGTTGAGATTAAATATGAAACAGGCAACTCTTCAGTAACTTCTTGTAGTAAGTTAAAACAGAGACTCCCATCAAAAAGAGTGGCCTTGTTTTTATTTTCAGAAACATATGTTTACAGCTTTCTGATGAAAAAACCAAACTGCCTAGAGCAGGGCTTACTGTTATTGCTGTGCTGCTATTTTATAGTACAGTTGCACTCCAAGGCCTGACCAGAGTGCAGAGCTCCCTGCCCAAGCCCTGCCTACATCCACTGGGAACAGTTGCTGCCCCAGCAGCTCACAGTCTACGCGGATAAGGCAAACCCTCCAAAACGAACAAAGCCGGGCATGGCCAGAGAAAGCAAGCCCACAGAGCCAAGTATCCTGCACTGTGACAAAGGTTCCTAAAGCTGTCAGTAATCTCTGCCCAGAGAGTCTAACTCGCACAGCCATGTGGAAATGGAAGAACTACTGCAAAGAGAAGAAATGCACTTCTTGAAGAAATGATTCAGAAAATAAAGCTAACAAGCAAAGAAAGTGATATGGCACCACTAAAAACGGTGAGAAAAGGAAACTAAAACCAAGGGTTTACTCCTTCCTCTCTTTTGGCCTCTTTATGCAATTTTTTAAGCCCTTCTTTACAGAAGGCTACAGATGTTTGCTTTTATTTTTATCTTTTGTTCTGTGTCAGCTCCAGAGACTTTTTAGTTGGTGGAACACAGTTAACCCATGTGTCTTACCACCTAGAAAAGTCATTTTCTTTTGTAACCTCTCAATTTTGCTGCCTGCAGAAGGAATAATAATATCTCAAGAGTTTCCTAATAGCACATCTCAAAGCAACTGATTTAAGTGGTGAAGCAAGGATTTGCTCTGCTTCACAAAAGCAGTAAAGCACTAAAGTTTTTTAAACAAATTTTCTGAGTGCCATGTCGCTTATTGAGCTAGGCACAAATGCCCTTCTGCAGTGGCTGTGACATTTCAGCGTGCCTCCTTGTTGAGTGAAGGCGTACAACTGTATCACTACCAGCTCCCACCAAGAGGCTCAGATGTCTCCATGTTGACTCTGCTAACCTCACATCACTGAAGAGTATTTCTTCCTTGCACTGCCTGCTTACAGCACAAAACCAAGACAACTAGAATTGAAAAAGCTGCTCTCCGTTTGGCAGTATTCAGAGCTGGATAACAGTCAGGGTTTGTCCTACCAGAGCCACACAAGCTTAAAAATCAATACAGGCTACGTACAGAGCAGTGATCAGTGTATGCATTTGACTCCTGTCCAGTTTGTTATGTTGAAAGCACTGCTTATCTCATGCTCTAGTGACATCATTATTTTGCAAGCCTCTGGGGAAAGCTGACAGCTCCAGCCTTTTTCATTTGTCAATACTTTTTAAGGGCTGATATTGCAGCAGCTAAAGTTAACTTGAGAAAGCATTAGATAGACACATATGGAAAATAAATGGGAACAAGCTCGGGAGCTGGCTTCCAAGTATTTCAATGCATGCTTCCTCAACAAATTAGCTTAAAATTTGCATGTAAAGTTGCACATATGACTCTTTTCCTTAATATTATACCATCTTATCTCTCTGGAGCTTTTAAAAGACTGTAAGATACTGTAAAAGATGGTAACAGGCTTTCGTAATTCTTGTAAATAGACTTACTGTATGAAGAGTTCTGAGATCCACAGATCTCTGATCTGTGAATATGCAACATATCCATACATACAAGCAACAAACAATCTGATGAAATAAGCAATACCACTTCTCAAATGTCCAAACTGCTGAACTGATAAACTATCTTGTGAGAGTATCCATCACTGAACTGACTTAAATTAGTCCCCAAAGTGCTTATTGATCAGCCATCAAGTATACACTGAAAAGAGAGAGCAAGGTCGTAATTTTGCAGATGCTGAACTGTCACCATGACATATGCTGCACTTCTCTGCTGAAGCGAACAGGCATACTAGTACCCTTATGAAATTAAATGGTGAGTTTATCTCCTATTAATTTAGTAGGTTTATTCTGCAGATCCAGTGATGTAAAATAGAGATTTTTGTCAGATAACTAAGTCAGACTACAAGCAGATGAAAAAAATTATGCTACCCAAACTATGTACTCTCCCACTTTTAGGTGACAGACTGTTCACTTAGTGATATAAACGTCTTGTTTTGCGTGCCAAATTTTCAGCATCATTCATAAGAGCTCAGCAAGTATGCTTAGGGCAGAGGATAGCACTTAGCACAGGGAAGGGCACATCAGAGTAAACCCTTAGATAATTATTTAATTTAAACCCACTAAAAACCATTAAATTGTTATCTGGGCAAATACATCAACAAGACAGTAATTATTGCTGTACTTCTGTGGGCTACAAGAGAGGAATGTTCCCATAGCAAGGCGCTGGCTTTCCTTTTCTACATACGTACTTCTTTTCTAGAAAACCTGTTAACCCAGCATAACAAAGACTGAATGCTACAAACCTGAAATATATTGGAATTACCATGTGCTTTATTTTTATAATAAAACTGCATAATTAAGACCTTTTTCATAGTGTTTCTCAGGAAACTGGCATTTACCAGAACAGTGGTTCATCCCTGTTGCAATTACTGTGTTTGAATTGCTTCAGAATTTTCTCTGTCGTGAGTTCTTATCAAAAGGTGGAGTTGCAAGGGATTCATTAAATCAGGCTAGCCAACACCCCCAAGAAATAAGTAAAACCTTATGCCAATTTTACTACATCAGTGGCCTCTAGCAGTTAAGCAAACCCAGTAATAGCTGCTTTCTGCATCCTGTTCACTTCCAAACCAACCTCTGATGTATTTCTAGGAACTGTCACTGACATATTACCACCAATACAGAATTACTGATTTCACCTTCTGAGATCTCTGGTGTGCTACAGTAAGTTGAACTTAACTTTTCTACAGAGAATCCAGATTCTGTGTTATTTCAGCAAAGAAAAAAAGAAAATCTGGCAGCAACTACCTTGAGAAATTATATAGCCAAGATTTTTACAGAGTAAGGTAAAGCAATTAAAATGCAAGCAGCACAGCAGCCCTGTCTTATTTAATATTAAATTGTTTGCCTTGGACTCTCCCTACTTTTCCATTTTTCTGAAAGCCTTACATTTGTGTTGCTTGTGAAAAGTGTGATGCCAGTAGGAGTAATCTGGAAAGCCAAGTGGGAGACATGAAGATGGATTTTTATGATGTGAATCACTTTTCTCTGCCATTTGTTCTCATTCTGATTGCCTGAACAGCTCTGTATTTTTAGCAAACTTGTGACCTCTTTGATCCCTCCCTGACTCCTTTAGAGGTCATTTATGAATATGCCCTGACTCCTAAATAAATCCTGTCGAGATCTCCCTCCATTGCAAGAAAAATGTCTGCCCACCTTCTGTTTCCTGCCATTCTAAATAGCTCAGTCATTATTGCCATATTCCAGTTCTTGATAATGCAAGATCTTTTAGCTTTCCAGAGAAATGGAAGAAGAGTTTGACTGGGGAGCTCTCACTGTTGCAAAGAGGATCTATTATAAAATCAATAATCTGTTGCCTCCTTATGTCAACATGCAAGAGGATTTCTAAATCTCTAAGTTCACAAAAACTACCAATGCAAACCTGCTACAGCTTTCAGTTTGAGCAACTCTTATCCCTGTAACTGCCAGGAAATAAACCACACTTTGTGACCCCACAGAACTAACTGGGCTCCTCTTCCCCCATCCCCATTCACTCAAAAGATACACCTCACTCAAGTTTCAACAGCTTATATTCTTATGTAAAACATGGGACTAATTACTAGTATACATTGGCTGATAGGGTAGGAGGGAGATGAGTAAGAGAGGAAACAGCAGCTGGGATGCTGCAGACCTGAAAATACCAACTGGCTAGCACAGACAGGAAAAAGTCGTGCACAATTAAAAGTACTCACCACTCATAAATTACTGAACTTGCAATATACAGAATGAAGCTTAGCTATTTAATTATTATTAATAATCAGTAGCAATTCTTTTAAACATGCCATTTTTTCTGGATCATTCTAGATAAACTGGAAGCCTGAAAGTAGGTGTGGTGAGGCCTCAGGACTGGCTGGCATCCTAGAGATGGGTGGTAGAGCTTCTCATCATTTGGGTGTGAAATAAGCATTTAATTAAGCCCTTGATCCCATAGCATTACAGAAATTCAGCCATGTATTATCTTAATACGTGTGCCTAAGGGACTCACTCTTTATCTGAGAAATTCAAGGAATAACAAGTAAAATATGCTATTTCTTTGCATTGACTATAGACCTGTGTCTCCAAACAAGAACCTCTTACTACCTTAGCTGTCAGTGATTTTAATTCCAGTCTCTCATTCTCTTCAACGCACTTTCATGCACAACTGCTTGTTTGGTTTTTAATTTTGGAAGGTGACCTTAATTTGCAGACCTTTCTTGTACGATAAGGAATGACAATAATAAATAAGCAGATTTATTAAACCCTTCTTCATACACATTAAAGGTCCGATACTTTCCCCTCATTCAAAGGCTTTAGAGGTATTTAAAGTCCAACAAGGCTTCACATTTTAACAGTTATGCTTCATGAAGGTACCATTTCTTAAAAAAAAAAAAACAAACAGAACCAAGTAGTAGGGAGAGACTTTGATATTTGTATATTATTCACAGATCTGAAATCAATTTGCTTTCTTTCGGACACAGATTTATCTTACAATAGTAAAATTTGTATTATTTTTATCCCTCCCCCCTAATAAATCATGGGGCACACAGGAAGATGAGTTCTCCTTTTTGCAAGTGACTGAGAAACATAGCCCCCCGAGATTAAAACTGTATATACTTGTTTGGTAAGGCCATTATGATCTTATTCTGTAAACAGCAAATGCCACACAGAATTAAAAACCTGTGCATGAGATTTCCATCTGTCTAGATATTGTTCTACCTTTATGTACGCAAGCAGATGTAATACGCAGATCTGCTGCTAATCATTCTAAACATACAAGCAGTGGAACAGATGCTACTCTGCACCATACTTCACTTTACTATGCATGGGTTTTTTCTGGCTAAATGGGGGCATCTACAGCTGATGAGCTGTAATCAACGACCTTTGCAATCAATGGAAAGCTGGACAATGGAGTTAATGGTGTAGATCATTTTATTGGAAGATGATGCTCGCATCTGATCAGACAAAGGGGTTTGATCTCCCCATATTAGATTTCACAAATCTACGCAAAGAGTTGTGGTCAATGGCTCAATGTCTGGCTGGAGACCGGTAATGAGTGGTGTCCCTCAGGGATCGGTGTTGGGACCGGTCTTGTTCAACATCTTTGTTGGTGACATGGACAGTGGGATTGAGTGCGCCTTCAGCAAGTTTGCCGATGACACCAAGCTGTGTGGTTCGGTTGATACGCCGGAGGGAAGGGATGCCATCCAGAGGGACCTTGACACGCTTGTGAGGTGGGCTGATGCCAACCTGATGAAGTTTAACCATGCCAAGTGCAAGGTCCTACACCTTGGTTGGAGCAATCCCAGGCACAGCTACAGGTTGGGCAGAGAAGAGATTCAGAGCAGCCCTGCAGAGAAGGACTTGGGGGTGTTGGTTGATGAGAAAATGAACATGAGCCGGCTGCAGTGTGCGCTCACAGCCCAGAAAGCCAACCGTATCCTGGGCTGCATCAAAAGGAGCGTGACCAGCAGGTCGAAGGAGGTGATCCTGCCCCTCTACTCTGCTCTCGTCAGACCTCACTTGGAGTATTGTGTGCAGTTCTGGTGTCCTCAACATAAAAAGGACATGGAACTGTTGGAACAAGTCCAGAGGAGGGCCACGAGGATGATCAGGGGACTGGAGCACCTCCTGTATGGAGACAGGCTGAGAAAGTTGGGGCTGTTCAGCCTGGAGAAGAGAAGGCTGCGTGGAGACCTCATAGCAGCCTTCCAGGATCTGAAGGGAGCCTACAAGGATGCTGGGGATGGACTCTTCATCAGGGACTGTAGTGATAGGACAAGGGATAATGGGTTCAAACTTAAAGAGGGAAAGTTTAGATTGGATATAAGGAAGAAATTCTTTACTGAGAGGGTGGTGAGGCACTGGAATGGGTTGCCCAGGGAAGTTGTGAATGCTCCATCCTTGGCAGTGTTCAAGGCCAGGTTGGATGAGGCCTTGGGTGACATGGTTTAGTGTGAGGTGTCCCTTCCTATGGCAGGGGGGTTCGATCTAGATGATCTTAAGGTCCTTTCCAACCCTGATTATTCTATGATTCTATGATTTCCAGTGACTAAAACTGGAACCCAGATGACAATCTAAGATATTTACACCTACACTGCAGATGTCTGAGAATTAGGGGAAGTAAATTCCATCTCAAGAAACCATCCTGCAGGAGTAACCTAATTCAAACTGCACATGCTCTGTATCTTATTAACTTCAAAAAACTTCCTATTTTACAAAAATCTTAAATTCTGAGAAAGGAATTAGCATTCACAGGAAGCCATAACACGGAAGTTAATATCTGAATTAATCTGTAGCCATCAGTGGGAACATACAGCACTAGTGTGAAGAAGAGTGAAAATACTGAAGCACAGTCCTGCAGATTTTCACTGGTGATTCAGCAAAGTATTTCAGCACATGCTTCACTGTTTTCCTATCCTGGGAGCACAGGCACTAATCCTGCGCCTCACCAGGCACTGGAGTTATGCCACTGTTTAATTGAAACAAGACTATCTTCAGGGCTTACTCACCACTAAAGCCCCACTTGTGCAATGGCTTCTACAGTCCCTGATCTGCAGCTGTGTGAATTGTCTGCGGCTAGCATTACTTTGCAGAAGCTGATCCCAGTGTACTTCATTGACTACAGACCTGAGCTACAAGGTACAGTGTTGTACCCTGCAAAATCAGTGGCGATTTCAGAAGGGAAAAAACCACCCACATTTAGGTAGATTTTAGGAATTTGTGTCCATAACCACAATCCAAAAGAACCCAGGGCATTGAGACACTTCTGATTTTCTTTGGATATCCTTTTTTGCCACCTAAGTTGTTCTTGAGTTCAAATGTTCTTCAACCCATCCACTGATGGGTGCACAATTTTCCTGGGTAAAAAGAAAACCCAACAAGATGCTGAAAAGTAATAATATTTGACTGATCTCTGCCTCAGGAGAGGTGGTCTCTGCTATCTTCCTGAACTAAGATCACAAATTGTTTCTTGATGTAAATATTGTGGCTTCTTTTTATGGTCTCCCAAATCTTGAGGACAGGGAAAGAGGCAGACTAGAGATTTTCCAAAGAGTTAGCAGCAGTTTGCCAGAATGCTCATGGTGGGTTTTTTTTTTTTTTGCCTCCCTAAAAGGTACGAAAAGCCTACACAATCATCTTTTTTTCTTTTCATTATTTACTTATCCCAGTCAGGAGGAGAGGAGGTCACATAAGTAACATTTAGACAGCACAGCACCGGATTTGCAAGCACCTATGATTTTTACTGAAGTGTAGTCCATGAGTCAAACCAAGCAGATGGCAGCATGGACAAAAACAAGGCAGAAAAGGAAGAAGCTTTGCTCTGGTAAGCTCTGAGTAGACATGTCTCATTAATAACCAACAAAACTTCTAATAAACTAGCTTAGCATAGTCTGGGGGAAAAAAGGGTTGAAAGCATTAGCGTATGTATTCTAAACAAGTGAGCAGTCTTTCCAAAAGAGATAGTTGAGACTTGTGTAAAAAGACAAAAATATCCATCTCCACTGGGGGCTAACTTACTAGATGAAAGACCATTTAAAGCTGAAGAAGAAGCCTGATATGGAATTTGTATAAGATAAGCCAAGTAAGTAACTGTACTTACTGTGTAAAGCTCGTTAAGTACTTTCATTAAGTCTTCATGAAGCTGAAACGCAATCTCTTTGCTCTGTAATTAGAAAAAAATCATTAGAAAAAGGCATGCAAAAACTGCAGCGTACATTTGATTCTTGATATTCGTAATCATTGCTCATCCTTGATAGAGAATGCAGTGTTGCTCACAAAGCCACTGTTCTGACAGATTTACAGAGCACTAAACATACTGATTCAGAGATGCAGGAGTACACAGATAACATTTGGACACAAGACTTCTAAAAGCAACTCAGAAGAAATTTGAGAGATTTTCCCATGAAGCATCAGAAAATCAGGTGCCAAGAGAAAGGGTGAAATTCAGGATTAATGTTATAAGCCTTTTTAATGGAACAGACTGTCTACTGTTTTATAACTGCCATGATATATACAAAAACCAAACTATGTAAAATGTGATGTTCCAGAGGGACATCCCAACCAATTTTACACCTAGAATGGTCTTTGTTTCTCAGCACATGCAACTATCTAAATATTTATGCAAGAAATAATTGTGGCTCCTCCTTGAAACAGATACCCAACTGCATAATATTCCACAGAGCAGGCTGCTGAAACAGCTTTGTTTAGCTTTTCTGAACTGTGTCTTCACTTTCATTCTGACCCAGAAAAAAAAGAAATACTTAGCGGTAGTTATTAACAAAAGCAAGTATGTCAAAAAAAGAAGTATTTAATTTGAGTCTCATTCAGATACATTCCTTTGTTTGTTGTCCCTAGTAGTTCAATTAGATGAAAATCATGGCAACTGTGCAAGAATTGAAAGCATTTGTACCATTGCCTTTGGAAAACAGCTATAGAATAGAGCTATGAGACTTGGCAAATAGCCTGGCTACATTTCTTCTGCAATGCTCAGCATTGTAACATCCATGCTGGAAATGTCAGCATTATTTTCTGTGAATAAATTGATAATTAGCTCAGCTTCTAAAACCTCCAACTTCGCCATAGATAATGGCCGTAGCTATGAAAAGTACTTTGTATTTGTATAGGAGCCACAGGAAAATCCTCAGGGACAACTCATCTCCGAAGCTGCTAACACATACTTGGCCATCGCTAAAACACCTGCAGGAATAATGGTTTCTGAATGAGAATTTCCAGTGCAACGCCCACGAATGAGGAGGAACCACTCCACACATCCCACCCACTGCGTCTTCCAAGAGGCTGAAACAGACACATACAGTAGCTGGAACACAGCGTTTTCAATTATTTCTCCTATTCCTACTGCCGTACTCTGAACTCTGGGCAGTATTTTAAGGAACTCACCATATCAGTTATCAGTATTCACTCCAATCCTTACGTGCAAGATGATTTTTAATGAACAAGAAGCTAGAAATCTCAATTAAAACACACTTTAGTGAAATTCTTGTATTCCCAAGGGCATTAGCTGTAGTAGCTAAGGCACAGTGAGACAGAGGCTTTGAAGCCGAGTTACACAGAACTACTATGAAACTTTCCTTAGCGCTTATACTTTTCAAAGTCTGGTATTTTTGAGGAGGCATCCTCTACTACTGAAGTATCCAGAACATAAGGCTTACTACTTATTTCTTTGCAACTATCAGATAATTTTCCTTTAATACTAAGCACAAAAATTTGTATGCATAACAGTGCCCAGCTTGTGAAGAACTGGAACAGGATTGCAGATTTGCAAGCTGCTGTGGGGAAACACAGTAAAAGCTTTAGCAAAAATTCTGAATTGCTTTTCATTGCTTTACATTGGCACCCTGCCTTTAAAAGTCAGCAGCACAGCTCTGAAACAGCTTACACATCTCCTCCAAGCTCCAAGTGGAGGCCACCTGTTTTCTCTTGGATAGCTGCTTCTATAGTGCTGAATATGAGTGGTCTGATTTTTAAATCACTTTAGCAGAAAAAAAGGACAAATAAGATGGTTGACATCAAGACTAGAAGATGAAACATCTCAGAGCTCATGATAACTCAAGCCCTAAATACAGCAACACCGATTCCAAGGCAGCATGCCTTAACCTGGCAACGCAAAAGTTTGTTTGAGAAGGTGAGACAGAAAACCCCAAGCCAATTTTCTCTTTACTCTTGGCAGATTTTGTCATAAGCAAAGCACACATTGAAGGATCAACACTCTTTTTCGGTTGCACCTTACTGCAAATAGACAGCAGAGTTGAGCATTCAGGGAATGATCGCTGTTTACTAGGACCCATTTCTTCTCTTTTCTCCTGTACAGTTTTGTCCAGCACTGAAGCACAAGCGATCTAGCCCTCAGGCTTTACTGGCCACCATGCACACATTATCTCTTTCAGGCAACACACTGATCAGTGGTAAATTTGAAAGTGAATGGAAGAGATCACAGTAAAGACGGATATATTTTTAGAAAAGGCTTTAAAACGGGAAGTGAAAAGAGAGGGAGGGAGGTAATCAGGGAAAGGAGTGAAAATTAGGAAGAGACAGCCTAGCAATTCCACAGGATCACAGATGAGTCATCCTTCCACCCAGTTCATCTGGGGACTCCAACCTGTGGAGGGTACCTCTAGTGATGGATAACATGTCAGTTACTTCTTCTTTCTAATGACAGATTTTGTAGGAACTGACAAATAAACCCCAGGAAATTTGGTTACCTTTGCAGTATAAAAAGGATTTATTTTCAAGAACCAACACGTTTTACATTAGCATTTAAGATCAAGAAATACTGACTTGAGTGGCAAGCAATAGGGCTTTTAGTGTGTAATATATAGCGTGTTAGAGCACCAGATAAAAGGTGCATTTATTTTCAGTGGTTAATGGCTCTCCTATTTCTCTTTTATGCTACCTATCCCCTGCAGCAGCTCAGCACGCCTGAACTGTGTGCTCCTCTAGGAGCTTTTCCTCAGGGTAGCCAAACAACAGAACATAAGATGCAGCACGCATTTTCCTGGAGCCGAGATGATAGCTCTTATCAGGCCATTAAAACCTGACAAACGATCACTGAGGTGCGTCTTTATTCACTATGTCCTAGAGAAATGTGTTAGCATCTATTAACCAAAAGAACAAAGAACATTACAAAAATGCTAGAGCACATAAAAACTCCTCCTGAAAATGCTCATCTGGTACAAAGCATTAAGAGACAGTACTGTGTTTTTTCCACCTGATAGTAGGATAGATCACACCCATGCATCAGACAAGTAAGTGCACCTATGCCACCCCTTTCAGTATGTGCACAACTTCCAACACATCAGTGCTCCTACTGATGTTATCAAGATTTATATTTATGGATTAATGTCTGAGAAGCTGAAAGAATTATTCCACATTACTACCCTTTCATTGAAGTCTGTAAGAATTTTCCATTTCAGTCAGAGCACAATTGGGCAGCCAAACTACACTCTCTTCTTTGTTTTTTAAACTGAAATTTTAGAGTCAGTTCAGTTCTTCCTGGAACTCCTTAGTGTCTGCATTTAGCACACACAATGATACCCTCAGTTATATCATTCAGGGAAAATATTCTGTGACTATTGCTTTCAAGTGAGTCTGCTGCTGGTCCCTGGAGGAAGTGATGTGCAAACCCTTCTTTAAAGAGCTTTGATGAGCTGAAGTGACACTGACATAACCAACACACAGTAAAATGCCAGTCTATAGCAACAAATAGTTTTGTCATCCTTCTAAACCTGTAAATGTTTAAGGCAATCATGCAAAAAAATCTCAATATATGCCACAATCTTTATAACATCAGATGGATTTGGCAGGTAGTCATATTCCCTGTTAATAGCCAGATTATGGGACTAAAATATTTATTGTGCTTGGCTTCTCCAGCATCTTTTACTGTAAACACTGGAAGATGTGTTCATCTTGGCTCATTACGGTTTCTGTCCAAAGAAAATACATGTTTATAAATTATAAATATACAAATCTGCTTGAGGATTTTGTGGGTGTGTTTATACAGTTGATTATTAATGCTGGGGTAACCAGAGTCACTGCATGAAATGTTCTGCATAATATTTTTCCCTTCTGCTTGACATTTTTCCGTATTACTTTATTCTTTAATTGTCCCCATGAGGCCATCTACCCCATCTGCCTGAAGAAACATGCAAGTATGCAAGGTTTGAACTCTGCTACTTTATGTTTGTAATTTTATGAGCAGCATGAAGGCCAGGCATGAACAGTAATCTGTACTGCTTTTATATGCCAGCAACTAAAAAGAAGAGCTTAAGTGCCTATCTGGAAGTATGACATAATAGAATCAGATAAATGCCACAAAATCTCTGAAATAGATCTGTCCTGCATTTAGTACATTTAAACAGATGCTGGTTCCTGACCCCTGGAAAAAAAGAGTGACAAAGAGCTCCTGAGAGAACAAAAATCATGAATATCTACATGTTAAGTGGGACAACCTAGACAGGAAAGCCATGTACAATCAGGTACCTGAATACAATATATCCTGGACCATCAGAACACGTAAGGTAGAACCAACAGGGATCATCTCACCAAAGCAATCTAAATGTTGAGACAGATGTATAGATGTACACAAAAGGAAGAACCAGAATAAAGAGCAGAGAGAGAGACAAGGGCAAGGTACAAAGAGCAAGGAGCACAGACACCCCTCATCACTGCATTTCATATAGACCAACACTGGGTACTGCACACACCTTTTACAGAAAGACTAAAGAAAGGGGTTGCTACATACAGACTTTGTGCTGTATCCCACATAGGAGACATCAGCAGGAGAGGGAACAAAACCATACTGGTAAGCACGGCCACAAAATTAGGAAATCTAATTAATCTATTAATTACTACAACTCAAGGTGGGGCCAATCTTAGGACAGCATGCAAAACACTATCCTTCTAGAAAATATTTATCTCACTTCATGGAAAAGTTTCATTTGTGCACCTAATTGCCCACCAGTGAGGTGGAACAAGTCAGTAAGGGCTACCACTGAGAAGAATGGGAAGCCTCATCTTCTCAGGAGGAGAGAGGGGGAGAAAAAAAAAAGGCAGCAGAAAGAGCCAGAAAGCTCAGAGTAACTTTGCTATTGTCTCCTCATCTTGCTTGTGAGCAATGGGGCAATCTACTTTCTACATTCCCTTTCTCCAGACATGGAAGCAGAGCTAAAGCACCTCTAAAGATGCAGAAGCTGTTGCTGCAAAACTGAGGGAGAACTAACACAAGATGATAATAGTGATGCATACCACTATGAGGTGTAACTGTAAGATATATAATTAAATGATCTAATTATTGAATATAGAGAAATTTGATTAGCTGGTAATTACTTAAAATGACATTAAATGCTCCTATGTGCACTGCTGTGAGAGCCAATGGAGTATAGATATGTTAGACAGGTGTATTTCCTGCCCTTGGCCATGGACTGCAGTAAGATATTAAACATGGACTTGTTAAGTCTTTATTTTGAATTCTTCATGTTACTACTGTTCTTCTTATTTACATTTATTACTTAGAGAGAGTACATGTTTCACAGAAAAGTATGATCAGGCACAAGTGTAGAAGTACCTGCAGGATATAGCATGTCTCTAACCTGAAATCTGTGAACAGTGAACAAATCCCATTCACTTTCATAGGGATGACACCACCTGAGACTGATTATGGTTTTCTCTGACAGAATTTTATTCCAAATCCAGTCTTTTTCAAAAGTAGCCTACAGAAAGTAACAGAAATTGTTTAAATGCTTTATTTGATGCTTACAGATCTCCAGCAAATTCCATGCTATTTTCTTTAGGGAGAATACAATGTTGATGGAGCAGGGCGTTGGATGTCACCTTTCTCATTCTAAGTGCACCTTCTCCTTGCTCCTGTGACCTCTCTCCCGCAAGAGGGGCTGTAGTACAGGACACGTGCTTTGCACCCAATCTCTTCCTGTTGCCTGGTTGATCTCCATTAAGGAGTTCTGAGGCAGTCTGTGACATATCTTAAGTTAGATTGTTCGTTCACATCTGACAGAAATTATCCCAGAATCATAGAATGGTTTGGATTGGAAGGCACCTTTAAAGACTATTATGGTTGAAGCTGCCCATTTGGACTAAACATAGCTTATCAGTAATGCAAGATGATTTGCTAATAGCTTCAACTTCTGCACAGGTCTTGGTTTTCTCTCTGTCCAATGTTGTTCACCTCATTTCATAACTCCCTTCCCTTTCCCAGAAGAGAAACTGGAGCTTCATCATTCAAGGTATAACCAGTTGTGCAGCTAGGAATAACAACATATAAATCACCAGCACTTTGCCACAAACACCACAGCAAGAACTGTGCACATAGGGAGTTACTGGAAATACCAACTTTCTCCAAGAAATATTGACTCCTGGCAGACTGTCTTAAAAATGTGTGCTCAGAACTGATACTGGTGAACAACCACTGCCACTTTCAGGCCACATGCCCATGAATCTCACTTGCAGCATGGTGAGGTGACACATGTCTTCCTGCCACCCTGCCCCTCACGCTACCAGCCTGGCTCAGATCCCTTCACACAGCCTTTGCTGAGCTCACTCTGCCCATGCTCCACCTCAGCTAACAGCTGATTGATGTGACACTTTCATGCTGAGAGTCAGCTGGCAAACCCTGATGAAAGGTAGGATAGGGCTATTGAGGATCTGGGCTCCACTAATGTGAGCTCCAGATTATTGCACAGCAGGACTCCCTCAATTTCCCTTCTCTTAATCCCCCTGTAGAAGAGCCAATTTAGGAATAAAAAAGCATGAACAGCTGCTTGTGCTCCTTTAAGAAGCTTTGCTAGAAAGGGAAAATTTGAGATGTTGAGCATTCCTGGGCACAACGTGGAGGAAAGAGACAAGTCTGTCAGGAAGATGGGACAATATGCTTCCTGTTAATGCACTGACAATGTCCAAATATTCTCCTTCCAAGAGATAAGCTGAAGCAATCTCCATTAATAAGTTATGAGTGAATAAATGAGGACACACACTTTTCCACAGAAAACTTTATCTAGATTTTTTCATACAGTCCACCTGGAGAGAAGGGAAGGAAAAGCAAGATTTCCAGTGCTAAAGAACTGAATTACGCTGAAAGCAAACAGGCCAGTCTAATAACGTACGCCTAGTGAAGAAGAGATTTCGTGATATGAAATAAACAACTGAAAAACTATTCCAGATTCAATACCAAAAGATTTCTACTGGTCCACGCAAGTCTGAGATATCTCCACATAGTACTGCAGCATGATCAAATCGCTTTTCCCATTGTCTTTTTAACTTCTGTAATAATTGTCCATATTAGTACGTTTAGTGGTTTGTGAACTAGTTTTATGCATCAGACATATTATATGAACAGACCATTACTAAGAAATTATAAATTTCAACTCTATTACTGTTACTGGTTTTAATGTACACTAATAAATTTGATTCCTGTTTTTACTTTTTTTTCCTCTAAGTATAACCTATGTGGTCCCTAAATGATTCTTCTTCCCACCCCATCACTATCTATATAGGATTGTGGTCAGGTATATGTGAAATCAGTTCCTTGTTTTGAAAACATTATTTGGGCACCACTGCCATCATTTAGTCACACACATCCTTTAACCTTTACTGTTTTTGAACTCTTCTCAGCGTGACGCTTGCCTACCAGCATCCCACTGTGACGAACGGATACACATTTATAATCTATTTTTATTTCAGAACATTATAACAACAGTGACTACAAACACATTACGCAGATCTCAAACTAAGACTGCCCAGAGTGCTTGCTTAGCACAAAAGGGATTTACACACTGTACGTGTTATGAAAACAAATAATGGGCACATAACAAGGACAAACATGTAGAGAGACAATGCTTAAATGATCTAACAGAAATAGTTATGTTATCAAAAGTGTATGTTCATATTTAATATTGAGAAGGGACAAAACCACTTTTAGGACCATTGCAGTATACACTACCATCTTTATGCTATGGCATTATAAGACACACCCTTACTTTGGCTTGAATGTTTCTTGCGTATCAGGGTTACAATGAAATACTGTTTTTACAAATAATTCATTAATACCGCATTACTATTTTGGGAGTCCTAAGTGAAAACTGTTTCCTTTCTGCATGGGTAGACAAGTGTGCTTTTGAGAGAACAGGCTTTTTTCCCTGCCTTTAGGATATTTGCAATTCAGCTCTTAAGGTCACCAGCATATACAGCAGTTTCCCAGGCATTTCAGCACTAAGAATTTGCTCTGTGAGAACAGTCATGAAGAATTTATACATGTGCTAAAACACATTTTATGCTACGTGTGCTGAATCTTCTCCTCAAATGCTAGCTATTAGGACACTTCTGCCTCCCTCACACATCTTGCAAGCCCGTCTGGAGAACTGCAGGAGAGGCATTACCTTCTTGAACATTCTGGTGGAGTCTTCGCTTATCTGCATGAACCGCATAATCACATTGTTCAGGTAGATATCACTCAATGTTGCATGGTCTTTGCTTTCTCTTCTCACTTGGTTCAGGAGTAAGTACCAGCAATTCACCGGTGACAAGAGGTTCTGATCTTTCCTAAGGAGAAGATACACACATGTATTATGTATAGAAATATAAAAGTTACATTATTAACACAAACATCTCCCTGACATTTACAGTCCTAACTCGTTCTGTAAAAATGGTTGCTTCTGAACAGTCAGTCAATACACGCTTGGAATAACTCAGGTTAGGCAAGTTTCAGATCACTTTTAAGACACATTTTACAAGTCCCAAGAGGCAGGGACACAAAAATATAGAAAAAGTGTAAGAATTCTGAACAGTGCAAACTACCTGAGAGTACAAAAAACCCCAAACTCTCCACAAAGCTCACAATTGCTGACAAATGGAGTACTTGTTTATTTGAAAATCAATAAAGATCACTGTTGAAAGAGTAACAGTAATTAATTTCTGACATTAGAAACAAACAAGCACTGCAAGCGCATTCCAAATCCTTCATGAGTAATATCACAGGTGTAGCTGTTTCACTGCAATGGATTTGTATAACTACTTAAAAGTAGTTTATGTCACAAGCATACATATTCTGTGATCAGCATTCATAAATACAGTGCTACTGCCAATCCCAGACGGTTCAGTTACAAGACAAACAGCAGGACCAGACTTTTTCCACAACAGTCCAGTTTGGAATTTCCTTTTCAGGCTTTTTGCATTGTAGGCACACTCCAAGCTTATAATATTGAAAAAAGCAAAATCACAGATGACTTCTTATTTCTTTTATACAAAGCAAAATAAAAATACAAGTAGTTCAACAACAATTTCACAGCCAACAATAACCTATTTAAAAATTTGCCTTATGATTTTATTGAAATTTTAATTTCCAGTTTGCCTTGGAACTAAGTGCTTGAGAAACTCACTGCTCTTGGTTTTCTTTTCCTTCTCTTTTTCCCCTCTTGTGCAGGGATATTCCTATGTCGAAAGGATCAAGAACATGATGATAAAACAGGCAGAGGTGGTGTTGAATTGAGGGAGAAACTCCTTCAACTCTTGGAAAATTGTTTCAATAATTAACTCTTCCCACTGTTAGAAACACGCCCTTTAATTCCTCATCTAATTGTCTACCTTTAGCTTCTACCTCAGAATCAAAGCAATGACAAATGATTAACAGACAAAATCCTTTTCTTAAACATCAGTGTTTTGCTTTGCCGTGAATCAGAAATGAGTTAAGGAAACTTCCCCGTTTTGTTGGAGATGGACATCTTAAGTGTTACAGCAAGGAGCTTCTGGGTTTTATCAGCCAGGTCAGTCAACATGAGCATCCCTGACGGGCCATGCTGATACTACTAGGTCCTCACTGCTTCTGCATGTCCCATAACTAATCTGTGAGATCCTCCTGCCTCTTCTAGGAGGAATGGTGGGAACAGCACAGGTCCACCAGTTAACAGTTACATAGTTAAAGTAACTTTTGCTGCAACCTCTTCTCAAAGCGGATAAATGCAGAGCAATGCCAAAGGCAGGACTCCAGCAATAACCCCTGTGCACATCTGCCAGTCTGGATTTAACATGCTTAAGAATGAGGAAAGAAGTTTGCATGCACAAGGCAAAAAGATTTTTCCGCAGGCTGAATAAAAGCCAGGGTTCTCTTGAAGTGGTGACATACACACGCTGGTTATTTCACAGACTCACCGAGTCACTTAACTGAATGCGAAGAAATATATACTGCTGCTCTTTTGAACTGTGCAAGCTGTATTTGGCTTAACTTTTCCATTGCCAGATGTGTTTGGAAAAGACCTTTGTCCTGAAACAAAAGCTCTATCTGTGTATCTCCAGCACAGCACTGACTGGGCAGTGGAAAAAGTAATTTATTTTTTGGTTTTGCAAATACAGAATATTGTTCTATACCTCTAAGCATAACAGGGCCAAGTGAATGCATTTATTAATCAGCTCAAGCCTGGAAAATAACCAGATGAGACTATGACAGCAAGTAATGTATTTGAAACACTTTAGAAAGCATGCTGCACACAGGTTTTGCCAGATACTACTCGACCAATTTTGGTTCACACACAAGTTACTACGCCATGAAAGGGATACATTAAATTGTAAGCAAGGCATAACATTCACATCATCTTCATTTCTTGGAATAAGAAGGGTCAAGAGGAAGCTCAAGTCCACATGTAACAACAAATCAAAGTAGATTTCTTTCTTAATGCCTTTTTGCCAAAATTCTTGTCCTTTTTCTTTCTAATGGTGATTAACCTTTATTTAGACACTTTCAGATCCTATCAACTCCACTGTAACAGATCAGCACACAGCTTTCAAGTCCTCTTGGGGCTCTGCATCTCTTTCAGATACTCATCTGTATTTCGGGCAGTTTAAATTCCGTATGGTAGCTTAGGGGTAATATTTGTGCAGCTTACCGTTTAAGAAACTGAACCCACTTGTCAGAAGCTTACATGAATAATTGCAGGGGGGCATAGCAACAAAACAGGATTTAGGCACCCATCTACCTTCAGCTGCAATGAGAACTGCTACGCTGCTAAACATGGGTGGGAATTTTAAACATGTCTTTGAACCTGGGCTCAGCCTAGCAGCTCTCAAAACCAGCAGAAGCAGAGAGTGGTGCAGCACTCCAGCAATGGCTAACATGGGGGTGAAGGGGAAGGAAATCTCTCTCACTTGTATTGCTGATGATCCTTTGTACTTCTTGTCTTTGCCATGAACCTCTCTGCCAATTTTTCCAGGTTTCGGGAATACTCCATTTCTATTTCCGACTTCTTGCGGAAGAAATCCTGCAGGTCCTGAAGAAGCTGCACTCTCATTTCAGTCTGCTGCTCCAGGCATTTCTGCTGGTCGATGAGTTGAGCTCGGATCTCTAATGAAGGAAACACATATCCACCCAGGTCAGTGAAAGCAGATGAGAATTAAGTGTTACCAACCCAAATTACCAACACTCCAGCCCATCAGCATCACAGCTGCACCAGCTGGATCTGGATTCAGATCCTGGGGTGGGACACAGCAGTGGCAGCTCTCACTTCTGCCACCACTGACTTAAGCTGCAGCATCCTCCCACCTGCTGCCTGTCTCACAAACAGCTATGGCAAGGGAGCAGGACTTTGCTGGGCTCACGTGAGCAGAACACCTGCCTTCTCCTTCCTCTTCCATCCTCTTCCTGACCTCTGGCATTAGCACAGATCTGACTTGAAGTGACCTCCTTGCAGGAGATGGCATACAACCATTTCAGTAGCAGCTCCTTCTGCTGCCCTGAAAAATGACAGGACAAACAAGAAGCTTTTGGGCCAGCTGGCCCATGCTGGTTGGTATCATCATGTACACTAACGGAAACAACCTTGTGATAAACTCTGAAAGCATCATCTACCATATCTGTGCACAGATAAGCTTCTGTATCTGCCCCATCTCTGGCAGGGAGAGAACTGGTGTACTATAAATGGATTCATCAATATTTTGCAGTGAATATAGAGGGAAGAATTTGTGTATATTTAGAAATAGCTATTTGAAGATTTGCACAAGGTTCCAGACACTGGGGTACACTCATTAATGTAAATCAAAATCAATTTAGAAGAGGATATATGCTCACAGTTATCATCTAGAGTAACAGGGAAAAGCCTCCAGATTTCTTACCACCATTTGCTACGTGCACAATTGCTATGTGGTAGTTTTTTCTTTTTTCTCCTTTTTTTTTTTTTTAGCACTTTCATTTCTTTAGCGCTAAGCAGTTCATCCCATTATGGGAACACCAAGTCTAAAAACATCCCTCTGGTTCTTTTGAAAGACTGCTTCATTAGAGTTTTGTCAGCTGCCCAGGCTCAGCGTAATCCAGCCTTGTGGAGTAAACACAGGAGTAAACATTTTGTGACCAGAATAGATGTGCGTATTTTTAAACAGTTTAATGCTGTAACGGGGACTTACTGATACCAAAACAACATGCCAGAAGTGATGTCCGTGTAAATGCAGAATTGCTGTGAACTTTTACTCAATTCCTAATGATGTAACCATGCTGCAGGCAAGATGATGTTGGAAATCTTAGATGCCTCACTGGCTTGAAAAAGAATAGCATTCTAAAAACCTCTGCTAACATCACAGCGAACTGCAAACCATTTACTAGAAATAACACTACAAAAATATATCTGATGCAATGGGGAACTAGTGCATCCTTATTGATCTTGAAGCAGGTATGAAGGCAGAAATCCATGCTGCTGGGATTCAAATGTGTATACTGAAATAAGGTAGTGTGAGCATAAAAAATGTTATGCAATATATTTACTGGAGGAGGGAGGCACTGCAGTATTTTCTTCCAGATCTCCTTTAAGCTACCAGTTGCTGTGTTAATCATTAATGAGACCATCCATTTTTATAGTCAGGGAGGTGAACTGAAAAAATCATGGTTTGGTTTTCATTTAATTTCAAATCAGTTTGTTGGAAAAGGACCATGCCTCCAGCAAGGATAAGCCACTGTAACACAACACTGTATCAATGACATTCATGTACATAGAGGAGAAAATCACATTGGAGCTGGAAGGTTATTAGTGTGAGGTGTCCCTGCCCATGGCAGGGGGGTTGGAACTAGATGATCTTAAGGTCCTTTCCAACCCTAACTATTCTATGATTAACAGAACCAAAATCCCAAGAGTGCTTTTTTTGGGTGTCTACTACTTTTAATACTGCAATCATGGAAAAATCCTGCATATAGGAAACAAGTTATACAGATTCACTGATCAGAAGCAGCAATTCTGCTCATAAGCTGGAGTTTTGACTAAATACAAATCTATGTAGCTTGGCCACCTCCTTTTCCCACTACAGACTTTCTACCAGTTACTTTAAAAGCAGAGCTCTGTACAGAGCAACTATGTTCTGATTATTTTGTAGGTCAGTGGATCTTGCTGCTATAATTCTTCCTTTTTAGGCAGGCTTTCACCATAGTAACAGGAGTAAGATTTTAGAAACAGGAATATATGAATAGAGATGCAATGAACAAGGGATGACAGATACAATATGAGAATCTGCATTAGCTTTCTGATGCTGTCTAGACTTCCAGTGGACAGTAGTGGCTTCCTGCAAACTTGTATATTAGAAAACAAAACTGGAGCATAATCTCTGAAAGCTGATGGCTGGAGGTGTCCAAGCTCTGAGTAAGGTGGTAAGTTATGGGTACAGGGGGACTGCAGCTTTATGAAGGAATTTCCACAGTTGTGGGAATCTCGACAAGGAGAAAGAACATGCTGGCTCCAAAAGGCTGAGAACTCACGGCCTCCTGATGGAGGAGAAAAAGGGGACATGTATACCCACTTGTGCCAGCTGGCCAGAGTGTGCAGAAGAGACTTCAGCATACAGTTCTGCTTCCAGTCTTTCATGTCTTTCTGCTCCTGCACTTTTTAATTCTTCTTTTACTAGTAACTTGTGTAATGCCACACTGGCAGGCTAAGGAGATGGCAACGAATAAGACATCAAACGAGCAAATGTTGCGATTCTCACTTTCTCGTAAAAGCACGCTGTGGATTTTAACACACCAGCCAACCAAACAAAAAAACAAACCCACCCCCCAAAAAACATACATTCCTCACAAACACTGGCATAACCACCAGCCAGCCTGAGCGGCTGTGCATCCCAAAATCACCACTGTCCAAGTACTAGCAATGAACACATTACCTACTGCTATGGAAAAATGCACCAAGGCAACACTATCTTCTTCAACCAATCCACATGTGTGATTTCCCCAGGGCTATAAAGAGTGGCATGGAAATTTGTTGCCCGGTATTCAAAGACATATATACCCAATATGCCATGAAAGTGCCAAGTTAAAAACTACTAGAGCCCAAACTCCACAGATACAGAGACAGGTGCAGCAGGCAGCAGAAGGCTGCCTCTCTTATTTTGCTGGCACATTTAAATTCAAAGTCGAACTGATACCAGCTGTAATAGACAATGACATTGTCCAATTCTGCTCTGCAGGGTAGCTGATGTCAAATGATTGCCAGGCTACTTTGTGTCAGGAATAGGCAGTTTAAAGCCTGGATGAATTAACACCTTCTCCTTCTCCGTATAGCAGCTTTGAGTCATGCTCACTGGTTTTCTGGCCAAGGTCTGGTTCAAAAGAAATCTTATCCATTTTCACTGCAGAAAATTCAACAGACTGAATTAACATCAAATAGGAAAAAATTCCTTTGTCCAAGATTTGCACACGCAACATAAGCAAGGATGCAGCTAATGTGACCATAATGAAATCAATCATCTCTGAGTAGAGTTCCTTTCTAAAGATGCTAATGTTAAAAGTTATTTCAACTATGCCCTCATTGACACCACCTTCTAGAATTACTGCATTAAATTAGGTTTTATTTGTGGCAGCCTTCAAAATATAGCTCTAAACTTTCAACAAAACTTTGTTTTCTTCTGACATGAGGTTAAATCAGTGCACTATGAGAAGCAAAACAAAACAAGATTATAGCTGTTTTGAGAGTTAAGTATAGAGTGGATGAAGCTGAACTACTGACATCACCCAAATCATAATCAGAAATAAACTCATGTAGGTTAACTCTTTGCACACAGTACAGTTAGTACAAACCATTACTTATACAGCACTGCAGTAATACACTGTGCTACCCTGGAGAAGACAGGTGCAACTGGTTAAAGGCCAGTGACTCCCCTGAAGGTACCCATGGTGAGATATACTGCAATGTGACACATAATGATGATGCTGGCCACACTGGCAAGGAACAAAATTTCTCACCTTCACTTCCATGCACACCAAAGCACCAGGCTCCATCACATCCCAAAAAGCCATGGGAAACCCCCACAGAAGCTGGACACCTTGTAAATCCACAGTATTAGCCAAATTAATCCCAGAACAACACTCTGCATGTGGACTGCCACCCCACCACAGTACCTCCACTGCAACTCCCGCATCCCTGCCCTGCGATGCTGCAGAGCCCCTGACACCCTGCGCTAGGCTGTGCCCAGTCTTGTCAGCCCTTGGAGACCTTCCAGACCACCATGAACACTCATCACCAACTCTTGACCAAAGCAACTCTAATGAACACTTCATGGCGCTGTTACATGCCTGCCCAGGCCACCCCAAAAGCTGTTGCAGCCTGTCACCTTTAATTCACATTTAAATGGAATTAACTCTTGTGCTTGCGGAGCAGCCCTGCCAAGGTTTTGGTGTTTGCTGAAGGCTCGGGAAGGTGTCGTGAGCCAGACACTTCTCCCTGGCTACCCCACTGTGAGCCTTCCACCTGCTGCCTCACCCTGTCTGGCAGGGAGCTATATCTAAGTCAGGATTACAATACATGAACTACGCAGACACGCTAATGCAGCAGTATTATTGGGTAATAATACAGCCTCAGGGCCTCACCCTGCAAAAGATTATAAAAGCAAGTAGCTCATCAGAACTATTCAAAAGTACAGAATGGCTCTCACAAGGCACAGTTATGTTTGCAGGTTTTATCAGCTCGGGTAACTTCAGGCAAAGCTGTATCACCTCACATCTTTCTTTATATACCTCCTTCACAGAAAAATCACAATTTTAGATTAGTTTAAAACCACTCACAAATGTCTCATCAAATACACTAAGGACAACACCTAGTATTTTAGACTTTTTATTTCTAAACCATTACAACTTACTATTTTTTTTTTTTACCCCATGAGGTATGAACACACATATCCCTCACTGTCACATTTACAATATCTGGATCATATTTCATAGGAAAAGACTCAGACCTTAAATTCAGCCTAGACATCATCTGGTGACCAACATGCACTTGTAATTAAGCAGATATTGAAACATTAATCATCTTGCAGTTCCTCCATGAAGACACTTGAGTCTTACATGACTCTCACTGTGTCTCAGTTATTTAGCATAAGAAAGGCTCATGTCCGAGCCTGATGCTAGAAGCTGGGGTGCTGCATCGAGGGACTGATCTTTCTAGTTTCATCTCAGCCTTCTGCCTTTGTAAGGACTTGCTTTTGACTTCTCCATTGAGATGGGCAGAGCTTTGGTCCAGCTGAATGCAGCTGGCCAGCATCTGGAATATAGGTTTTGTTTCAGGAAGATGATTAGCTACAGTCCAACAATGATGCTGCCAGCAGAGAAGCCACAGCAGGAATCACTGAGAAGGGCCTGGAGGTGCCCCTGTGCACATTTAGTACTCCCTAATGCCATGTTACCCCTAGGATCAGTGTTCCCACATCTCCTAGGGACTTTATCCTGCCTCTCAACAGACAAGAAGACAAAGATGGTGAGAAGTATCAGTCATGTGGTGGGTGCTTTGTCCCAGCTCCTGATACTCCTCTCCGAGATACACAGCCTGAAGCTACTAGTGTTGACCAGATCCGTGGCTAGAAAGCTAGTATTTCTATGACAAATGGCAGGGAATTTGGCTCACGCTCTCTTCCAGGTCCTTCCTGCCATTTCCCTGGACATCAAGCACAAAATTCCACTTCAAAAGCCGGGAAATTCCACCAGCCTGACAGCTGATGAGAGATGCTGGGGTGAGTATCTCGCAAGCTACTGCAGAGATGCCTTTAAAAAGATATTGAGCCTGTCCCAAAACATTAACTTTTTATGACAGACTAGTGAAAATCACTTCCCTGTGTTCAACATGCAAGTAAGAAGTATGGCTGCATGGACAGCGATGCCCTTGAGCTTTTGAAGGCATGACTTTCATGGACTTTGCTCTGCCTCCCAGCTGATTTCACTTAGGATGCTGAGCATACAGCTCTATGCATGTTTCCACTTGAGGTGAAACCTCTGCAAAGCACCGCTCAGCTCTGAATTTACTGTGTGGCTTTGTGTCATTTCCCAGATAATTAGGATCATAGAATCACAGAATAGTTAGGGTTGGAAAGGACCTTAAGATCATCTAGTTCCAACCCCCTGTCATGGGAAGGGACACCTCACGCTAAACCATGTCACCCAAGGCTCTGTCCAACCTGGCCTTGAACACCTCCAGGGATGGAGCATTCACAACCTCCCTGGGCAACCCATTCCAGTGCCTCACCACCCTCACAGTAAAGAATTTCTTCTTTATATCCAATCTAATTAATCTAATTCATTTCAGACTCGCTGTTTGTTTGGGGTTTTTTTGGGATGTGGCTGAGTTTACCTTCGATGGAACACATCTCCAGGCTGTAGTAGTCTGTGGAAATGGATGGGGAGTCAGAAGCAAGCTAAGTATCTAAAAAGTTGTACAAAGGGTCAGGAATCTGAAGCCCCTGTTGACACCTGTCAACCCCTTTGAAAACTGTTAACCCTGTTCATTCAAGCACTTTGGCACGCTTAAAGATAAAAACAGTCCTTGTGCAGCCATTATCAAGGGAAGCTGATGGAGAAGCCACCTGCAGGATGAAGACAATTATTTACAGGTCACTTCAGTTGTCTTGTTGAAACAAAGAGAGCAGGGAAAGAACAATTCCCTCCTTGCAGCAGCAAACTTTGTTCTATACATTCAAGCAAACACCCTCCTACCTACTGCAGCCACAGACTGATCAACAACATCTCCCCAACCAGAACCGTGTAACTAGGGGATGCCAATGAGCAGTATCCAAAAGGGGTGGCTGCATTAGGGCACTTTCCACCTTCCAGTTCCCCTTGAAATGGGAAGACATGTCTGGAAAAGCTAAGAAAACCTCTATACGTAGCTGAAGAAGCTTTTCTTCTTGTTGTTCTTGGACTAACACCCTCCTGCCTTCCACAGCCACAGCTGCTGGTCACTTGGCTGCCTACAGTCTGAGCCTGAATGGAAGGCAGCGTGCCAGCTAACAACTTGGCAGGACACTTCTTGCCACAGCGCTACTGCCAAGTGACTGTGGATTTGAGCAGGCAGTCTGCCTGCACCACATTTTGAGTGCCGCTGATTCTGCGGCAACTGCTCCTTTGCACCCATAACTAAGTGTTGGCACTATGTCCTAACAAACCTTGAGCATGACATGCTTTGTTCTTCTGGTCACAGGAGCTGGGACTCTGAAGACAAAAACTTTCATCCCTCAGAGTAGCCTTTGTTTTGGTCAACAAGAAAATCCCAGCTCAGACTGAAACACTGCCGAACAGAAGAGGGCAGCATGCAAGATGCGTCCTCTGCCTCAATGATTTGATGTAAGTGTCTTTCACCAGTCCTCACTCCCTGCTGTGGGAACAGATACTGTCTTTCAATCCAACTGTCCCACGTCCAGATAGGCAGATCAGCTCTGCAAACCACCAGCATAGAAGAGAAGAGCAAAGAATCTACATCAAATAAGCCCCAAAACACATTTAAGAACAAAACAAAGCAGAAGCTACCCCAACTGTGGTGATCATGGCAAAGGCCTGTAGCCTGAGAGAGAAAAGAAAAAAAAAGAGACAGCCAGACAAGGAGACTGTATGCATCTCTGTCTGTCAAGCAGACAGGTGATCATGCAGTAGGTGTCTAAAAACCCATTTAGGTCATTTGAACTGTCAAGATCTATGTGACAACTTATTCTAAAGCTTCTGAAGGGCTTCAACTGTATGGGGTTTTTTTTATGCTTGTTAAAGATACCATGAGCCTTTCCTTGCAGACTTCAAATTTGGGCCAAGAAGAAAATTAAAAGCAGACTCAGTATGTCCAAGTCTTTCTCCTCATCAGCAGAGCAGAAAAATGACTCATGGCTCCCCTCTGAATAATTCTTTGCAGCAATGTCTGGAATGCTGGATTGACATGAGCATGCTACAAGAGAAAAAAACCCAAATCACATCCCTTCCTGGCCAAAGATTTCTATAAGTCTATTATTTAATTTGGTTATTACAGAGTGCTGTGATTGCTCTAATCAGTAGCTGAAATGTATCCTTTCTTCTGATTATTTTCTCTCTATAGAAAATTATTTCTTTTTAGAACCAGCCATCTCTTAACTATTCAACAGAATTCACACAGTACATGCTCTATGGTATATTCTTGTTCCATACTTGTTCTTCTGTGTTTAGATTGTAAATGCTACATTTGAACTAGCACCTAAGGAAATGTTATTTCAGCTACGCCACTTCATAAAGAGCAACAAAAGAACCCCTTCATTTCTACAGCTATAAAAGCAGTTTTAGCTGACCAGCAACCAATGGTCAAACTCCCATCTCCCACAAAATTCATGTCAGTGAAAGATCAAAGCTTGTAAGCTAAATTCTGACCTCCCTGAAATAGATCTGCCACTAACTTTACTCATGCTGGGATTACTGTCTTTACTTAAACTTACAAGAAGCTTATGCTTATCCAACTGACATACTGCTGTCAAAGCAGGCAGCCTTTTCCCCCCTTGCATCCAGGCTACACAACTCTCCCAGGTCACTGTGTTTCAGTACCAGAACTTCTACAGGCAGAAGGACTAACCCACAGAGGGAAAAGAACTGTTTCCTGACAGTTATGCTCCACGGGTATTGTCAGAATAGGGAAGAGAACAGCAAGCATAGCTGTTCTACAACATGAGCGGTCAGTGTCGTTGCAGATAAGCCTCAGTCTCTTTGCAAACCTTCCCCAAAGATTTATGAAGCTGTAGCCAAGATCATTTCCCAGCAGCAGCTTATGCTTGTGGGTAAAATACTACGTTCTCAGCAGGCTTGGGCAGGAGCATGCATGAACTCTTCGGAGAAGGGCCCAGTTTGCAGTGATGGCAGCATGCAGGTGGGCAGAGCGGAAGCAGAGCTTGGCACACACGTGCCATTGCCACAAGACTGAGGCTGCAAGAGAAACACAGCCTTATGAATGGGATGATCTTTGGGGATCAGCAGAGAAGCTGTTCTGAAGTGAACACGCCACTGCTCAACAGGTGGGGTGGTTTTACTGCTCCTGAAATGCAGTATCTGTTCTGCAAAAGAAATCACACTACAAGGTATTTTTCTGGGTGACAGTCAATTCTCTTGCTCTTCAGAGATAAACCGCTAGCAGGTTTATCTTTCCGTATGTGTTACTTTATCTGTTGTGCTTTTATTTCAGCTCACCTGGAACTTCAAAAAAATAAAATCCCCTTATTTTTGTAGCAATTCTCAAGCTGTGAATTCAGTATTTTAATGAAGAACTCATAACGTTTGCTTTTTAAAAATTAATATAATTATTTATCCTTGGTTTGTGTTATTTTTTTTCTTTAAAGTCAGAACAGACTTGAGGACATAGTTACAAAGTTTGCTATAGCTCAGGGCACTGTTTATAGAGCTGTGCAAAGAAACAACCACCATAACATGAGCCATTGCCCAGACTCTGCTAATGGAAAATCACAGAATCATAGAATCATAGAATAGTTAGGGTTGGAAAGGACCTTAAGATCATCCAGTTCCAACCCCCCCTGCCATGGGCAGGGACACCTCACACTAAACCATGTCACCCAAGGCCTCATCCAACCTGGCCTTGAACACTGCCAAGGATGGAGCATTCACAACTTCCCTGGGCAACCCATTCCAGTGCCTCACCACCCTCTCAGTAAAGAATTTCTTCCTTATATCCAATCTAAACTTCCCCTGTTTAAGTTTGAACCCATTATCCCTTGTCCTGTCACTACAGTCCCTGATGAAGAGTCCATTCCCAGCATCCTTGTAGGCCCCCATCAGATACTGGAAGGCTGCTATGAGGTCTCCACGCAGCCTTCTCTTCTCCAGGCTGAACAGCCCCAACTTTCTCAGCCTGTCTTCATACGGGAGGTGCTCCAGTCCCCTGATCATCCTCGTGGCCCTCCTCTGGACTTGTTCCAACAGTTCCATGTCCTTTTTATGTTGAGGACACCAGAACTGCACACAATACTCCAAGTGAGGTCTGACGAGAGCAGAGTAGAGGGGCAGGATCACCTCCTTCGACCTGCTGGTCACGCTCCTTTTTATGCAGCCCAGGATACGGTTGGCTTTCTGGGCTGCGAGCACACAGTGAAGCCGGTTCATGTTCATTTTCTCATCGACCAACACCCCCAAGTCCTTCTCTGCAGGGCTGCTCTGAATCTCTTCTCTGCCCAACCTGTAGCTGTGCCTGGGATTGCTCTGATCCAGGTGTAGGACCTTGCACTTGGCATGGTTAAACTTCATCAGGTTGGCATCAGCCCACCTCACAAGTGTGTCGAGGTCCCTCTGGATGGCATCCCTTCCCTCCGGCGTATCAACCAAACCACACAGCTTGGTGTCATCAGCAAACTTGCTGAGGGCGCACTCAATCCCACTGTCCATGTCACTGACAAAGATGTTGAACAAGACCGGTCCCAACACCGATCCCTGAGGGACACCACTCGTTACCAGTCTCCAGCCGGACATTGAGCTGAGAAAATGACCATGGGAGCAAAGAAGCCAAGAAATGTATCTTTCTTTTGCATTCAGTGTAGCATTCCTCAAACAGCCCAATTTCAACTCAACTTCCAGGCCCAGTGCCCCACTTCCAGAGGCATCTCTGGGCCCACCCTAAGCTACTCAGCTACTAGATATGGAGGCTCACTGGCCACAGAGTGTCCTTAACAAGATGGTGTGGACTGCAGCCCTCCAAAGGGCTACTCTGAGATGAGTGATGTACCCTCAGACTACAGCAACAAATGGCAAGAAATGGAGAAGAAAATCAACAGCTGGTGGTAGTCTTAAAGCTGATGGTAACATGTAAAAGCAATGCTAGATGTATGCAGGTTTACCACCATTGTGATACCTGCAATCACCACTGTTACTGCTAAAATGTGGGCAAGGTTTTTAAAACCATTCTTGCTATGGAGGACTTCTGGATAATCTTTTGTTTCCCATATGAAACTATATTTGGTCACAGCTATATTGGTTTTTGCAATTTCTGCTGCAAGCAGCAGCAAAAAGGAGGAAATTGTAAGGCAGACGGAAGACGTGGCAGTCCTTTCCTTTCCCCTTTTAATTTGCACTTTTGAGATGGTGTTCTGAGCATGCCAGAGCTGCTGAAGCACTGGATAACCTTGAGTCCTGCCTGACACCGCTTAATTATCTCAACATGGTGATTTAGGTCCCCTTTTTTCACTCCTCTCTAGCATTTAGGAATTATTGTAGTGTTTTTATTAACTCATGGCTCCTTTAATTAAATTTAGGTGGTAAAAACCATCTAAATCCGATTTCAGACTTCCGTAAGTGCTCTGATTTTTCAGAATAATACCAAAGTGCCAGTTAGAAAATGGGATCTGTAGTGAATGCAAGTTCCCAGTTACCCTGGAAACAATTCAAGGCAACTCCACTCCTTTAGCACCCTAATTGTAGATGTCTTTTTTGCTCCCTGCTTGCCCAATCTCCAGGAGTTTATTTTCTTGAAAGATGTAATGTGACAATTCAAAGAACATTTCCCATCATTCTGCCCTAGCCCAGATTAAGCAGAAACAAATAATCAACTACTAGGTGCTGTACCAGTACTTCAACAAGCAGCACATGTATGTCCTTGCAGTTAAGTCTGTGCACTAAGCACAAAGTATTTGGTAGTTGCAGCACCTGCTTTCCAAAGGTTCTTCTAAAGTTTCTTCAAAGTGCAGAACACAGTATAAAGGCAAGTCTGCAGCAGGAAAATACAGTTTGTCGTGATCCAAACAGTAACTAAAACCTAAAAATCAGCTTCCTTACTTGTACATGGGTGAAGCCAAGTTAAGTCCCTGCTGCAAGGCTGAGGCTGGAGCTGGCTTGAGAAGCAGTGTTTGCTCTGTGACAGACACAGCACCACCCATTCACCAATGCCTCTCCGATATGACCCTAGACTCAGTGCTGACACACATCTTTCACCTCTGGGGAAGCCGAAACCTCCCTACCACACAGACATGAGCACCATTTCATTTTAAGCACTGCCACAATAAAACCCTTCCTTCTTAGTATCTCAGGGGGACAGCTGACAAGTGAAGATGTCTGAAGGCTTCTTCTAGAAATTAGATGTTAAGAGATGTGTCTTGTCTGGACAAAACCAGAATTATTCTGAACCTCCAGCAGGTGACATACCTGTTAAAATGAGAGTTATGCTGTTGGCAGCACAGGGCAGGAACTCCTGAGCAGCAGGACACAAGAGAAAGCCATGAAATCTGCACATCAATCAGATATGGCCTCTCCTGTATGTTGATGACTATCACTGTGATAAGACTTAGGAATTAATAACTAGATAAAATGCCCTCCTTACATCCTGTGAAAACAATTCTCCATGCATGGCACATCTTTAGTAGGTCAGTAAAACATTTTTAGTACGACATGCACCCTGATGCATGCCATAAATAAGAGCACAGGTTTGACCCAGCCATGACTTTCAGTGACAGCTTTTTAAGTCCCAAGGTGAAGCCACAGTCTAGTGAAGGACAAAAAGGAAACCGCAGTTTGTGCTCTGTCTGACAGGATTTTAACCACATCCCTTTTCAGCCCAACCTGCCTAACATGCAGCAAAATACTTCCACTATTGCTCATTTGACACATTTAACTCTTAAAAAATGCAGGTTTAACATATTGAGCACTTTGATGGTTTTCTGCTAAAACTGTAAGGGTGATGATGCACTGGAATGGGTTGTCCAAGGAAGTTGTGAATGCTCCATCCCTGGCGGTGTTCAAGGCCAGGCTGGACAGAGCCTTGGGTGGCATGGTTTAGTGTGAGGTGTCCCTGCCCATGGCAAGGGAGTGGGAACTAAATGATCTTAAGGTCCTTTCCAACCCTAACAATTCTAGGATTCTATCCCATGACTCACCTGAGTACACCCTTGTGTTTGCATAAAGTCCTATCTATTCCAGTCAACCAAGTGGGGCAAAGACACTATCTTGGGCAGCACACCAGATCTGCACAGCCTGGTTTAGCTGCTGACACATTTCTGGGCACAGCGTTAGTCCCTGCCTGTGAACACCCTCACTGGCACTGGCTGTGCAGGGCTCAGGGGACAGCACAGACTGTCCCCATCACTCTGTATCGGTGAGGTGTCCCTATGGCAGTGGGTGACTGGAGCTGCTCTCTCACCCACTCAGTGCTGAGCAAAGGATGGTGTGTACCACCCAATAAATCTCTGAACTAAAACATATCACCATGCTTCGCACTCTTTGTACAGATTTACACATACAAATGCAAGCCTTACTGGGGAATATGTCTGTGAGACCAGATGACCTCGAGCTGCATCATTTTTTAGTAAAGATGTGGCCTGAGTCTGCAAAAGCGAAGTTCCAGTTTGTGATTACTCGTCCTCTGAGCAGGACTATGATATTCGTAAATATATTTCAGTGTCTTGTCTCAATTTCTCACAGGAAATAATACTAAATTTGACTCAAAGGATGATTTAAGAAACATGACAACATCCCATCCTGGTAATGGGAAAAAAAAAAAACTTTGCAAAAATTACATTTTTATTAATTAAGCAAAACAATAACCCCCATCATGATGGAAGAACTTCTTCTGCCTCTGGGAATCCTAAAAGAAGCAAAATGATAATCACCATGCTGGTTGATTATAACTATCACACAAATAGCAGTAGCAGCCAGGTATTTTTATATGTCATCAAATTAATAAGGTGATATAAATTCTGCCAAGCTTTAAATACATTTGTCTTTGTGCTGCTCTGATTTGGTAAAAGACGTAATTTCTAAGTGAGAATATAAAATGCCTACCTCAAAGGAGGGTTTTCTGAAAAGTCTGAACCCAATTATCAGAGCCCCAAATTCCACTAACAGCAGCTGAGGAACAAACAAATCCTTCAGTGTCACAGAGCAGATTCTTTGTTCCATCTTCCTGCTACAGGGAAGTATAAATTGGGTTGTGGATCACATTTAATTAGATTTATCTTCAGCTGTTACAGTAGGAGGAGAAGAAAGGCCCCTCTGAGCTTCCTGCTAATGGGAATAGAAAAAAATATCCACTAGTGAGACTGTTTGTAGGTAACCGTCATTCGCCCACTCAACAGCAAGATGAAGAATAGCACCTGCTTGTGAGCGAACCTTGGGCTAAAATCATTTGCATATTTCCAGCTCCCCTGGAAACAATCTTAGAAGTTGAAAAAATTTTTAAAAACCAAAAAAACCCCACTTTTTTAATGAGATGGAATATCAGAGCAGCAAAATTGAAAGCTGATGATTTACAGAACCTACGATCTGCATCGTCTTCCTGCATTAATTCAGCGGTTTGTCTATTCTGCAAATGTCTCTCTGTGAGAGACATACGGGTGGCTAGGATTTCCAGCAGGGCTCCCATGGCTGCTCTATGGAAGTAAAGACTCCAAGAACAGCTGTAGGAAACAGATGTGCCACTTAGGGCACTTTCAGTGAAAGGCCAAGGGATGAATCCTTCATGTGCTACTTAGTTCAGGATCCCTTTATTTAAAATAAAAAGTCTGTGAAAACCCTATTATTGCCTATGTTTTTAGACTAGCTCCACTTGGAAGCAGACATTCTGATAGCAAAAGCTCTGCTGGAGTGAGTAAACAAGGGCTGCAACGAGCACTGCAGGAGCAGCAGCTTCTCAATTTCCAGGGCTAACCTGGAATTGAACCTGAGCCACTTAATTTTCATGCATATAAAGTGCCAGCTCTGCGAAGCACATCAGCAGCCATAGCAGCCAGATGGCAAAGTGTTAACCTGCAGAAATAGTTATTCACTACTTTGGAAAAAGAAACTGAGTTTATTAATTCACAACTCAGTGAAGAAATCAAAGATGTGACACCTATGATGGAGAAATCTTCAACCTGTAAGAACCACGTCCTCCAATCAGGAGCAAAGAATTAGTGGAACTTTTGCAAAGAATAAATGCAGTACACATGGACACAGATTGGAGAAAAAAGTAAGGGTACTCAGAAGGACAAACCAGACATGTCAGCAAGTGGTATGAGTCTCTGACTTCACACAATTTGCCAAAGGAGGCTTTATCCTCAGTTAAGGATGACAGGCATACTCTAAATACTCCTGATACTGGATTTACAAAGTACTAAATTTCCAAATGTTTACCTTAGATCTGTTCTGTTTGAATTAAAAAAAAGCCCTGAACAAAACAACCCAAAACGCAAGGATGAGCTAAAGTCAGTCACGAGACTATTGGGAAAAGAGTTGAAACCAAAGGATTAACTAAGGACCAAAAAGTCATGAGGTGTGGGCAGTAGACACCAACTCAGCCTCGATGAGCCCAGGGGTGCACTGGCCAAATTGCTGACAAGAATGTGTCCCTCCTCCCTGAAAGTGGTTGCTGTGACCAAAAGGCCAGAGAGCATCCCCTGGAAAAGGGCAGGGGGAACAGCAAGAGATGCCATCATGTTCTAGGCAAGCAAATCATTACTTCTGCATCAAGTAAGTTACTAAAGCTCTCATCAGAAATACTCCTATAAAACAAAAGTGGGCAGAGAGATAAGGAGAAACCAAGACAGTTCCTGAAAAAGAAAACTACAGTGGAAAGCTATTAGAGTTACTCAAGCTTATCAAGTGACAGTGGATAACTTAAACCCAGCTGACCTTCAGTTTCAAGTTACCTGCAGTCATTAGCCTCAAATTATTCATTCCCTTTGCATTTAAAACTTTGAAGGGCATTAAAAATACAGATAACCTGGTTGAAAAGAATTTAATCTTTCCAGTTGCCACAAAACCTGCATTTTGGCTGCAGCTTCCTTCCTGCACCTAGTCTGTCACAGTACAGAGAGAACGTTTACTGAAAGATCAGTCCTGCCCTCTCTACCTGGATATATAATTTCACTTTAGTGTTAATCTACTGCTTTACCACTTTGGTGGTCATCTGTCATAATCCGGCTACATAAAAATCACAAAATGAAGACTACATCTGCATGATGTTGAAGTCATCCTAGTTGACTCCATTTGCTCATCACAAATATCTGACAAAACTAATACTGTAGATTACTCATGTCCAAACTGGACATTACCTGAAAGACCTCCTCTGCACCTTCTCTAGCCAACAACCACCACTTCACAACTAGCTGCATCCTCCTCAGTACAAGTGTCTAAAACCCAGCTTCTACTTCCAATTTACCCTATGTCTCTGCAGTGCAGAAAAAAGTGCCAAGGCAGGATGCAACTGTAGGCAGTACCACAACACATATCAAATGCTAATAGCGAAGCCATGGTCATCGGTAGATGCCTTACCCCTATACAGGTGGCATGACTTGTTTGTGAGCATGTGCACAAATACCATTCTGAAAGAGACAAGACTATTACTGTACATTTTGTTCCACCTTCACACTGGGCTGGAAACTGTATGATCCTGGTGTTCCACACTTCATTTCTCAACACCACCTTACTACAAATAAAAAGGTCCAAACATCTGAAGTCCAAAGGCAAGTTACAACTTCTAAAACAAGTATTCTCATAAAAAAGGTTGGAAATATATTTTTGCTTGTTTAGACAGACTTTGAGGTTATAAGGAACAAGAGTAACAAAGTCAGGAAATGCTGAGAAGGTCTTTGAATATAATCTGCCTTTATCTGCTTTGAAGGAACAAACTGCTGATAGGAAGAAAAAGAATGAACACTTTATCTAGAATAGAAAACAATGACAGTAAGTGCTCAAATAGTATTTAAATATCCTGCAAGTGAAGTCTTTCTGACATGCTGTTCCAGGTAATGGTTCTTTCCATGTCTGCAAGACCCAGTTTCATCCTAAATCAGCATTGGTTTTGACCCATGAGAAAACAAATGAACTTCATCCATGAACAAAGGCTGGTCAGAAAGCTCAACAGCACTGTAACACCCAGATGCTGCTGCAGATGAGCCCAGCTAACCTCACCAGGAACCTCCCCTCCCTTCCTCCACACAACAGTAAATTTACTTGGAGAAAAAGTAATCCTGCCCAGAACTGTGTCAATCCCTGTGAAACTGCTTGCAAATACAACTGAAATCTACTGATAAGTTACAATGAGGCATTTATTTTCTTCTTCCTAGAGCCAGATTTACAAAATTGCTGAGGGACAGGAGCTGGCAAAAGCCTCCCTTGGTCTGGGAGATCACTGCGCATGGAGCAAGCTTTTCCCACTTTCACAGAAAGAGTCCTCTAACCATGCAGGTATACAGAACTCTTGAAGAGATTCAGATCAGAAAAACCAGTAGCTCCAACGGAAGAATCTGGCTGCAAGCCAGCTTCATAGGAAAAAGTTTTCCAGCAGACCTACAAGCAGTTCACACTTGAGCCAAACAGGCTGCTTGAGCTCATCAGTGTGGGTGGAAAAGCCACCCAGAACTGAGGTTGTCTCTGACTGAAGCAATGTGAGGAGATGACAACTGGAGACCTATCTCACATCCTTTGAGCAGGAAGCACATCTGTAACAGTTTAACTCTTCTGAATAACTGTTTCTGGAATCATTATTAAGGCTAGATATAAAAACTGCATTTTGATAGAAATGTACAGATCTTGGTTCCAGGTTAGGACACTTACAACTTTGACAATGGATCCTTCCTCTCTAAAAGACTCCTCACTGCCATTCCATTAAGGGTGATGCTCACCTCAACCTGCCTCCATCCCTCAGGTGTTGTGCTAGGAACCCAAAGCCGGACAGCCTGCCTTCTCCTGGGTGCTGCCTGCATTGGGCTCACTCCCGCTGCCAGCTTTGTGGAAGAAAAGGAAAGACACTTTCAAAGCACACCTCAACCCATCAGGACGCATGGAGAGTGTACGCAGAGGTGATTTGAAACAAATAAATCTAAACAAATCAGGAAAGCATTCCTATTCAACAAAGGAGAACAAACATACTCCAGCTCTAAAGCACCTATTGATTTCAATTAAAACTTTCCTTCCTCTGCAAAGTTTCAGTCTTTTGGTTTATTAAAAGCTTGTAATTAAGATGGAAACAAAAGTTCAAAACGTTCCCATTTCCTGCAGGTGGGAAATTCTGACTATTTTCTTTTAATAAGTCATTAGCCAGTAAGATTTAGATAGAAACTTCATAGCTTAAATCTCCAAGTAAAAAGACCTAAACAACCGCTACTAAAGGAAATTGAAGGGAGGGAAAAAAAACCTCTCAGTGGCGTAACAGCAGCAGATCCAGGAGAACCAGCAACCTTGGAGAGGCTGCATCTGGCAGGGGGATACCTGACAAATCTGTCTTTTTCCAATTTTATCTTTAGATAGATGCATTTGTTCACTGAAATATAATAAGAAAAAGCACCATCCTCGTTCCCTGTGCTGATACTCAGCACACACTTCACCAGCTTGGCGCTGTGGCACACCTCAGACCCTCTGTCTTATTAGAAACTTGCACTCATTCACACCTTAGTTATACAAGAGAACACACTGGCTGGCTGGCTGCTGCTCATAATACCGAATATATCTGCCTCTGCTGTGGGCTGGATCCATCACCACCGACGTCCATCCTCTGAACGCTTCCGTGCATGGGTGACTTCAGTACAGAGCTTCCAAGCAAATGAATCCCAAACTAAATTGGGTTTTGGATGTCTTCCCTGTATTCCCCCTGCCCTAAATGGGCATCCCAACACCCTCTATTATTGCTCAAGAGCCTCCTTGATTTTTTTTGAATGAGATGGAGGGATAGCAAGAACCTTAAGTACTTGGGGGCAAAGAAAATCCTTTCCATTCTCTTTTCACACAGGCACTAGACAGACATGTAAAACACACTGGTTTGCAGGATGCTCCTCTCTATTTACCAAGATGTTTTATTTAGCAGACATATGCTCCCTCGGTATTCCCCATATGTTTTGGGTTTGTTTGGTTTTTTTTTAATTTTTAAATTTGGAGGACTGGAATCATTTGCTCCATTGCAGGCAGCTTATATGAGAAACATTTGGAAGAGCAGAAGAGGACAGAAGAACCTACCTGATGAATACCTGAGACTTTTAATCTTTCAGTTCAACAGCTTCTCTGTAAAAATACAGAACCAGTTTTTGTGATGTTATAGACATTCCTTATTAAAGCCTATAGACATAAACATCTGAATACGGGTGTGCCACTTAAGAAAAAATATAGTAAAGGTCAGGTCAGCTCAGAAAGCCATACCTTTCCTGCACAAAAAGACAAAATACTGCACTCTCTTCAATATGAGACATTTTTTGTTAGGATCTGGTCAAGGAAGCCTTTTATAGCTCATAACAGCAGCTGTATTGATCAAATGAATGGATGCGCAGTCGTGCTCATTCTTGTGCGGTACCTAATGGTGACCTTTCTATCCACCATGTCCACCTAAATCTCAAACCACTGTTTGACAAATGCTGCACATACAAGAACAATGTGTTTTTCACGAGGCCAGAACCCACGCAGGCAAGACAGGAGCTGCCTGGCTGAGGGTGAAGACAGTACAAACACAACACCTGGGAAACAGGGACTTTATTCTCAGCTTTCACTAAAATTCTACTGCGATCTAAGGAGAAGGTGTTTTACCTTCTCCTGTGACAGAATCTGCAGCAACCCTGCAATTTATTCATCCTTTTCAGTAATTTTTGTACCCTCAATTTTTAAAGTGTTATCAAAAAAAAAAAAAGAAAAGAAAAAAGAGAAAAAAAATAAAAGATAAAAAAGATTTAAAAATAAAAAGAGAAAAAAATGAAAAATAGAAAAAGAGAAAAGGAAAAAAAAAAAGGAGTTGGTCAGTGTTTTTTAATAAGGTGAAGGGCATTTCAGTACAAAGTTGGGTTGTTCAAAAGAGCCTAAGGCAGACAATCATGTACTTTCATGCCTTTTTCTTTTAAAAATAAAAAAAAGAGCACTTTTAAATGAAGGAGTATTATCTCAAGAGGAAGCTATCTAGGAACGTAGGAGCGGACATTGTGAATAAAACCAAAAACCTTCAGTTTGACAGGACTGTATTTGACCATGCTTTCTCTACCACAGGCCACTTATCACTGCCTAAAATCCAGCTGACCTCACACAACAACAGCAGGGAGGCAAACCCAGGCTCTGTCACTTAGACAAAGCAATGGAGGGGAGGACGCGTCCACCTTTTTTGCTCTGAAAGCTAAACCAAAGCGATTCAATGAGAAAAAATGGAAATCCAGCAGACCAAAAACCCAACGGCCATCCTATCTGCTGCAGGTACTATCAAAAGCAGAACTGTTAGCGATATCACATCAAATCTGGTGTTATGAGAGAAGGGAAGCCTTATTGCCTATCTTTGCACTCACTGTTAACAGCAGTCTCTAACTCTGCCCTTTGCACACTGCAAAGGTTCAACTTATGCTGAGCTAAGCTGGATCTACAGCAGCACATCTGCACTAACATGTGTTATGCCTGCTCAGGGTGTTGATCTCGCTAAAAATTAATGAGGAAAAGAAGATTATCCTTCATATCAGCTCTCACTGCAACCACAGCACTGCCAGCATGAGAGGAAGGAGAGGCAAGAACATGACAGTAGCTAAGAAGGCTAATGGGACCTGAAGTGCAGATGAACTGATGCCTTAGCTGATCCCTGTTAGCTGATTAGGTGTGGGCTGCTAAGGAAATAGGTAATCCCACCTTCCCTCCTCTCCCTGATTGCTCATCCCTCCTTTTCCCTTCTAGCCCCTCCAGAGGTAAGATGCATGTGGCTGCATGATCTGTCACACCAAGGCCTGAATCCAGCCAGAAAAAGGAAAGTGGGTGAGGGAGCTGAGGATCAGGTTTGTTTTCCATCCACACCACTATAATACGGTTGCACTATCCCTCTGGCCTAGGACAGCTTATCTTCCACCCTGCTTCTCTTTCAGCCACCAATTCAGAGCAGCAGCCAAGTACCACACGCTCTGGTCGGCTCCCTGGGAGAGCTACTCCTCTCTCCATTGCTGACAGAAGAAATCCAGAGAAACCAGCCCCTTCCCCAAAAGGTCTGGCGACAACAAACCACTGTGTAATCCATCTTTTGCATCACCAAACAGATCTGTAGCACCTGAAGTGGCAATTGGCAGTTCCCTGTGCCAGCGAGTAAGCAGGGGCGGGAAGAACAAGTGCACACGGGTGCACTGACACATGGACAAAAACTCACTTAAATTGTTCAGATGTGCGATCACACGTGTCAGGGGAAAAAAAGGTTTGAGAAAAGCCCTCTTTGCCCTGCGTGATACAGTGTCGTCTGATTGCATGCTCTGGTGTTTCTCACAGTGCCTGGCACAGGGCTGTTTTATCTGTCAGCTGTGCTTTAGGCACCCCCGTGAAGCACTTACAACGATACATTTCCATAAAAATGATGCTCTGATGCCCTGGCAAGAGTAATGACACTAATGCCAAGGGCTCACTGTCTTCCAGTCCACATCCTACAGCATGGGGGCAATTTCTATTACTGTCAGCCATGAAATACAATGGATATTGTCAAGCACTTGAGTAAAAATGCATGTGTAAAGCATTAACAAGAAGGATGATATAGCTTTCTCCTTGATAAATGACTCTCTTGCCTAAAGCCTGCAGCAGACACAACCACATATTTCACCCTGTTTCCTGTGGAAGCCTTTTGGTTTTGCGGATCAGACCATCATTTAACACTACTGGGTTTGCAGTGGTACATAGCAGCAATCCACAGGATGCTATGCCTCAGGAGGGCAAGCATCAATATCAGGTATCTAAGATAGACCTAGTGGTACCTGTGTGCAGGAACCTAATTATTCCTCATTTAGTGAGCTATGAAAAGAGTCCTCCCTTGGGGAATTCAGAGCAAGGACAACACCCAGAGTGAATACCTCCTTCACCACCTTTGTGCAGGTTGCTGGTCCCAAGGGTCCTGGACACCTGTGACAAGGGAAAGGTCAACGAGTACTGAGAGTACATGGGAATATGAAGCAATCCAACCATGGAGGAAGCTGGGGAGGAAACTGTCATATAATTGCTTCTTCATGTGTGCATTAAGCCTGTGCATGAAGGTGTCAGGATGTTATTCACTTGTGAGGAAAAGGAAATACCTTATCCTGTAGGTTTGGTTATTTTTATTGGTGAGGGATAAAAGACTCCTATGGCAAGAGCTGGCTCTCTGAAACGGCCAGTCTCAGAGAGGTAGGACATCAATCTATGGCATTGCTTAGGACTTCTCCCTTTTGTGAAGGGCTTGATACAACATTAGCCTATGCATCAATGCATCAAAGGGACAGATTTGCTAGGCAGCAGCTTGGCCAGGTCACCAGCTGGCTAATACACACATCCTAGACAGGAACACACACCGCTCTTCTCTGAAGGAACAGAAACATGCCTCCTTACTGTGTGCCACAGCAGACTGACTTGAAACAACCTCTCCTACACGAGTGGGAGGCCTTTTGTAAGTACAGCAACACTTCTCTTATTGCTACTGGTCTTTCCAACTCATTTTTTGTTTTCTCTGCTAGTAACATAAGATGCAATACATTTGATGTCTAAGGGCAACTGCTTAAAGTAAGGGCTCTACCGAAGATGATAGCTAGCACATATTATAGATCAAAGGCACTCAGTAAGGACTTCTAAGTCCAGATGTGGGAATGCTAACACGAAAGAAGTTATGAATGCCTACAAATACACTAGTCACGAAAGAGAGTAGTTACAACAATTAAATAGCAAAACCAAATATCTCTTTGTTCAACGGGACTTAAAATTATAAAGCAGATATATCAGAAAGGAAATGCTATGCCAAAAAAACCCCAAATTAAACCAAATCAACAAACATTTACAACAACAAAACAAGGATTTGTCTCAGAAGGAAGGAATTATAATTATCATGAATATCACATCAAATGCAGCAGATAACTCACTTCCACAAACAAATGCATTTGAGGGAATTCTACAAGGAACTGAATCCTGTGTTAATGTTTTCCAGGTGTAAGATGATAGCTAGAAAACTACAGTAATGATGAGCCCTTAGCTATGGCAGAGTGAGAAGCTCTAATGCGGCAATAATCTTCCCAGGATTGCCTCTCTGCAGAGCTCAGCTGGCCTGGCTTGATTTCCCTTATCACTTCCAATCTTGAAGGCATGCGACCAACTTCATCTCAGCTAATCTCCAAGCCACCAGGAGTCACCCAGGCAAAGATCTGTGATTTTAACTTTATGGTTTGGGTTTGGTTTTTTTTTTGCTGACATGTTAAAAACATCCTCTTCAACATACAATGAAAAAGCTCCTGGGGAATCAACGCTATAGAAGAAAGCACAAAAGCTAAATAGGTATGAAATACACAGGGATCAAAAGCTAAGAGAATGAAAAGCATTTCCCCCTCTAACCTACTGAGCTAAGTGTTTCCCTCAAAGATGCACTGCTGCTGTTTCTGGGTGTCTGCCATGACCTCCCACTGATTGCTGGACATCAAAGCACAGTGTATGATAGACCCCCATCTTAAAGCAGCCCTACTCCACACAGCCAAGTGCCAGGGGATGTTACACTGCTGTTCCCATCTCAGTGTTAATCTTCCCATCCTTTACGCCCTCTCCTTTTTGTGCTTCAGAGACACGGTTGTCTCCTTCTTGAAAATTTGTTTTCCGTCCCTTATGGCTCCTTTCCCCCCATTTTTCCTAGTCAGCTTTCTGGGCTACTGGGGATGGAGAGAGTGTGGGAGAATGCTCACACATCTCTTCCTGCCTGCCTGATGCCAGAGAGTAAAAGAAGAAATGACAGGGTCTTTCTTCTCTTGCTACCATCATATACTGAGGAGGAAAGTGGTTTTGCTCCTGCGTATGCACTGTACTGGGGGAGGAAAGGAGTTGAGATGGTCAGAGTATCTTCTTTCCTTCTCCTGACCTTAATGAAGTCAGATACAAGGGACCCACAAGCTACAGAGATTATTGTACATCCCATTGTGAGAGTTCACAATCAATTCTTCCTCAGCTGCTTCCCCTCCCCATCAGGACTCTGTTCTAGTCTCCTGTGGTTAACACAGGCCTCCAAGCTATAGGTGATCGTCTCCCATGACTCACAGAGTCAGCCCTTATTAAAATATTAAAACAACATACAATTAATGCTGTAGTGAACTTCTACACTGTCTTTACCAAAGCACTGTATAAAGTGAGGCAGCTATCGGTGTGCCATTGTGGTGCCTGGGGAGCTACGACAGGCACAGGCAGGAGGACTTATCCGAGGTCCCACCGGAGGAAACAAGGGCACAGCATTGAAGAAACGGCTGAGTAGCAGCATAAGGAGCTGTGAGAGCAGATTTCTGACACCAAAATCACCTCCTCCTACCAGCTATAGGCTTTACCCCATAGCACACTGACAGACGCAACACCTGGCATTGATGGTAAAGGAAATCCAGGAGGAGTGAATAATTTGAGTATAGAGAGAATATGAAACACATTCACCCACATACTAGTACTTTCATAATACTCATTTGAAAGCTCTGTTGCAGGTTTGCATACTAATAACTTCCTCCCACTTCCTAAGAAAAGCATTTTGTTCTAGGTGTCAAGAAGCCCATTTCAACAATTCAAATATATAGACATCTGTTGAATAAAGAGAGGAAATTGTGTGCAATGCTGCCTTCAGTGTGCAGAACAAACATCTGCATAGTCACAAGCAGTTTATTGTCCAAGTTCAAAAGCAGGAGAGCCCTACATCTGTCTAAATCTACTTCCAGCAGCTGGGGCTACAAGAGGAAATAAGTACTACTGTTGAGTAGAGTGCAAGGAGGTTCCATTACAGAAGACAAAATGCCCAAAAACAGGAAAAAAAAGAAGGAAAAAAAAAAGGAAATACACAACTAGACCACAGTCATGTACAAATATCTGAAGTATTCAAAAAGCTGCTGTAAATTACCTGGCAACATTTCAACCAATCTACATTTACAGTATTTGCTCCTAATTTGCAACTTCACTCAAATCTGAAGGCTCCAAAATGAAGTTGTACCTATTGTGTATTATCCAGGCTGCAAGTCTAAAATTTTAACTCTGGAATTTAAATGGTGCTTTTGAATAATAAGTAGTTGCTTTACCATTTTCTGCTTCCTGTCTGAAAAAAGCTATCTGATCAGGAAAGTAGTGGTGCGTACATTAGTGAGATGAAAAGCAGCAGTTAAAGGCAACTCTGGTTTAAAATTAAAATTTATTACGAAACTGTGCTCCTGAAATTCTTCCCTTGTTTGAAGAAACTCAGCAGAGTGACTGCATTTCACAGAGTGGAGAAAGGACTGCGGAAAATCCGTACGTTAAAGTTTAAATCCTCAGACTCAAAGAAATCAAGGCTCTTGTGACTCTTGAGTAAAAAGTGCCTCTAAAATGTAGGGCAACACTCTCATTGCCTCCCAGAAAGGAAAACCGTATTTGCTTCAAAAGTAAAAGAACATTTTCTGATTACAAGCCTGCCTGGTGACCTGTGCTGTAGCAGGCAGCAGAGCTGCAGAGCTAGCTCCTAGGTCACTGTGGCTCTTAATGAGATTGCCGTTAGACAAATAAGCTTCCTGTTCACTTACTTCCAAGTCCATTCCATCTTTACATCCTAAAACTCACCTCTATTTTTTCAAAGATCAGGGAACTTAATGAGATCCACAACTTCAGGCTAGCCAAGGCTTAGCAGGAGTGTTGGAGCCACAGAGAAAAGCCAAAGTGGATGAAAAGACATGAATACATTTTCTCTTAGAAAATTTTTACCTCACTAAACATAAAACAGGAGAAGACTGATTCAGTCAGAGCTTTTTAAGAGACATTACCAAAACACTCTGTTCTGATTTTAAATCTTTCCAATTTTATGCTGAGTTCTGACTAACTGTACAAGGATCTTGTTCAATATAATACAAGGCATAATTGCCCGATCTTCCTGCAGTGTGGATATTCATTTCTACAGATGCTGATACGGTGAATAAGAAAGAGAAAACATCTGGGATTCTGGACTCCTTTGTAGCAAAACTAGGGAAGGTGCCCTGTATTTCCAGAAGGAATATCAATCAGATAAATACCTTTCACCATGTAGCCTAGACACAAGGACATGAAGATCTATCTATAAATTTTCCCTTCCAAAACTAACAATGCTGTTCCTGGTTCAGTTGAGACACTTTCTGCCCTCTCTTCTCCCTCCACATACAAATGTTGCGAAGCATCCGTGAATTCTTTATGGTGAAAGCTATTATACAGTCCTCCCACTGATGCCTTCAAAAAAGGTAGAGCCAGAAAACATTATCAACAGTTCAGAAGCATAAGAGTTTTATGGATTTACAGTGTGTACTACCTAGATGACTTAATATCTTTAGCCAACACACTTTCACATACGTAACATATAGGGTGCAGAAAGTGACAGTGGCAGAAGTAAGACTGTTAATATGGAGTAAGGATTGTGATTTAGCTCATTATCAGCACATAGCACTTCCTAGGAGGCTGGCTAGAAAGTGTGACAGGAAACATACCTAATTAAGAGACTGAAGAACAACTAACTATCAATCAGCTGGGAAGAATTAAATGGCTAAGGCTATCAGAAGAGGAGATAATGGGTGGTACAAGTGTTTTTCAGATAGGATTGAGAGTGGTGGTCTGGTGCTTAACCTTCTGTCAGGTAGAGCAGGTCTGGCTGGAAACCCTGAAGTGCAAAAGCAGCTCGTTCTTTTCTATAGCATCATAGACTAGTTAGGGTTGGAAAGGACCTTAAGATCATCTAGTTCCAACCCCCCTGCCATGGGCAGGGACACCTCACACTAAACCATGCCACCCAAGGCCTCATCCAACCTGGCCTTGAACACCACCAAGGATGGAGCACTCACAACCTCCCTGGACAACCCATTCCAGTGCCTCACCACCCTCACAGTAAAGAATTTCTTCCTTACATCCAATCTAAACTTCCTCTGTTTAAGTTTTAACCCGTTACCCCTTGTCCTGTCACTACAGTCCCTGATGAACAGTCCATTCCCAGCATCCTTGTAGGCCCCCTTCAGATACTGGAAGGCTGCTATGAGGTCTCCATGCAGCCTTCTCTTCTCCAGGCTGAACAGCCCCAACTTTCTCAGCCTGTCTTCATACGGGAGGTGCTCCAGTCCACTGATCATGACTTCTGTTTCTTTATTTTTTCAATACTCAAATCACACACATGAAGCTCCAGAATCTTTTCAGTTCTGCAACACAAACTGGAACCATCTAAACTGAAAATGTCACCTCCAGGTTTCTTTTTTAATTGCAGTAGAAATTTTGGGAGCAGCAAGGTCACCCAATACTGACTGCTAGAGCTGGCCCAAATGTCCTGGATTCCCAGTCACCCATGGGCACCTGTGCAGCTTCAGAAAAGGGCTGCCGGTTTTAGGTGTTTTTCCAGGAAGTAAATGCTATTGAAGTCATCTGACAACCCTCAGAAGCAAAGCCAGGACTTAAAGTAAAAGCCTTTGTGTCTTTCACCCCAGAAGAGTCCAAACTCTGCTTTATCAGCATTCTCCTAATAGCGTTTCCTCTGGAGGATGAGCAAATCCTGTTGGTTGAACAATGCAATTAACCTGAGTGTAAAAACATAAAATCTACATTTCAGATCAAGAAAAGCGGGAATCGGTAAAAGCAAACTTGCTGAAAGCTGCCCATCTGGAGTGTGATATTTGCTGGTGTGTAACTTATGTTTTACAATAATACACTTACAAAAAACGAGATCTATTTTTATGCTGCTACTCTTGCAATGGGACTGTAACAGCTACACCAGAAACACAGGGTTCAGCCCAGGAGAGAACTAGCTTTTCAATGAACTAACAGCGTAGCCAAAACTAAACCACCACATTTCCTAGCAACCATTAAACATTCATATGCACTGTTAATATATTGCACCTGGAAGCAACAATCTCTGCCCCAATCTAGAGTAAAATTCCATTTTTTCCAGTCAAGTGAAAATAATGTACAGTCACTGCTACGATAACAGGTCTAATCATTTCCTTAGGCTGCCTCCGTTCTCTGTATGTCGGCTGTGAATAATTCATAGTATGTGCCATATGTTGTCTGAAGTAAGTGTCCCTATAAGTGTTTGTGGTTCTACTTGAAGGCATGTCTTCATAAATTACATTATGATATGCATGACATTCAAAAAAACAAACAGGGAAAACAATTCAGTGTAACATAATCCGCTTAAAAGTTTACCACTCAGACATTTGTTGAACATTCAAGCGATTAGCGCACTGAAGCACATAATTTTTCAGTGCATACAGACTGCTTCTGCTGGCACTGATTTTAAAAGCAACCATTTAGTTGGCACTCAAAATAAGGACTTGCTCCAGCAACTCAGCAACACACACAGATAACCTCTGCTGACATCCCAGAGCCTGAGCACATAAACTTGGACCAGTCATTTGAGCAAAGGATGGCAGGATTAGACTTTCCGCTCGTTGCACCCTTACAGTAGAAACCCCTTCACCATACAACTATGGTTTCCTGTTTCCTGACAGACCTCACAGCTCCGATGGCTTTTCTGACTCCCAGCTGGCCTCCCTGCAGCATCCCCAATAGTGTTTAGGCAAGCAAAGTTCAAAAGATAAGCAGCTGTGGAGCAAAGACAAGAGTATTGGTCAAAATAACAGGATGACAAACAACAGGATCTCCCAAGAGAGTGCCATTGTTCAGAGAGGGGAAGCAAACGGCTAAAAGCATAGGCAAGGGCAGAGGAAAGGAAAAAATAAAAGCGGAAGTGATGAAACCTGTTTGCTTCTGTCTCCCGATAGCCGATGAAAGATGAGCTAATCAGCACATCCCTCAGCTGGAACAGGAATAAAACCTCCCTCCTACAGGAGCATCCTGTCTTTCAGACTGCTGACCCCCTGACTCGTGTGGCTGAGGTCTGCCCACCAGTTCAAAGGTGCTGGAGAGGAGGGCAGGCAGCCAGGCGGACAGCCACAGCAGTATCTCGTGGTACATGCTTCTTTGGGAAAACAGGTAAAAATCTGAAGGATAAAGGAATACAAGCAAGCACATTCTCTTATACTGACAGAAAACAAATTATCTTCTGAGGCTTTTAAGAAGGAAGTTGGAACTGGACAGAAAAGATAGGCAAACTGGAATGCTGATGAGTAGTTTTGAGTATTTCAGAACTCAAGACAGCCTCTCAAAATGCCAACATAACTGTGTTAGTGAAATCCCAATATATTGAGGAAATCAGACAAGCAAGAATGAAATTAATCGCTGAAGTGATGCACATTTCTTAAACCATAATTTATTTCTGATGCTCATACCACTAATGTCACCAAAACTCACTGGCAGCTACCAGAACAAAAAATTCCATACATAATATAAACACTTTTTACACAGCCATGACCCTGTGAAGAGTCATATATTTCCAGCATGAATAACACAAGCAGTCATATTGGCACCAGCAGGGCACAGGCACTTACAGCGAAATGTAAGTTCCCTCTTCAGACAGTCAACGACTCAGTAAAGCCTGAGAGCCACAAAACTGAGATGATGCTCCTCAACTCCAATGCAGGAGAGTGCTCTAGACTGCAAACAGGAAAACTTGGGTTTTAACTAAACCATGTGTCAGTATGATGCAATCAGAGCAAAAAGGGCTAGACAGCCTAGTGCCCAAGGCAGCATGTTTACAAAAGTCAAGTTAATAAAACAAGAATAATTAAAAGAGTAATGGTTTCTTTTGTTGAATGCTCACCTTCAGGAAGAGGAAACTTTTCCATGCACTGGGATTTAGTTAATCTCAGTAGATCACCTAAGCCTCTCAGCTTTCATGTATAAAGAAACACTTCTAAGATCGAAGACAAGCAAATCGGAGACACAAAAGAGTCTTGCAAAAGGCATCACTGATGGTTCAGTACAAATCCAGTGCACAATTTCTTCAATGTTCCAAGGATGGTTACAGTGCTTGCTGGTTTTTGATGGCTTTTTTTTTTAAGTGCTCTATGAATTATTATTAGATGAAAATTTTTAAGTTCAGAAAATGGGTCCCTTCCAACTCAGAATATTCGGTGACAGAAATTTTTGCCTAGTTCTGTCAGCTGGAAAAAATGATAGCTCAACTGAATTGTCCCTGCTAAGAACACTTTCAATGGGAGTACTCTGGGAGTCTACTGATACTGACAGAATCTTGAGTTTATTTTTTTAATGAGGGTTGTGATATCATTTAACAGCCCAACTGTTTCCACATGGGAGAACTACAAACTCTTTTTCCTTCAAAGAAGGTTTTGAGTGTAGATTTGGTGGGATATTTCTGTTCAAGCTTAGTGTTCTTTAGTATCAAGTGTATATTTAAATAAGAAAGCTAAGTGTATTAAGGTTATTTCCATGGCACAAAAAGAGTTAGCTGTGCATGGTTTAATAATTGAAGTAGATACAATTATTTTATTCCTTATGCATAAAAACTCCCAGAACCCCCAGCTGTGAAGGAACCTCACTGTGCTAAATGATGTGCAAATACAGAATAATACACAACATTCTCCCAAAGTTTACCATCAGCACGATGACAAAGTAAGTAACCATCCCTGCTTTACATTGTTCAAGCCATGCGGAAAGCTGTGTAAGGAATCCAGATCTGCAGAGACCTGATACAACAGCTCACAAGGTCCACAAGATACAACTCTCATAAGGTTCACTCTCCTTCATCCCTTTTCCCCTTTTATTGCCAGGCCACCTTTCCCCCACCCCTTTTTAAAAATTGTAGCCCACTAATGAGTCATTTGTCATTTTGGAGTCACCACCAGTCCAACTCAAAGTGGCTGAGAGCCCCATTAAAGTCTTGCCTTCTTACCATTAACATATCAAACATTTCACTGTGATTTTGTCATGTTCTGTTCTAGCTGCAGGTGTTTAAGCTTTTGTTCTGAGTGGCTTATTCTAATGGTTACTAACATCCTTTTTTTGGAGATGATGGAAGCAATTTACCTGTGAAGGTGGGTCTTAAAAACAAATCCAGCAGATGTACAGAGACCACTCTTTAATTTCTCAAAGACAGAAAGATCACGTTTTGCAAGATAGCTATTTAAAACCACATTGCGTGGTCTGAGTCCAGCACACTTATCAGAAATGCCATGATAGGACATTCTGCCTCTGGAATAGCAAACATATCAATATGTCAGCCATGATGAAAAGATGGATGATATAAGCTGTGAAATAGAAAAAATACACAATAAAACTATGAATACTAAGAAAGCTGCTATGCAAAAAAAGAAAAAAATAGTTAAGGCATTGTAGCATAAGCCAGCTGTTGAGAGTACATAACTCAGCATTGTCTAATAGGGCAGTTATTGTATGTCTTAATGCTGAAATTCAATAGGGCTGTGGGAAGACCAAACATGGAAGCAACACAATAGGTTCTCAGATAAGAACATTTCAGTGTACTCCTGAAATACAACGGGCCAAGCTGTTAGCTTCAATGAATTGATTTCCTCTGTCTCCAATTAGGTGCGAATCTTGCTTTGCAAAAGCTGACAAAACCAGACCAAAGACTTACTGGACAAGATAAACAGCACCTTTGCTTCAAAGGCTGGTTGGCTGATGACAACCTTATGAAGTTTAACCATGACAAATGCAAGGTCCTACACCTGGGTCGGAGCAATCCCAGGCACAGCTACAGGTTGGGCAGAGAAGAGATTCAGAGCAGCCCTGCAGAGAAGGACTTGGGGGTGTTGGTCAATGAGAAAATGAACATGAGCTGGCTTCAGTGTGCGCTCACAGCCCAGAAAGCCAACCGTATCCTGGGCTGCATCAAGAAGAGCGTGACCAGCAGGTCGAAGGAGGTGATCCTGCCCCTCTACTCTGCTCTCATGAGACCTCACTTGAAGCAGTGTGTGCAGTTCTGGTGTCCTCAACATAAAGAGGACATGGAACTGTTGGAACAAGTCCAGAGGAGGGCCACGAGGATGATGAGGGGACTGGAGCACCTCCCGTATGAAGACAGGCTGAGAAAGTTGGGGCTGTTCAGCCTGGAGAACAGAAGGCTGCATGGAGACCTCATAGCAGCCTTCCAGTATCTGAAAGGGGGCCTACAAGGATGCTGGGGAGGGACTGTTCATCAGGGACTGTAGTGATAGGACAAGGGGTAACGGGTTCAAACTGAAACAGGGGAAGTTTAGATTGGATGTAAGGAAGAAATTCTTTACTGTGAGGGTGGTGAGGCACTGGAATGGGTTGCCCAGGGAGGTTGTGAATGCTCCATCCCTGGCAGTGTTCAAGGCCAGGCTGGATGAGGCCTTGGGTGGCACGGTTTAGTGTCGGGTGTCCCTGCCCATGGCAGAGGGTTGGAACTAGATGATCTTAAGGTCCTCTCCAACCCTAACTATTTTATGATTCTATTCTGTGAATTACCAGGGGTTCCCCAAAGCATCAGTGCTCCCAGCAACAAGGAAGCAAAGAGGGAAGCTCCAAAGACAGATCTGAGCTCATCCAGTGTTGGCTACTAACATTTAGTAAACATGCACTGCATTTAAACCATTTTAATGTTTTCAAAACTAAAGCTTATTTTGTACCAGTTTTGTTCTAAATCCAGTGTGTCCCTGCTCCAAAAAGAACAACATTACACAGTTTAGGGAATAAAATAGGCTTGGTGAGGAAACCACAACCTATAACTGGAGGAATGAAACTCTGGGTACCACCTAAGAGTGGTAGAGCCACAGGCTTCCTCCACCAAATAGGAGGGTTCAAGGTCTCTCACTCAGACAGGACACAACTGGACATGCCAGGAAAGCATGGGTGGGCTGCTGCCCACCCAGCAATCAATGCACTGGCTGCAGCAAAATATTTTGGAATGTGCATTCTGTGGCAGCCACTGCACTGTACGCCATCTGAAGCAAGCAAAATGAGCATACAACCTGAATGAAGCCTTCTATAAATACATGTGGAGTTGAACTGCCTAACGAGATCTCAGTGCAAGCCCACATGAAGAAAAGCGCTCGAGATGCAGCTTAGAAGTCTGAACAAAAGCAATTTTCCAAAGTCAAAACCATCCCTGATATCATAAGAATTGGGAATATATAAATCAACTATGTAATTAATACAGTTAAATAATTTATAAATGACCCAATAAGGTGACACTGCCAGCCCAGTTCTTTTTAAATGCAGAATTACCATGTTCTGATCATTAAGAATAGAGGCAATAAAGAATCCAATAGTTAAAAGGCGAAGTTAACAAACCAACCCAATTCTTTCCATCTTGAGACTCCCTGAAACTGATAACCCTGGCAAACAAACTGATGGCTTATGAGCAAATTAGTGAAATGAAAGATTTAATTTCCTACATTCTGTGAGAAAACTGTCATCTCGCAGAACATACTTCCACCATCACCATCAGTAAAAATAAAATATATCTCTGAAGTCACAAGCATTTCCTCCTATTATTGAGGGCAAACAGCATATTCTTATGCAATTCTGCATTCTTTTCATGAGCGTTTTGTTATGAAGCTAAAATATTAAATGGTACAGGATGTGTTTCTCTGTGAATGCCGTGATATTTATTTGCTTAGAATGGGCAGGGATACCATTATTAAAGGCATATTATGGGCATTTATAGAAGTCTCATAAAAAATTATTTCCTACACTTGTGTTTTGCAATTCTACTATGAATACCCAAGGCAAACCAAAAAATCCACTACCCTTATCCAAGCCCCAAAGCTCTGCAAATTTCATGAAAGTTATTGGAAATTATTTTTTTTCTGTTTTACATACATCAAAATTGAAGGTCAAATCAATCTGTCCTTTCATACAGTATGAAAGTTCCGTATTAAAAACATTCTCATTTCCACAACAAAACCAATTCTTTCCTTGAGAACCTTCCAACCCTTTATTAAGCTTGAATTAATGTGTGGTGTATATGTAACGGCATCATTAACTTCAGCCTCGTCTAAGCTGAAACTGAGATCAGCACAAAGACAGCTAGAGATATATAATAAAACTAGGATGGTGCCAGCACCATCTGAAAGCTACAGGATTATGAGTCTTAAGGCAGAACTTAAAATATTAGGGATAGTTCGCTGATTTAAAATTAAGACACCCCTTGTAAATATTGACTGTTCTGAACTAGACTTTTTTTGCATACCAAAGATTAATTTAGAAGTATAAGCATGAAATCCACTGGAAAGTGCCACAAATCCTTCGGTGTTTTTCCTGCAACCGTAGGCATCATCATGCATAGGTTTTAAAATAGGTATTTCTTTCTTTCTAGTGTTACACCTCATCCTGACAATGGCAACTGATACAACACTAAGACATTTGATCTGGTGCATTCTGTAAGAATGCATTCTGCAAGAACGCATTCTGCTTTCCTTCCTTTTCTTCTTCTTACAACCACCATCCCAAGGAAAGTAGATCTATTCCTGCCCTTTAGGAACACTGCATGGGCAGTTACCTGTTCCTGCACAAATATTCACTCCCTCTGCCATTCTCTTTGCAACCTTGCTGCTATTCTGGCATGGGCTGCACAGGTCACCTTGCAGAAAGCATCATGACCTCACCGGAGCCGTGCTCTCCAAGGGTTTGACTGGGCTGCATCAATCAGAGTAACTCAGTGACTGCTCCCTGGGATCTCCAAAACCCTGTCGGCTCATCAGGGCATGTATGGGAGGATCAGGAAGGCAGCAGAATTGCATCAGCATTCAAATAGCATGGTCTGCAACCTCACACCCTGCTTGTAAACAGCAGCATAGGTCACCTTGAAGATTCTCTTAGTAAAAATCTTATATAATAGCAGTCACAACAGTGAGATCTGATTTATTTCAGAATGTAAAGGATGCCCCCACCCCAAAACAAACCCTAATGGCTTTTCTACCCATTTGTTTTACACAGAGCTGATCAGGCCACAGGCCAGTGAAGCCAGTTACAACTCTAATAGCTGCTGCGTCCTTCCACTACCACTAAGTTTATCAATACAAGCCAGACCGATCCATCCAGTCTGCAGCCCAAAAAGACTCATATGGAAATGTTACATAAGAAACGAGCTGCTGGCCCGGCTGCTTTGCTTTTGTTTATCCACACAAATTAAAAAGTGTGTTCATGCAGAAGGCAATCAATAGCAGAGAACAGCTACACCCACTTCTTACACTGGTTGGCCTATTTATTGTTCTCATTTAAAAAGCAGCAGTAAAAAGGCCACAAAACAGAAAATGTGTCAGTTGAGTGGTGGACAGTGCAGAGTGAACCAGGGTGTGACATCTGTCTGTGAGCATTTCCCAGAACCCAAGTATAAAATTGCCAAGTTACAGATAAACCTCAAGCCAGCAACATACAGTAATACTTATTACAGTGCAAAAGAACGGAGCCCTGGACACAGCAAAATCAACTTGAGAAAAAGGAGGCAACTGTCGTGGTTTAAGCCAGTCCGCAAGTCAGCCACGCAGTTTCTACCTCCCCCCCACCTCCCTGGAGGGATGGGGAGGAGAATCGAAAGAATGTAACTCCCACGGGCTGAAATAAGAACAGTTCAGTAACTAAGGTATAACACAAACCACTGCTGCTACCACCAATAATAATAATGATAAAGGAAATAACAAGGGAAGAGAACACGATACCACCTGCCGAAAATGAGCCCGACCGAGCAGAGAGCGCCCTTCTGGGTCACTCTCAGTTACCTCCCCGGGCATGACGTGCTGTGGTATGGAATACCTCTTTGGCTAGTTTGGGTCAGGTGTCCTGTCCCTGCTTCCTCTCGGCTTCCCCTCCTCCTTGGCAGAGCGTGAGACTCACAAAGTCCTTGGTCAGGGTAAACATTCTGACCAGCAACTGAAAACATCGGCTTTATCAGTGTTATTCCCAGGCCGAAAGTCAAAAAAACAGCGCTGCACCAGCTACTAAGAAGAAGAAAAAGTGACTGCTACTGCTGAACCCAGGACAGTAACTAAGATGTATGAAGTAGAAGATGCAAAGATGCTTCCTTTCAAGAAAGCACTGTATAAGGAAATAAAAGCAATTGTAAAAAATCTGACAGTGCCAACAAGGATGACGTACCTACTATATTTAAGCGCTTCTAGAGAAACGGGACATTTGGATCCAGCAGTCGCCCTTTCAAAAATCATGGGGAAGTTGTCCAAGGATTTGCCAATCACACATTTTGAATTTCCAAAATCCTTTTTTAACTTTACATTTATAAGAGAATTGTGAAATACTTCCTCCTAATTCACAAGCTGAGAATAAAATAAATCCAAACAACACATCCTTCAGTATATCTCCGCATATCTCCAAGCTTTGCATACTCTGTGTCATGGTACCTGAAACAGAAATTGGTCAATGTTACCTAGAATTTTCCATGAAGTTCCAAAAAGAAAAAAGAGAGAAAAAAAAAAAAAAAGAGAAAAGGCAGTGCCTGCGGGAGGTGGCCATTTATACTTTAAAAAGTAAAGAAGCTGCAAACAGGTGGACTGCAGACTCATGGCTAATATGCATTAAGCGTGTCCATCACAACTACTTTTCACAGCCATTTGATATTCTGACAGCTTACTCTGAGGTTTGAGATCATTATGATGCCAGCCTCATGCTAGCCTTATGTAATACTGTCTGTGCCACATAACTTTCTTCAGAAATGAAAAACTAACTTTATTCTAAAGCACGGTGCTTTTCAGCCACCTAAAAAAGCATTTAAATGGGGGGAAAAGGGATTGCTTAATCCAAAGCCCAGTTAATAGAGATAGAATGTCTCCTGGTGCTCTCATCTGACCTTAGCATTTTTCAGGATTTCACTGGTCTCCCTGGTGATAGTTGCTATGAGCACTTTCAGTGTGTCATGAGAAATACTTGAAAAGAAATTGTCAGTGCTTTCATACAGTCCTTCTAACCTCAGCTGCATTAACTTTCATCAATGTTGTTACCCCTAAAAAATCAGTTGTAAAAATGTTTCTCGTTTTTCTTTTAACTCCCTTGGGAACCCAAGCCTAAGCATTGGATGAGGTTTGCCTCTGCCTGTCACAATGAGCCATTTAAAACCTTCTAAGATGAAAAGACTTTCAAAACTTGCCCTCTGAGGAATGAACTTGAGAAGGTGAAGGTGTCTTGTCCTTGTCAAACACACTGAGATGTGATGCAAACATGGGGCTACGTTCAATAGCTTCTAACACTGAGCTGTAAGAATCTCACTGTATTTTATGTATCTGAACAAGCTGGGTTACAGTTTGAGAGGTCACAATAAATCAGATTAAATTCACTCTTTTTTTTTTTTTTTTCACTAATTTGAAAATACCAGCATTTTATATTTTTAAATCATATACGTCTCCAACCAATAAAATGCTTCTTTATAAACCTTAGAAGATAAAACTATCTCATTTGATGTTTGTTCCATAATACTGAGGCAGTGAGGTCCTGGTGTCAAAGCAGTGCAGTGTGCCTGTTTATGCACGGTGTGTTTTGAGCAGTTAAACCCATTTGAATAGATATGATAGAACCAGATACCACAGTTCAATACAGCCACTCCTCCTGCCTTTTTGTTTTTGTGATAATCCAAAGCAAGTTCAAATTGAATATTTGAGAAGCGCACTACACTCATTTGATGCTTCTTAGTGTAGTAATAAAGAAAAATCAGTCGGTTATTAGAAAGAGGCAATAATTCCAACCACAACAAAATTGGTTGGAACATCAGAAACTGCCACAACTTAGAACACACGAAAGATGAAGTTTCAGAGGGCTTGGAAAACACGATTAAGGCCATCATGTTCAGAAAACACCCTGGCAGCAGCAGAAAGGGGACCAGATGTATTAGATGTATTAAACATCTGCTTAAAAGCTTTCTGGCAAAATAAAGTCAAAAATTGAATTTTATACAGAATGGCAAAGCTCAAGTTTTTCCTATAAAAGACTGCTTTACACACACAGGATTTTGTATTTTGCTGGAAGAGAGCCTGAAGGAACAAAACACTTCAAGCTGAAAATATCTTCAGTCAAAAATGGAATTGTAATTCTCAGAGAGATGCAATTCAAGTGCTTTACACTTTCCACTACCAGCTAATGGACAACTTCAAGTGGACTATGGACCTTTAAAACAGGAGGCAGGGAGGAGAGATCTTATAATTAGAAAATTCAGGTGGTAGGGAACTTCTGAGGCAAAACACTTCAATTTTACAATTCCCACAGGAAAACAAAATGGCAACTTTGATATTTTTCCACTTGTAATCATTGACTAAAATACAAGGGAAGATAGCAGTGCCATCCTCAACTACCTAAAGGGAAGTCATACAGAAGACAGACCATGATATTCTCAGAGGTGTAGAGTAACAGGAGGAGAGCCAGGAGACACAAACTGCTTGACAGGAAATCCTGATTAGGTGTAAGGAAGAAGTTTTCTCCATGATGGTGGTCAAACAAGGGAATAGATTGCCTAGAGAGGTACTGAAATCTCTATCCTTGGACATACCCAAAGCTCAAGTGGAAATGGCCCTGGGCCACCTCATCTAAGGGGCTGCTTGGAGCAAGCTGGATTAGATAGCCTCCGGATGTGCCTTCAACCTAAATTATACCTAAATTCTCTACAGGCACTGAAAAGATTATTTGCATGTTCACCAGCAAAGTCAATGTATATTCTCCTTCATGTACACCTACCCCTCTATAAGTAACTTTGCTACACAGTTACAGTTAAAGAAAACTTAACTGGACTGAACTCTTCTGTGTGTCGCACAGTCCCCTAGACAAGGACGGATTTTGTTCAAATGAAGAAAATCATATGCTAAACTCATTTGGAAACAAGAAAAATAATTCTCAAAATAAAAATACTCAGTACTGTTGTGCACACAGTTTGCCTGGACAAGAAAGACATCTGGAATTCCCTGAGAGAATACAGAGCTCTGTAAAGACAGTGACTGTTAACTACACTTACTTGACATGCACCAGAGTAGATTAAAAGCTCTTTCAAACATTTTTATTATGACAACATCAATAGCCACTGACTGCTATTTGCATTACCTCTTAGAAGAAGTGTCATCCAAATATGTAAGCATGATTCGATCAACCTAAAAACACTCAGGGAAAAAAATCTTTGCCTCCCTTCATCTAACTTAATGTCTGCACAGAAATGTAGGACAGTTTCAGGATACAGGGAGCAAAATTCTTCAGGAATAAAAATGTCAGTGTATTTGTGTTTAAGTGATACATATTCTGAGTTGTACTATTCCAATCTATCATCAACATACTGGAAATACCATCAAAATTGCTTAATGAAGGCCGATTTTTTAAATGAATAGTTAAAAAGAAAGCCCAACAGCTCCCCAAAGATCTATCCTAAGAGGTCTAGAACCAGATCCTTCACATTTCTTTTATAAAGCAACATTTTCAGACAATTTGATGAAATGCTAACAACTACCAAAGGAAAGTTATTCTAAGCAACATATCAAGCAAATGACCTTTCCAAAGTATAGAAAGTCTGAGAAAAACTGCTCTCCTTTGAATTGGTGACATTTTTCATAGTACAAGACTTTTGAGCATCCCAAATACTTGTTTTCATCCTTGAACTGAATATTCCCTTCTTGGTAAAGAATTTAACATAGTAAGCCAGAACTATATCCTATTCGTAGGGCACAGAGGCATTTTTTCAATTGTCAGTCAACAGATCTCACCTTCACAAGACCTAATAAAAAGCTTTTTGAGAAAGAAAATTCCATCAGCCAGTCATTTTTACCCATGAATGCTTCATGTCCACAGGCTGCAGGAATCAAGGTTATCTATATGAAACTCAGTGTTACAAACATTACAGAAGAACAGAAGAACAGCCATTAACAACTCGGTCTGAAAGTCCATGCAGAATGTCGTTTATCTCTAACAAAGCCAGGGTAAGCAAAGAAAAAGTACAGACTGGCTCCTATGTTATTCCAATCTCTGACTGCTGGTAGCTGAAGAACTTACAAGTTGGCAGCAGCTTCCCAGGTTAGAGACCACCTTCCACACTGGACACTTCCAGTGAGGGCTAATAATTGTCTAATTCCAATTATGCATGCTCTGCGCTCATCATCTCCAGGAATAGTACGTTCCAGAATGTCATCACTTCAGTCACTTCTAGGTGTCTTCTCCATGGCACTCATTATTTTGCTGACTTCAGCTACACACAACTTACCCTTTCCTTCCCATTCATTTCTTCCCAGGCTATCTGTAATCACCTTTGCACCAAAGTGGTTGCATACTTCTGATTGTCTATGTTTTTAGTCAGGCTATCTTCTCTCTGAGATGGAGTGACTACAATCATATTTAAAGTTCTGCACCATGGATTTATATCAGACTTTCTGATACGTAGCATACTATTAACTTGGAAGACTTAAAGACAACACATTAAACGACAGCCATGGTTTAAGAGCTTCATCCATCATTTAATCCATAGTCTATTATGTATTTTACCCTTTCAGCTGTCACCCTTTTAATATGCCTTCGACTGTTTCCTCATTTTTATCTACTTCCTTTCTGGAACATTATAGTGGGAAGTAGGTTTTTTCTTGGAGGGCTTTTAATTTTTAATGAGAAAACTGGATTAAAATAGATTATATTGTCTGTTACACGTCTTCAGCATATAAATTGTGAATGAAGTCCCAGGACAAAATGAGAATTTTTCTTCCGGATTCTCCAACAGAGTCATTTATACTTGGCCATTATTTCCACATCATACCTTTTGTGACTTCTCCTTTGTGTATGTAGAGGTAACTGAAGCCTCTCATCATCATTGTTTTCTAACATCACAGCAATCCTCATTCTCCTCTGTATTCTGCATCATTAACTCCACTCTGTGTTATAACTGCTGGTATATTTCCAGGATCATTTCTATATATATCCACATGCACTGAGTCACTCATTGATACATTTGCTCATTAATGCTATCCAGTTTCACTTTCCTTAAAGCGCAAAGCCACGATCCTAACTGTAACCAACTCTTATTCTGGTGTATAACCCAGTATTACAACTTCTGGGATAGCCACTGTGAAAGTATCCTGACTGAAATAGAGACACTCCAATCCACCTCTGTATTTGCTCGTAAGGGTTTTGGTATTTGTAGACTTGCAGACTGGGTCTTGCTTTTATCACCTGGTTTTGTGTACTCTGGTTACATGAGACTGTCAGGTATGAGGGATTTTTGCAGTCTGCTTCTTGATACAACCTGATAATGCTTCAACCTGTTCTCTCCAGAGAATTTTTATACTTTCTACTGTAGAAGAGACATCATCCCAAATGCACATCTGTTTGCGTTCATTCATTTTCCAAACCTTTAGGCTCGGAGAGGACTGGGTAGAGAAGCAAGAGTTACTTGCTCCCAACACAGGTTCATGCAAATGCAGTTCTGCTGCTTCCAGATCCCATGATGAAGATTTCTGCCTTCTACTGTGATACAGAAGGGACTCCACAGGCTATATCTTGAGACTCAGAAACAGCTCCCTCCTCCCAGTCCAAAGGAGAAGGTGAAAGATGCAGGCTGTTGACTTTGGGAATTACTTTGGTAAAATAACTACTCCTAAACCAGAGCACTTCTAGAAGAAAGTTTTGCATCTCTTTTAAATAAGCAATCCACCAGAAGCTGCAGTCCTCCCTCAATGTAATTATGACTTTTCTCTTCTCCTGGGAGCCCACGTGTACTTTGTGACTCCAGATTGCCAAAGACGCTCTGGCACCTGACAGACATCAGCGTTCTGAAGAGGCACAGGGAACACTTCAATTCATGTCATGGCTTCAAAATAATATCAATCTGACCAGAGAGCTAAATCTGGTAACATCTGTGACCAGCTGCACCTGCTGTTTGTTATTTGTCAGTGTGTGTGCATCACTGGCATTGTATGTATCATTAGCATATCATGTGTGTATCATTGTGTCAGTGTGTGTATCACTGGCAGTAGCAATAAGGACGCAGTAGAAATGAAAAGGAGACACAAAGTATTAATGCAAAGTCCTGAAATTCTTATCAGGTGCTTTCACAAGGAAGTTTTCTTGTTCAGTAGTACAACTTTTCCTATTCTGCATGTGCAGAACACACACATAATGGTGGATACACAAAAGGATTCCTCTTTCCTCACTTCATCCATTATTCAACAAAATATTCTCCTCTTTTAATTCTGGCAATATGTCCTTCATAATCTCTATATGCCAGTTCAGGGATATTTTCTTGTATTTCATTTGTCATATGTAAATACCTGCACAAAACACAAATGCTTGCTAGTAGAGCGAGATGATTACTTATGAATCTTTCTGTTTACAGGCAACATGAAACAATCATCACCACTGCAGAGTTGTCGTGGTTTAAGCCCCGGCTGTAAATTAGAACCACGCAGTCTACTTCCCCCCCCCCCCAACTCCCCAGAGGGATGGGGAGGAGAATCGAAAGAATGTAACTCCCACGGGTTGAGATAAGAACAGTCCAGTAACTAAGGTATAACACAAATCACTACTGCTACCACCAATAATAATAATGATAAGAGAAATAACAAGGGAAGAGAATATGATACCGCTCGCCGGAAAAGAGAGCCCGACCGAAAAGAGGACGTGCCCTTCTGGGTAGCTCCCAGTTACATCCCTGGGCATGACGTGCTGTGGTATGGAATACCTCTTTGGCTAGTTTGGGTCAGGTGTCCTGTCCCTGCTTCCTCTCGGCTTCCCCTCCTCCTCCTTGGCAGAGCATGAGACTCACAAAGTCCTTGGTCAGTCTAAACATCGGTGTTATCAGCTTTGTTCCCAGGCCAAAAGTCAAAAACACAGTGCTGCAACAGCTACTAAGAAGGAGAAAAACTGACTGCTACTGCTGAACCCAGGACAAGAGTAAAAGCAACGATTTTATATTTTCAAACTGAAAAGGCCTAAAATGAAATTTAAAGTATTTACTGCCGTCTTCCACTCTGCCTCTTCTATTGACAACTGTTTCTTTCCTTTGCAGATAACTCTGCTAGTGTACTTTTCCCAGATGAGCATGAGCAGTACACCCTTTAACAAGCAAGCAGACAAATCACTGTCAGGCTGACTTCTTGGGCTTCCACCAAAATTTCTTTTGTCTTTGGACAAAAGAAGGGTCAAAAATACAAGGAAAGGTAAGCTGAAATAATCTTCAGTATCTGCCCTTCAGCATCTTCACAGCAAACATTAAATATTATACCCCAGTAATGTCTGTCTGATACCCAGAAAGGTCAACACATGTCCCACCTTCCCCTTGACAGCCTTCGGACATGCAGCCTTTGGACATGCAGCCTTCAGCAGGCACCCACATAAATGATGTCAGGCAAGTGCTGATACAACAGGCTTACAGTATGATTCTCAAATACACTAGATTATTTTCTTTTTAACTGTTTTTTTGGGTTACCACATAATAAGAGAAGACCATATACTTAAAATGCCATCCTCATACTATGGATCTCATATTTATATACACACCCACAAGTACGTATGTATTTAAATTAGGTATCAAAAGGAAGTGTGGTTAGTGTTTCTGAGCAACCAAAAGGCCACACAGGGAGCCCATCACGTTAATATGCAATTTAGTGTTTCATTCCCAACCTACAGATGCAAAGCTGTTCTTTGCAACTCATTCATTAAGCAGCATTGAAAAAAAAAAAGCCAATGACCAGAGTAATGAGCACTGATGTCTGTCTGCTGTAAATTTAGCACATGTGGTAAGCAATATATAGCAGAATTTCCCTCTAAGCCATTAGGACACACACAGGCTTCTACACATGTAGTTTCAGGTACCTCCCTTTTGGTTTTATCAGCTCTGGGACCTTATTTGATTGTTGCTAACAGCAAATTGTCACTTAAAACTACTTTTACTTCCTTAAAAGCAGGTACAGAGCATAATTATCCACTACCTTAGTACATAGCTGCAAAACTTTACACTGAAGTCAAACTGTAACACAGATAATGGTATGCCAAGCTGTGCCAGCCAAACTGTGGAATTCCAAAAGAATTGTCAGTAAGAAGCCTAAGAGCCATATTGAAACACAGGTTGCCTGCATCCTCTTAGCACAGCTAAGTTTTATAGTTAAATGGGAAGGTTCAGAAAACACAGCACAAATGCACTAGGTGCTTTCCTAGGGACCAGGTAAAACCTGTTACAGGAATTTAGCTGCATTATTATAGGTAACTGGCAAGTAAAAGACATTGTAGGCTGAGATAAACAGTGAGCAGCAGACCCACATATAATGGATTTTAGTTTTGGTTGTGCTGTGCAAATCCATAAATATTTTTCAGAAGAGGAAATTCACCTGAAGAATCATAGAATCATAGAATCATAGAATAGTTAGGGTTGGAAAGGACCTTAAGATCATCCAGCTCCAACCCCCCTGCCATGGGCAGGGACACCCCACACTAAACCATGTCACCCAAGGCCTCATCCAACCTGGCCTTGAACACCACCAAGGATGGAGCATTCACAACCTCCCTGGGCAACCCATTCCAGTGCCTCACCACCCTCTCAGTAAAGAATTTCTTCCTTACATGCAATCTAAACTTCCCCTGTTTCAGTTTGAACCCGTTACCCCTTGTCCTGTCACTACAGTCCCTGATGAACAGTCCATCCCCAGCATCCTTGTAGGCCCCCTTCAGATACTGGAAGGCGGCTATGAGCTGTCCACTCAGCCTTCTCTTCTCCAGGCTGAACAGCCTCAAATTTCTCAGCCTGTCTCCATACGGGAGGTGCTCCAGTCCCCTGATCATCCTCGTGGCCCTCCTCTGGACTTGTTCCAACAGTTCCATGTCCTTTTTATGTTGAGGACACCAGAACTGCACACAATACTCCAAGTGAGGTCTCACAAGAGCAGAGTGGAGGGGCAGGATCACCTCCTTCAACCGGCTGGTCACGCTCCTTTTGAAGAAGAAGCATGGTTCCTTTGGGAACCAAACAAATAGGAAGCATGAAAATTGTATCCAAACTAGTAAGAATCTTGGAGGAGTTGAGAAAACTTTATTCCTCTCAGTGAAGTACTTCTAGGACTTACCCTGAGTTGCCAAACTATTCCTACTGGGCCAACGCAACTACAGCCTTGCTCAAACTGAATAGCATATGCTACTATCCTCACACAGAGTACAACATGAAATATGATATGCAAACCGAAGATGAAGAATACTTCCTTTTAGGTAAAAAGATAAAAGACTGTATTACCTCAACAGTCAAATGTGTGGTAAGATATACAGTATTTCTAAATTGCCCCTTTTAAAACCTGCGATACTTTGTGTTGCGAATAAAAGATATTTTTAAAAGCTACACTACTTCTCTGTGCAACTCAAAATGCTTTACAGTGAACTCAAAATAAAAAAAGACAGAATTCCCTCTTTAACTATCCAATTCTAGTAACAAGTAGAACACTTGTTCAGACAATTATCCAGGGAGGAGTTGGGGGTTGCGGGAAGAGAGCTAAAAACCCACTGCATTTTGTTTAGAAGTGCCTTTAAATTCTGCCTTATTTAACAGATCATCCAATTGAGTGGAAATGTTCTGATCTACAAGTTCTATTTGCTTCTGCAAACTGTTTACATACCCATCTGTCTGTAGTGACTCCAGGGTACTGTTCTGCTCTTTCAAGATACATACACAATCAAAATACATGCAAAGTGGCACAGAAGGAAGTCCTCACGTAAAACATACACAAAAATTCCTTAATTGTTTGCCTCCTATGATTTTGTTTTGAGTTTAAAATATTTAATCAACTAAATGGGACATACAAGATCCATGTATCCCCTCAGTAACATACAAATGGAAATCCTGACTTAAGTGAAAATTGAACTGCAAAGACATTGTATAGAAACAGCTTATGTGCTATGTTGGTATGTGTAACATGAAAACATGTCAAATGGGACTGTGCTAGAAAGCAGGTCGAGTCTGCCCATATAGGCTTCTTGCATATACCGTTCATTGGCTCTCATAACGCTAGAGGAACTGCAGGAGCAGGCTATGAATGCTGTGGGAGAAAATGAAGAAACTCTACCAAGCAGAAGCACTACAGGTGTGCCATCAGATGACCTTTCGCCTTTGAAAAACAGCTGCTTAAGACAGATGTCTCAGAATTGCTAGGGCGATGGAGAACCATTCCAGGTGTAAGAAAACTTACTGCTTGGCCAAAAAAAAAAAAAAAAAAAAAAGTAAATAGCAAATATAGATGGCATTAAATAATACAAATCACATCACTTGAGTAAAAGTGAAAACTACTGATGAACTAATCACTCTCCGCTATGAATGCTGTAGGTGGGAAGTAGACTTGCACAGTGTGCACACAGCAACTTGAATCAGTAAATACACTATTACCTATAATTCCAGGATGACAACCAGGCCATAGTTTGGACTAAGGAAGAATAAAAATGCGTTAGTGACTTAAAAGCACTGAACCCAAGTCAAGAGTACCAAGGAGGCTCTAGATTTCCCACCAAGATAGCATAGCCAGGAGGCTGTTTGGTCAGCTTGGCTTTGGAGCAAAGTGAGCTTGCATAGTCCCACTACACAGTGTGAGCGTGTCCAGATGACTTGCCATTAAGCACAGGTAGGATATGAGGAAAAGGCACAGACTGTTAGCTCACTCCTGAAGATCCACAGCAAACAGGGTGATTATTTTTTAAAACAGGATTAAAAATACATGCACTTTATCCTGTCAACATCAGTTGCATAACCCCAAACTTCCCTGTGGTTATGGCAGGAAGCTGCGATTTTACTAGTCGAACCCAATGAAGATAATGTTGCAAATTAGCAGGAGACAGAAAAAAAACCCACTGGAATTTTTATTGAAGTATTATAAAATGAAGTTTAATTTAAGGAAAAATAAATAATATTAACCCTCTTCATATTCAGCAATGTTTTTAGACGCAAAAATCAAAGTGTTATTCTATGTCTTCTGCAAGTTTATCACTAGCTTAATTCATTCTGATGACAGAGAAAAGCATACACCAAAAGACACTGAAATCTAATGTAACATATACATTATTTTTCTCAACTTCAGTGAGATGGAATTTTTAATTGCACAGGTCTTCTCACAATAGTTTAAAAGTGTAATCAGGGGCACGTGTAGGCTTCATTATGTTGAAGGCAAGCAATTCTGCCTTGCAGTCCTCTTGTCATCACAATGTATCCATTAGCAATTGCTGATTTTAGCTTTTAACAGTGACTACAGCCATATCAATTCATGATGCTGACCTCTATTTTTCTGAATGAATTAAGAGGAAGAGAAAAAACGTGGCTTCCACTAAGCTTCCATTCGAGCACAGGAAATCCTGTGTGGTTAGATACAGTATGTGTCATGCTCAGAGATTTCATTCTACTCCCCTTTAAAAGCCAACACGAGCAGCATGTCACAGGAAATTCTTCCTTATTTTCAGTAGTTCATAGGACAAGGCTTCTTTGGAAACAAGGTCAGCATGAATAGAGCATTGCTTCCTTATCACTGCTAAGCAGCTGCAACACTGCACCCTGTCCCTGAATACCTTTTTTCATAAACTTTAAGCATATGCAGCTCAAGTAGTTAGAATTTCCTTTGTGCTTTTTAATTTTGAGATTTTTATATCACACACTTTCCAAAAATATTTCTTTTAAAAATGTACTGAGTTAAGGTTAAACTCCACCTAAAAAAATAAAAATTAAAAATCCATCTTCAGCTACTTTTAAACAGACAGCACCACACAGCAAGGTGGAGAAAGAAATTACTTCTTCCTTGAGTCAAGGCGATGAACGATGAACTTAAAGCATGGAGGTTTGGCCACCTCTTTGGGAAGTATGGGGCCCAATTCCAGCCCCTGTTGCAAAGCACAGCTTTCAAGGTATTACTGTAAGTCTCCTTCTCTCTGCCACTCCTCAATTTTATGGAAAGCTCCAGCAGTAATTAATCTTTAACTTAACAAGCAACTTACGAAGGAACTATACATTTAAAGACTGGAAAAGCAAATTCCAGTTCTTCCTGATGTAAACCACTCAGAAATCATTCAGTTTTCCCTATGCTTTGTACCAGAACACAAAGTAACTAAATGACAACAGCAACCCAATCCAGCAAGACTACTGTCAAGTACACTGATGAATAAAGTGTTGCTAATTTCCCTTGGGAGAATGCCTTGAAAGGTTTATACTGATAATAACAGCAGTACCTGAAATATTTGCATTCATTTTTTGCATATTTTTGAAAGGAAGTCAAGGGATGGAGGGAAAGGAGCTCTAAACGTAGTATCAGGTTGTCACACAGAACTATCTAACTGGTAACCAACAGCAAATGCCCTGAAAACACAGGAAGGCTTTTAAAAGTAAGATGTTTGACCCTCCTCACAGGCAGACAGGCACAGAGTGGGCAAGGTCCAGCCACCTCAGAAAGACTACCACATCAACTTAGTGCTTTTGGCAGGCGAGATGCAGGGGCAGTGCACTTGCTTTCACAGTGCAGACTGATCAAGAATTTAGGTGGAAGAGCTCAGAGGCAAAAAGGGTACCAACAGCCACCTTTGACAAATGGGACAGAAAAATGAGAGACCACAAAAGAAAGCAAGAATCCCAGAGCAGTGAAAAATGGTCCTAACAATTAAAACATACTGTAGTTTGAGGCATACAGCAATGCAGCACCTGACTGCGCTGCATTTCAGTCCCATTTGAGTTGAGCAACAGCACAAGTATTTTGCAGAAGAGGTACATACACGTATAATATAAGCCTATTATTAACAGCTTTGTCTTCCTAGTTTTCTGCTGCAGAGCTCCTTAGAAGTAGTTCATGAACTCCCAAGTGTTCTCACACTGAAAGCTCTAATGTAGCAACAGCCACAAGCTGATGAATTCTAGGATCCTGTATCCTCCTGCCAGGCTGGAATGCTAAAACATCCCTCAGGCTCCTAGACAGTATGAAAAAGGGTCTGGGTGAATGCAATTACCCAGAGTAGAATCTCTCCTTTTCTTCTTAAGAAAAGACATAATGCAGGATAGGTTACTAGAAATAGGTATTGTGAAGGAAATGACAATGGTAATAATCAGCCAGCCATTTTAATTCTGTCATAGAACATGGTACCTCTCTAAAGATGATGGAGACGCTTTCAGCTGTATCATCAGGTAAGGTAAAAAATCCTACACTGTTCTGGGTTTTGTGAACATCTAGAAGCCATTTTACAGTCTGCAAAGAAGTTACAATAGTCTGCTGTGTGTGGAATTGCAAAGTTGCTTTTACAAGTATCTTCTACAAGAAGTGCCATAGGAAGTATCATTTTAAACCACTAGAATAGTAAGGAAATGCATACAGAATCACTTTGGACATTTAAGTACATAATTGGCAGAACATTCCTATGACACTGGGATGTCAATGTTAATTTTGCAATGTGAACAGCAAGTGCAGTGTGCAGAGCAGTAACTCCTCACAAACAAGGAAGGTTCTTTTTCTTCCATCCAAACCTTATGCCTGCCCATTTTTTCAGCATGCTGCTGTTACCTGAAAGCTCAAACCTCAATATAATTTATGCAGCCAGCACATTTTATTTAACCTGTGGGATAACTAATAGATTTTCCTTTAATTGTAAATCTAAAACCAAAAAACCCCAAAATCAACACCACACAAACTACCCCTTAGATCTTTTAAATGTTTTTGAATTTACCATTCCATCTGACTTACAGCATATCTGAAACCAGACAAAGAAGGTACAATTGGTCTAAACAGATCAGAAACTACTCCCTAGGCAGACCATAAGTAACCCAAAAGTTTCTGCTTTAGATTTATTGATCTTTAGAAATTTCAGCCCACGTGCAACGCCAGAAAGCAATATCTTAAAATGAAACTTAGCAAGTACTTGTTCTGTTGGTACAACCCACTGACGTGTCAGTAAGATCTTCTGCTCGACTCTAGTGCATTTGACAGGGCTTGATTTCTTTCTGGATGTGGAGTTAAACTGAAGCTGAAATGGGGAGCTGAAGCGGTATTTCTGTTCTGACAATGATGATGGAAAACCTGAAGCAGTTCTTTCTCAGTAATACTTAAACCAGAAATTAAACCAGTGCCCGACCAGTTCACTGATGGGTTGTTTATCTGTAGGTGGTAGGCTCCCAGAACACAGAAACAATGGAGTCAGAAGAGCCTTCCACGCATCAGGTAGGCGCAGGATGACCCTGGCATAGGCATTGCTGAAAGCAGCTATGGCTGTCCCCAGCGCTTGCCCAGGCCAGTTAGTTCTGGCAGTGGAGGAATCAGGCTCTGGTCATGTCACTAGAGTGTCACCCCCAGATCTTGGAGCTCTGCAGTCCATGGCTTCCAGAGGCTGACTTGTTTTGCACAAGGCTTCCGATTTGTGAAATCTGTACTGCTCAGCTCAACTACATTTATTGCTCAGTCTACCAGCACCTGTGACATCAGAAACAATAGGGAAAGGCTTCTGCCTGAAATACACGCAGCATAAGCTAAGCTGACATCATGCTAAACACAGGCTAGCTATGAGAAAGGAAACCACAAGCACAGAAGCCACCCCCAAACAGGACGCAGCTTCCAGGAAGTCACTACTGACAAATTCTAATCATTTACATCATGTTTGCTTAGGGATTATTTGCATGCAGTAAGGCAGAAATGGGAAAATAATCTCAGAGCTGAGCCCACACAAGGCAGCAGAAAGCATGGCCATAGAAGCAAGAGGGCATTGACTGAGGTTGTTAAGGACTAGCTGCACAAATGACTCAGCTTTAGGTCAGTGTCAAATTCCTTTCAGTTTCTTCAGAATCATAAAAATCATCAATATTCATGTTTTTCCCAGCAAAAGTCTCATTCTTTAGATTCTCTTGTTAACAGAATAATCCAGGCAGAAGAAAGTTGGAAGTTTCTTTCTGGAACAGTGAGACCAATCCCTCTGCAAATTATTTTCATTTTATGGGAAAAATATTACTCTTTTTCAGTTCTATCTTTATCACACAAGTATTTAATTCTGGTGACTGCAAGCCAAAGTACTTTAGGAGGTTCATTACCTCTCACATGTAGAAATATACTCTTCTGTAACTTATACCTGTCTAGCCAAGACATTTCATGTAGCAGCAGACTCCCAGACCAGCGGAACAAACAGACATTCATGCAGTCAGAGTGCTATGAAATTCCTGAGGCAAGGGGCCACTCGGAAATTATGGAAGGCTTGGGAACTGAAAAGTTCCACTATAGCACAGGAGGCTAACCAATGGACAGCTTCAGTAGGATAAGGGTGGCAAAAAAATAAACCAACGAAAAAATGTACACATTAATTATTAAGGTATGAATTCTAAACGTTATGTGGTGAGTAACTCAACTAGTCTCTATAAAGGCTTGATATTTCCCATTCAGGAACAAGCATCCATTTCATCACTGCAGTCACTTGAATTTTAAGGCTTCCCTTGCCAGTGGTAAACCGATCTGTCAAAGGCCACAAAGGATCCCATACAACAGGAATCAGCTTTATTGCTTTTTATTGTTCTTTCAGGCAAGAACTATTTTAATCTCACCAGAACCTTTGCCAGGCTGCTAACAAACAGGCAGGTCATTCGTGCAGAGGCTTTCACCCCAACATACCAAAAAAGGAGAAAAATAGTAGGTAACACTTGGAAGAAGCAGCTCTGTTTAAAGACAAAACAAAACAAAAAGCAAATTCATATTGACAATAAAGAAGATTTGGAAGATTTACTTACTACCTCTAACACCTTGCATTTCATAGCATGAAAAGTAAGATATTTGGTACGTGGTTAGCCAAGTTATGTAACTCAAGGAGACAACTCGCCAAGCTTCTTCAATCCATGTAAGGACACTTTAACAGTTGTAGATTAAACACAGAAAAATAGCAATTAATGCCCCCAATGTTTTTAACAGTGTACAGCCAAAGAGATTTTCCTCTAATGGAATTACGAAACAGAAGCATGCCTTGTTTAGCACGTTAACAGGCTTGCATTTACTGCTGTCAGCATTGGACCTCCCAGTACAGCCATCATCCGCATAATCAATGAAAATAGTTTACAAAATGCCACCCTGGTATTAGTCAGACAGAGTTATTCACCCAAGCAAAGATCTCCTAAGTTTAGGAATAGGAGTAGCATTTTTCAGCATGGAAACTGGTTTGTCGACAGGCATTCTTCTCCTTCACAAAACCTCTGACAATGCCAGCTCAGAGCAACAGTAACCTCATTTACTGACGGGAAAAAAGGCGTCCCTTTGTACCATCAGTTTTGTGCCCTTTCAATAGCAGCTCTGGTGGTAGACTGGTGTGGACAATCGCAGTGACCATCTGTGACTACAAGACAGTTAGCTGCAAGACTAACTTGGGTCCGACATTGCCATACCTTGCCCTGCTGAGTCTTTCATATGGCTTTGAAAAACTTAATGAAAATGGATACATTCAAAGCTGAATAAAAAGAGGTCTCAACAGGCTTGACCCTAAACCTAAACAATGGAACTGTAATGCCAGCACCATTGTAGCAACACGACAGATGTAGGTCGTGCTAGCTTTCATCTGTAGCTGTGACTGATGGCTTGCAATTTGCTGACAAGACGTATAAAGTCTCCATTTTCATTTGGTTTGTAGGCACGAATTTCAAGAGTTCAATTAAGATGGCATATATACTTTTGTTGTTGTTGTTGTTGTTCACAGACAGAATTCTTGCAAAGACTATAGTTAGCTTATATCACTGACCTAGGGACTTTCTTGTCCTAAACCTACTCCGCAACACTTCCTCTAGAATTATTCAGTATCGGATAGGTTTAAAATGATTACAGAGGAATATCACTCTTTAACCAGAGACACTAATTCACAAAATCTTCGGTATCAATCCAGACTTTAATAACTATATACTAGCATTTTCCTGATTGCTTTAATTATGAAATCTAAGTTGTATTAAATTTAGTTAATTAGCTCAATAAATCTATCCATCACAAACACACATTCACTGCTGGTGCATCCTTACCATGTGTTCCATCCTGTGTAGATTAAGGCAAAGATTCTAAATTTGAGCTAGAGAAAAACAAACAAACACACAAACAATATCTCCTAATCTACACAGATGTCCTGACGAGTAGTCATAGGGAATTTTACAAGCAATGCATTCCTCTCTGTTCTTCCTGGACAGAGCAGTTTCAGGAATTACTTAACAGGAGCAGGGCCAGTTTGTGTTAGAGCTGTCCTAGTATGACAAAATGTCTCCAGAAGACCAACACAGAAAGCCATCAAGACATGACAGCAATCAGTTCCTACGATACCCTGAATTTGTAGGCCACCCCCTTTCTCTGTGCCGCCTTGGGTATCTGGACCTCAGGAGAACAGACTTTAGGCTGGCTTTTCAAGGACCTACTACCAGCCCATGGAATACTGTCCTGGAGAGGAGGGTCTAGGACAGCTGGCTGGTTTTCAAGGATCACCTTTTCAAGCTCAAGAATGGTGTGCCCTCGTTGCAAAGAAGGCCCAGCAGTCTCTGGGGTTGCACTAGGAAGATGTTGCAGCAGGTCAAGGGAGGCAATTGTTTTGTCTCTACAACACTGATGAGATTTCATCTGCAGTGCTGTGTCCAATTCTGGGTTACCCAGTATAATGGGCATACTAGAGTGAGTCCAGCAAAGGGCCACAGAGATCATTAAAGCACTGGAGCATCTGAAATATAGGGAGAAGCCAAGAGAGTTCGGATTGTTCATCCTGAAGAACACTCAAGGAGGATCTTAACAATGTTTAAAAATACCTAATGGGTGAGAGGGGAGAGGAAGAGGGAAGATGAGACACAGGCTCTTCTCAGTGATGCCCAGCAAAAGGACAGGCAGTGGGCCCTAACTGATATACAGGGAAAAAAGACCTTTTTAAATATCCACTGTCAAGTTATTAGCATCTTCCTTATGTGAGGTTACCATACTGATCCTTGTGACAAACAAGAACCAGTCATGATCAAGTCAGGCAACAGGAAGAATAATTTAGTAGCACATTCTATAAATGCAACACAATGTCCCTGCCTCTCCTTCCTGGTAAAGAATCCCACATGCCAGCTGAGGCTGTTCCAGGGTGAGGGAAGACAATAGTTTTATTCTGCAAATTGATTACTCATATGCGATGCAGCAAAGCGGACTCAAGATGTGGGTCAGGGCAAGAGATTTAAACAAGTTCCAACAATACTGTTACTGTGAAGTATCCTTTGCACCTCCACAAGAAAGACGCAGTGTTCTGCACTTTAACGGAGTTCAGTGCTCATGAATAAAACTGGAGTATTATGTTTCTAGAATTGTCCACAAAATAAAATTTTGACCAATGAAGATTACATCAGTTACTTAATGCAAAGGGCTACACCTTTCCTCTCCAAAAGCCTGACCAGAAGCCCAATAAGTCAATAGTAGCTTTCTTCTGAATTTAGTGAGTTTTGATTAGGTCCTTTAAAGAGACGTCATGGATTTTGCTCTGGAAAGCATTCTCTTGATAGGCAAGAGCAGGAGGATGTAAAATACCCAAAGAGATAGGTAAATAAGGAAATGGGCTGTCATGTGCCATGCCCTAGAGCTTTTCAACCCAAACAAGGAGTAGAATGAATTGTTTCCCAGACAACAGCAGTCTTTTATCATTGTTGGATTTGGCATTTAAACTGCAGAAGACAGGCATAGGACAGATGGCCAAAGCTTCATCACAACCATCTTTTTGAGATGTTCCTTTAAGAAAAAAATCATTTAAGACAGGAGATTATTCCACTGTCTCATCACACATATTAAGGCAGTAAAAGTTAGATAAGCCAGTGCAAAAGAAAACCAGCTTTAAATCTGCTAGGCTTCCTCTTACCAGTGGCTGTTGGGAAGAGGAGACTGTATTTTGTGGTTTTGTCAAAGACAAATTAAGAAACCCTTGAAGCTAGTACTCATTATTTGTTGAAGGTCCCAGTTTTATAATTTATTGCACACTTGCAATTTGCTGAGGCTGTGCAGGAGGTTACTGACTTCAGGAGCTTGGCAACACAGAGCAATGTACACCCCAATACAGACCAGAAAAGATCTTTGTCATTCTTCATGTTTAAAGGAAATACCACATTTTATTTAGATCACATAAATTGAAGTACAAAGATGAGTAAGAGAAGAATGCCATTACAATGCATGTACAGACCTAAACCCAAAATATAACAGTATAAGCATTGCTATTAATTTTACATTGCAATAAAGGTATTTCCTGTATGAAAAATTAAAGTGAGCAAGAAAACCCAAAACCAAACCACTGAATAAGCTGAAAAATATGTCCTTAAAATATCTTGACTCAGATGCTCAGGGATGTGGAGAAGGGGAATCCTATTTTAAGAGCTTCCCAAGTAAAAATTACTACTTTATTGTAAATCAGCACTTAACTTTGTAAACAGATGTGCTTCTTCCAAACTTCCTCCACCCCATCCATTGTTTTATTTATTTATCTGATTTAATGCAAGTTTCTCTTACACAAAGCAAAAAAGAATGCAATTGCAACTCGTCCTAATTAAAAGTTTCCTTGTTGTATTAAGGACCTTACTTGACTGTTCAACACTATTGCCCAGAAGAACAATACCTATTTAAATCTCTAATCCCCACAAGGGAAGAGAGTCCTTTGGAGCTCAGCAGTCACTATAACAAACTGGCTTGGGGACAAAATACTATAAAAAAATAAGTATAAATTTAAACTTTCCTCCTGACTCCAACATTCCACACCCTGTACCCACCTATCTTTACATTTCTAACGGTTTTTCACACTTACAGTCATGTGCAGCTGCCTCCTGCACCAGCTCATGAGGTCTGAACTGTGAAGAGGGTGGAAGTAGGGACCATTAAGAGAAAAACATTGTTACTCAGAGTTAGGTGTTGTGTCAGAACACACCACAGGACTTGACGGCTACCTCCCCTGAGACTTTTGCAAACGAAAGGGTTCTCCAACAAACAGCTGCATTTCCCAGACAGTTGCAATCAGTGGCAAGACACACAGGGCAGCAGCTTTCAGACAAGCTATAGATTTTGCAATTAAGAGTGACCAACAACCTCACCCCACTCAAAACAAATCCAACTCAGCTTTCTGTAGGCAACCTGCAGACACGTGCCTGTAGCAGACCTGTTTATCCTGCAGAATGCTAATGAAGCATGATACCAACAACACCTATAAATCACATAGGTGGAAGCGACTGACCACAACAGTGCCAAACCTCTGAACATCTGGTTACAATTTTCCAGATGTCTGTTGAAATGGTAGTATTCAGTTCTGTTTGGGGGCAGAATATAATCCAAGAGGCTCCCAAAGGAAATACTTTACAGCTCCTCATTCATCTCTTGACCACTTGTGTTACCTTCCCACACATTCCAAGTACAATCACAATACAGGCAAGTGTGCATCAGTGATGTGACAGCATCTGCAACTAGCCTCCAGCCATATAATGTGGTGCACACATACCCTAATTATGTGGCATGCATTTCAAGTCACAAGACAACAATATGTCTGGTCATAACAGAAAGAGAGAGTGTGGAAGCTAGAGGGGCAAAAAGCAAGATCTAGGTATTCCATCCCTCCAAAAAAAGAGAAGAATAATCTCTGTAACAACAACTTGGCCCACAGCTTGCCCTCAAATCCTAACAGGAGCATCTCTCTGCATGGAGTTAATTCTGATAAACTGGGTCTGGTCTATGATCCACAGGCTGGCTGTCTTTGTTCAAGGCTACAGAGTGTCATCAGTATGGATTCAGAGACTTGGATTAAAAAACAAAATCACCACTTCCTGGTTAGTGCTCAGTATTCTATACACACATGATGCTCAGCATCACTATCCCGTCACCAAAATACTCATCCCATTACAATGTTTAGAGAAATAGCAGGCCACATCTGTAAAGCGATTCAGGAAACTTTTTTGAAATATGAACTCAAAGCTTTTTAATATTAATATAACCTCTGTCCTTGAGGCAAAAGTCATTCTCCTTGTTCAATCGTCTTTGGAACCTTCATTCCATCAATATTGCAATTTCACAGATAAACATATTAATAGGGTCATAAATATTCAGATTATGTAATAAAGACAGTGAAAGCAGACGATAAAGTGCTGTTAACATTCATTTACAGCAGCTGGGAAGGCCCTGCCAAATGTTGCTTTACATAACAGGTCGTGACGCTCTGACTGCATTAAGCTTTCTGATCACTCTTCCTTTATCTGCTATGATTTGGAGCACAATATGAGACAGCACAGACTAACCAATGGATTTAGAAGCCCTTTCAAGTGCACCAACATTCCAAAGGTTTAAAAGATTAAAATATCAAAAACAGCCTCGTGGTTACTGTGTTTGTGCTTTTGCATTTTATAGTGCAGAGATGAAAGTGACATTCACATCATTTATCTCCATTAGCTCCACAATTCAGTGCCTTCAATAAAATTTAAAAGTGAGTTTCCTTTACTGTACCATACTTTAGTTAAGCTATACGCAAAAAAGGGAAACAACACTCAGTAAATTGAAAACATCTCCACTACAGTTTTCACAAGGCATCTTGAGTACTACTGAAACATTTTGTAATGCGTGCATAATCCTGTCCACAACCAACAGTAATTTTATCTCGAGAGTTGCATCTGAACCAAGTGACAGTTCTTGCTTTGCTCCAGTATACTCTGCATTACATTTCCTTTGTTTCAGAACAGTCTCTGCTACACTTAAAAAGTCAGAATTCCCAAAGCATGGGTCAGATCGTACAAGCTCTCAGGCAAGCATCAGCCACGCACATGGACTGCGGGACTAGGTCATAATGTTTTACTGTAAAAAACGATGACTAACCGTTTGATTCATTCATTTTGCACATATCCATGCCAAAATTAAGCCCAGTTCTGTAGACATTTACGGAGATCAGTAGCCCTAGGAAGGTTAAGGCTCTGGTGAGGTCAACAAATTCATGTGTGTAAAGTAAACAAGGCTGTGCATAACAGGACACACACGGCAGCTACTATTCTGCTTGTAAAAGCAATACCACTTCATTCATGCCTCCAGCCCTGCATTAGTTAGCAACTATTCAGAGCACTGAATATCTAACAAAGCCTAATGCTTTAACTGACTGAAATTTTACAGCAGTGGGTCTGAAGCTTTTCCTGTAGCCAAGGCTCATTAGAGAGAATTGACATGCCTACAGACAACTGAGGAGTTTCAGCAGCACTTCACAGCTCTGGCTGCATTCCACCCCTATGGGGCACTGCTTCAGCAAGGCCCACCTCACTGCTTGCAAAACCACAAACTAAAGCAAAGGGGACCTGACTTGACCTGCTAACCAGATGTTAGCAAAAAACTTAGGCATTACAGGAAAAATGAAATTCACAAAGGGATATACCAGTAGTCTGCACCAAATTACAAGGAACTTGGTACCTGGTTTTTGATTTGAGTCAACTTCTGGAGACTCTTGTCAGTGCATTCAATCACCTGAGATTAAGATCTCACTTCATCTTAAATTAAGTGCTCTTGCCCAAGTTAGAGCAGAGTTTTGTACCAGACTTGGAGGAAAGACCAAAAGCATTTTTTTTTTCCAGTAAGTTCAGTCTATTTGCACAAGAACCACAGCATAAGCAAGTCTTCCCAAAATCAGAGACTCTTGAAATGAGATTTAAAGGGGTAAGTCCAAGGTTATAAACACACTGTAATAGGAACAGTGACCCATATGATCCTAACAACAGGTCTGAATCCCCACTGCACAATGCAATGTGCAAGTTGTAACCTAAAAAACTCTTTCAGAGCATCTTGCAAATAGACCTACAAGCAAGGCAAAGGTTCTCCAACTAGAGATAATCATAGCAAATCCCATGATCTCCCATTCTACTGATATCTTATGAACTGAGGAAAAAAGTAATTGCAGTGATGTTTTCTAAAACAACAGAAAAGTATTTGCAGTTAAATTTTTACTTCCAAATATCCTAACACGAGCAATGCTAAGGAAAAACAAAGCCATATAATGTAAACAGCATGTGCTCTGCAAGTCAGATTCTACAACTGTGAAGACAACAGATTACATGTAAATACTTAGTTAGGGAACTGAAGTTTCTAGTAAGTGTTCACATATATTCTATCTTCTTATTTACAGTGTTTTTAATAAGCTTATAAGCATCTTCTTATCCAGTAGGAACTGCTAGCAATCCAGGATGTAATAGCTATTCATTTAACTAAAATTCAATTTAAAACATTCATATTCATTCAAATTAAAACAAACAAAAAAACCCCAATCAAACAAACAAAAAGAAGGTAATCAAATGAGTAGCCAGATAAATTACTGGGTAGCTGAATGGAGTGCAGAACAGAACTAAGAACAAATTGTTCTTGCCAACACAAAATACACCAGTGCACAAATTCAGAAACATACCTGAAGGGTCTTCTTAAATCCCCTTTTTAAATTCAGTTGAAAAGGATTTGGACATTTTAATCATTTCCATCTTCTTTCCTGATTCTGAGCTACAGTCCTTTGCACACAACTGTTCCAATAACCTCACTTCACCACATGCAGCTGAAGCAGTACAAGTAAAGAATATGCATGTTAATACACCCAAGTAAGCCCAATATCTGTAAGTACCTTGGCTTCTTGAGTACTGTCTGCTGCCCTCTAAAACAGTTCTGCAAGGAAATAACCTGATCAACTGCCACGTTCAGGTTTCCTTCTTCTTACAGCTATATTAATACACTGTAATCATTCCCCTCTAGTCACTAAACCCCCAAACATTCACTGTTATTTAACTAACAACTACAGGCTTGCCTCAGTAATATTTGCAGACCCATTTTCCTTTTCTCCTTAGACATCAGTTGAGGTAATTTTTCCATCCTCAAAAAAAAAAAACAACAACCCAAACCCCAATCCTGCTCTTCACAGATATGAAATAAGTCAGGAGTATTTGCAGACTAAGATTCTGGTGGCTGCAATGAAAGCTGTTTGTGAATCTGTGACCTGGCAACTGGGGAGCAGAACTGCCATGGGATAGAGGCCTGAATATGCTCTATGAAGCGAGTGCTGCTGCAGAGTCACCAGAGCAAAGGTTCATGCAAACAAACATTCATTGGTGAACCTTTCAAATAACTCTGAGCAATTTTTTTTCTTTTTTTCATAGATTTTTCTGCAAAACTAGAGACAATCTGCCAAAAATTGCCTTAAACGCTGGCAGAGTGTTAAGATTAAAAAACCAATTCAAAGTAAAGGGTTGGGTTTTTTTCCTGTATACTGTACGATCACATGCAATAAATAAATAAGGTATCCTCCGAATACTTCTTCCTCCAGATTAATGTGGTAAGTACTGTTAATTTAGAATGGTCACAAATATACCTCAATCCTACAGTCCTCCCCCTTCACCATTTCTTTCAAAAAGAAGTAGAGCGAAACACATACTTGCTGGAATATACAGTGAGAACCATATCTCTCAGGTGAATGCTCTAACTACCAAGCAATGGATTCATAATCACTCTGTAAATAATTCAATGTTCATTAAGACTGGGAAAAAGCAGGAGAGCTTCAACAAACAAGAAAACAGGGAGTCTTATCCCAGAATACTCTATTCCCTAGTTCTCAGAGCAATCACTTGAAAGATGGGAGAGCTGGATTCAAGACTCCGTTTTTAATAAGATAAAGGTAGAAGGGTGTGAATCCAGACTCCTCATGCAAATGATCTGATCACTAGGAAGGATGCACTGATCAGATTCCTAATGCTGCAATTACATACGTATTTCCATGTGGCTCAGCAAAAGAAGCTAACATTTTCAGGTCTTCTCTGGTGGCAACTTAGATGACATCAGCATGGATGGGGCCAACACTTATCTGTTGCCTCTGCCAGCTGAAGGCAAGGCAGATTCTGGCATATAAATAAGGGAACTATGTTAGTGAGATGCTGAGTTTCAAATTATAAGTCTTGCCAACAGTCTGCAGAATAAACATGTAGGCCAGTGTATGCAGTCACATAAACATACCCACAGACACCTCTGAAAGGCATCTGAAAGGCAAACACAGGAGTTAAGAGTTCTTTTATGGACTTAATCCCATCGGATATTTTTCACCCTAAGCCTCTTTGAGCCCATATGGAAGAGTGTGAAAACTGCTGGTGTAGCCTGAGAGCAGACCTTCCCATTCCATCCAGCAACCACCACAGAATGACACAGAGGTACACTGGACCAGGTGGAGGGCCATCAACAAGACATGTGCTTGGTATCTCCTTCAACAGTCCCGCTGCCAACCCACCCCTCTCACCAGTAACCCACTACTTTACTAGTCAGAGTGGCATGTCCTGGAGGAATTACACATTGGCTCTTATTTTCATTTATCTTGCGTTTTTGATATATAAAAGGTTTTCTTGCATTATCAAACCAGTTATCAGAGACTGTCCACAAAGGTTTCCAACAGACACTCCAATAGTCAGGCAAAAGCTGCTAAGCAAATTTTACACCCATTAGCTACTTCGGTTTTGGTAGTCAGAGTAATCCTCACTCTTCGACCAGCCTCTCAGTACTGCATGCCTCACTGCAGTCTACTGCAACATACATATACTTCACGGACCTTCTTACAAACATAAAAGCAGTCTCCAAAGGAAAAGGTGATCCAGTTTTCCATACGTAGGTACAGTCAGCCAAAGCCATACAATTCCATATTCGCTTCCCCTTGTTCTGCCATGTTAGCAGGTAGAAGCAGTGCTGCAGCCCTGCTCAAATACAGCCTATTCTTCTTGTCCACAGTTTTTCCATTACCATTTTAGTATTTTTCTTTGCTTAAAGTACCAGAGACATCTCCACAAGACCAGATACCATGCCTCCTTAAGATGACTTTATTCAGAATAGTTACCATAATAATGCATTAAAACCTTGTCAGAAGACACATGAAGCAGGAAGAAGTCTCAAAGGAGGGTTGGAGGAAAAATAATAAACCCCCAACTCTCCACCACATAACCTCTCAGGCCTAGCAGAAACCTGAAAAACGAACATTTTATGCCATAGTCCCATTTTATAGGTTCTAGCTTAAACAAGTTTGTTGATAGAGAACTGTCTGTCTAGACTCCAGTGAAGGTCAGTAACTCCAGTTAGGTAAAAAGGACAGGACAGTTAGAGATGCTTCTGGCTGTTTGTTTCTCAATAATACCATATGGTCAAGTTTGTGAAAGGGTACTGTATTCTACTAACCACATGTAAAGCTAGACAGCAGTGGGAGTACTGCTTAGGCAGCATGAGATTTGACCCACAACTACAATATCATGGCATCAGAAGTGGCTGGCAATTAAAGGATTACAATACAGTTGATGATAATCCGATGAGCTCAGCTGCAGATGCACACAGATGGCTCATAGCAGGCTGCTGCAGAAGACATGAAGCTGGCTGTGCACAGGCACTAGGTGCTGCCAGGCACCTTCACAGCACCTTTGAGGAGAGAAGCACCTAGTAGGTGGGCACATGCTACCTGTACTGGGCTCATCTCTTCCGCACAGAGGACTTTCTCCTGCTCTGCACGTGGTTGACACTTCAATGCAATGGTATCTGAGGAGATAATGCTTTTGTTTTATTTTCTGACATAACATTAAGAATCTCACTAATTTTATGCAGTTACTCGGAAATTACATGAAGGCAGCCTTAAAGAAAGGCACATAATGCACACAACCCTATTACTTTAGGTCTTAACCTCAAGTACTCTGTTGGGCAGCAAAGACAGCATAATTGTCAAGCTCTTAAAGCAGGTTCTTCACCTAAATCAAGTTCTTAAACATACCAGCTATCCCTTTGCAACGCAAAACAAACAAGCTACCTTTCCATTACAACGTGGTTCTTCATGGAGCTGACGTTATTTATGCCAAGAATACAGAGATGTCAATTTGCACAAGGCACCTATGAACAGAAGTTCATATACTTTCATTTCAAATAATCATCAAATTAGTGCTTTGCAAGAGGAAGAAGAGCATGCTGTACCATCTAAACACAACAACTTTGGTGTGTTAAGTATCCTATAATAAGGGTGAGAACTTTTTTTTCTTTTTAGTATATCTTTTGATATCCTTTGACTTTGCATAAATACTGCCAAGGAGTAAGAGTAACTTTATGCCCATCAACTTAGTCACAGCGTGTTTTGGTACAGAGGCTTGTATTGCAGCATATCTAGGAAGCAAGAACAATGACTAGCGGCACTAGACAGCTGTCTGATGCAGTGCCCTGAACTACCACAAATGTAAAGCTTTCAAGGAAAGGAACTGTGTGGATCATCAAGTCCAGCCTTCTGTTACCACACGCAATCCTATCTTATAATCTTTCCTATACTAGACAGTTAGCATCTTCGAAAAAAAGAAAAAAACACTAATGACAAAAGGCTAAAGTTTGGGTTTGGGTTTTGGGGTTTTTTACCCCCAGCAGGAAAAACAGAATAATAGATCTTGTTCTATAATAATAATAATAACTCAACAGTGACTTACAATCTATACAATTTCTCTATTACTTTCTAAAACAGTAACTTAACTGTTGAGTTTGAAAGTTTCGGTTCAAATGCATGCTCATATTGGTACTGAATGAATGCTTCCCTTATCTTGCCTCTGACCTAGCACTTCAGATTGTTTATCCTTTCCTGTTAAAAAAGAGAGGTGAAAAGCAGAGAACAGCAAGGCTTGAAAGACGACAGGTTGTTAAAAGAACAGAGCCGTACAAGAGCTATCATTGAATCTGATTAGACTTCTGCTGTGCTCTGTACTTTGTAAACACGAGCAGATTCCTCTGATCTTCAGAAAGCAGATATTCTGGAACTGGCTAGAACAGTAAAGAGTGGTTTCTTTTACCTTATGAAAGAATGTATACTGGAAAGTGAAAGGGGATCAGCACATCTCCTTGTTTAGTTTAACACACAGCCAGAGCAAAGCCAAAAGTGTGCACCACTCCACTTCTGATACCTTGGAAGAAACAAGTCGAAGCAGCATTTTGAAGACTCCCAACACCAGACAGCACCAACACACTGCTAGCAGATCCTACACGTGAAGTAATTCAGATGAGTAAGCACTGAGTCAGTTAAGGAGTCTGGACAATCCATTTACATGAATCTGAAGTATTCAGTTATATTTCCTACAACAGCTAATTATGTAACGGGTTACAATCATTACTTCCTGAAAGTCATCATCCAGTAAGCCAGCTGCATTTGCTTTTTATTCCCAATAAAATTAACAAGAAATACTATACCATAAGTGCTTTAATTACATTTTTTGTAACTTCTGTTTCACAATAAAAAAATGATTTTATGTCTACTGTATTGAGAATGTTTTGGTTAATATGCTAATACAGCTCTCTTGCCTGCTTGTCAGCACTTCTACGTATGGGAAGTCTCAGGAGGTTGCAACTGAAACTCAAACAGGTTTTATGGGTCAATAATACATAACAAAGTTAACGGGGGTATTCTAACTGATGAATTCATAATCAGACTTCTAAGCAAGTTCATAGTATCACAGACTGGTTTGGATTGGAAAGGACTTCAAGATCATGTAGTTCCAACCCCTCTGCCATGGGCAGGCACATTACCTCACACATTTTTCCCTTCTTGCCACTCTGTAATTTAAAGCAACCCTCCCAGATGCTATGATCAAGGTACAGGAAGATCAAGTACCAACATACCTTTGGAGGGACGCCATTAAAACCAGATCAACTGTACTGTCCTGCACTGGACAGAGTTAGAAGTTAATGACGTAGGTCATCCTTAACTCATTTCGGAGGTATGATTATTACAGAACCACATCATAAATCATAAGCTTTCTCCACAGCATTTTCTAAGGGCACTCAGTGGTTTTGCTGATGCTTGTTTCCTACATATTTTTCTGATGTAGGAGGCTGGCTCCTTTTCTTGACCAAATGTTTCAAGTGGAAGACTATGAAGAGCACCTTCTCTTCCTACCTGTAACATCTACCACATTAATATGCACCTAAATTGGTGCACGGTGGGATTATTTTATTGTGCCAACCATAAACTGTTTTCTCCTTCTAGAGAAGACAAACTGTTCATTATAATGTTTGCACTCACTGACTAGCCATGATCAATACAGTAAGGACCATGGCCATGCCCATATACAATCCACTTCTTGGAAACAGAATGTAAGATTTGCTTGGGGTTATTTCCAAAACATTCTTAATTTTCCATGACATGATTTCATCTCAATCTCCGGATTTATCAAACAGACACCTCCAGGTAAACTCCAGGTTTCCAGTGGGTTGTATAATGCAAGATTGAATACTGCATCTTGGAATTCATACAGGTATATGCCTGAGAAATAGTGACAGGAACAGAGGAGAAGGAAGGGCATATTGAAGAGATTTTCCTTGTTCAGTTACTAAGCTGGAGTTTTGCCTGGATAAGATAGATTAGTGGGCAGAGCAGAAGTAAAACATAATACACCACCTTTAGCCTACGAGGTGGCTATAACAGACTTGTGACACACTTCTGTGTCTAACAGAAGGTAACTTCCACAAGCTGCAAAAACCAGTAGATTCCTCAGGAAGTGGTGCCTCAGGATTACCACTCCCATTACAATAGATCAAAGTGAACTGTTTGTCTTAGAGCACTCCCACAGGACCAAGCCACCACACAAACTGCCCTAACAGCCTGCAGTGTTTAAGGCTTGGAAACAAAGGAAAAAGAGCAGTGATAACTAACTCCTTTGGTTTTGGTGCCAGATATAGTCTTGGTAATGTAAAACACACGCAGCAAGCAGTCTTCCTGTGCAGACAGCTCTGCCTCTTACCCAGAAGATGATCCCATGCTCTCAGAAATGGCTCTGTGTGCTTCAGACCAAGTATCTGCTACTGCAGAGCCTACCAGGCTCATCTCTGTTAGCGGTTATACCAGCAGCAATGCCAGCCATTGTGCCTTCAACCCTGCCTCCAGTTTTCAGCTGTTGCGCGTCCTCTACATGTACGTGCATACATACACACATACCCCCACAACCTCCTGAACTCAGGGTGCTAGGCACAGAGCCCAAGAGACAAGAAGCGGGAAAGGAAAAGACACAAGTGACTTCAGGCAGAACAGGCTATTCATGACTCACAGTTCCCAGACTGCCAGCTGAGAGCAAGGTCAGCCAGCCTTGCCTTGGAGATGGCCAGCACTTAATGGCATCAGCCCAGACAGCTCCGAGCAGACTGCATAGGGGGGTCCCAGGGAAGGTGGACAGGTAACTGGCAAGGTGGCAGAAGCCAGTCACAGAGGAAATGCTGCCATGAAACTAAAACCTGCAGGAAGCAGAGGGAGCAGCACACGTGGTGCAAGCCCTGGTACACATTTAGACTAATCACTCACACACAAAAACAAACCCCTCACAATCCAAAGCCTATTTTGGCCCGTGAAAGCCAAGGAGTAAGAGTAGATTAGACTCTAATAGGGATTAATACAAGCTAAGATAGTACTGATTTCCACTAGGGGGACCAGAAAGGTTTGGCATGGGATAGCGTGACAGCTAGATGCAGCAGGGGCTTGGAAAAAAGGTTAAGGGAAGAACAAATACCATAGGAGCTTCCACTGACACCTGCCTAGCTCCATTTGTGTTCTCCCCCCTGTCCAGCCTTTTCCAAAACAGAGATTAGATGTGCTGCACTGTCAAGTCATGGTCAGTGATTTCTAATAGGCTGTGTAACGGTCAGCAGGGGATTTCTTATCCAGTCTCAACAGCACTGACCCACTTTTTTCCAGTGCTACCATCCATCACCTCTGACTGACAAGGAGACCAGTTTTTACAATAGGCAAAAATCTAACCCAAGCAAAGTTTGAGGCAGAGAATGAGATGAAATTCAGATGCCATTCTGTTTCACTGCAGCCATTTCAAAGCTATAAGTTTAACTTTATTAGCAACAAGGACTTCAGTTCATAAAAATGTGACCAATAAAAGATAATGGCAGGAAATTAAATGAACCTTAGCATGATTTAGGGCATTGCTCTGCAATAGCAAAACTGCACAGAAAGTATCCTTGGAAAAGCAAAAAAGCCTCAAGAAGTGATCATAAAAGGATCCAAACTGCTTCAGAGAGTTAAAGCTTTCTTAGAAACTAACAAAAGAAGTCCAGGTATGCACAAGACTCATGCACATTGAGTAAGCTTTATGAATGACATATTGCCAGAAAGAAACCCTGGTCAGGCAACCCATTCATTGCTCACCCTTTCATGTGTGCTATAGCAATCATGCCTTTATTCGCCTTTAAATTCAAGTAAAATAGTAAAACGTAGTTTCACTGCAGTGCTGGGAGACACCAGCTGCAGTGTGTGGTCAAATCAAGACAAAAAGTCTACTTTCCTGACTGTTGGCCCCGTTTTCAAAATGGTGCCAAGAAAAGGCACTTTTTTTTTTTTTCCCTCTAATTATATAGCAATATAGAGTCCAAAAGCTCTGATGTTCCTCAGTGCTGACCTCTGGGAAGCAGGCTTTTTGTAGGGCACCCCTCACCCTCCAAATAATATGGTGCACACAGTACTGAACTAAAACAAGTTCCTTAGTTTTCATTCCAAGAAAGCTGTGAGAAGAGCAAGAGCACTGAATATGTAATTACAAAATAATAATAATAATAATAATAATAATAATAATAATAATAATAATAATAATAATAATATTGTTCAGTTTATGACTGAACTATCTAAACCTGCAGACACCCCTTCCCACTGCATAGCCAAGGACAAACTCATTGACATTTACACAGACAACTCAAGTTTGTGCTTTGAAGCGATGGATCAGAGAGCAGGAAGAAAGTAGCAGGAGAAAAAGGTAACTAACTATCCTTCATTAGCCTGTCTCTCAAACAACGTGGAACTCCAGCTGAAAAACAACATGGAGAACAATACTCTGTCTGTCTAAGACACAACTCATTGTGGTCAAGCTCTTTGATCAGAAAAATTCCTACCAAACCACACTTGATAAACTTGAACTTTGGAAACTGGCAGCTGTTCCATCAGGATTTTTTGAAATAAAACTCCACAATTCTGGCATCATACAAGGCACCAAGGTTCTCACTAGGAAAGTTTTTGTTTCAAAATACTTGTAAGTTTACTATAATGTCAACCCAATTTGCATTTCAGAACTTGCCCTTTCTCAGAGAGGTTTCTGTTGGTGGTGGTGGCTTAATTCTAGGTTGTTTAAATCTGAAGTTGAAATTCAGTTTCACAGATTAGAGTTGTTGTTTCCCATAAAAATTAATTCGGCAGTGTAATACAGTGTTAGCAAGCTTTTCTGGTGGAAAACACAAGTATTTTGCTCTGAAGACCACGTAAATAGTGATCTTAGGGAAGTGTCTCCCTTCACAAAGCTGCTTTTGGGCTTATATTTCCACTCAGTCACTTCCAACTGGAAAATGAAGGTGGAAAAAGGAAGCATCTAAATAGTTCTTCCCTCAGTCCTTTGCAGTTGGAGATGCAGTTGCTTCGAAGGCCAAGAGACTGTTGAGCTCCAAGGATCCTCAACAGTTCAAACCATACAAAGGAACTCACTGAATAGACAGGCTCAGATAATCAGTCAGCATAATGCTTACCTATCCAAAGCACATTTCTCCTGTTCACAGAAGGCCAATTACAAGTCTTAAGAAGGTAAACATGCCAGTTTTACACTTGAATGATGAAAGCTATTGAGTGGCATACCCCATCTTCTGCTACTACTACACATTTCTTCTCCAGCGAGAGAGAAGGTATTCAAGATCTCACTAGCTCACCCTTCACCATACCTGAGATACCCACATGGCCATCAGAGGATGCTTTAGTATTTGTTCACTACTGTGGATTGCTCAATAACTTTATCAACAGACACTAGTTGATGTTATCAGCAGCACCAAGGAGCAACTGGTCATCAGAATACAAAAGGTAGGATGATAATAGGCTATTATACTCAATTGAGCTTTGAGTAAAGGAATGCCGCAAATAAATCAAAGCAAGGTCATGTATTAGAAAGTTAACACTCAGCTCTCGTCTATACCACCAGTCTGCTGCTCATTTAAACAGGATTCCTTTCACTTCCTAGCTCTAGTTGTATCCCTCACCCCAGTTACAAGTTTGGTAGGAAACCTACCTCTCTAATGACTTCAGAAGGCCTATACAATTATCACATTCTTCAAAAAAAAAAACCCACATACAACTGATAATCCGGATGAACCAGGATATTTTAAGAAGCCATTTTACCCAGTTATCCAGTACCATCTGCAGAAAGTCTATGAGGCACATTGCCCAAGTCATTTTAACAATAATATAACGTGTTCCTCAGAACTGTCAAAATGTTCTTGAATAAACAAACTCTTGATGCCTTCCCTAAAGCGGTTGATTTAGAAAGTGAAACGCTGCTGAGAAGTAGGTGCTTCAGCAAAATTATCAAGTAACAAGTTTATACTGGAACTGAAGTATACCAAGATAGCTCATTTCCAATGAGTAAGAGTTACAGAACCAAGCAATACGCCCATCTATAAATTAAGGTACCTATCATATATCATTACATCACCCAAAACAATGGGTATAGGTAATCCCCCACTCAGATCTAACTTCAGCATTTAGACATCCTTAAAATACATCCTTCTGCTTTCTCTCTGCTGTTCCTTTCTGCTACAACTGGGATAGTTCTCTACAGAAGTTAGTCTGAATAACAGGGATGTTGCAAAAAACATGCGCAATAAGATGTTCTATCCAGCAAGTCTGAAGCACCTTGTCCACTTCAGCTTGACAAACAGGTAACATCTGCAGCCTTTCTACTGTTTCTGTATGAGCTCCACTAATGGCACAGCCAATCTACTGATACTGCAAAAAGTTCAAGGAGAAGATGTCAGTTTACACCACCCAGGAACCGGGCAGAACAATTAACATCTGTTACTGCTTCCTATTTGAGGACTTCAGAGCAGAAAAGCTATGTGAAGAATGGCACTGTTAAACCCTCATTTCCAAATATGGCACCATAAACATACCCCACAGGACATGCAAATTAGAGGCCCCTCTTTCTCCAGTATCAATATTCAGACATCTTACAACAGGATTTACAAATGCAAACATCAGTGGTACAGTTTCTGAATTGCTAACACTGGTGTTCAGAATGCTGGGCTCTAGAATACTGGGCTCAATGCAATTTCATAATAAGGTAAAGGATATATATGGTATTAACATTCATTTGCATGCACCTGTCCAGAGGACCTCAAATGGCCAGTTTGGAGCCAAACTGTCCACATCCTTCAGGTTACTAAACTCTCAGCAGTGAGAAATGAGCTAGCCATTGCAAACACCAGAAATCATAAGCAGCAAAAGCTTTTTGGCCACACCCTTTCTCCTAATCTAATGTATGAAATTTTAAGTAGTATATAGGGACCTACTTTTCCTGCATTGTCTTGGAGTTACCTTGCTGGCTAATTAGGACTGCTTTCTTAGCCCTTGAACCCCCCAGTATCAAAAGGATTTTCAAGTTATCACACAATGTTAATGGTACTGTTACAGTACCACTGAGCTATCACCAAGCAGAATTATATCTTAGCACAGACAGCTCTTGCCACCAGAAATAAAATTGTAGTGATACTGGTTAAAGCAAATGCATCTCTGGCTACAATTTCCAGCCCAGCATACTTTTTCAAACAGCTGCTGATCAACAATTCAGGCAAGACAGTTGAAACCAGACTGTACACACCCTAGACCACCACAAAGGAGCAAAGCAAGTCAAAATTGCTACTAAGCCATGTCTACAAATGCCACTTCCCTCTGCAATTATGATGGGAGACCACGACACTAAGGGAGAGCTATCAGAGATGCTTTCTACCTTAATTTTTGTTGTTTGTGAAATGATCCAATATACATAGCTGAAGGGCATGGTATTTTTCCTTCATTACTTGAAAGAACAGCTTATGTAGCAACCGGCTGTAGTTAATAAAGGCTGAGACTGTAACAATCGTGTTGGGAGGAAGTAAAGAACAGTCTGCACACTCTGCAGAGAGCTTAAGATCTTGAACAGTTTTTCTGCTCAGTGATCAAGACAAATCTGCACCATCTCCACAGAGAGGCAGAAGCACCAATCCTCCAAGGGCTCGATGGCAGTGAATCCACCAGCTACGTGAGAGCTGCCTCAGCCCTGCCCATGTCAAACAGACACTTAAAGCATGGCCTACCTGCTAGCTCAGAAAAGATCCCTCACTGCCCGCCTACCTGGCAGGTCTTTTATTTTAAGCCTAAATCCCTTCCTGTACCCAGAAAGACTTTCATTGGTGAGATGTATTTTTCACAAAAAAGTTAAGCTTAGAAAGAAGACAACTCAAAAACTACCTCTTTCAAGAGTAAATAAAAATGCAACTAAACTCCAAGAATTGTCTTGAAAACTTGATCTTGCAGGATCAAGAGGAAAATTACTGTGCAATTACAGGAAGTCAACAAGCATTCCTCCCACCCTGTTTCAGACACCTCAGTCTGAACGTCCCCAGCCCTTGCCTGCATGGGACAGGAGGGCTCCTGGAGCCCATGGGGCATGGGAACACACTCCTGCACATAGCAAACTGCAGGCAGCATCAAAGAAGGTCCACCCCACGTATATAAAGACAAACGTGTGTCCACACCCACATCATTTCAATAGAGTTCAGACATCGCACAGCTTTTTAAATGCTGCATTTCAGGTTCGCATCCATCCTCAAAGCTTGGTTTTATTGCAATCTGTGTATTATGCAATAGATTCCCCGACAGCACCCAGGAGAAAAGGATGTGCAGCAGGAGACCCACACCCCGCCGTCCATGCCGCTACTTTCCCATCCTCTGTTCCACCCAAGACGCTGGCGGAGGGGAAAACGCTAGGCAACGAGAGGAAACTCGAGGGTCTGGAAGCGCTGGCTCAATCCAGGGTATGCCGGCGCTGCCCTTGGCACAATAGTTGGATGCAATACAACCGGGCGATGTGAGGCTGAAATACTTCCTGGGATGGCTGAAAGAGCTCATTCAATAGTCAAGGGTAATTCTTTATTAGCCGTCTTCTACAGCCCAACACAGAAACTACAACCCTGAGGGGAGGGTGGGGGACACAGCCATGTGCTTTAAGAAAGGAGCATGGCTTACTATTGTCTCCTGACTCAGTTTAACTGCCAAGCCCTTTTCAGTTCCATTTTTCATCCCCCTCCCTCGTGTCTCCGAAGTCGGCGGAGGAAGGGAAGGCGCTCCGCCGGGACACCGGAGCTGCCTCCCGGCCCCGGCCTCCGCCACCCCTCGCACAAACCGGCACCGCCCCGAAGTTCAGGCAACAGGGACCGACCACCCGGCCGGCGATGGCGATGGGGCCGGCCGCGGCCCTCAGCCCGGGGAAAGGGACCGGCGGGGGGCCCGTCCCGCCGCGGGCGCTCTCCTCATCTCCGCCCCGCACCCGGGAGGGGTCCCCGCTCCCCGCGCTTACCTTTCACTTGACTTTCATACTCCGCTATAATCTCTTTGTCCTTTTTGAATCTGGTCGGGGTTGACATTATCCACTTGCTTCTCCCCCTTCTTCTCCTTGTTTTAAATTATTATTATGAATTACTAATATTGTTCTGGAGGGGCTCCCAAGTTGTATGAGATGGCCACAAGCCCGAGCGAGCGCGGCGCCGGGGGGCGGGGGGGGCTGGCCCCTTGGGAGCGCCGCCGGCACGGGAGGCGGCGAGGCAGGGAGGCGGCGATCAGGCTAACCCCGGCGCGGGCACCATCGCCTCCAGGCACCGCCGCCAGCAGCAACGCGGTCCACGGCCCGGGGCCGCCACAGGGTGGGGCGGCGCTGCCGCGGGGCACCCGCTTCCACTAGGCGAGGGCGGGGGCTCGGCGGCTGCGCCCCACCATTGTTATCGCTCCTCACGCACCCGGGAGAGGGGAAGGGAAGGCGGGAGGGATGCAGGCGGTCGCGCTCGGTCCGCAAGCCGGAGGCACTCGTTACTCCTGTCTGTCGCCGCGCTCGGCTGGGTGGGGACTTGCAGCCGGCGCCCCGCCGTGACTAACCCCGGGCGGCAGCTGCGCCGAGGCGCATGTCCCAGCCCCGCACCCGAGGAGCGACCGGCTCGGGGCGGCACCCCCACCGCACCCTAGAGAGGTGTCTCCGGGAATAAACTTCTCCCCGCCCTCCCACCGCTCTCTCCTCCCTTCCTGCCTCCCCGCCCGCCTCGTCCCCGGTGGCGCCCGCTCCGCCTCCCCCCTGCCGGCAACCGCCCACCGCAGGCTCCGCCGCTCTCCTCCCTGGGCTGCCCCGCGGCGGGCGGCCTAGCAGGCCCGGGGGGAAGGGAAGGGGTCGCCGTCCGCTGCCCTAAGCGAGCATATGGTGGCCGGGTGCCCGGAGGGGACGGTGGGTGCGGTGGCGATATGGTGACAGCAAGCCCTCGGTCTGGCGGGGAAAGTTAAAGCCCAGTCTGCCGCCACCGCCGAGCCGCACGGGGAGTGTGGAGTCTGAAAAGGGGATGTGCTCTTGGGGACCGGGTTTTTCTTCCCTGTTTCAGTGGAAGCAGGACACGGCTGTGCTGATAGGGGCCTTGGCCGCATCGTAGTGCCCAGGGGTCGGGTCCCTACAGGCTAGGGCATTATGAAGAGGAGAGCTGCGGTCCTCAGGACAGCGGGTCTTGCTTCTGTCTTCGCCTGCGTTTTGCTCACTTCGGATGTGGGTTGTTCTCGAGGGCAGGACTGCCAGCACCCCCGTACAGGGCACTCCCTGCGGCACATGGGAGAAACAAGCAAAAGGGGGTGGGAGGCCATCTAAAATGCTGCCGCCTTGAGTTGCTGTGTGTGGCATGCATGGGGGCTGACCCTTTCAGATGGTCACGATCAGCGTCAGCTTTAGAAGGATGAAGTCCAGCCCTGTGAGTGCGCAGCCCTGCCTGTGAAGTTGGGGCTGTGTGAAGCATGAAGGTGGTCCAGAAGTGCAGGAAGAGCTGGAGTTGGCAAGTCACCAAAGGGGAGAGGTAGTCCAGGCGTGCCCTTTCTTCTGGGTGACTCGCAGCGATGGACACAGCCTCCTTCTCTGCCTGCAGAGCTGGCACCTGGCTCAGTCCTTTGGGGCTGCACAGGATGAGCTTGCTGCCAGCTCTGCAGGCAGAGATGAGGCTGTGCGTGCCAGGAGTTGAGCACAGTTGTTCACAGATCCAGTAGCCACACTCCTAGGTCCTGGAGAAGTTAGGGAGTCACCTTCAGGAGTCAGGTGTGGTTCAGGTTGCACAACCCCTTTTCTCTGACTGCCTGAAACTCAGCCTTTACTTGAGAAAAGCCTGTTAAAAAAAGCCCGAACACAGAAACAGGAAAGAGCAATGGGCATTGCTGGCGCTTGTGATGGGCAAAAAATGTGGCCATCAGTCATGGGTCAGAGACAAAAGCCAAACCTCAAGGCAAAAGCTACAAACTTTGGGCTGTAAGGAGGTCAGCTCTGTAGAGGTTAAAGGCAAGCAGGGGACTTTGGAGGCAGAGAGGGCTTTACTGATGTTACATATATCCAGGAGTGATTAGGCAAAGCTGCATACTATTCACAAGGAGTTTCTAAAGCTGGCTCCTGTATGATTCCTCTGGTGAAAGTACTCCACTATTTTGGAGTCCTGACACTGCCAGGACCTGATCCTTCAGGACAAACAGGAGGGAACAGTGGGATCATCTGCTGCCAGGAGTGTTCAAGCAGGCTGCCCAGTAATTTGGCTGGATTTGAGCTTTAGTGCTATGAGGACCTGGCCCTTGGAGGGCAGTGGCACAGTTAACTGTACTTATGTAGACATTCATGACTGTATTTATATTAGATTCTTATAAACACACTGCCTTATTGTTGCAGTCCCTCACTTCCACACCTCTGCATTTCAGCAATAAGTGTACGTCTGTCCCTTTCAGTTCATCCTTCAGTTTCTTTAGGTACCATTCTCTCTCCTGCTACAGGATCATGGTAACAGGATTCCTGCTCCCCTTTCCCTCTTCTTGTATTGTTCTCTGTGATTTTATTATGTTTATTCATCTCGCCCTCCCAGCACAATCTCTTTCCAGTGCTGATCCCAATTCAGATCACCTAAAGCAACCTTGATACAGGAGGTTATTGTCTGAAGACAATTCAACTCCAACCTGGATGGTCAAATTACATCCCTTGAATAAGAAGCCAGCCTCAAAAGAGCAGTCATCTCTGTAATCCCACCCAACTCTGATTTTCATCTCAGTCTTTGATGCTCACTGTCTTGCCTCCTGGCTGTTCCAGTCCATCTGTTAAACTGGGTACGGGTTGATTTACAAGACATTGGACTGCGTTCCCAAGGGACATGGGGCACTAGCTGGAGATTAGCTGAGTCTTGCCTGGTCTTGCAGAGCAGTGTTTTTGCAAATGGTGAGGACAAAGATGGGTGGTGAAGCCCCTCGGGCCTTGCATGAGGCTGTGCAGGCTGGCATCTCCAGCCAGGCCAGTCCCCGTCTCCCTTGCTCAGGAGCTGGGCATGTGAACCATGCACAAGGTTCACATGCCCAGCTCTTCCCTCTGTGCTAACATGCTGCAGCCAGAGGGTAGGCCTGGCTCCGCAGAATCAAACCAGAGGCTGCAGACAGAGCATTCTGTTACTCTGCAAAGACAATTGCCTGTGAAGGTGCAGAAGCCATTTTCTGGCTCTGGAGATTGATCTCCCTTCACTCAACCACTCGGCTCAGGGCTGTGTATCTGTGTTAGGACCATCAATGAAGGGTATACCTCTGTTCCAGCAGGCTTGAGTATGCCAGGCTCAGAGCTGCACAGATTCTGGATCCCTGGGTGTAGGGTCGGCCTCCAGGAAAACCAAGATTGAGCTGGCTGAGAAAACTGACTTCCCTTCCTTTCCCACACACACACACACACACACACACACCCACACACACACCCAGCTCTTCTTTAGGGATTGGCAAAGGATTGTGCATTATTACATGGGGGTAATCTTCTTTTGAGATGCTCGTGGCAGCTCAAGCCTCCGGACTCAGTTCTGCACTGATTTATACAGCCTGCAATCCCATCGTGAGGATGATTATTGCATATGAACAGACCGTGGCTGGGCTCTGCAATGCCAGGTTTGAGGTGACTTACAGGACACAGAAAATTATTACAGAAATGCCTGTCTTTTGAAACCTGTTTTCAAAGAGGTCCCCACTGGCTTCCCAATGATTTCAAGAGTAGCAAGGCTGGAGCTGCGTAACAGGCTTGCTATATGTAGCCCTGTGCTCCTGTGAATGATGCTTGACAATTTGTTTTTCTGTAGTGTTGTTCTATGAACTCTGAATTATTGCATGTAGAATATATCTAGGTCTTGGCAGGGAGAATGCTACAGGCATTTAAAAAGTATTAGGAAAAAGCTTATTGAGGGCACATATGTCATTGCAAGAGGCAGAGTTGTATCAATAATGCAGGGTAGCAGGGTACTACAATGGTACAATTCTGGTGCAGGGTTGTAGGCTGTACCTCAGTGTGTGGAGTTAGTCTACTCCATCAGAGAATTGGAAGTCTTGAATTATGTATGATAAAACAGAGATGTGTTTATACAGAGAGCAGTTCCTGCAATACTTCATGCACTCAGTGTGAAAAAGGAATAACCTGGGCATGTTGGATTCTGCTTGCTTGAGAACTTCATTATTGCATTTCATTTACACAGCCTGATGAGCTGTGCAGTATTTGCTTTCTTGTGCTGATAATAAAAATAGACTGTATAACTGATTGCCGGAATATCACTGAGTTGTTCTCTGTGAGCACATAATGAAACACATCGACCCCCTTAAATAACAAAACTCTACACTAATATTCTTTAGGCTAAAAATAAGACGGAAATAATTAATCTTGCTTTATAATTGCAGGCAATCAGTCACTTTACAGTTGGACAGTAAGTCTCTAAATGAAAGACCAAGCTTTAACTGAAACAATGAAACATTTGATTATTATTGAAAAATCACTAAGAGGCACCATTCAAAGAGTGTGTTCAAATGTTTGCCACAGATAAATGCACATTTCTATAGAATCAAATCTATTTGGTTGGGAATGAGATTATTTTAGTAAATACAGTTGCTTATCTAAGATATAAAACCAGCAAGGCTTTTTTTCTCTCCCTACCCCCAACTGTGCCGCACTTAATGCTGCTCTGTGCTTATAAACTCCAGAGACATGGAGGCAAAATCTGGGCTTATGGGTTTTGTCACAGGCTGCAGAAAAGCCTGGGCTTCATCCTGGCTGATGGGAAAGTGAGTGGCTCTGAAGCATTTATATGGACCTTCACAGCAATGAAATGAGGATCATAAGCTGCTCAAACTTCAGTAGCTCAGGAAAGATGTTTCCCTCACCTGAGATTCTCTGTAAGCCTAAGCAGTCACTAACCTTTCATTTGTAGGAACAGTACTCTGGCCACTGACATGGGTGTATTGATTGTAAGGGTCTGTGGACATGATCAGTTCCAGAAGTAAATGAAGAAAAGGAATTATTATTTCACAGTAAGAGTATCTACAAGGTGGAGTATGTAGAATTGGTAATGCGCTTTAAATTCCTGCCATATCTGGGTCCATAATGATTTTCAAGCCGTAGGAGTTTACTATGTACTTCAGATTACTGTTTTTGTCTGTTGAGCAATTGTTGGGTTTCTTTTGGATTATAATGATCTGAGTGCCCGTTTTGTGAGCTTCACACAGCTAAATTTAGGCAACTAAAGTCATATGCCTAATCTGAATGAGTCATTTAACCAAGTCATTTAACCTCCCTCAAAAGTCAGCCAAGAGAGGTGAGCACGTCCTTGGTAGTGATCACTACTATTTTAGACATTTCACTTAATATGGATTTTGTTCCGGTTTTCCTTGCTGTCACAACCAGGGTCATATAAGACAGAAGCGTTATCCTCTTCATAAAACCCAAGTGTAATATGCTGAATGTTAACACCAGTCTATTAGGAATATGGTTATTACTTATAGTCCCTTGCTCCCGAATAAAATGCACAGCTAAGCATATGCAGACTGCATTTGTTCATTTGCTATTTGCGGTCACATTGGGAAGTAATCGTGTTGGCATGTCATCTGAAGGAGGATTTGGGGAAAACGACCATTAGATATTAGGTACCTTCTACATAAATTTGTGTGCGTTTACAGCCAATCTGCTGTGTTCAGATGCGTGTGATAGCGCTCTCAGCATGAAATACGTCTGAATCCAGTGGAGAATTTTTCACATCACAGGAAAAAAAATTTTCCAGGTGAAATCACTGATTTAAAATGAAGGAGATCCTTCTGTCCCAATATGGTAAGATTTCAGCCCTTGATGCAGTCTGGGACATGAACAAGCATTGTATTTCTTCTGAAGCAAAAAGAAAAGCACAAACCCAATTAGTTTCATTGTTATTTTGTTTGAAGAAATTAATGAAACTTAAAGCAGTAATTGGTATGTCAATATTTAGTCCTTTGGCTTTTACAGTCGTGAAGTGCATGTTAATGTTTCCTTGTTAACTTGTTCATTTTGAGCAGCACTAATAGGTCTAATGACATAACTAACACAAAGTGATGAGGCCACTTTATGCCTTTTACTGTTAAGAATATTATCCTTTTTTAATATGGTGTTGCTATTCACTTCCCAATTAGTAAGTACAAGGAGAAATGAATTCCGAGAAGTAACTTTCTCACTTAATGAGAAGATACTGAGGCAGTCTTGCCACTTTGAAGAAATATAGAAGTAATTGCATCTTCATTGCAGGGTTTGTGTTCTCTCTGGGGCTACTTTTGTCCTCTTCATAGCCTTTGAGACTCTGGTTTTCCACTTCTCAACATAATGAGCCGAATGTCCAACTTGAAAGCTTCGCACACCTAAATTTAGACAATGGCATGTGCCTTACATCTGCCAGCTAACATGCATTAGCATTATTCTGGATCTTTATCTTCTCAAATTTAACAGCTATTTTGCCCAAAGAACCACCAAGGTGGTTTTTGGTTTAGCTTTTCTTTCCAAATCTGGTGAGGGAACACCGGTGTATTTGAGAGAACTCTTCCAAGTGAGCCTAAGGGGCTATGTTAGTGGTAATTCATGGTCTTTGATGAGCACATAATTGCAACTCTGATAATGAGCTTTTGGTTTTAAATTTTGTTTGCATTGTTTATGTTTGTTCTGTCAGTTCCCAGCTAAAAATAAAATACACCTGCTATTTCATTGCTCCTGACCTTCTCATGCTAATGGTTTTGAGTGGAGAACATTAGAAATTGGGTTAAGTTGAAAGGGAGAAGAAACTTCAGCATCAGAGAATTAAGAACATTCTATTTTTAAAAATCAGTCCTATGTACTTCATCATGCTGCTCTTATCTGACTTCAACTAGAATGCTTATATGAATAAGGCTGCTGGATTGTACCCACAGAACTTAGATAGGGGAACGCAACTCCTGGTCTTGCTATCCTTATATGGCCTTCATGGGCCATCCAGATTTTACACAATCTCATCTTTCTGGGCTGCTTCAGTTGAAGCCAGTAGTTTAAAGGTTGTGAATCACCCTCATTTATCTCAAAAGGGCATTAATTTTGAAGCCCAGCAATGACACTTCAAATGTCAGCCTTGTTCATTTTCTCAGAAACATCTTTCTAGCCTGCTTATTCATTAGTGTGGGCTAGAGGGGTGGGAACAGCTGCAGCCTATCAGGCTCAAAAAGTGCCTCGCTATTAATGGTCTACCCAGCACGCTGCCATTTCTCTGATTCAGCCCCTCAGCCCACCCTCTGGCTGAGCCCTTGCCCAAGAAAAACTCATACATGGAGAGAAACGAGTGGAAAAAGAAAAGCTCTTTCTGTAACATTTTCTCTTTTGATTGTTGATAGCAGCAACATGCTGCTTTCCCCATTTCTTTTATCCCTCAGACACTTTTGCCTTTGCTGTTGCAAAAAAGACAAACCAGAATCACGCAGGAGGGGTGTCATAGAATCATAGAATCACAGGATGGTGTGGGTTGGAAAGGACCTTAAGGTCATCTACTTCCAACCTCCCTGCCGTGGGCAGGGACACCTCACATTAGATCATGTCACCCAAGGCTCTTTCTAACCCGGCCTTGAACACTGCCAGGGATGGAGCATTTAGATGCTGATTTAGAGCAGTCAGATTGCTGAAGGTGGTGATACCTGGGCAAATGAAGGTAGGAAGGGATACAGGCACCAAGATGGGCCTTGGGGGAATTGGTATTTGTATATTTTGCTCAATACCAGTTTAACATCACTCAAAATCCCAGCAGCTAGAAGGACCTAAGAGCGCTCCAGGGTGAGCTGGATAGTAGCAGCTTTAACAGTTTCAGGCTGCAGAAACAACTGAATCCAGACCTTCTGCTTCTCAGGCTGCTGCTCCCCTATATTAAAAGACATCACAATTTCCTTTTCCTGCCATTGGGTTTTAAAAGACAAGGGCTAACCCCAATGCTTTCTTTTAAAGACTTGATTCTTGTGTGACTCTCTGAAGGGAAGGTGGGACTCTCTAAAGAGAAACTCCTTGCTGCAGTCTCCCGTTCAAAACTCTGTGTTAAGCACCTGTCCCTGTGCAGGAAGGAGAGACTCCAGGCATTTCCCTCTCCTTGCCTTTTCTTATTGTCTGGCTGTGAGAGTCTCTTCATGTAGCCTGCAGGGTTTGGGGTAAATTTTGAGGTACCTGTGATTCCTCAGGCAATACCCAAGTGCCTGCTGCAGAACTGTGGACTCACTAGGGGCTGGAGGAAGGAGATGCTGTGGGTACCCATGTTCTTTGTTGGACCCTGCTTTTTGTCCTATCCTCAGATTGCAGCTTACCCTCTCTGCACACTTAGGCTCCTGGCTCTCATCAACAGGAAAGACACGATAGTTCAAGGTAAAATATAATGGTCTTACCCTTACAATTGTGGCTTCAAAGTAAAGCTGCTAAGCTTTTGTTCCAGTGTCCGGGAAGACGTGTCCCACATGGAACAAAATCAGTAAGGAGCTCAAGAGCAATTACTTCATTTATTTTTGGCATTTGTTCGCTCTTTTCTTGCTGTTATCTTCCCTTTATTATTTTTGTTCATGAGCCCAATGTCACAATAATTGGGTTTGCAAGTATTGCAAACTACACATAAGCATACTTGTTTCCAAGTGAATAATGTTCTTTGTAGACTTATCCCTTTCTTTTGCACACACATATAACCAAAAGCTTTCTGTTAACACCAACTGCTTCAAAAATTTGTTTTGACCAGTCTTAATGCGACTGACAATATCTGTTTAGGATGATCCATAGTTTACGGAAGTGCAGAAGACAAAAGATGTGTAGAAAATCCTTCGTGGGGACCACCAGGACGGTTTCCTGCGAAGCTGAAATGTATTTCAGATGTCACAGCTCCCTCCAGTGGGAAGATACAGGCAGCGGACTAGTGCCAGGAGGAGGTTTCTGCAGGCACCACCCCAAAGACTCCAAACCTCAAAAAGAAAGTATTAAAACCACCTTCTCTCCCCACCCCCAATGCATTAGCTGATTCTCCCTTCTCTCCACACAATATAATAATATCTGAACCAAAGATTTGTGTAAAATCTGAGAAAATGAACCTACATATACCAGATTTTCATGTAGACTCAAACCAGGTATTTCCTGTTGCCTACCATGTAAATACAGTTGTTTATGTTGGGTAGGGTGGTATGGCTTATGAAACCACAGCATCTGAGATATATACTAGGATAAGGAAGGTTTCCTGTATTAACATCCTGCAAGTATTCTTCAACATCAAATAACTGAAACAAATGCAACACAAAATACATGTCATTCATTTGAACATACGTGAGTTGGTGTAGGTTTGCTTTCATAACACAGATTACTGGATTTTTGAATCCCAACAAGAACTGATTCCTCCTTTTATGGCTTTTCAAGTGTGACTACGAATGAAGCCATGTCCATGTGAATGACAAAGTCTAGCCCAGGCTAAATAACAGATCCAGAATGGGAATAGGTTCTTTCTTTCCAAGAACCTGAAAACAGAGAACAATTGTTTTTGAAGATCTCCAATATTCTGATATTGGGTGCAACTTTTTGTGTGACTTCCCCGTTCTGGGGAGATGATGCCTTGTGATACATGCATTTTATAAATCTCTTCATTTTCCCAAATACAATTTAAAACACCACCTATATTAATAATTTTAGATGAATAATGTAATATTACTAGGTTGATAATTAGATATGAGAAGAAAAGTAATTAATACGATTTAATGCAGTTCATTGCTGCACCTTTCCAACCAGCTTCTGCTTATGTTACTGTCTATATTAAGTAGTGATTCAGGCTGTAGGTTTAAAAATGGGCTTGTGGCTGATGGATGGTACTGGCAAACTAAGGAATAGATTCATCATGATGGTTATAGTTAGGTGGTGGCTCAGCCTATGAGAATCTATGTTAGATACAATGATATCAGCATCTGGAAACACAGCAGCAGCACTACCATGTACATTGTTATCTGTTCTCAAGGTACATGAGATGTTGCCTGGCAACTGCATGTAAGCTTGTCAGGTAAGTGTCTTAAATTATGTCCCAGTGATACTGCATGACCACAAAATTAAGAACATTGACTCTGCCCGATTGCTTCAAAAATGACATTTAAAACAAAATAAAGCTCCTTTTCCCAATCATCAATATGCCTGGCCTTAACCAAGCATACTGTGCTTCTGGTGTTGTTCCTAAGCACACATTACAGTATTGCAGTTCCAGAATAATTATGCAGAAGATTTTTCTTTTTCTTGAATATTTCAGGTTTTCTATGATTTATAAATCATTTTTCATGTAGTCAGGGGACACTGCTGCTTCTTTTTTCTCTGCCGGTTTGTGCTTACATCGCTGTACTCACACCAACAAGGAATTCATGTTATTTTTCTCTCTTATGGCTTGGACCTCTACCTTCTGTAAGGAAAGCCACTAATACGCAGGCCATCTTGGCATGTATCAGTAGTTTACAACATACTATATCTACATTTAGGTAAGCTAAGTACACCTGAAAAATTAGATCCAATGTATACTATATTCCTATGTTTCTGTAAACTGTAACTGCTACACTGTATCTTAAAAAGACTGAGAGTAAAACAGATTAGTAAACAACTTTTAAAATCACAGCTCTGACGCACGGTCTAATCCATGGTCTTCAGTGCACTAGCCTCTGTGAAGAACTTACGGAGAGAAGAAACTGTAAATCTCATGAACCTTTGCAGACCCAGGGTCAGCAGGAAAGTTGTCAATATTTTCCTGAAGCACACTCTCTGGGACACCCGGCAGTGTGACAGTCACCCCTCTATTCAAGCCCACTTTGATGGTGTGAATTAGGAGTAGATCTCCTACTTTAAGTTAAATACTCTAACCAGAAGGTGAGTAATAGAAAGGGTGTCATGATTTCACATTTCTGTTTTGTGGACTCCTGCCTATTTGAAGGTCTTAAATAAACTTTGAGACAGCCTTTTGGACTAGACCTCTGAAAAAGCTTAAGGAGATGCTTTGTTGCTCATAGGTAAGAAATCACAGATGCATGTGGAAATTCGACTTACCAAGCAAGAATTTTCAAGTTGCATGGGCAAGTTTCTAGTGAGGTAAGATGCCTCCAGCATTATTAATCAGCTGCCGCAGAGTTCTTTGAATTGAATTCTGAGACACAGGTATTCAGTTCTAACTTATTTCAGTATTTTATTAAAATCCTAGTCCATTTCTTTTTTTTTATTTATTTATTTTTATATATGGGCCAAAGTCCCCATTGAGATTGCGCTCTTTTGGTGCTTTTATACCTAATTGCTTATTAAGGAACCTTCAAGGAATAACTAAGTGCGTGCTAGATTTCTTCTAAGAAAACAGCCATGGGATATCATCTAAGAGAGGATGGAATTAACAGTATCACCTGATGTCATACTCAGCTCTGTACAACTTTCTTGCTATATAGTTAAATGAGAGCAAAAACCAAATTTTCTCAGGCACTGTTGCTTCTTACTCAGACTTTTCAACTAATTTCACATTATACTTTTTTTCTTTTGTTTTCCCCCTTCTATGTGTATGGAGTCCTCACCTCATTTTATAAGATGTATGAAATGTGCAAAACTTACTATGGATATGAACATACGCATTATTGAGCACAGCACTGGAACAGGTTGCTCAGGGAGGTTGTGGAGTCTCTATACGTGAAGATATTCAACAGCCATCTGGACATGGTCCTCAGAAACCAGCTGTGGGTGTTCCTGCTTGAGTAGGGTGGTTGGACAAGATGATCTCCAGAGGTGCCTTCCAACCTCAACCATTCTGTGATTCTGTGAAACATTCAGTGAAGGGAATCCAGTTACTGTCTCTCCCTCTTCCCTTCCCCTGAACCTTCCCAGCTAGCTTGAAGGTACCTACAGAGAGAAAAAAAGGAATCAATCTCACAACCCAAACCCATGGCAATAGGACATGACTCAGAAGTTGGCAAGAGCAGCCTGTGGAGCAGAATGAAGTGCCACTTCTTAAATCTAGAGCCTCTTGGGCAGCTCCAAGCACTCACAGTGAGCTGGGGGTCTGGCAGCTGATACATCCCATTTGAACTGCCAGAACAGAGCAGGACAGAACCATCTAGCACAAGATTTTTTGTTGTTGGAGATTTTCTTGTTTTGATTGGAAATTGTGTCAGATTGGAAGGACTTCATATCTCTTTTCATAGATAATGGTGAAGAATTGATATAGGGTTATCAGCACAATTCAGAGGTTGTCTTTTAGATACATCAGATTGGCCCAGTGTAAGATTTTAGTCCCTACAAATCAAGCACTGCAGTGCCTGATGCCAAATGCAGCCTTAGCTGTTTGCTTCTCTTTTATAGTGTGTGAGAAGAAGCAACTGCCCGTAACATCCTGTGTGCTGTGTAGGAGCTGCCTTGTGTAGGACAGGAGACATGGGCATGGGAATAAGTCTGAAATCCCTCCTCAGCTCTCCAGCATGGGAGTGGGTGTCCAGGCTATATGGGGCAGATAGTGTCTGATAGCTATTCTTTTAAAGAACGGGGCATAGTCCAATCTTTTCCACCGTGTAGCTGCCTCCATGTTAGAGTACTCCTCAGAAGGAGTATCTGCCATAGCCAAGGGGATCCCCAGCTACTTCTGTTACTGCCCAAGAAAGTGTCCTGCACACTAGACTATAGGCAACAGTGAAGTAGTTTCTGTTCCACCTGTTAAACTGTACAGTTGTTCAGATAGGACAGTAAGATTCACTGAAGAACAGGCAGGACCACAAGAGAGAAAATGACAGCAAGTCTTACTCTGTAGTCTGGTGGGGAATTGAGGTGGGGGAGTCACATCTGCTTTATATAGATTGAGAGTAATGTGGAGATGAAGTAAAGAAGAGTTTGATCAAAAATGTCTGCAGTGCGAAGGACTGGAAGGACTTGAAAGACTTTCAAGGTTTAACCTTGAAAATAAGTGGCCTGTTTTGTACCTATAACCTTTTTGCAGAAGCTAAAGGGGAATTTGAAGCTACAGATGAGCTTTTTAGTGATTTTGTAGAAGTAAAAGTGTAGACTCTTATCAGACAGGCCCGACTGAACTGCTCAGTTCCTGAAAATAGGTCATGAAGAGAATCTTCAGTAATTAGAAGAAGTTAGCAAAAACAGTCATTGCAAGCTAAAAGCGTGCGCCAGATCCGTTTTACTTGTACAGTGATGTAATGAACATGGTTTGTACCAAAGCTGGACATGGTGAACAGTATGACTCAGTTCTGGGAGCCGCAGGGAACAAGTCAAGTCAAGTTCACTTTGCAGAGCTCTGCTTTTTCCGACTCCTCGAGAACACCAGCAAGTGCAGCTGCACCTTCCCAAAATGCCCCACAGCACACTGACGTTTATCCAGGGAATTAAAACTTTCCTTTTCTTCTCAGGTCCAATTCTCTGTTTCATAGGTTTAAATTGATACTTCCTTCGGCTGAATTCAAATGAGGACTTTAGTGCTGGTAAGTCAGACGAGGTACTGGCCTTTAGGTATTTGGCATGCAAATCAGAGTCACAAGGCTTGTGTCAGGCATCTCGCAAGTCTGTGCAAAGTCAGGTATGAAGCTATGCAGTGCACTAGGGGAAAGAGTTATATCAGAATGGAGAACTATAAAACTGATGCATAAACAGGCCATCATAATAGCAGGCAGTACTAGTGGGCTGCCTGACTACCTCTGTGCGTTCACTATGAAGCTGTAGCACAGGCTCCTGGACTCTGTTCTGGGGCCCAGACATTCAACACTAAGCCCTGTAGTGCTTAAGTTTGAGCTCATTGTATGAACAGTAGACATGCAACCTTTTGTTTCCTTTTCTTCTTTCTTCAGCTAAGCAGCCTCTGTTCTCTGGATCTGTTTAATTACAGGTCCAGAACAGTTGTTTTGCCACTCAGATGAGTCTGATCCTCTGCATGCCCAAAAGCAAGAATAGAGAGGACGGTTAGGTCAGGCAGACAAGTGTGCGCACTGCAATGTTAGATGTTTGGCCAACTGTTGAGTCCTCTGCTAAGGGAGGACTGATCCCGGGTTAGTATTAAGAACTAGACCATCTCTTTTCCTGGATTTTCATTACTTTGCTAAAGGAACTTTGGAATCATTCTTCTAGCTTTAGTATTAAGGAAGTATTTTACTTCCTTTTGCTAGAACAATGCCCTGGATAAGTCACCACTCAAAGCAGGTACCAATGTGGAAGGAAAATTTGAATTAATCCGTATGTGTATGTTCCAAAGCTGATGAAATCATTTGGCATCAATTTACTGACTTAAAGAAGCTTAGGATTCTGTATCTTGGTGAGTACCTGAATGATGGGAGAAGCTGTGTTTCTTTTACTAACTTCATTACATTGTTTCATTATGCATTATTTCATTACGTGAATCATTACTGTGTGCAAAGCTGCCATGAAAAGTTACAAGCCCAGGCACACAGTCCTACTTGTCCTATGTTTACTATGATGAAAAAAACTAATAATACCTTACTCATGTCAAAAGAACTGTTTGCCTCAGGCAAACAGAATTTCAACCAGCTTGTCTTCCCTTGGCTCTTCAAACATGCCAGAGATAGTGAAAAAACCCTCTGTCACTTTTCTTTTTAGCAGTTCATATGCTAACTTGAGATGAGTCAACCCAGAAACTCTGAGTGGCTACAATTTACCTTGAACTGGGAAGAAAGGGCAGGTACTCTGACTTGATACTCCTTCCTAGAAAGGAATAAAATAAGTCTATACCTAATGTTTAGAAGGCATTTTATCTGAGATGGTTCTTTCACTGCCACAAATCTCATTAATCTTTTTTTTTAGCATTGCAACTGAAATTTTAATGTGCATGCATGTGGAATAACTGTTCTGAAAATGAACATTTCAAAGCTCATATATTGCACAGCTCAAACTGTGGATGTTTGTTGCGGTTGACCTTGCCAACGGAGTATGAAGCTTATGCCCTTTACAGAAAGCAGGCTCAAAGGTGAAGAGAAAATTAAGTTCCAGCGAGAACAGTTCTCTACTTGTCAATATTCTGTACATTCTTTGCTGGCAAAACCATATTTTCCCCCTTCATCTATGCTGTCAGTAGCTGATTCACTGAGATGCTAAACCAGACGTTAAATAGTAATTGCGACACCCGAGCTGAACCTGATTGTCAGAATAGAACATGGGGATTGCAGCACCCATGGAAGGTGGCTTTGCTGGATCAGTGGTCTTGCTCCATTTAGCTTCAATTCAGTTACCTAACACCTCATCTCATTCTTGGTTGCTGTGTTCTGCCACAACACTACAATTTTCCCATTGCCCTTCAGAATTGTCATGTTTTCCAAGCCCAGCTCTCATATGCCAACCAAAAAGTATCTTTTCTTTCATCTTATGTCAGACTAAGAAGTAAGCCTTTTTATTCTTGTTTTCAAGATGGATTCCTGGTGGGTGAGATAAGACCAAACAAGAGGTGGGGCTCAGGCTTCTATCTTCCAGGCATTGCACTTCCTTGCTGCAGCTAAATCTGTATAGCTCCTGGGGTGATGAAGAGAAGGCAGAAGGTAGCTCTCATAGCTCTGATCCATCTCCCTTCTTTCCCCTGACACCCTGTTGAGGAGTAGAGCTCATGAGTGGAATTTCCACTGCTCTTAGCACTGGCACTCTGCCCCATAGGCAGAGAGAGTTCAGTCCCCACTTTGCTGCATGTTTAGGGCTTTTGCAACTGTCCTGTTCCCCTTAAACCTTCCTGTCACACTGTGCCCCCAAAAAATCACCCTGTCACTAAGTCAGAGTAGATCTCTCTATCCCTCTGGGTTCCTGCCTGCAGCCTGGCCTGTCATACAGACACGCTGTATCTGCAGACCCCTGCTCCCTGAAACTCTGGGGGCCTGAGGGCAGCCGTGATGGTGGCCCTTTGACAGTCATCCAGGGCCATGGTTTTTGTGCGTCTAGGAGGTGGAAGAGTGAAAGTCTGGATGCTAAATGGCTGGATTCCAGCTAGGGATATCAGGAGGCTCCATCGCCTGAGCAGCTACCCCTTAGGTAAGGATGGGGGTGATGTGGTGGGAGCAGGCATGTCATGGGGGCCCAGGTCAAAATACTACTCTGCCTGCAGTTTTGCAGCACCATGAAAAGCGGCTTAGGTGATGAAAACTGGGAGCCCCTTATTACTGAAATGAATAAAAATACCAGAGCCTATAATTTTGTTCCATTTTCTAGTTCTTGAAAAAAGGAGACCAGAGGTGACTCTGGGGAGAAAGCAAAGAAAGTAGATAGTTGTGCTGCTCTGGCACTCAGACTGAACCAAGGCATCAAATGGGAGGTAAAGCCACATTTAAAACAATTTTGCATAATGTATGACTAGAACAAGAAATGTGATTCAGCTTGGTTACTGATTTTAATGAAGAAGACAACATGTATGATTCAAAGAAGGAATCCCTCAAGGTATAAAAATAGCTAATAAGAGGCATCCTTACCCATAGTCCTATGACAAAGTTGTTAAGGATTATTGCATGTCATATTTAGTCCACTGTACCCTGTAATGTGCTCAAGATAAAGGGTTTTTAAAGCTGTCTGATGATAAAAAGGTGAAGTACAGGAGGAATAAGGTCTTGCAGTACCATTTAGAGAAAGATAGCCATGACTCTTCTGAGTGGTTGATATTCTTGGGTTTATATACAGGAACACAGCAAAGCCTCCAAAGTGCTTTTTCATAAACCCACTGGAAGTCTCCATGCACCAGCGTTAACTGAACTTTTAGAAATTAATATTTATTATTTTTCTTGCTTCTCCATGATCCTTGAGGATCTTGTAATGAAGGAGCCTGTAGGAGAGAAAGGCAACTTTACTCTGCCACTGCAAGAACCTCATAAACAGCTTCAAAGCACGATGAAAACGCTTTATGCTTACCTACTGATAAGTTTAGCACCACTGTGTTCAAAAGGATCCTTCTGCAAGTTAAGCTTTAGCTCACAGGGAAAGAAAAAGTCTCACTTTATGTGGGTGTCATTAATTATGAAAAATAAGCTCCTCTTTCGTAGATGACTCGCACTATGAGGACAAATAAGACAATTTTCCTCACAGTTCCAGATAAAATGAAGAGTCTGCTGTGCCTTAGCTAAAAGTTCATTAGGAGATTGGTATAGATGCTTTTAACTGAACACAGTGATGCATGTGCTTTATCCCAGCATCTTTTTATATTTTAATAACTTTCCTCTATAGTGGGAGGAACTAAAGAAGAAAATCATTTGAGGAGAGGCTCCAGAGCTGGGTGAAGAACTGATCCTCTTCGTCCCAAGATCAGGCTTTACTCGCCTCCGGTGCTGCTCTCCCCACTTGCATATTTTTCCTTTTGATGGATATTTGCACCTCCACTGAGGTCCTGGAAGGAAAATTAAGGTACTGCTCACGATGAGCAGCCGGCACTGGGCTGTATGAGTGTGAATGCAAGTGCTGAGCAGGAGCATCTCCTAATCATGCATGTAAAAGGCAGGTTTGGAAGATAGGATTTGGTAAACAAACTATTCCACCAGTTCTCCTTTCCCAATCTCTAAATGATGCAGACTCCCAGCCTTGTTTCCTGTGGCTTTCCAGAGGTCCGCTGATTTACCCGACATCTGTTGCCACATTGGTTTCCACATCCAAAAGGGATCATGAACTTACAAAGTTTATCAACTTTCAAGATCTTCTTTCCATGAATGGACTTGTAAATTCTCTAATGATATGTGATAACTCAGCATTCATTTTCATTATACAAGAATGAAAATTCATTGAATCAGAAAAGCAAGAAGGGAGAGGCTTCCTCCCCTTTTAGATCCCTCAGAGTAGCTTTCTCTCCAGTGGTCTCACTTGGTGCATGATCTTGCAGAAGGCAATATAATCATAATCTAACAGACGTAAGAAGAACAAGAAGGAAGGATACATTTTACGTCACCTTCAGAACTAATAGTTTGAAATGGTCAGGAAAGCCAGTCCAGTGTTAAAACTATGGATGCTTTTTTCCTTTCTTCTCGTCAGGGCTTGTTTTGAGATCCCAGCCTTAGCAAAGGCAACATACGTTCAATAGGAACAAAATGTCATCTCCCTGGAAAACCACCTGCCAGGTGGAAGGTTGTGCCATGAAACAGAATCTATAGTGTGAATGCAAATTTAGCTGTCTTGAACATAGAAGATGGGTGAGAGCTGGCTCAGTTGAACAGCTGCAGCAAGACAGCCCAGGTTTCGATTAGCAGTGCAGCCATACTCTGTAAGTCTAAGTTATGGACAGCCTGTGGCAGAACCACAAATTGTCATCAGATCTCCCAGTTTCCCGGCTGGGGCTCTCTCCACCATCCCAATCTTCCTCACATTGACAAACAGTTACCAGGCTCTTCCCTGTGTTTAATGTGGCCCTGTAATTGTGAAACAAAAAATGCCTCCATAGCTAAAAGGCTTAAACTTCCGCAAAAACCAATTAAGGTTGGAGCTCTGCCCTCCACTTCAGTGACAGCAGGTTTGGGCCCTCAAGAGCTGAGCTCTGAGGGAGGGAACAGGATGCAACGTGCTCCATCCTTCATATGCCCGAGGCTGGAGGCCAAAGGCTTTCAAGCACTGAGGTGTGTCGCTGTCAGATTGCACATATCCTGTTCTAATTTACAGAGGGCTTAGAGCATTAATCTCTAAAGAATATGCAACATGATGAATATTTCTAAGATGAGGAAATCTACTGGATTTCTTGGTTTAAATAAGTACAGTATCTAAAAAAATAGCCCCATACAGCTGAAAACCAGTAATGATAAACTGACTGACTTTTCAGCCAGCCTTTTTCCCTATAGATACTAGAGTAGCATACTGTGGTGGCTTCTCAGTGGTTGAGAGCAATGTGCTCTCTCTCCTATAAGATTCCTGGCCACTGCTGGGCCGAGGGTGCTGAGGGTAGCATCCCTTTCCTCCAGCTGTCTATGCGCAGTTCCCCGTCATTCATTAGTACCCCCAGGAGGGCTTGCTTTTCATCTCTGCAACTGAAATAACAAGCCCTTCTTGGGGGAATAGGATACATTTTGTTGGTGGAAAGAAAATGTTTAATTTGAACACTAAGCAGCAGTTTTGGTGCATGCAGGTAGGAGTAGGCTTATTAGCTGAATGAGAACAGAAACTGCAAGAAGCAGAGGTCTATGGTAACCTGCCAGTTAACTAAGATACAAGAAAAGCTTCTGAACAGTGTTTCTGCCAGAAAAGACATAATCCTTTTTCTTCCACTTCAGGGTGACTTGACTTTACCTCCCACGAATACCATTTAGGAGGCCCTGCTGAGCAAGAACTGAGTCTGAATGCTGCTTTCTTTATACCGTTATCAACGTACTCCTGGTTATTTCAAACTGGCTGAACTTTGGTATTTTATACAAAACTTTGCTTTTATTTTTTCTGGGACTGGATTAAAATAAAAATACCTCAGGAAGTGCAGTTGATGAGAAATACAGATTAAGGTGTTTTTACAAGAGTCAAGGCAGCATTTCTCATGGCACTAAACTGAATAGCATAGTAGTATCTTGTCAAAGAATGGTTCAACAATTACAGACAATAAAAGACCATTTGGAGATTTGACTATCTGACCTGATCAACTGAGAGAGGATCCTGTTTTGCTGTCAGAGAAAACACACCAACTCTACTAGCCTTTCAAGCTCCTTCTGATATTCATCTGTAACAGTAAAGCTCACAGGCTGATTTAAGGATATTCTGTAAAATCTGTAAGTCTTGGTGCCAAACCATAATGATGACTCAGTTCATCCTCACAATGCTGAACTGACAATGTCAGACTATAGCACTTTTTTTCCTAGGGAGAAAAAAAAAAACAAACATAATTTCCAATCTCTTATTTTAGTGCAGTTAATGTTATTATTGTCAGAGTAATAATTATTATTTATTATATATTATTTATTATTCAGGTATCCTAGCAGAGTGCGTAATTTCTAAATATTTGGTTACAGCTCTGTGGATTTGACTTTCTGTCTTGACCAGGAATAAAAATACAAAGCTGTTAAAGATGATAATCAAAGCAAGCAACTGTTAAGTGTAGGTTCTAGAATGGTTTGACACAGTGACAGTTCTTCCTTTACTTTTGTAAACACACTGGTTTCTGGTCCCTGAGGGATAGTTGTTAATAGAATATTGACTCTTTGGATGATAATTCCTTTCTTCAGTCTTACATGAAAACAATTCTTACTATATGCCACGTCATCTGGATGTGAGAAAAGACTGCTGATCCCTCTGCTAACATACAGCACCTACAGCAAAATGTAAATGGAGTGCCTTCTAATGAAGGCAAAAGTGTATGAAGAAACTCAAACATTACAATTCATCAGTTTCTGAAGTTTAGCTTATAGTGTTTACACTGAGAATACCAAGTGCTTGGGCATACGGCATCACCAGTAAATTATGACACTAGCTTACACTAATGCTCACAGTTATTAAGGCTGAGTTATTAAGGAAAAGCCACTAAGATCTCCGAGGCTGATCGGCTGCATTATACAGAGCATGAAATTTCTGCAGTTAGCGGCTGCTTTAGGCCCAATAGTTCAGACTGAAACAGAACATGTTTTTCAGAAAAAGGTCCAGTCTTGGTTTAAACACTTCCATCGCTGGAACCCCCCAAATCCAGACAGAGTTGTCTCTGAGGGAAACCACCAAAGCCTGCAGTGCTGGCTGAGATTCTGCTCCACAGCAAACGGGCTGTTTATGGGCAAAACACCGTCAGTGTAACCTCAACAAGTATTGAGTTTTTGTTGCACACTCCTGTCTCCTCTCCTTTGCAAGACAAATTTTTTGCAAGGCTGGAATCCCAGGAAACTGGATGCAGTATTTTGGTATTTAGCAATAATCATTTATAAAGCTGAAGAGTTTCAAGGATATTTTGTTCCAGCTTTATGAGTCTTCTGTTTAAATCACTCATATTGAAACCCTTCACAGTAATACTGTTTTTTCTCCCTGCATGTTACAGACATCTGTTTATGTGCTGGTGGTCGTGTTTACCAAAGTGATAGGATGGTCGGTGGCAAATACCAACTTGCGAGACTCTTTCTGCCTTCACAGAGCACTGATCCAGGTGTAACCATGGCAATTTATTTTCAAGCTGTAGATGACTCAGAGAGAGTGGTGACGTTTAACACAGAGACCTGCTCCATTTTCCTTTTTGCCCTCTCTATTTCTTCAGCAGGCATAAACCATTGTTTTGATAGTCTCATTGTCTGAATCATCCTACAGGTTTGAAAAACACCAAGTAGGCAGAATTTCTGTTCTTAAAGGAACAGCTTTTATTTCATTCCTTGGCATCTAGAACTATTCTTGTGCTTGATATCCTGAGTTCAGGTGAAATAAGTGCTCATTTTTTCCCTTCTTTTTGCCAGGGTGCAATGAGGACTGGGGCAGGGGAGCCAGGAGACAGCAATGACCCTGGCACTGGCTGTGCCTGCACCAACAATTTCCATCCCATGAGGACTGACTATGGAAGAATTTAATCTTCCTCTGGCTACAGAGGCACACAGAAAGCTTCAAAGTGGTCTCAATATTCCTCTGCTTTCCACGCTCCTCTGAGGACACAGGCTGTGCAGAGAATCATGGCACATGGCCTCCAAGGCAGCCTCACTTACTCAGCTCAAAATGCACTCAACCTTGCCTTGACTAGCCCCAGGAACTCCTCAGCACCCTCCTGCTACCTGCTCATCCCATACAGGATGATTTTCTTTGCCCTTTATAGCAGAACACATGGCCCCAGGAGTGCTCTCCTGCTTGACCAGCAGCTGCCCTCTGTCATGCCCCATGCAGGATGTCCAGTCTCAGAGTTACTGCTCGTATTATCCATGCTGAGCATCCTGTGTGCATCCGGCAACACAGACCCTCTGCTCTCCTCTAGCCATAGCTGGTTGTGTCCCATCTCATGAGCTTAGCTGGTGAACACTACAGCCAGCGTTCAGCCTTGCTGTTGTTTGGTTTAATCTAAATGCTTAGTTTTCAGATATGAAGGTTTATCTCAAGCCTTATTGTAACACCCATCAGATCACTTCATCTGGTCAGTTCAGGTAATTTTATTCCACTGTATGGATGAGTCATTATCTGTGAGAGCTTTCTGAAATAAACAGCTTGAATTTATTATGTAAATTTGTATTAGATACATGAGGTTTATACCAAAATATGCATTGAAAAAGGATTTCCAGAAGAAGACACATAAATTTTCCTTTGAAAAGCCCTGCATCATAAATCGCTATTTTCCTCTGGTGAAAAGGTGTCATATGAAAATTGGCCTGGCTAAACACTATTTTTTTAAGTAGTCATCATGGAAGTGCTCTATTTGCAAATTTGGGGTAAAAAAAAAATCCAAAGCAATCGCACTTCAATATTCCTAATGGATATAGCCTGCAACCACTGAAAAATGTCTTTTTTCTACTCATACCATCTGGGAGAACCTGTACTCCAATATCCTGCCAGTCATGAGGTGTAGTCAAGGACAGCACAAAGAATCCTCTCCTGCTATATATTTAAGGATCTTTATAAATCCTACCCATAAAACAGTTCTGAAAACATTCTTCATGTTCTAGAGCTCCTGCAACAAGCCCCATCTCTGAGCTGAGCACTGGCAGGGTCAGCTTGTGTTTCTGCTCCTTAGAAACACGAACACGAAGAGCATTTCTCCCAGCATTTTGCAGAGTGCTCTTGATACCATTGGCACATCTCATGAGCTTCCCTGGAGATAAACTTTAGTAAATGCGATCATCAGATGAAAGTTACTGGAACAAACGTGACTAAATGGTTCCAGCCACCTGCTGCTATGGGGAAGGCATCATGCTTGTCAAAAAGTAAGATGCAAATTCAATTCTCTTTTAGGACAAAACAACCTTTAAGAACACAAGGCATTGCTGCAATTGTCACAAGTCTGTGTATGATCTTAATGGAGCATAACACTGCTCTGGCTAGTCATAGCTGTTCAGGCATTGAGGGGAAAACCTCCAGACAAAGCATGATGTGAGTGCTATTCTGCATGTCCCTTCCCATTCATTGGCAAGTTGTTTCGGATGAAACATCACAGCTCTGAAGTAGAGAATATATTACCAGTGTGGACACAGAGAGTTGCTGTGTAGAAGGAACTCATACATGTATACCATGTACTGGACTGCATCAAAAGGAGTGTGACCAGCAGGTCAAAAGAGGTGATCCTGCCCCTCTACTCTGCTCTCGTGAGACCTCACTTGGAGTATTGTGTGCAGTTCTGGTGTCCTCAACATAAAAAAGGGCATGGAACTGTTGGAACAAGTGCAGAGGAGGGCCACGAGGATGATCAGAGAACTGGAGCACCTCCTGTATGGAGACAGGCTGAGAAAGTTGGGGCTGTTCAGCCTGGAGAAGAGAAGGCTGCGTGGAGACCTCATAGCAGCCTTCCAGTATCTGAAGGGGGCCTACAAGGATGCTGGAGAGGGACTCTTCATTAGGGACTGTAGTGATAGGACAAGGGGTAATGGGTTAAATCTTAAACAGGGGAAGTTTAGATTGGATATAAGGAAGAAATTCTTTACTGTTAGGGTGGTGAGGCACTGGAATGGGTTGCCCAGGGAAGCTGCGAGCGCTCCATCCCTGGCGGTGTTCAAGGCCGGGTTGGACAGAGCCTTTTGTGACATGGTTTAGTGGGAGGTGTCCCTGCCCATGGCAGGGGGGTTGGAACTCAATGATCTCAAGGTCCTTTCCAACCCTAACTATTCTATGATTCTATGACTCTGTGACCTGTGGGATTAGGAGCTGAAGAGAGCTGAGAAAAGGAAGGTTCGGAGGTTTGAGAAATAATTCTTTAACTACACAGATTAGTAGTCCATAATTACTATGTGCTCTTTGCAATACTCTTCTACAATCCTACAGTTTATTATTTGACATGGCCACAATACTGGGATGAGGTGACAAATGAGAATAGATGCTACCAAACATGTGATGCCAGCTCTATGTCTTCTGAGGGTACTCCTGTATAAATAACACCGCACACATTTACTCAAGGGCACAAAGAGGGAGGCTGAGGAGCTAACTTTAAATGGATTTCCTAAAATGGAGAATTCTTCGCTGTTTTCAGGAGATTGTACTGGTTCTGTTGCGAGATAGACTAGATATATTTCCATGATTGCTTGTTTCCTGACAAATGCAGTGCTTCTTGGAATAAAAAAATGTTCTACCAGATCATTAACCCATTTCCTTTAATTAAAGATTGCAATATTGCTTTTGTATTGCTTAAGTGAAAACTATCTACAGCTCTGCTCTTGGCACTTCATGTTTATTCAGTCTCGCCAGCAGACTAGTACTTTCCATGAGAAGTCTGTGGCGGGGGGGGGAGGGAAACAATAAGAGTGAACAGAAGCTCATCTACTTCCAATGAAAGGAATTAAAAGGGACTTTAAAAAGCAGCTTCTGAGGATTTTTTTCTGCATTCCTGATTCAGCTTTCAGCAGGAGAAGCATGAAGCAGAAGTACCAGCCAGAACTACAACAGGAACAACAAACTTGGATGCTGAGAAGGGAATGGATGCAGGAGCACAGCTGGCATCTTCGAGTCCATGCTGCTCCCTCTGATACTTGCTGTGAAGGATATACAAGCATGTGGTGTCTGCAGTGCTGCACGTGACAAACTGTCCGTCTGTTCCATGTACCTACTGATAATCTGGACTGATAAGTCTAAACCAGAGTCCACGAAGATCTCATGCTATGTAACTTCCGTTATAACTCTTCCTTTGTTGTTATGTTCATTATGTTCACTGCAGCCTCAGTGGACTCAGTTCCCAGTGAACAGCAGGTGATGACTAGAGCACAAGTCATGAGGAGAGGCTGAGGTAACTGGGGAAGTTTAGTCTGGAGAAGAGAAGGCTCAAAGGTGACCTTATCGCTCTCTACAACTACCCGAAAGGAGGTTGTAGCAAGGTGGGGGTCAGTCTCTTCTTCCACTTAAAAAGTGACAGGGTAAGAGGAAATGACCTCAAGTTGTGTGCCAGGGGAGCTTTAGGTTGGATATTAGGAAAAATTTCTTCACCAAAAGGGGTGTCAAGCATTGGACCAGGCTGCCCAGGGAAGTGCTGGAGTCACTGTCCCTGGAGGTATTTAAACAATGTGTAGATGTGGCACTGAGGGACGTGGCTTACTGATGGACTTGGCAGTGCTAGGTTAAGAGCTGGACTTGATGATCTTAAAGGTCTTCTGGAACCTAAGCAGTTCTATGGTTTGATGAACATTACTGGTGTAATGAAACGATGCACATAAGAAAAGCTGCAGTTTGCCACTGATTTGACGCTTACAGTAATTGCAATGGCAATTCTTGAGTGCAACTCAAGAATCTGAGGATCTAACAAGAGATGCTGTGGGGTTCCAGGAATACCATAGGCAATGTTTGTGTGGCTGCCCCATGCTGGTCATTAAAGAAACACCAAATATCATTCTGATAATAACCAGTCATCTTGAAAAGAACCAGATAGGTGCAGGTAGGCAAAAAAATATCCCAGATCACTGCATGTACTGGTGTTGATACATCCTTAGACATGCCCATAATGAATGCCTTCTAAGAATTTCCCACAGAGAAGAAGTCCAGAGCTAACTTCTGTCAACACCTCTCTATGATTAGATCAGGCAAATAGACCTGAGCCAAATCATTGGTCCTTGGACACTGAGACACTTCAGCCTCCCTCGGGATTGACAGAAGAACAGGACTTATGACTGAGAAGTTGCATAAATCTATTTTTGTTTTCAATTTAAGCTCTGTCCTACTGACAAGAAACTTTCTGCACATGAGGAGATGCTTCTGCAGATAATCAATATATTGAATAAGCAGTGGTAATGAAAGATGCTATGTGTGCAATGACCTCCACATTTTCCCTGCCGAGCTGCAGTGGAAATGAAGCAGAAGGCCTGCCCATACATTGGAATTCTGGGTCACCTTTCATATTTGCAGCACTCTAATTCCATTTCCCTTGGGGCAGGCTGTCCGCAAACAACTTCAAACAAGGTCCTCAAGGGAGTGGATTCAAGCAGTGAACCTTAACAGCACATGCAATCTGCACTGGTGACTTGGAGCTCAAGAAAAATATGAAGTGTATGTGTTATCCTAAATAAGGTCCAACTGCACAGGCTAGAAAGTGGCAAAATTCCCAATGTCAACTCAGTGCCAAACTTTGAGTTTTGGTAGATATTTCTGTTAATAATCATTCTGAGAGATTCAGTTGCCTGCTGTTTGTATTTTCTTGTTATCTGGGAACTTTCAGAGAAAGAAGCAACAGTTGGAAAGCCTGGGAGAGATGATCTGTCTGCTCTGGTTCATAATTCTGTTGCCAAGACTAATCACCATCACGTGTGCAAAATACTGCAAATACTTCACGAGACTGTATAGCATCTGACACACAGTAAATGTAAGCTTCAAAGAGACAATATTTTGCTTCCTGGGCCTCATAACCACTGGTGACAGCAATTATTAAAGTAAGGATGAGAATTAAGCCATTTTCAAAATGTAGCTGAACCCATGACATGAAATGTTGCCTCTTTATACTACTCTTTAAGTTCTAGTAGCTGGAACTTCTGATGTCTACCACTTTTGCATGAGCTTTACACTGCATCAGTGGTTGTTGACACCATTTTAGGAGAAGGCATTTTATTAGACCAGTGAGATTTTTATACCCATTCTATGTTTGGTCATTTCAATCTGTGCAAAGCAATCATTGCTTCAACTGATGAGTTGTCCAACATCAGATAGAGCAAAATGGTAAAGTCATCCCTCTACCATACATAGAATTTCTCACTCAGAGAAAAAAAATTCCTAGATAATGGAAAAAGAAAAGACCTGGCAACTGCCTCAGGAGTGGATCTTTTTGTGACTTTGTTATAGACTTTGATGTAAACAGCATAAATAACAGCACACCACTCTTTTTTGGAAAAGCCTTTGATTACAATAAAACAATTCATCAGCATTTCATGAGTGATTATTGATTTCATGATCAATCCTCAAAAATGACTCTGTACTCATTTATGATCCTCTATACATATTTGCAGTGAATGGACTGTGAAGAACCCTTGAGAGTGGTAAACAGGAAGAGACTGAAGAAACTGTGGCAGGTAATCCTCATTGCTTTACCAGCCACAGATCAGAAGTTATCTGAAATCCATCTGGATGTGAACCATAGGTGACATCTAGTCAGCTCAGCAAATCAATAAAACATACCATCAACTGGCCAGGTAACAAGTGATTTGGCCTATCAAATATAAAGTGATTTCTGATTACAGATTGTAATGGGGGAAAGGACAGTAGGCTGTGGTACAAGATGGATCACTGGTGAACTGGGTTACTTTTGATCATCCCTGAACTAAAATTCTCCAGAGGCTACATGATGCACAGCATCAAGATATCACGAAATGCTGAGTTCTTCAAACCATCTAAGGGCCAAACCTTATCTAAGCAGTCATCAGCACTGCCTAATACGTTGGCATAAAGAGAACCACAGATATGTAAAGTTGTTGTGGGTTGAACATGGCCAGCAGCTAAAAACCCACACAGCCTCTCAGCAGGACTGGGGAGAGAATAGGAGAGCAGAAGCAAGAATGCCCATAGGGCAAGATAAAAATAGTTTAATAAGCGAAGGGGAAAAAGGAAAAAAAAAGCATTCATCATTTGAGGTGATAAAACAAGCATTCACTTCATGAATGAGGTGGTGAATGCTCATATAAGCAAATCAATGCCCAGCCACTCTCCAAGCAATGACTGCTTTGGAAGACAAAGTCACTGTTTTCAGTGCTGAGCTGATATATCACAGGGAATATCCCTATGGCCAGTTTGGGTCAGGTGTTCCTGCTGTGTCCCCTCCAAGTTTCTTACCCACCCCCCTGCCTTCTCACTGCACAGGAGGGGACAGAGAGAGAAAAAGAGAACGAAAGCATCAACACTATGAAGCACTGCTCACCAATAACCACAATGTTGGTGGTATCAGCACTGCGTTAGTCACAGATCCAAACCATAGGGGAAAATATGTGGAAAGTTAACTCTGCACCAGCCAGAGCCAGTACAACTGCTCCTGCTGCTTACCTTCCCCAAGCATCCTTCTTCCCTCAAATGGTCAGTGGTGGCTTTTCATGGCTGACTACAATTCATGTTGAAATAGAGAAAGTCAAAGAACTTCACCCTCACCAGTTGCAATATGACATTAGAGTAAGGAGGGGTGTGCTGAAATTTTGCACAGAATCTTCCTCTAATCCTTCCAAAGGTGAGGTAGCGAATATTTCAGGAGGAGATAAAATATTTTTTAAAATTAAATTAAATTAAATTTTAAATTAAAATATTGTAAATTTTGCTTCTTTAATCTCCAAAATCAAAGACAACATTACGGTTTAGCCCATAATCTTATCAGACACATTGCTCCTCTTCTGTTTTGCTCTTTGGGATCTAGATCTCATCTAAGATGCTCAAATTCTGTTTTCCAGTTCAACCAGTCATGAATAGTCTTGAAAACGAGTGATCCCTGACCTTGCTTCTGCAGAACTGGAGCGGCAGGACTCCTTACCATTGTGAGACCCACTATGTCTCTGTGGTTGTCTCCAGTGTCACCATGCTATGAATTTGTTGTTTAAATAAAACCCACCTGCTCAGAGATCTTAGCCCTGCTCAAGGTCCATGTATCTAGCCTTCAGAAAGCACAGCACAGGAGTGTCATATCAGGTGTGTCTGGGATAAACTCAGGGAAAATCTACCCAAACCCTTAGTTGCTGGCAGTCTTTCGTCTCTGTGAAGAGTGTGTTTACCTGTATTACTGAGTCACTTCACTGGTGACTCCTGAAACTGTGGCCTCCAGGATACGCACTAAATGCAAGTAGTAAAAGTAACACACTGCCGAGTTGAAGAGTGGGAAGTGAAGCTGCTGTCTTGGGCAGTGCTTGAAGATACTCAAAGCAGACCTTGCTACTGCTGCCCCCAGTCCTCCTTTCTCCCATGCCGTTGGAGCCTCAGATTTCTGTCTTTCTGCTGTCCCATCCACGTGAAATTCCACCTACAAAACACTACCAGTAAGGTCACCAAAACTCAGAATGTTATTTGATTATAGGTGATACATGAAAAAAACATGAAGGTGAAAACTTTGTTTTGGTGCAGTTGTGTTTGTTTCTTAGTGACTTGCATATTTCTTTGTCAAGTGTTGCTGCAAGCTCATAAAATACGCAGTGATTTTGCAGTGTTTGCCTCTGTCTCTCTTTTCTGCCTACTGAACCGTTGCAAGTCAGCCCTTTGCCTTTTGCTGTCTAACTCACCCTTCATATTAATGTTGCATATGCTTCCTACATTAAGCAGCTGAGAAATCATTAACAAAGTTCTTGATTTATACTTCTCATACTGAGAGAGGTATATCAAAGTGATGTACGGTCATTCCAAGACTCTGGATCGTAATAAAACAATGGCTTCCTTCAGTATCTGTTACCTCTATGTGTAGCAGAAGGCAGCAGCAGGATAGCTATGTTCATGAGTAGTCTTTGTGGGGGGAGGGAGGGTGACTATGCCAGATGACTTTGCAGTCTGAGGAACCAAAATTAGTCAAAGCCCTGAAGGAGAAGGACCACCACTAATGAAAGATCAGAGCAATCAAGACACTGGAGAACAAGGTGTTACTGATAGACTGTGAATCCAACAGCTATGATCCTTTGATAAAACGAATTAACGTTGCGTGAAGGAGGTTCAGTCAATAACTGAGACACACTAATTAAAGTCAACAGAGAAAAAAGGGGGAGATTGATAGGTGCTATATGCAGCAGAAATGTCTTGTTGATTACAGGCCTTAGGGCTTTGGCTAATTTTGGTTCCTCAGACTGCAAAAGTCATCTGGTGTAATCATACTCCTGCCTCCCCCCCCAGTCTGAACCATCAGCCCACTGACCAAACACCAGCAGATCAGTAGAGCTTCACAAACATCTGCATCCATGGGAAGCAGGAGAGATATCGCTGCTCTACAGATAGTGAAACTGGCAAAGAGGGGATTATAGAGCCAGAGCTAAACTCAGAAGTTCGTAAACTGCTCTTGAGGTACGGTGCTCCTGCTGCTCTGTTTCTTTCTAAAATACTTATAAGCTAATTTTTTATTAACACTATTTAGGTTGACCCCATATTTACATTGTCATTGCAGGCATGTAGCAAGAAGAGGAGCCAGTGGCAACCATGCTAGCCAGGGGACTGCTGTGCACAGTGTGATGCTGCTTCTTGTGAACCTCTCTTGAGAGCCTTGTGGACATACCACTGCATTTGGATGCATGACGGATGTAGCATTACAGCTTTCCAGACCTAAGCTTACAGCCCTGCACTGGTTTATGTTATATAGGTGTAGTGTCTGTCATTCATATTGTGACCAGAGCCACAGAGGTAGGTTTAGGTTTCAACCAAAAACCATGCTGGGTTAGGTTTGTCCAGGACATTCAAGTGGCATTAAGCTCAGTGCTGCAGTGTTCAACTTAGGTGTGTGATCTCTGCAGTGAAGCCTCTTGTACTGAATTATGCATCTAAATCCCTACAGAAGTGAGTTGCCTTACAAGGAAGGCGGGTTGTAACAAGTGATGGGAAAACGGTGTTTACCTAATGATTATCAGTTGTGAACATCTGGAAGAGAGGCAAGAACTAAGGATGTCTGTCCTCTAGGTAGGTGCCATAACCAATATATGCATATTTGCTATCCCACTGAATACTGGAGGGTTTTGTGAAGAGTGGGATGACATCACATGGAGAAAAGCCAACTCCAGTCTATGCTGACACTTGGTGCATTTTTTATTCTGGGAGCTGGGACATATGGGTTCAAGTTTTCACAAGTGGAGAAGAGAAGTGAGCCCAATTCTTACACATCTTGGGGAAGTGCTCGCACGCCCAAACAGTGACATGAAAGAACAGTTATAATCCCCTCCATCTCAGGTGCTGCTGTCTGAACAAAACTGGTTGCCTTTCCTGTTTGAAGAATCCAGCCCAAGAGGTGTGCATCAGGCATGCTGTGAGCATATGTAATGGGCCCCAAGGGAAAGGAACATGAGTATACATAGTCTGAGGAGTGACACCTGGCTGGAGACAAGCATGGAATTGCTCAGCCTGACCAGACTGGGAACTCAGGTGCACACAGAGGAGCAGAAGGAGAGGAATTTCCACTGGTGAGTGTGTAAGCTCTGGAGTAACCAGTGGGTTTTAAACCAAGGGAGCACACAACAGCCAGCGGTGGGGGGAGAGCATAGCCTCCTCCTTACACCACACTGACCTCTGACGATGGAGGAATTACTAGTAAAATACTTACCACACAGGTATATTTTTAACAAGTTGTATTTCATGTTTGTAAATGCTTTACTGAATATCAGTAGCAAATGATGTGTTGTTTCACCACAAACCCCGGCAGCAGGGAGAACTTATTTATCTGCAGATGGGGAATGTGCATTTGCAACTGAGAAACAAAAAAAAGCAGCAGTTTTAAGGACCATTTTCTGGTGTTACACAGCTCACCAGCAGGCCAAGTACCACAGGCTGTCCAGCAGTAGTTAAAAAGATTGTTCCTTTGAGAGCTAATCTAAGCAGAACTGACCTCTCATAGGTTTTACACTGTGTGTGAATATCCTCTGGTGGATTAGGCCCTTGATAACTTCTGCTGTGGTGAACTGAATTCAGATCTCAAAGTCATAAGCCAATGTCTAGGACAAATGTCAAATACTGTAAGCTATGTTCAGGTATCTATAACTACATGTGAGGTTTCGTTCAGGGAAGAAAGTGCATTTCTTGCTGCAAAATGGAAAGCAAAGAGATGTTTGAAGTTAGTCCTCTTTTCTGCTGCTACAAACATAATCCTTGGGGACAAGGAAATTATATCCCTACCAGGTAGAAAGCAATTTGCTATGGTCTGAAAATAACAACGTGAAAAGAGGGTCAGCTGAGTAAAATCAGTTCTCAGGGTCTAAAATAGTAAAGAGACAAGACATAAAAGAAACAGAGTCAAATTAGACAGGGGAAGAAGGAAAATTGGTACAACATGGCATAACATGTTTATGATTCCTGCTTGTAAACTCATCAGATGGTGTATTGTCTTCAGTTTTAGCATTAGCAAGACTACTTAGTTTTCACTTTAAAGCAATCATGATACTCTACAATCATCAGCAAAGGGGCTGCATTGACAGAGATTGATAAATCACTATTAAATTAATAAACTGAACCTTCAGCAATAAGGAATATGCAATTAAAGACTGCATACCAGAGAGCACACATCACTGTCTTAAATCTATGCTCGCATTTGAAGGAAGTGTGAAACACTGTTTAAGTTCCTACAGCAATTAATCAGGACATTCCATTTCCCCTTAGTGGAAACAGAGCTGTCTTTAATTCTCAATTACCATATTCAGAATGAATATGGAGATCCATATTCAAACAGAGAATCCATAAGCTCAAGTCCATTGGGCTGCATTTGTGGAAACTAAGAGTAACTCCTTTGAAATCAAACTACCTACTTTCCTCATATGCAATTGTAGCAGGCAACAGAATATTGTTTTTAAAAATATCTACCTTTTGATACAATAGTTCTTTTTTAAGGATACAAAGAAATCTTTGTGCTACACCTGAAGTAGCAATTACCTAATTTATGTTACTAGCAAACTACGTAATAAGGATACCTACTAAGTATTCTTAGTAGAATCTACTAGGTATTCTATCTTCAAGCTTAGTTCTGTTATTAAATTTGCTCAGGACTATTATAATAATTTGAGTTTCAGTGAAACAGGCACATTTCTTAATATATTCATGGGCTTGCACATTTTAATGAATAAAAAAAGGTGGTTAAATAGCGATAGTATCCTGTCCAGTACATGGGACATCTTCAGCTTCATCTTTGAGTACTGCTTCTCCTGTCAAATTCCTTAACATCAAGCAAGATCCAAACATTGCTGCTACATTTCACCATTACAGGTTAGATTTTACTGTTCAAATAGTTTGATTCTAGCATAGTGTTATGTTGATGAAATGCCATTCAACAGAAAATATGACTAGTATGAGAAAAAGAGAAGTGAAAGAAAATGAACAGAAGAAAATAATCAGTTTTTATGCCAAAGCCTGTCAGACATTATTTCTTTGGGTCCTTCAAGTTCCTTCAGAGAAAAAGATGGTTTCCTCTGTGTTCTGTAGCATAGGACTGTTTTCATGTCTCATACAGAATTTCAAGATTTATTATTCCCAGCTTTCCACCGTGACAAGGGAAACATTTTTTTTCTCCAGTCAAAAGCAGGGGCAAAGAGACTGGACACAGCCTCAAACTGTGGCAATGCTTCTGAAATGGCTGCTAGGCAGCAGCAGTGGCAGTGTCCCTGTTGGACCAAAGGCTTGCACCTGAGTGTTTCAGTCCCAGAGTATTTTGTGGGTTAGCATCTAGCTCCATGTCAGCCTCATTGCTGACAAGGGTTGTCACGAATACTGAAGTATAGTAAATAAACAGCCTCAGAGGAAGATGTTTCAGCATCTCCTATGGGAATATTACTTACGGTGGATCTCCCTTCATGGCCAGGGACAAGGCCAGATTGGACAGGGCTTTGAGCATGGCAGGGGGGTCGGAACTGGATGATCTTTAAGGTCCCTTCTAACCCAAACCATTCTGTGACTCTGTGATTCTATGACTACTCTTATTCTTCAGAAAACTCCACTGTAGAGGGAAAACCATGAAAAGAAAGAAATCACTTATGCAGAAACCTTGTATTTTGGGCCTTGAACAAAAATACTTTGATACAGCAAACTTCAAAATGTAACAGATTTATGCTGTTTGAATAACTTCATCTGAAAGAATCAAGCTGATTTCAGTCATTCAGAGATTAGTTTTTCTTTATTTGTGGCCACCTGCACAACTTGCTGTCTTTCAATGGGTTATGTCTTCATCTGGATGTTAGTGAATGACTCATTTCTGTTTGATGCATTTATTTTGCATCTCATATCTTCTGAAAACACATTTAATGGCAATTGTGTATAATGTTTCAGTTCTGTGGGGTTTTTTTTGTTTGCCTTTTTTTTTCCTTTTCCTTTTTTTTGGGGGGGGTAAGGTTTTTCTTTCTTTTTTTAAATGCAGTTCAAGCCACAGATGATACATTCCTGAAGATGAAAAAAAAAAAATGAAGACCATAGGGATGGAAAACGCTGTCACATGAAAATCAGACATTTTGCACTGTCAGATGGGACTGTGTAGAGTACCAACTGGGAAACAATTAGAGGATACTTACCTAAAACTATCCATTCGTGATTAAGCTGGTGCAAGACTGGCTGAGAGAATGAGTCACGTTATTCCATGGCATGCTTGACAAAACACATCTGTGTGTGACTACGGATCAGAAACATCTTGTGTTCTACTACAGCAGTATTCACGGAGTTGCACTCAGGTCCCAGAGAGGAAAATGTGAATAGAAAAGCACACGCTGCTAGGGCACTCAGCACAACCAGGAGGTAGGAGATGTTACTGTACAAATACATGGCTGTGTGGCCAGCTTCTCTAAACCAGGCAGTGGCTTTTGGGTACTGAACTAGAGCTATCTTAACAGGTTCTTGATTTTCAAATTGTGTAGCACTTCTCTCTGAAGACTGAGACCTCTTTATTGGACCTTGTATCAGAGATGCTTAAAATACCAGCCAGCCTGAAACACCAGACCCTAGAGGACTAATGTTACATAGCCCGTTTTGAAACTCTTCGCCTCACCATCTTACTGCTGTATAGTTTCAGCTCTCTGATGGATTTTCTCTTAAAAACTTTGAATACATAAGAAACATATTTAGGCATTAACCTTTTTCTCATTGGCATTCCTTTTCACCGTCAGTTTTCACTCCTAGTGCCTTTTCAGCTTTTACATTCTTTAAAAGTCACACGGAGGGGCTTTAACACTCAAAGCAGTCCTCCATGCTCAGATTCAAGTAGAGATGTGAAAAGAATTTATGTTGACAAGATAAAAATATATAGCCATTTACTGGCTTTTATTGTTCAGGAGGCACTGAAGAAATCCTGACATTTGACCCACCCTAAGAGTTTAAGTATCAATCAGTAGCGTGACCATTTGCAAGCTGTTTCTTTATCAAGGGGGTTATCAGTCATTATTTCTGGACAGGTGATGAGTAAGAAACTCATGCAATTCTTTGTAACTGCATAAGATGCTGAGATGAGAAGAGTTTAAAACCTTAGCGCCACTTTGGAGTGATGCTAGAAGGGCTTATTGTACAAACTTAAATTTATCTTTGTACAGTCAAAACTAAAACCGAACATTGGGATCCAGTGTAAACTGTACATCATCCTTTCAAGCACACTTTCATCAGATCAGCTTTTTTTTTGGGTGGTGATTCATCAAACCCTTTGTGTAGGATTCACTGCACTACATAAACATTAAACTTCTCCTTAGCTCCTTGAAAATGGCAGTCCCAACATGCCTTACGGTAACAATTTTCTTGGAAGCAGCAATTTCTTATGGCACAATTGGAACTGCATTTGAAATATTTCTGTCTCTCCCAGTGTCAGTCTTTACGAACATGCCAAAATAAATACAACCTTGTTCAATCATCATCCATGTCTCCCACCCCAGCAGGAAGAATTCCTGGAAATACTTTAGGATCTCTATAGCATGGAAGCTGGTTCTGAGTTTGCCCAGCTCTTAGAGGTTATTACTAACATGCACTGTTTCCCAAGAAGTAACAGCATTGTATTTCTGTGGGTTTGCAAGTGTTTTGGTGAAGGCAATAAGCCAAGAGAGATTCCAGCACACAGCAATCCTAATTCATCTTAGTAAGTGCTGTGACAAAGGCTTCTAGAAAGCTCCTAGAAGTATCACTCATTGTGCAAGTTCCAGTCACTAAAAGTATCTAAAAACATCAGAAAACCTAACTATTGAAACACAGTCACAATTTAAATGTTCAAGAATGGTAAGCAATTGGCAGCTGGATTGTTTGCAAGCTGCTTCCTTACCTACAGGATTACCAGCAGTTATAAGGACTAGTTCTGTTTCTTTGGAAATATATTGCTCTCTAGAAGCTGAACTTTCAAACAGTTTACACCATGTGTTCACAGCCATTCTTAAAAGGTTTGGAATTATGCAGAACAGACAAAAGTTACATGAAATTATGAGAAGCTAGATCTGTTTGTTCTTACAGAAAGGCCATCCAGCTTAATGTAGTCTTCATCAGCAGGAAATACCTCAAATAATGAAACTGGTAGTTACCTATTCTGCATTCAAATCTAAATCTGATGCAATACACTGCATAATCAGCAATCTGATTAATATTTGAGGTTATAATTGGCATTCGTGACCAAGACAGGCTTGGTTCTGCGCTGAAGTCCCTCTCCAACAGCATGCATGGTTGTAAGAGGCTTCAAGTTGACGTTTTGTGCTCTGGAAAGCCATACTTCACCATCCCAGCTCAAACCAGAGGGCTGACTGCAACAGCAGAGCATGCATTCTCTCAAACAACTGAATTGATTCATCTTCTCACTGACAGCAGATACTATCTGCTCCTGCCTGGACGTGTTGTGCAGGGGATTAACTATCATTTTCACTATCTTTTTCGTCTATGCATACAGAATACAAGCTCCTAAAATCCAGGTGTTCTGAAACATACCTTATACCAAGATCTATAGCAGCCACCATGAATATCATTGACTGTTAGCAAACTAAAACCCACTGGGTTTATGTATTTTTTTGTTGTTGCTTGCTTGCTTGCTTATTTGGTTTCTTTTCTGTGTGTGGTTCATTCCAGTATCATCACACAAATGGATATTAGTTAGCAGTAATATCCACTGGCTTTTGAATTCCTGCATGAGAAAGAACCCACAGGGCACACCAATACTCGAAAACAGAAAACTGGCTGCTAACATCACCTTTGGTATGCCACTGTTGTTTAACAGTAACACTGCTCAGCTTAACACTCTGAAAGTAATACTCATTACACAATAATTTCTGATGTACAAGAACAGTAACAGATCCCTTGGGCTACATTTAACAAAACCTGTTGAAACTGCTTGTTGTACATGTACTATCATAAACATACACTATTATACTTCTGCCATCTTTTGGAATTGACAAGTTTCAGCAGATGTTGAGCCACGAGATAAGCTACAAGCAGATTCACGTTTCAAGCCTGGTGTTCGGAATGTGCAGCTGTAACTGCAGGTAATGAATACTCCCAGAGCAGAACTTCAGAAGGGTTATGTCCCAAGACTAAACAGAAATGAAAGAAAGCAATTTTGATATCTGAAGTTAAAGGAGAAATAAATTGCTATGAAGTATTTCTAAGAAAAAGGTCTCTGTTTTTACCTTGAAATACACATTTTTATTCCACAGTGTTTAATTAGCTTTATGGCCACCTTCTTGGAAATGAAATGTCAATCAAGTAAACAGTTCACGTTTTCAAAACAAGCACCTTACCAGGATGTATCTTAAAGACTGGTGGTAAACCTGGCAATTTTGCTATAATCATAATTTTCTTTTTCAGTCTACATAATAAATTACCTTGTACAAAACAGCTTTTTCCTTCCTTTTCTTTGAGCACAACTGCTGTTCTCATGTTGGATTTTAACAACTTCACGCACTCAAAAGACATTCTCTTAAAAACAAAAATTATCAGGTCACAAAGCAATATGGAAATTGTGAAACTAGTAATAAAATTGTTGACATCCTTACAGACTATCATCCTGGTAAGTCAACAACCTCTCCAGAAATTGTTAAGGATGGAAGTCCAAATGTAGCTTCTGGCCAAGCTAGCGCAATTCTGTTGACTTCAAAAGGAATGCATCCACCCTGTCTAGATTTTCAAAAGGGACAATTTACCCTTTATCAGTAGACAAAAATGAATTTTCCAGACTATTAATGATTTTCTGTCTCATCCATGCTTTGAAGTTTCGATACCATTCTAAAAGCTTTTTTCTCCTTTGAATCTTATCTTGTAAGCTCATTTTTTTTTCTTTCTCTAGAACAGCAGGAAGCTCTTTCCAGTTTTTAATAAAGATAAATGGAGCCCCCATGGTCTTTAATAATTGTAATGGAGCACTGTGGTACATTGATGAATTTCCGCAATCACCTGGTGTCATTACATCTTCTATAACAGGCAGAGATCCATATGAACAAGCTTCATAAATTCTATAGCATTCTGTATTTATTCCCACTGGGCACAATGTCAAATCACTCTGCAGCAAGGCATCTTGATAGTTTTTGAAACTTTCATTTGTTTCTCGAGGCTGCCACCTAGGAAGGTAAAGTGGTTGAAGATTAGTATGTTTCCCTACAGGCACTGGAATGAAAAAAGTAAGAGACATGCTTTTATTTCAATTATCTATAAAACTGAAAATGCTGTCAACATGAGTTTCACATTGCAAACACAATCAATTGGCTTTTACTTTTTGTCTAAACTATACCTAAAGAGTCTTCTAAAAGTTTTCTGAAAACGTCAGTCACTGCTAAAAATAGACTGTAACACTTCTAAGTATTAACAATTTCCTAAAAGGACCATATCTTAAAAGTACAACAAGCAAATTGAAACACCACTTTAAATCTGCATGACGTGGATGATGCATATGTCAATTTACTTCACATCGCAGTTCAGAAACAGACATACAGGGAGACACACTCATGGACTTTTTAATGATTTTTTTTTCTCTGGACCTTAAACACTGGAACTCAATAGAGGTTTGCTCTTCAAAAGTTAGGATGTAAAGCAAGCCGTTAAGCTGAATCCATCTGCTTGAAGCACCTCAGAATATCTTTTATGTCACAGATATATAATCCATCTCCTGAGATTCTTCATCAGGGTAGCTGAGGTCTTCCCAATGCTATCAAATATTTTACAGGTGTTGTTTGACAAAAGTAATATGCACAATCAGAACCCTGATACTGTTAGTCAAAAGATCTGTTCTACCTACTTGAAATGAGATCTGTGCTGCGCAGATTAAAGCCAGTCTCTTATATGGAACAAAACAAAACACAGATATCTTTCTGTTCTAAGACATTAACACACACAAGGTACAACAGAAATTTTTCTTCTCCCACCATAATCAAATGTATGTAAGGAAAAAAAAAAAAGAAATATGGTCTTTGTATGTAGTATACATCAGGGATTTTTCTATATCTTTAAAAATATGCTTTATGTAAAAGATAGCAACAGAAAGGCTGTCATGTTATGAAGACCTAAACAAAGAGCGTCAGGAATGTTCTCTGTTTTAATTCTGACTGGTTACATTTATTTGTACTATTTTTTAACATTCAATAAAGGATTAGTAATAATGAACTAGGCAAAAAAGTCTGAATATTTTCACAAAGTAAATCAAAATCTTACTGTTCTCTGGCTGCAATCCAGCAAAGTTTGTCAAGCCCATCCTGCTGCAGAACTTCCATTAGCGTTTCCCTAGAAGAGTTCTTATAAACTGTTCCTAAGAAATTACATAAGTAAGATCTTGGATCATGTAGCATTGACCAGCTGGGTTCTACAACTGGAAAATTTCTGTAGCTGTAAAAACAACATATGCATTAGACAAGTGTATGTTTTATGTCAAAGAAAAAACATTTTACACCATTTCATCTTTACTGCAGCAGATTCTAAGACTAAAACAACCTATGTGTTCCCAATACACATCTATAAACACAGACACACAAGCAAGCCAGTGCAAGTCGTGTCCTGAAAGTTTGTCTCTATTCCCTTTGCCCTCAGAGACTTTCCAGAACACTTATGTTTTCTTTTGACATCAGACACATTATGTGTGCATGTTACAAAGCATCCTTGAGAAACATGCTTTTTCAAAAGCAGCTGTTCTTGGTACAACCTCTAGTTATGACTGAAATGGCTGGGTTAATGGTAACTATGGAATTTAAGTGTCAGCTACCTTAAACTCTGGACATGCTTAATAACTGAAAATAACACTGGTATCCTCTCAGAGTAAAAATCTCACTTTGATCTTGGTGGATTTCATTAATCTAATCTTTTGGCTACTAAATAGCTGTCATACAAGCTATTTAACTTGTCTTTTTGGACTCAACAAAACCAATGCAAAGTCCTGGAATCCAATGTAAATTGTATGCCACCCTTCAAGACATCTTTTCACCACATCAGACATTTTTATTTTAACTGATTCTTTGAATCGTACTTCACATATTTTGGTCAGCATGACAGTCAGTGAAACACTGCCGCAGCTGAGGGGCTAGCACTAACCTTTTAGAATCACAGAATAGTTAGGGTTGGAAAGGACCTTAAGATCATCCAGCTCCAACCCCCCTGCCATGGGCAGGGACATCTCACACTAAACCATGCCACCCAAGGCCTCATCCAACCTGGCCTTGAACACCGCTAGGGATGAAGCATTCACAACCTCCCTGGGCAACCCATCCCAGTGCCTCACCACCCTCACAGTAAAGAATTTCTTCCTTATATCCAATCTAAACTTCCCCTGTTTAAGATTTAACCCATTACCCCTTGTCCTATCACTACAGTCCCTAATGAAGAGTCCCTCTCCAGCATCCTTGTAGGCCCCCTTCAGACACTGGAAGGCTGCTATGAGGTCTCCACGCAGCCTTCTCTTCTCCAGGCTGAACAGCCCCAACTTTCTCAGCCTGTCTTCATACGGGAGGTGCTCCAGTCCCCTCATCATCCTCGTGGCCCTCCTCTGGACTTGTTCCAACAGTTCCATGTCCTTTTTATGTTGAGGACACCAGAACTGCACACAATACTCCAAGTGAGGTCTCACGAGAGCAGAGCAGAGGGGCAGGATCACCTCCTTCGACCTGCTGGTCACGCTCTTCTTGATGCAGCCCAGGATATGGTTGGCTTTCTGGGCTGCGAGCGCACACTGAAGCCGGCTCATGTTCATTTTCTCATTGACCAACACTCCCAAGTCCTTCTCTGCTGGGCTGCTCTGAATCTCTTCTCTGCCCAACCTGTAGCTGTGCCTGGGATTGCTCCGACCCAGGTGCAGGACCTTGCACTTGGCATTCATTACATAAAGTTAGCATTTTTTCTGCAACAGCTGAATGTTAAGGAAGTTTCTGCTCCTTTGCATTCTCATATACTCCTTCTACTGTTATTTTTGCTTGATCACTGTTTTACTTCCCTGCTGTTCCTTTTTTTTTGTAAGAAAAGCTATACCCTGATCCCCGTTCCTACTGGTTTCAAAGGCAGCCTCTATTTCGTATTGATTTCTTCATTGCTGTTAATGGTTCTGACAACATATTCAGTTTCTTTACATTCCCTTTACATTAGATTTCCCTTTACATTTCTTTTCATTAAATTTTGACGGAACAGTCCTTTCCTCGTTCTGCTGAATGATGAATGTTAATTCGCTTACTTTCAGAGAACCATTTTTTCTTCAAGACAAATATTTATGCAGGGTTGTACATCTCTGTTTTCCCTCTTCATTTGGAAGATCTGGCACATTTGCATACCTTTAACCATGATTTTTACAACTGTTTGTGGGCAAGGGCTGCGAAGCCCCATTCTGATACCTGATGCATCTTTCTCCACCCAGCTTTGCACTGCAGATTACTGCTGTAACTCTTATTACTTTCTGTCAATTTAATCTTTGCATCCCAAAACTCAGCGTCTTGCCAGGAACTTCCAATGCCAACAATTCTCAGACACCAGCAAGAATTCAAATCTAGTCTATTTCAATGACACTGTGTTCAAGCTACATATAAAAACTCAATACAGTCTGCCAACAAGCTCAATACAGGATACTGAATTTAAATTCAACACAAGATATTCATCTTTTCATCTTATATTACCAGAAGTAGCTAAACCACTATTAACTCTGTTAATATGGAATAAAAATGCATCTAACTGAACCAAACCTTTATATACCCCACATAGTTTAAGCAGCAAGCACATCAAAAACGTTTTTTGTGAGTAACCAGTTATACCAGCTTATATGTGATACTGGAGTATAGTAATTCCAAATGGGAGCTATAAAATTTCCTTTTGAGAGCAATAACAAGTGTTAAAAAAAGTACCACCACTACCATCCCTTTCCTAAACAAGCAGTAGCTGAAATCTAATTACATAAATATCTTTTAAATCCCCATGTCACTGGTATGTATTACATCAGTATTTATGATAAATCTCAACAACAGATCTATGAAAGAAAAAAAATAATCAAATAGAAAACCTGGTTAACCAGACACAGGTTCATTTTTTTAAGCTCCCTAAATCCCAGCATTCTTTTCCTGTTATCAATTTTATTGCTAAATGCAATTCCAAAGATTCCAACGCTTGATTTTGAAAATCATTAACAGGCTCACGTTCTACTGTTTACTCACTATAATTACTTTGGGTATCAGCAGCAACATTCAGGAGTATTTCCCATACCTTATGCATAACAATTCTGTTTCAATCATAATTTGTGTCTAGAGCACTTACGTAGCTACTCCTAAAGGCCACTGGAAAATATCCTCTTCATTTACCAATGCATAGTCGTATGTAACAAACAGTAGATTTACAAATCCTCCATTTCTTTTCAGATATGGTTGAATCCATTCATTGTTGCACTGCTCACTTCCAAGCAGCACAACTGCTACATGCTGTAGTTTGTGAGTCTGAATTAACGTTTGTGCGTAATGCAACCACTGAGTGGCGTAAGTGATCTTCGCTTTTTCTCTTCCATTCAGAACTAGCACAACATTTTCGGCTTCAACTGAGAAGTGGCCAGGAACTACAGATGGACCAGTGATGAAGCTGTGAAAATCAAAATACAAACAGTAAACACCCTTATGACAAATTATTTACCTTAATGCTCTAAACACCCTTACTACACAGTCTGTACTCCAAAGATTTTTTTTTTCCCTTCAATAAAGTAAACGCAGTATACTGCAAAGTAACTGTGAAGCTGTAACCATTTCTGTTGTTAGTATTCACACCTTAACATGGGAATAAAGCTGCCTTCATTTTTTATTCAGGAAAAAGGAGATTCAGACTTATAAATAAGATACTTTGTCAATAAATCAGAACTACTACCATATTCAAAACTCAACATGTGGGTAAACCAATCAACTGTGAAAAAAAAAAAAAAAGATATACTTTAATGTCCACTGAAAGTCAACCTTTTTTTAATTCCAGTAATAGCCAATGAATACTGTATCAGAACAAGAGACAGGTCCTCCCGAAAATCTGTAAGAGAATACTAAACCAAGTATCATTATGAAGGACTGGTCTGGCATACTACTTTTCTCTGTAATTTTGGTGCAGTTAAGGTAAGACCACAAAACCACTGTGTCATCTGATACTGAGTAGAATCTGTAACATGAGAGGTGTCTAAGTAAATGTAAACTTACATTGCTTGAGTGACCCAGGTCAAACTTTATGCTCTGATATAAACTAGTAAGCACAAATATTTCAGGTAGAAAACTGCATTTCTAGAGCTTTCACAATGTATTTCACAGAGTAATTTCAACAGGTTGCGCAGGGGGGTTGTGGAGTCTCCTACGTTGGAGATATTCACGGCCTGGCTGGACAAGTTCCTGTGTGAGGTACTCTAGGTTACCCTGCTCTTGCAGGGGGGTTGGACTAGATGATCTTTTGAGGTCCCTTCCAACCCTTGGGATTCTGTGATTCTGTGTAGCAAAATCATTAAATCACTAATCATTTACAAGTATCTGACAACAGCTAATTATGAACCTAAATTAAGCAAACCAGCGTTTGGTTCAGCTCTTGTTCTTCAGGAACTGAGATGCTAACAGACTATTTATTGACTGAACTCAAAGGATTAGTGATTACAGCTGGGGAAGAGTAGAGAGTCAAAAAAAACCAACAGTAACACCCCTCCATCCCCCCCGAAAAGTCAATTAATTGTTAAGTTGTCCAAGTCTGCTGCACTACTACAGTTTTTCAGCTACCAGCAATGCTTAATTCAGAATGAGTTTTAACTGATTTAGAATGAGCATGAGTTTTAACTCATGAAGCACCGAGACTGACAGCTAGTTTCAGGTCAAGCGTGCTTAGTGAGAAAAACAAAATTCACAGCAAAAGCTGTAAAAACTACTCCAATGAGGTTATCTGAAACAGACTGACTCTAGGCAAGCATTATTCTAAACCTGAGCTAAATGGATATGCCGCTGTCTTGGTGGGAGTGGCATAATTTGGAGCCAAGAGTTTAACAGACATGAGAACAAACAATTAGAAAAGATTTGTAAGAGAGAACATCTTGAGCATCAAAATGCCCAAAATAGTGAATCATGAATGTAGTCAATCCAGTGATTGCCCTGAAAAAGAGCCCTGGGGGAAAACTGTTCCATCTATGGACACAGTGTTGTGAGGCTTATCAACTTTACGGGAATAACCAGATGTACAGGTGGGGAAGCAGTGACCTGTGTGCAGAAAAATATGAACTTTTACAGTGTAAAAAAGTTGGGAAAAAAGAAAAGTATGGAACTCCTATACTTCAATAAGCCACAGGGCTAAGGTTGTACTATTAACTCCCAGTCAGAACACAACTGAGAAACATAAAGACAGATTACAAAAGCTACAAAATTAAGGCAGTAGTTCTAAGAGATTTTCACTACTCACATGAAGGTTAGCTCAGGGATGCTACGGGAAGATTACACTTCTGGACTCAATAATTACTTGTTTCCTGTCAAGTCCTTGTTTTTCCTTACTAGTCTTAGAACCCATATGACAAGATACTATTTCAGACTGGGTCATCCAGACTTAACTCCAAAGGTGTTAGTCAGACAGCCATTCTGCAACAGAAGTATAATTAAGCTTAACACTGCAGCAGGAAAGAATGTACTAGATACAACCAGCATAGTGATACTCCATATGAAACAAAGGAATTAAAAATGAGAAAAACCAAGAAAAAAGCCCCTCTGACAGGAGTAGCCCAAGTAAGAAGCAGCTTGCAAGGAGTTTGTAGGCTGTTCAGAAACACTGTGTAAGCAGCTCAGGTATGTTGTGTGCCTCAATCAAAAAAGGAAACAATACAGACCTCCAAAACACATATGGCTTAATAGAAAAGTTAGGGAAGCTGTCAAGGGCCAAAGGTCAACATTGAAAACAATGAAAAGCTTGCTCAAACAAGGACATCAAACCTCATAAAATACTGCTCATGAAATGCAAACAGAAAATTAAGGCTAAAAGCAACTTGAAAAGCACCTTCCAAAAAGATGCTTTGGTTAGAAGTAAAGGTTCTTGAAACACATGAAAACCAAAATATATTTAAAAATATACCAAAAACACAACTACAGAACTGGAGGGACAACTGTTTAAAATGGGATGACAAAGCCATAGCAAAAAAAATTCCTGTACCTAACTCATTCTTTTCAGCAAGAAATATAAGGTAAAAGACCACAAATATTGTATCAAATGGAGGATTTGGATCTGGATGGCATTCACTTGGGAATTCTTAAGGAATTCAAACATGGGATGGCAGAAACTCTGGCAAAGGTGAGCAGCTGTCATTACAAAGAGCCACTATGCCTTATAAGAAGGGGTCCATCAGTGTCATTGCCATCTACAAAACAACTTGAGGACTCTGGAGAAGACCAGTCTATAAATTCCCTCTTTGGAAGAGCGTAACAAATGGTAAGATCACTGTATCCTATCAAAAGGTAAAATCACTGATCACATGCGTGGACAAACACTGTTGTTTCACTAATCTGATGGAAATCTATGAATACATTAATATAGATAAACAGGATCCAGTAGACGTAGTGTATCTCAATTTTCAAAAAGCTTCACCAAAGGGTATTAAGGAAACCAAATTGTCACAAGCTATCATTGGCACAATCCTTTGGCAGGTAAAGAAACCTTTACTGACCAATATGCTTCCATTCTGGCATGAATCATGATAGTTGCAATTTGTGAAAGGAGGACAGAAGAACCAGACTTAAAACCTGCTGAACAGCTGGGGTTAACAGGGATTCGGGGAAGGCAGCACTGAACACTTATGAAACAGAGGGTGTGACCCTCAGTGGAACAGAAATTTAGGAATGCTCTTACTTAAGGACAAGAGATAAGAAGTTTGGCACTCCTTGCTCAACAACATCCTCCTAGATGACAGGAGGGAAGGATGTGAATTGCTTCAGGCCAAGGAAAGTGCAAAACCCTGCTCTCCTACTTGTATGAATGTGCCAATGTCACTAGAATCCACAGCTATGCAGCTCTTTCTCCACTTGTGTTTTTAAATACATGTCCCTGCATTTCATGAAGAAGCTGATAGTTTTAGCATTATTTAGGCAACTTCTTTGGTAAAAATTTGAAGCCATCAAAATCTATATAGAATGTGTATTCTCTATCATAAATACACAAAATGGCCTTTTTCATGCACCTGTGTCCAAGTGATATTTTGGCATTGTGTCTTTAGATTTGACATTCTTTAATAACATTAATGAGACCTCTACGCTTTAACAATCATTACTTACCACAAAACACTGCACAGCAGCACATATTCTCCAAATATGTCACCTCAGCTAGTTCCCTCTAGCCTCATCTAGTAATCAAATGGAGATAATTTACCTCAACCAGGCACTCAAGAAATCAACAATTCTGTAATATCTTATAACCAGAGAGCAGAAAAAATCATGTACTAATTACTCCTGACCAAAAGAACCCCAAACTAAAATAACATTTCTCATTTGAGTAAAAAGTAGAACAACTTAATTTCAAAATCCTAATAATTTAAGTAACAGTTATATTTGTACATTTTCTATACTTTACACAACAAGTTCCTACTAACCTGTCAAATTATAACCTCTGTTATGTTGGTATCAAACTTAAACTCTGTATTTTTATAGTATCTAGCATACAAGTTGAAGTTAAAATAAAGACTCTATTATCCCTGGTTCCTCTAAACATAACAAGAAGATATTTAAATGCTAGCATAGAAGTCTTCGTTTGAGAGATGCATACCCTAAGGAACCACGGGAGGCTATGTTTCATCTGAAACAGTCACACCAGAGAGAAAATAACCATAATCAGTCAAGTGACAGACTCATTAAGTGCAGCAAATTACTTTCATTTCATAAACATGAAAGGCAAGGACTTGGAAAAAATTCCCGCATCCATACCAAGAAGACTATCTGACAAGAGTGCCATTGATTTCTAAAGCTTCTAAAATTTTACTTCTGGAAACAAAAGTCTCTTCCCACCAAGATAACACTAAAGGCACAAGTCTCCATTCAAAGAAAGTATTGTACCCTTTCTTTTAAAAAAAAACCCTTTCAATTCACAATCATGTATTTGAGAAACATTATCTGCGAATTTCAACTAGACCCCTATCTTACTGTGAGAGGAATAACCGCCTTTCTAAAGCAATACTTAAGCACATCATTTATTCTTTAAAAGAAAGCTTTTTTAACAAGAGGATCCTGGTGAAATTGACTAAATGCTGTAGGAGAGCTACTATTGCAGACTGAAAAAAAAAATCCTTCAGCTTTTACTGTATCCTTACAGAAAGCCTTAAAAATGATATTAAATATGACCTCAAAGTTCTATACTGTTCATTAAACATAAAACATCTGACAGTTGTCTTAAGACATGATCACAGATCAAAAACCATTTTTAAAACAAGCAGTGCTTCAAGTGTAATCTTTGCAAATCAAGCAGTTAACCAGATGCTCACAGAATGTTTTTTGTTATAAATAGAAACAAATCATGATTTGATACAGTCCTATTTACAAATGAATGAGTGAAGTCTCTTTTCCCAGAGTAGAAGAAAAACCAAGTAGCAGGAGATATTTTCTTGCCTCACAACTCCATTCTTCTTTCAGTCAGTTGTAAGCTGCAAACCCTTGTTCTTCAACTTTTCCTAGGGTTCTTTTTCCCATCCTCCCAAGGTCTCTTGGCTGCCCTCCCTCTCACAATTGGTAACTCCTTCCACATTTTTTCATAGAACAGATGAAACTGCTCCATAGTTTTCTATATGTTAATAGTTACGAGTTCTGGGCTATAATTTGCTGCTTCTATCAAGTATGTCTTTCCATGAATAAATGTAACCAGTTTCTGTGATAATTTTGAATTAGAAATTGTGTGCACATTCCACAGTTATCAAAACATGACAGACGTAAAGTATTTGCAACTAAGAACTGTTTGTGTTGGAAAGGACCTCATAAGATCATCTAGTCCCAATCCTCCTGCCATGGGCACGGACACTTTCCACTACACCAGGTTGCTCAAGGCACCTGTCCAACCTGGCCTTGAACACTGCCAGGGATGGGGCATTCACAACTTCCTTGGGAAACCTGTTCCAGTTACTAAACTAATTGCAACTTTTGAGATAGACAAAATAACACACCTGTGCATCTTATGATTTTCTTTAGCTTTCCAATACATCATTTGTTAAAGGTAACACAACTAGGCAACATCATGCAACTAGTACCTGAAATATGTTTTTCCTGCTTTTTGGCTTCCTTCTCTCCATTGTGCAGTCACCTCAGCTGGCTCAAGGTGCCCTCCAAAAACATGTTGCCACAGGTAAAGACCTACATAAATGAACACAGGACTGAAAATTTGAGTGCACAGATCTTACCTACTCTATATTCTTAGTGAATAAAATATTTGTGGGAAATTAAAAAAGCATAACAACAGAAGAACATGTGAAAGAAATTACAAAGCTTCTCATATATATCATATTCCATGTGACTTTGAATTAGTGACGATGAATTTTTCACACTTTGGGGCCTTTAAAAAGATTCGTGGGCTGTCAAAGTATCAGCAGGTAAGGATATATCACTCTACCACTTCTCTAAGCATATCTTTCCAGTACACACACCATCTAAAAATGAGGAAACATTAATCAGCACTTCAAGGACATACTTCTCTTAGGCTTTTCTGAAACACATCAAATTTTTGTGAAGGAATGCATCACCACATAGTATACCAATGTATTCTACAATTATCTGCAAGTAAAGTTCAAATGAACCTGGAAACTTTACATGTTCAAAAAAAGGCTAAAAAAGAACAATACGCCTTCAGTAGTAGTTAAAGAGCTCGAGAGGATCTTGGCCCTCAGTCTATATAGAAAGAAAACTCAGTGTCTTCTACAACTGAATAATTTCAAAGTTCAGCAGGAGTACTACAATACAGAAAATACCTTATTCTTCAGTGTGTGATGCTTTATTTCACAAAGTTGAAGTGTGACAGAAATATATATTCTGGTTTAGCCAAGTAAGAGGCCTGTCCTTGTCTTGTAAGCTAGATTCTATGAAAAAAGTAACTGTGTTTCTCTACCATTTGCGCAATTTTCTTTGACAGATCTGAAAAACAGCCTTGAACTGGTGCAAAGAAACTGGAGCCTAACTACTCTTATATATATTGGTATTAACATAAATTTGAGTTACATCTACCAGTTCCTTAACACTTTTCATGTATAGCTATCTGTATTATTTAGTCATATATGTAAGTTTCAGACAAAAAAAAAACAGGTGAAGTGCTGTAACAGGAAGTGGTTAACAGACATTGATTACTTCTGCTTACCAATTGCTGCTTTGCCCCAGATCTGTACTCTAAGACTCATTTGTTCTAAGTGAGATCTTGCATTCTTTATCATCTTAAGATTAGATTCATATCTCTGCTGAGAAGCAACCAGCTCATTCTTCTCGTCCCCTTCCCATGGATTCCACTCCTCATTTCCCAAGGCAACATGATCTAAGAAACCCAAAAGCGTAATTAACATAAAAAGAACAATCTGACAAGTTTAGCACACGGACGAATTCCCTCCAGCTCATGATGTTAAGCAGCCCCTGACAAGCTGCCAGGCGCTCTCCCTCCCCCGGGCCCGCGGCCCGGTGCTTCACAAAGCACTGGAGAAATGGCCGCCGCCAGCGCGGGCCCGGCGATGGGGCTCAGCCCCGGCCCCGTCTCCCTCAGGGGGTGCCTCTCGGCCCCGCCCGCCGCGGCGTTCCCGAGCAGAGGCGCTGGGAAACGACGCGCTGCCCTCGGCCTGGCCCGTGCTCTCCAGGCCGGGTCCACAACGCGGGAAGGCCCCGCCAAGGCCTTTCTGGCGCAGGCAGTGGCTGACAAACCGCGTCGGCCCCGGAGCACACCCGCAGCGGCCCCGCCGCTGGCAGCTAGGCCGGTCCGCCCAGCCCGCTGCAGGGCGGCTCGGAGCGGCTCCACCGCCGCTCTCACCTCGCGTGCCGCTGCGATCCCGGTGCGCCGGACGGGAAGCGGCCAGGCGCCGAGGCCGGAGGAAGACGGTGTAGGCCGCGTAGAGTGAGAAGAGGACGTAAGCGGCTACCAAGGCAGAGCACAGCCGCTTGCGAGCGCCCCGCATCCCGCCCGGCGCGGGGCGCGGTGAGGCGGCGGCGAGAGCCGCGCCCTCTGGTGCGGACGGGAGGAGCCTGCACCTGCAACCCGGGGCCTCGTCCGCTGCTGAGGGGGCTTAGAGTCTCTCGTTGCATGGCCTGCGTCTATCTCACATCCCTCCCGGGCATTGCCGTTACAGCCTCCGGGGTACGGCGGGTGCGCTGAAGACACTTGTTCCTGTGCAGCCCAGAGCCGAGAGATGAGTACTTTGAGATACTTCTCTTGTGAAGATGGGCTGAGAGATTTGGGGCTGTCCAGCGTGGCAGTGAGACCTTAGAGCAGCCTTCCTACACCTTTGACCTCTGCGCAAACAAGGTAATAATATCTCCTAGATTTTAGGAAGCAGAGGTGTCCTACAGTGTGTAAGAGGGTGAAAAGCTCAACAACAGTAGCTAATGACGCTTAAAAGAATTCTGAGCCCAGGTCCGGTAAATCAGGAAGCTTGGATTCTTTCTTAGCTGTGAGACAGGCTTGCTGTATGATCTTGTGGCAGATTATCTTGTCTCATGGTGCTCCAGCTGACTCCTTATAAAATGTTCATAACTGAACTTCTGGGAGTATTATGAATCCAAGTTGATATAAAATAGTTGAAGTTTTCTTTGAACAACTGGTACTCAATAAAGACAGGAAGAGTTGTAACAAAGAAGAATCTATTTAATAACAAGGGCTTTAAGCAGTAAACAAGCATCAAAAATTCTTTACATTATAAGGCGTCATAAGTTGGGAGATACAGAGGAAAACTGCGTCATCTGGTTCAATAACTGTGCTTAGAAGTAGGAAAAAGAACGAAAAAGAATACAGAAGTGTCAAGTACATTCAACAAATGCCTATTCTGTTCAAGTATTCATTCCAACTAAGGAAAATTAACCTGGAGTTTCAAAATTAAGATTATGAATGTGTCTGGAAGCCTAAATCAAAATATATTCTGCTCTACATCAGGTAGAGCAGAGTAAGCGACTATGGAAGTAAGCTTTTCTCATTTTTTTCCTTTGTGAAAAGTAATTTTTTCTGTACATATTATGATAACAACAACGCTCCCTGATATTTATTTTTACTACTTATGACTGCCTTTAATAAACTATTATTTGGTCTCTGTTACACCCTTCTAACAAAACCTGTAGTTAATTCTGGGTATGATTTCTCTTAGTCTCTGCTCACTGACTGTTGGATTGGAATCGATTGACAGATATCACTGGGAAGTTCTAAAAAACCTGTATTGATGTCGTGGTTTAAGCCCAGCTGGTAACTCAGAACCACACAGCCACTCGCTCACTTCCCTCCACACTTTTTCCTCCCAGATCCCACAGGGATGGGGAGGAGAATCAAAAGATGTAAATCTCACGGGTTGAGATAAGAACAGTCCAGTAACTAAGGCGTACCACAAACCACTGCTGCTACCACCAATAATAAGAATGATAAGGGAAATAACAAGGGGAGAGAATATAAAACTAAAAGGGGAAAAGGAAACAATAAACACAAGTGATGCACAATGCAATTGCTTACCATCTGCCAACTGATACCCAGCCCGACCCAAGCAGGGTCTTTTGGGTAACTCCCTCCAGTTTATATACTGGGCATGACGTGATGTGGTATGGAATACCCCTTTGGCTGGTTTGAGTCAGGTGTCCAGTCTCAGCTTCCTTCCATCTTCCTGTGCCCCTCCTCACTAGCAGAGCACGAGACTGAAAAGTTGTTGATTGAAGTAAACATTACTTAGCAACAACTAAAAACATTGATGTATTATCAGCGTTGTTCCCAGACTAAAGTTGGAAACACAGCACTGCAGCAGCTGCAAAGAAGGAGAAAAATAACTGTTACAGCTGAACCCAGGACAATTCACCAGCATGTAACATATGTAGACCTGAGCAAGGTTTTAGAGCATTGTCAGGAATGAAAGAAAGGATCAGTTAGACATCTAACCAGAATTTGGAACAAAGTTGTTGCCAGAATCCCTGCAGAAAGGTTTTGAGGTATAATTACTACTCTATTAGTCCTGTTTTCACTGATTAAGAAGTTTGCAGGGTTTTCTACTCCCATCTGCAGAATGTAGTAGGCAGCTCCTCTTACAATTTTTATTCTTCAAAGCCCAAGACTCCTGTGAGGCTGCACGGTACAAGGATGAATGAAAGGAAGAAGTCTGCAGGGGACAATTAAACATATGAAGCGAGAGGGAGGCCTCTCTGCTGGCTGCAGATCACTGTGCCTGTGTCTGGATTTGGCAGAGGTTCTCTCCTGGATGAGAGAGATCTCTTGTGATGAGAGAGGTAATGAACTCTGGTGCTCATTACTGCTCAATTATTAGAAATACTTCTTTATTCTGCTGGCTCTGGTTCATACAAGTACATCCTGACATCATCCTTGAAACAGAATCAGTCTTGGGTTAACTAAAGTAGTTTACCTGCAACTAATTACGGTCGCTAAACATTCACCTCAGCTGGGTGATAGCGTAAGGCAGAGACATGATGGTAAGAAACTGCTGATAATGGTGACAAATGAAGGGTAGTGACTTCTATTTTTTTTGGTACAGGTGGATCAGTAAGTGAATGTCCACCTGTGACCTTGTAGCTTCTTGGTTTAAATAAGAAAAGCCTCTTCCTGAGAAACTAACACACTGCAGAAGAATGCAAATAAAATAGTTTTGTTTGGCTGGGTTTTTTAGTGTTGTTTTTTTTTTCTTTTTAGCCTGATGAAATTACAGAACCAACTATTGTATTTAGTTCTATGTTTATCTTAGATAGAATTCATACCTATCTGCAGACATTTTTAGGTGTCAAAGGATTCTGCTTCCTATGCGGCATGTGTTACATTTAGAGTATCTCCAGGCTGTTTTCTGTATAGCCTCTGCTCCATTTTTCTCCTCTCCTCCCATTCCATCAAAATGTAAAGATGTCCAAAGCACTGTGTCTCCTCCTTTATTACAAAGAAAGGACTCATAGCTGCTGCTTCAAGATTGTTTCATGTCTTAGATATTTTTTGATGTCAGGACTAGGTTAGACCTTCCTAAGGACCCAAATAGGTTTGATGTTAGTCATGCATCCCTAGCAGTTCATGGTGGGGAAATCTCTGATGACACTTCTTCCCATACTTGCACTAGCAGAAGGCATTAAACACCCATCAGCATGTCCCGGGGAGGCATTGACTCTATCGCCTTCTGGGAAGGAGGCATGTACCTTCCGATGGAGTAAGAGCTGTGGATTGTCTCGAGATGGTTTGAACATCAGATGAGATTTGCAAAAAGCAGGTGTGGAATATGTTCTTTGGAAGTCTTCTGCGTTTATCCAGTTGAGCTGGGTTTCCACATCTCTGACACTAGCAAGGCTCGAAGCCTCAGTCTGAAGCAGGACATGCTCCTCAACCAGATAGGTGCAAATCTTTTTGAGGTGAGCAATACCTGTTCATTTCCCTATGAATTTGGTTGTATTTCCTTTTGCCCATTTCTAGAAATGCCTGAGCTGTTTCCCTTGGGAAAACACACTGAAACAGAGCCTGAGAACTACAGTACTCCATCAGAGAGAAGGTCCATCTGGCTCAATACTTTTGTCCCCAAAGTGGCCAACCATCAGTGTCTAAAGTAGAGCCTGTGAGCAGAGCAGGTCTGCTTCTGCCAGGGTTCTTGGGTGTGTTCTAAGGCTTCAGTGGTTGGGACCCATCTCCTCTGGGACCCTTAGCTCACCACCTCCTGCCAAGGGCCCAGGGGATGTGTCTCGTCTCAGCCTGTGGCCTTCAAGCCCTGCTTGAGCCGCGCTGTAGCTGTGCCTCTCCCTGCCTCCTTGGATGGGTTCTGGGACCTGCACTGCAAAGAGCTGCTCTTTTGGGTGGATGCCTTAGACCTAGGGCATCACTTGTCATGCAGAGTTGTAGGCATAACATAGCCTAACCTGTTCCAATTCTATTCTAGTCTAGTGTAGTCTTTTTCATTCTGTTCCATTGCATTCCATTCCATTCTGTTCTGTGTTTCAGGCCTCTCAGTTCCATTCCGTTCCATTCCATTTCATTCACTACACTCATGAGCTGAATAACAGTGAGACTGATTTCTCTGCAGTGTCAGGGATTTTCAGCTCCAAAAATATTTTCAAGGACACAAATCATAAAGTTTTCAAGTGGAAACAAGATTTTATTATTCTATTTGATTTTGGTTTGATTTCTTGTATTTTATGTTATTTTAGAATCATTAAATCCTAGGATCATAGAACAGTTAGGGTTGGAGAGGACCTCAAGATCATCTAGTTCCAACATCCCCTGCCATTCGTGTTGCCCAAGGCTCTGTACAACCTGGTCTTACACCTCGCCAAGAGATGGCACCCAAGGGTCCGTACAACCTTGTGTTATACCTGGTGTTACACCCTGTCGCCATGGGTTAGAGTATACACAGCATCCTTGGGCATCCTGTTCCAGTACCTCAACACCCTGACAGTAAAGAGCTTCTTCCTTATAGCCAACCTGAAAGTTTTATATTATTATTTATGAGCATTGTCACCGACCACACACAAATGTGCAAGAAGAAGGTGTGTGGTAGCATGGGCTATTTCCCAGAGCATGACACCTATTGATGATAAGCACACTACTGACTTCCAGCACTTGTTCATAAGCTGCGCTTCCTAGCCAGGGATGCATAAAAACTGCTCTCATGCCTGCCCAACACTGGTGTTGCATGCAGGGAGAGCTGGAGAGAGGCAGGTGCTGATAGTGCAGCAAGCCTGGAGCCCTCCCAGGCACAGGCTTCTGTGCACAAGCAAGAACCCCCAGGGAGATGGAGCCAAGGGAAGAGCGGAGCTCACTCCCGCTCCGAGCTTGCACTGGGCAATGGAGCCAGGGCACCAGAGTGCCTTGGAGGTGCAAAAGCAGCAGGCAAGAACTGAGTCCAAAGGGGAGCCCTGACAAGAGGATGTGCTCAATGCCACAGAGGACAAGCAGCAGCTCCCAGGACCTACCCTGGGAGCCCAGAAAGCTTCCTCCCTCTGGATGTGGGTCATGAGGGCCACCTGTGTTGGAGCAGGAGGAGCAGCCTTTGGGCCGGAGTAGACCAAAGGAGCCCTGTCAAGCGACTGTGCTCACCTGCAGAGGAAGGCAAAAAACATCCGGGGACACTCACAGGTCATCTGTGGGGAAAAAAAGTCTTCCCTCCCCAGCTGCAGGACATGAGGGGCCACCTTGGTGGTGCATGAGCAGCAGACAGTAACCCAGCAGAATGGACCAGAGGAATCCTGACAGGTGGTCCTGCTCGATGTTCAGAGGGAGGCAAAAACACCCCACGGGCCAGTGCCAATCTGCCCTGAGGGAAAATCCCTTCCTGACCCCAGCTCTGGCCATTGTCTACCTCGGAGCATGTGAGCAAGACCTACTTCTGGTCCACGGGCTGGTCACGCCTTCCAGGAGATAACCAAGCCCTATTCTCCCTCAAGCTGGAGCCACCTCAGGGGCTTTTGAGAGAAGCACTGGGATCCCTGAAAACATCTCTGCACTCTATTACTTATGGCTGCTGCCCGTGGTTCAGTGAGGGATGAGGATGGTGAGCTCTATAGTGATCCTCAAGAAGACATTCCTATGGTCTGGCCATGGCTATCCAGCTGAAAAGGATTGCTATCCCTCCCATGAGCTAAGAAGCTGTTCCTGTCAGGAAGAAGACCCAACAATAAGATCAGAATATGGACATAACAACTTATAATGTATAAATCAATGAAGAAGGATGTTTAAATGCTCAGTAAGAAGCAGAGACCCATGAAAGGGCTGTAAAGAATAGATCTAGGTATTATGATTCAGCAGGATGAAACTTTACCTATCACAGTCTATCAAAGGCTCAGGAAGTGTGCTTCTGCTGTTCTCTTTGGCCTTTTCTGCCGGCATGGTTCACAGTCTCTCTCTCTTCTCAGAGTACAAAGGCTTACGTTCCTCTTTAAACCCTAGGAGGCTCTGCTTCTCACTTGTGAATGTCTCTTTGGTGCCTGACCTCTTTTTCAGGATGATTTCCCCTCCAAGAAGGAGACAGGAACCATATTATTTCCAGCTCATAGACTTTTGTATTGAACAGGAAGGACTAGGCTTTCTTATCATTCATGACTTCTCTGAGTGCTATTTATAAGGTTTCCTTCCTTCTTTCATCATCTATTGCCTACCATAGCATGAATTATTGCTGTGCATGCTCTGTTCCAGCTCTCTTTCTTGCCATTTGAACAGTCAAGGAGATATTGTACATGGTACATATGTACATGGTACATATACATGGCTGATCTTTCACTCAAGTATTTTATTAATTGAGAACAGTACATGTCAATTAACTAAATCTGTTCATGATTCTGAGACTATCTATGAGTACTTTAACAACTTTTGAACATGAGGAATTGTGTGAATAGTTCTGACATGTTCAAAATGAACAGTTTGGTTTACCATTTCAGAATAACAGTGCAATGAAATAAAATAAATTACCTTCTGGAATGAGACTGCTTTATTCTGGACTCATTAAAAAATAAGTTTGAAGACAAACTATTTACTTGTAGTTTCTTTATTTCTGTTTATTTTATTTTATTTTATTTTATTTATTTTTTTTTAATCTGTAGTGATAAAAGAAAATGCTCTGAGATGAACCAAAATAAGCTTCTCTTCTTCCTTAAGCGTAGTGGCTTTACTCCTCCATGCACTAGTTCAGCTAGCTACCAAGAAGAGTTACTGTCACAGCTCTGTTGCGTTTCATGTTAGTGGTCAGCCTGAAGGTGGTTTTAATGAATCTTGTTTACTTTCCACTGTAACAAAATCGGTTAGTTACTGCTTCTTAGCTGAGAAGCAGCAACTTTCAGTGGAAGAAATATCATTTTTTGAAACACTAACTCATCTTTTTTTGTGATTGTGAGCATTGCTTTCAGTTATTTATGCCAGAATTACCTAAGGAAATGCAGCTGTGCCCTTCTTCTTATGTATGCAGGCTAAATCAAATCCTTTGTGTCTATTTTATCTTTCTAATTTTTGTATTTTTCCTACTAGACATGGAAATAATGGAAGCCCTAGGCTTTCTGAATATATCCCAGTAGGAAGTGAGTTAAAAGAACTAAAAAAGAAGCTAATTATGAAAGCTGTAACAAGTAGTATGATTTTATATTTAGAAGCCACCTTTTTATTTTTAAGCATCTGATTTTTCCTGTTGAGCTCTTTCATTCTGCTGAAAGCTTTTAATTATATGACAAAATCTCTTAGAGTCTTCGGGTAGATAGTAAATAGAAGACTATTAAAACTCCTATTTAGCTTCAGAACTCCTACTCTTCTGAAACTTCGAATATGAATCTGTAATGAAATCAATTTGCTCCTATTTTCAGAGATTTGTGTGATTTCTCTTATTGGCCTTTTACGTGACCTCCTATCTACTGTTGCTTCTGAAGTGGCTTACTTGGCCTTGGAGCATCTGCTGGGTGCTGGGCTGAGAGGTTGTGTGAACTGTACCTTGAAAGCCTGCTTTCAGCAGACTAATTTATTGTTAGTTGGGATGGAATTTCAAGATATGTTATCTTTGCTTATCATCCTCTCAGATGTACTCTGCCACAGGGAAACAAATCAAAGTGGCTCCAATGTTTATATTCTGAATGGCATCTATTCGTGCAATCGCATAGCTCCCTAATGATTAGGTAAGTTATGGGGGAAGTGAAACTATTTAAATCAGAACAGAATGTTTCTTGTTTAATATGGGAGCTCTGCCTGTCCTCTCTGTCCGTCAGGTGGGACACACTCTAATAGCAAGTCAAATCCATTCCCCTATTGAAGCAGCTTAGGCATCCTAGCATGATGAAGGTACTGATTTTTTAACACTGCATCTTTTGTACCAGACAGATGTAGCAGGTTCTCTTCTCTGCAAGGACCTCATGGGTGCTGCTGCAGGAGCTGTCATTCAGGCTTCATTAACAAGGAGATCTGATTGAATGAAGTCAGCTACCGTATTTCTAGCAGTTTAAGGAGAAGGTTTTGCTACATCTCTGTGACAGCCGCCTTAAAGGCTTCAGGAAGTGGTCCATTGATGTGTCCACACATCAATGTTTTTAGTTTTCCTAAACCTGAAGTCCTAAGTCTGAATATTATGTGTCTGCTCCAGAGTGAGATCCTAACCTACCACCTACTGTCATTAGAAGGTAAAATCCAGCCCAGCACACTGGACATGAGGAAGGGCAGTCTCTGATCATACCATCTTCAGGTGAAGACGGTTCAGACAGGTTGATAGTGCCATTCCACTTTTTACAGGCAGTGAGTTACACAGCCAGCACATGCACCCTCCAGTAGTGGAATAGGGTAAGAAAGTCTGTATCAGTGTTGGAGCCTTTAGTGTATGTTTGATCTACTAATTTTGTATTTTTGATTGTATGTATTTGATCCACCTGTATATGTTTGCTCCATTTTAAAAAGTCTTCGGATGGACGTGTCCACAGCTCACTGTGTAAGAAAGTAGACAGTGCAGGGATATTGCCAGTTGACTTAATGGACCTAATACATATTGAAATACCCACATTTGAATGCAGATTTGTGATTATTGTTTACAGGTTTTGATTTTAAATGCACATGGGGATTGCCATGCCAACCATGTCTGACACTGGGGATGTCTGCACTAATTCAGAAAGAACTTTGCCATTTTCTGAGAGATTAACTCAGCTAGACTGTGTCACTCCTAGTGGGAACATTCATAACCTCTGCTTGCTTGAGCAAATATTTCAGGAAAGTTGGATGACATGCTGTCAGGTTCCTGATGCCAGTGCCTCTACTCTGAAGCCTGTACAGGGAAGTGTTCCAGACAGGAGACACAGGACCAGCACTGCTGTTGAGGGAAAAGCAGGTAAATCTGATACAATATTTAGGGAACTTTTCCAGTGCTCCATGGAAGCTTTGGAAGCCCTTGGGACTTCTGAGAACAGCATAATTGCAAATTTAGTAAAAAAGCTGCTCGGTGGTTGTCATAAGAAATTAAATTATCAAAAATTAAGGAAATTGCATGGTAAATATACAAGTTCGGCAGCCAAGATAGGAAGCAGAGGGAAAGAGATTGTGTTAGCACCTGTCTTCTAGCACATCATGTTGAGGATGATCTGGAATTTATTCTAAACTATGTAACATCTTGTTTTCTCTATATTCAAACTTTGTTTGAATATAAAAGAAGGAAAACCCCATATCCTAGTCACTGTCCCCATGACAGTATATCTGGTTTGCCTGCTATAGCACCATGACCTTTGAAAGAGAAATCAGCAGTGTTAAGCATTGCTGCAACTGGAATAGCAGTTGGGTTTGTATCAAGATTTTTTTTATTACCTAGAAGGTAATATCTGGCATAAGCTTCCTCTTTTTATTTTGTGTGGTAGCAGGAAGCCAAATGGTACATACTCATTTACTAGGATTGAAAACAGTAAATACAAAACATAAAAAATTTCAGCTTGAATTTGGTATAAGTGACAGTATGGGGTCAGCTGACAATGTCCTTCAGTCATTGCTGGGATTGACTGGTTTAAATGCTTGTTCCTGTTGATTTTAGAGCAACTTCTGTTTTCAAGATAGCAGTTCCTCACAAAAACTCATGCAATCAATAAAATAACCTTTTAAACATTTCCATTATAACACTTTATTTTTGTCAGTATGCAGTAATATACAGTTTTCTGAGAACTCTGTGGAGTTGTTCCTTAGCAAATACATTATAGCATGAACACCATTTACATATGTTCTAACAGTCAAATGAACAGAGAGGAATTTGTTTCTAATTTTTGTTCATATGAGGTCACTGAAGGAATACAGCAGAAGCATTGCTGGTAGCCAGCAGCTGTTCCTCTGGCTACATGGGTGAAATGCCCATAAATGAACACCTACTGATGATATTTCCATTATTCAGCTTTGTTTAGGAAGTTAACTCTTGGAAATTAAAATGTTTTGGGAGGCTTTTAGGTTTTTTAGCGAATTATCACAATATTTCAATATTCAGGAGAGGTGAGAGGATTATTATATGATGGAAAGATCAAGTTACTGTAGTTAGGATAAGCAAAGTGTGTGCATACAGTGTGTGGCACCACAGTGTACACAAGTCACAAGAGGTGGGACAGGTTTCTCAGAGGGATTCCACAAGCAGTACATATTTGGAACCAAGACTATTTGGAAATGCATTTACAAGTTGGTTTTACATTTTGTGTTGGATTTTATGCTGTTACAAAGGCAATGTGTAATCCTTAACTGACAGCTTGTGTAGGCTTTGGCTTACCTTAATATATCTGTTGATCAACAATCTGTTATTTCTGTACTGTGTTGTCTGTCACCCATTAATTATTCTAAATGAATTGCTGCATCTTACCAAAAGATTTCATTGCGCTATCATAAAACACAGAATCATTCATCAAACTAAATTATATGGGTCCCCATGAGTGAAAACTCACAAATACCAAGATTTATAGTAAAACGGATAGACAGGACAGATAAAGCCTTTATGTCAATAGGGACCCATAAAATTAGTCAGGCACAATATACTCCCTGCATTTTAGAGAAAGTCTCTTCCTCCCAGGCATCTCTATGCTATTTAAACAAATATGTGCTATGCAAAGTGGTCAAGAGAGCACATCTGGTGAGTCAGGCCAGGATGGCAGAGCAGCCTGGTGTCCTCAGTCTACTTGAAGTTCTGCTGATGCAGTTGGACAGTGCACACTGATACCACAGCCACATTTCTTCAGGAAGCGTTTGCTGTTTGCCTCACGAACAGCCATCCAGAGACACTTGGGCAAGCTTGAGAAGTGAGCCGTTGCAAATCTCATGAGGTTCAACAAGGCCAAGTGCAAGGTCCTGTACTTGGGTTAAAACAACCCCCTGTATCAATACAGGCTGGGAGATGAAAGGATTGAAAGTAGCCCTAAGCAGAAGGACTTGGGGTTACTAGTGGATGAAAGTTTGGATATGAGCCAGCAATGTGCACTTGCAGCCCAGAAGGCCAATTGTACATTGAGCTGCATCTAAAGGAGCATGGCCAGCAGATTGAGGAAGGTGATTTTTCCTTTCTGCTGTGGTGAGACCCCACCTGTAGTACTGCATCCAGCTCTGGAGTCCTCAGTACAGGAAAGGTATTGACCTGTTGGAGCAGGTCCAGAAGAGGGCCACAAAAATCAGCAGAGGGATGGAGCACCTCTTCTGTGAGGAAAGGCTGAGAGCGTTGGGGTTGTTCGGCCTGGAGGAGGCTCTGGGGAGACCTTATTGTGGCCTTTCAGTACTTAAAAGGGGCCCATAAGAAAGATGGGGAGAGACTTTTTAGCAGGGCCTGTTGTGTTAGGATGAGGTGTAATGGTTTTAAACTGAAAGAGGGGAGGTTCAGGCTGAAAGTGAAGATGTTTTTTAGCACAGGTTGCCCAGAGAGGTGGTGGATGCACCATCCATGGAGACATTCAAAACTAGGCAACCTAATCTAGTTAAGATGTCCCTGCTCATTGCAGGGGGGTGAACTAGATGACCTTTGAAGCTCCCTTCCAAACCAAACTATTCTATGATGTACAGATCCCGCATTGCAGTAGCCTTGTGGTGAGGGGCTGTCAACTGGTGGCCAAATCTGCACAGCCTTCAGCTTGCTCCATGTACCCAGTGCATCCTTAGGTGCTTAGCAGCCAAAGGAGAAAGCGCTGGAGGCTGATCCCTGGTTCAGTTCCCAGGCCTGCCTTTCCAGCAGGTATGATGTCCAGGGAAGCATTTTTTTGAGATTCCTTTCTCTGCTCAGCTCCTCCAGATTTCTTTGGATTTCCCATTGGTTTCCTACCTTTCTTGCACAAAGACACATGCATGCCAAGAAGATACAGCTCTAGTGGAGGATTCCTGCCTGTGGCAGGGAGGTTGGAACTGGATGATCTTTAAGGTCCTTTCCAACCCCAACCACTCTATGATTCTATGATCCTTCCCTTAGTTTCTGCGTCTGCAAGAGCTCACAGTTATATCTCTGCCTATGGGCACAGCAGGGATAGATAAGCCATGGGTGAAACCAGGAAAGGTCTAGGCCAGTGATACATTGGGAGTGTGATCTGTGGTAACTGAGCATTATTCCTCTGCTCTGACAATTGAGTAGAAAATCCAGTGCAAAAACATGTGTGGCTAGAGAAGGATGGCAGCTGCCTAGTGTGTGGGCTCATTTCAGCTCTAACTCATGCAATTCTGCATGCTGGGTCTGAATATTTTTACTCTATTGAGGAAACAGCTGGTAAAATGGCAATGATACTTTTTCTGCTTATAAGATAATACAAGAACCCAGGAATTGACACATGTAAAACTGAAACTGCTAGAAAAAGCACCAAGATTGCACATTCAGACTCTTGATAACTAGGAAATACCAGAATTGCAGAAAAATCATCTACAGCCTCATGGATATGAATTATACTGTATCTTTATTTCATCATTGTGTGTCATTTTCTCATAGGACCTTTATGAGACTGACTGTGGTGGCAGCATTTATTCTAAGGATGAGCTAGGATTGTGCAGTGAAGGGGATTGTTATTTATTATCCATTGCCTCCTACACTACAGAAGCAAAAAGGTCTGTACTGATTGTAAGAGGGGGTTTCAGAATAGGAAAGATTGGGCTCAGAATTAAATCTGTAAATGTTGCCCAGTAGAACCAGGTTTGGGCACTGAAATACTGCAGTTCTGTACTGCAGGAATCATTTGAAATAATTTTTCATCCGGAAATGGTCATTAGCTATCTGATCCCCATTTATGAATTTCAATGTGAATTGCTAGGGTTTGGTTTGTGGAATCTCTACAGAGCTCTCTGAACAATGACTGATATTGGTAGGAGCTGTGACATAAATATGTGAAGTGCTCAAAAGTGCAAAGCATTTTGAAAGATAAGGTACAAGCCTTTCAAATTGTCCATCAACAATTAACAGATGCTTTCAAATTTAATCTCACATTGGTGCTCTTTCCCTAAAATACCAGCAATTCCATTCATCCATCTCTAACTAGGCTGCTATACAGATTAATGTTGGTGCAGCATCGTAATGATACAGTAAAAGAAATTCCATGGAAAAAGAATATTCTGTAACCATATGAGGTTCTGAATGTACTGTAAATAAGACCTGGGGCTCCTGCTCAGCAACGAAATAAAGCAACATAGTCCTGGATCCTAAATTCAGAGATGATAGTTTAATCTGACCTCCGGTGTAGCACAGGTCAGTTTTTCCCTGAATTAGTTTTTTTTTTAACTAGAGCATTTCTTTTTAAAAGATAGAAAAATCCCAATCTAAACATTTGCAGTATGGACAAACTATAATTATTTTTGTTAAATTACTGAAATGATTAAGTTTCGTAATACATGTAATGCATAAATGCATGTAATTGCTGTTTCTGAATGTCTCTACTTTCAACTTCCAGGCACTAGATCTTATTATGTTTGTGCTTTTGAGACTGAAGAGCCCTCAATTATCAAATTTCTATTCCCCCTAGAGGCAATTAGAAACTGTGATCAAGGTACACTTTAGCCTTTTTGTTAAGGTAAACAGGCTGAACTTTAGATTTCCACTAAGGCAGGATTTCCAATCCTTTAATCTTTCTCTTGATTCATTGCTAAACCAGAGAGATCCAATTTATTCCTTTTTGAGCTGGGCCTGGGACTGTGCGCAGCATCTCAGAAGAAGGCTTGCTGGTGCTAGGTTGTGTAACCTTTCTAGCCCTTTTTGGTATTATTTTGCTCATTTGTCCGAGGACTGGCTTTTTGTTTTGCTGTTATTCCCTTTACATTTTGCATAAGGAGCTGATCTCCAACTGATTGACATGATGCCCCAACCATTTCTGTTACTGTTCCCAAGATAGTGGCTCATTATGTCTGTAATTCCTGAATATTGTTGAATTGCAATTATCTGTATTGATTCATATGTCATTTACTTGCAGCAGCTTGTCAACTCATTTGTTTTCATTTGTTTCAGTGTACCCTCTTTATGTGTCACATGTACACTTTAATCAGTAAGGATTCTCTCATTTCTTCCAGATCATTAATAAAAATGTAGAGGCCAAGAGCTGACCTCAGCATGGCCTTAAGCATACATGCCCTTAATGAGGCCTTACTGTTTACAAATGCATTTTAAGACCTGTCAACAGCTTTTAAAAATTAATTTACTGTGTACTGCATTGTTTTTGTTTTCATTATCAAAATGTTGTATAGTCACAAGTTTAAATGATTCTGACTATTCCATATAACCTCTGTTCTTTTTCTCCGTCTCTGAATGAGAGCTCGTTAATTGTGCATGGAGTGAAGGAGAGATCTGATAGGGAAAAAGGGTGTGATTCTGTAATTAAAGACTGTATCACAATGTGTCAATGTAAGGCGAATTAAAGATGCTCAAACTATCATAATCCCCACATATGTAAATTTCTAAATGCTGGATTTTAGGTTTTAGTTTTTCTACTATAAAGAGCTTCTTTGTGCGTGTGCATTCATGTGCACGCACAAGAGAGTGTGTTTCGATATACACAGAAAACGGGGGAGGTACATCTCACCAGCTTCAAATATTTATAGATGAGTTCATCATGCGATGTCCTTCTTTACCTAATTGAGGGAAATAGGCATTTCCAGAATATTTCTCACTCATTCAAATGTAAATAAATGTATAAAATAGATTGCAGGAACTCTATTCCCTAAATGCGTATTTCTTGCTAGAGAGAGAGAGAGACTGTACAACCAAATCAGATGTAAATGGTGATGTGAGATACCCAAGGTTAGATGAGATGAATCCCAAGCAAAGCACATGGACTTTCATCATGATTCTTGGGTTTCCATTTTGATAATGAAGCATATAAACAAATTCAGTTTTATGGAAACTGAAAAAAAATTCTGAATGTTTTGCTTTACTAAACAGCATTTTATTTGTTAATCCAGCAGCTATTTACTGTAAGAACCGGATTAGCCAATTAATCACAATTCATTTTAACTACAGAGTTAGGATGTATGTTATGCTGTATCATCCCAGGGCCCACAGAGCTCCAGCTACACTTGATCATCTTGGAACTTGAGCCAAAGAAAAGAATGGCCAAGTTAAAAGAAAGTTTAGGGAACCAATCTGAAGGCCATAGGATATGCTCTTTCCTGATTTTTCTAATATAACTTATAGGGATTCTTGAGTGAGAGGTGAAAAAAAAAGGAACTCTGAAACTGAAAATCTCTCTGTCTTATCTGTGGGGATAATTTCCTTTCTCTAGCAGGGCTTCTGTTTTCAGTAGCTTGATTAAGGAACAGTATTTTGTGTGATGAAACGATCTGGATGCATTTGCATGTGAAAGCTAGATGATAGGGCATAGAAACTGATTAGGCTTCGTCTGTCTCACATGCCTGGAGATTAATTCTAGTAACACTTAATACATTAAGATATGGATTAAACTTGAGTGGAGGAAGTGAAAAATAACTTTGCTAAACTTTCTGGAACATTTTTTTTCTCTTTCACTTTGGATACAGAAAGTTCCTTCATCTCAGCTATTCCTAATTGACACATTCTTAGAAATAATAAACTTCTAATCACATACACTGTGCAGAAATGACATGAGGAAGATAACAGTATTTATGATGGGAAGGTCTGTGAACATGTCTCTAACTTTCCCATTCTTGTGTTTAGATAAGGCAGGCAATAGGCGTGGGGGTACTTGCTTTCAACAAACTTTATTTTCATACAGACAAGAGAAAGCAAGCTATAATTTTCAAGCCCTGATAAGTAATGCTGAGGAGTTACATTAAATCTTTGATATCATGATCATTTGTTTCTAATTTAAGCTTTCAATTTTTTGCTTACACTAAAATGATCCTAGCAGATGATCATTGGATGTTTATAATGGTATGTAGTATATGCTGTCAGGATGCCCTGAGAGTTTGCTGCTTCAAAATGCACTAGACAGGCTTTAGAAGAAAGAGCTCAAATCGTGAGCAAGGTTAAAATAGAAGAAGGTTTAGACTAACGTTCAAATAAATGGAATTGCACATGACTCTCACCAGTGACCAAACTTTACTTCTGCAGCCTGCCTCATCATAAGGACAACCTGTCTTTACTGAAATGAGTAGCTTGCCCTGTGACCTCTGGGGCTCACTTTCTTAAATTCAATCTTGTATGAAAGACCTGGTGACCACTGGCAAATTAAAATTGGCTTGAGGTCAAAACACTGGATCTCATCACTCCTGAATACTCAAGCAGTTGAGGTACATGCCTGGCATTCGTCCCTCTCTCTGAAAGAGCTGAAATCTTGGATGCTAACATCTTACATGTGAAGAGTTCAGATACAGACAAATCTCAGCTACACATTAATTCTGAGATTTTCGAGTTTTCTAGCAGAGATGATTTTTGCATTTTACTCCATATGTAATCCTCCAGTGCAGAAATGCATTAATCTCATCAGGGTTCTCCCACAAAGGTTAATGTAGACTATGGGGAGAGGTTATTTATATTTTAACTAATGCATGCTTAGCCACTGCTGATGTGGTCAAGAAGAAAATGCCTGAAATGTCTTTAAGTAAAGCATTGGTTGTTTTGTGATACAGAAAGCACTAACAATATTTTTATAGCAGCGGTTGGGTTATTTCAAGCATAGAAGTATATGTTATTTATTTTATTCAGCTTCTGCAAGTCATAACAGTTATAATAGTGTTTTCAGTTTTATTTACTTTTGAGGATTTTGATGTAATAAATATCCCTTTTAATAAATAAAAAGGTAACAAGGATAGAATTGAATGTATTTTATGAACATTCTTTACATAACTGAGGATTTGATCTTGTAATACCACCATCAGCCAAAAAGTAGAAAGTTCTTGCTGTCAGTGTGGTAGAAGGGCAGCACTCCATCAAACACTTGTCTCTTCTTTTGAAACTCATCTGGTGCTCTTTTGGCCATGAAATATTTTACAAATATTCCATTGGAGCAAGGAACTCCTTTCAAGACCACTGTTCCTACCCAGTAGCCTTTCTGTGGGTTACATGCTGAAAGCCTGTGGGCCACCCAAATGAGCAGAGCAGAACCCTCTCATACTGTCTGTCTGTTGGTGCTTCATTCCACGAGACCATGCTCTCACTTGGACCACCACTTGTAGCTCTGTTAGCAAAGGCTCTGAGCAGACTTTCCCTTGCTTGCTCACTCTTATTATATTTATATTTATATATATGTATATATGTTTATTTCCAGAGCTTCAGTGGAGTATTCTTATTTGATTAGAGTTGATTAGGAGAGTCTGATTAGGAGAGTTACATACAAGTGTACAAAAGCAGCTATATAAAAGTATAAACAGAATGTATATGGTCTCCTGTCAGTCACTGATAGTTCACCCCAAACCTATAACATTTATAAATAAATGATATAAACCTATAGATGTATAAGTAAATGCACATATAAATTTATAAATAAATATAAATGTATTTTTTATATATAAATCGGAAAAGACAGTTCCCGGTAGATAGATAATAACAAAATGAGAAGGTTCCCCAGTAGAAAAGCAGGCAGTGTGTTTCTGTGTGCCACCTCTCCATGAACCTTCTTTCTCTTTCCTCCCTTTTCTTTTCTCCTCCCCCTCACTTTCAAGTAAAAGCATTTGAACAAGCAATAGCAGGGACTTGCAACTTGTCAGAGCTAATGAAGGAACTCCAAACAAGAAAATTTTCCCAATTTTTCCAGTTCTGTCAACCTATTTAAAAAACCATAATGTGTCACCCTGCAAAAAATCTGCTTAAATGACAAGGGATTTAAAAAATGTAGTATACCCTATGAATAAAACATGTCATGCTATAAAACTGGAACTCAATTATATTTGTGTAAGCTGTGTTCTGTCTCTCATCATAGCTACTGTGGCATTTCGGAGATGCCACCCCACCTCATAAAAGTCCTGATGCCTTGTTTCTACTGCCTACCTCTGCCATTTCTGATGTTTAAATGACAGAGAGAGAGGACTGGAACAATCCCTTTGCAGTAGGCTGGAAATATGTAGGCATCTGTGAGAGAGATGTTGCACCAGCAACTCCCAATGGTCTTAATCTTTTCTCCTAGAGGCGAGTTATCTAGGCAAAGCAATGGAAGTTCTTGGAAGCTTGAAGAGCTGTGCAAAATCAGAATTAAAAAAAAGAAAGAGAAAGTTCTGTCAGTTTTCACATTTGCATCTTTATGCCCAAGCAAGTCTGGTAGTGAACTGAGCAAAATTACTGTTCTACACACTCTAGGGTGATCATTTTTTAATTTGCCGGAAGGGATATGAAAACATCTTAAGATGTCTGCGTAAATCTGTTTCAGTAGCAATTATGTATATTATGGCGGTGTAATGAAATAGCTCAAATCATCTGTAGTTAAAGCAGGAAGGTTTTGGTCTCATAGAAGTAAAATAGCAATTTCTACCTTGTTTTAACTCTGCACTATGCCAGAAGTAGGCTATGAAGTAAATGTTTTCTCACCACCACCAAACTGAGCCCTTAAGGTTTGTTAAAAAGACCTGAATTCAAACTGTGAGTTACATGTTCTTTCTGTAAGCGCTATGACTGACAGAGGGAACAGACCTCAGAGCCAGGGCTTTGATTAAACTAAAACCATTTTAGTTTAAGTTTTAGTTGATTAAACTAAAACCACTAAAACCACAAAAAGTGGCTTTAGAATATTCATCCTTATTGATTGAACATACTGTATTCATTAGGATGGAAAGAAAATTAATTTCAAAGAGGTACATCAGGCAAAGGTGGTGTCCAATGGAAAGCAGCAAAAATCCTCAAAATTAATTCCTCTATCAAAGGTATGTGATAGATACAGGTTGAATGTTTTTTATCAATGCAGACAAAAGCAGATTAGAGCCACACATTTCTTTGACCTGACTTTCTCTTCCTCCTCTTCTCCAGCAGGGCATCCCCAGTTCCTCTCTGGGGTGATTCTCTGACAGTGGCAAGAGCTTGTGAATCATAGAATCATAGTTGGGTTTGAGTTGGAAGAGACCTTAAAGATCATCTCGTTCCAACCCCCTGCCATGGGCAGGGACACGTTCCACTAGACAACGCTGCTCAAAGCCCTGTCCAACCTGGCTTTGAGCACTGCCAGAGATGGGGCAGCCACAACTTCTGTGGGCAACCTGTGCCAGTGTCTCACTTCCCTCATAGTAAATAATTTCTTCCTAATGTCTAATCTAAATCTCCCCTCTTTCAGTTTAAAGCCATTCCGCCTTCTCCTGTCACTTCATGCCCTTGTAAAAAGTCCCTCTCCAGCTTTCTTGTAGGCACCCTTCAGGTACTGGAAGCTGGTCTAAGGTCTCCCCAGAGCCTTCTCTTCTCCAGGCTGAACAACTCCAGCTCTCTCAGCCTGTCTTCACAGGAGAGGTGCTCCAGCCCTTTGATGATCTTTGAGGCCTCCTCTGGACTCAGTCGAGCAGGTCCACACCCACTTGAAGAAGCACTGGGATTCACAGCAAGACCTGCTCTGCATGCCTGCTACATGACTCTATGCTAGCCTTTTGTCTCACTCCCTCTGAGAGAACCCCTTTCCACCGTGAAGTGGATCTGCATGGTGAGAACTGTCCATACCTATATGGTGATAATGAAAGAAAACCTCCTTGTGGGAAACTTGTAACCAGTCCCTGTAAATTTCCGTGTTAGCTTTGGAATTAGCTGCATGCAGAAAATGGAGCTGTTCCTTTAGCAAGCACCAAATACAAACAGGATGCAATTTGCACAACGTAACCCTAGCCCTCTTAATAGTTACATGGCTATTGGAAATGGAGAAGAAAAATGAAGAGCTTGATCCATACATTTGTATTTCAGAAAGCCACAGCTGACACGCTGGGAATTGTGCCTGAAAAAGCAGACTGGTGTCTGCCTTGAATTCTTCAGCAACCTATTCATAGGCTTCAACTACCATGGGCTGGTATCTGCACTGGAGACTGGCACTCATCCTTATCAGCGCCTGTCCCTTGTTTGAAAAATACTGTTTTAAATAATGAATGATACACCACTCCTTTCAGCTGGAGGGTAAAAAATTCTCACCCACCTTCAGGAAACAAATACTGATCCCTGTGGTACACCCAGGAAGTCAGAGAATTATACATAGTAGAGAGGAAAAGCAAGTAATGATAGTGTGGGGACATACTGGAAATGTAGTGATTCACAGGCACAGCTTTCCTTAGAACAAATAAGAATTCTGTATAGATTTTAGATTTCCCCATTTTTATTTATTTATTTTTTTCAATAGTTCTGTAGAATTTCATTATTCCCAGGGTAGTAGAAAACGAGCTTTCTGGAATTCAACAGTAAATAAGATCAGGAAAATTGAGGCTATAATTCTGTGACCTCACTGCACTTTAGCGTCTCATTATGCATTTCAGAAATGTGCACAGAAAAAGGATGCATTACAAAAACCTGTGCAAAAAAAAAAAAAAAAAAAAGAAGCAGCAAAGTAGCATTTCATCTAGAATGCATAGAGCATTAAGCATCAGGCTTAATCTGCTGCAATCATTTTCAGAATTCAGCTTTAAGTGAGTCAGATACATAATTACGGAATCATAGAACAGTTACTTCCAACCCCCCTGCCATGGGCAGGGACACCTCACACTAAACCATGCCACCAAGACTCCCTTCAACCTGGCCTTGAACACTGCCAAGGATGGAGCATTCACAGCTTCCCTGGGCAACCCATGCCAGTGCCTCAGCACCCTGACAGTAAAGAACTTCTTCCTTATATCCAATCTAAACTTCCCCTGTTTAAGTTTTAACCCATTACCCCTTGTCCTGTCACTACAGTTTCTAGTGAAGAGTCCCTCCCCAGCACCCCTATAGATCCCCTTCAGATACTGGAAGACTGCTATGAGGTCTCCACGCAGCCTTCTCTTCTCCAGGCTGAACAGCCCCACCTTTCTCAGCCTCTCTTCATACGGGAGGTGCTCCAGTCCCCTCATCATCCTCGTGGCCCTCCTCTGGACTTGTTCCAACAGTTCCATGTCCTTTCCATGTTGAGGACACCAGAACTGCACACAATACTCCAAGTGAGTTCTCACGAGAGCAGAGTAGAGGGGCAGGATCACCTCCTTCGACCTGCTGGTCATGCTCCTTTTGATGCAGCCCAGGATACGGTTGGCTTTCTGGGCTGCGAGCACACACTGAAGCTGGCTCACGTTCATTTTCTCATGAACCAACACCCCTAAGTCCTTCTCAGGGCTGCTCTGAATCTCTTCTCTGCCCAACTTGTAGCTGTGCCTGGGATTGCTCCAGCCCAGGTACAGGATCTTGCACTTGGCATGGTTAAACTTCATCAGGTTGGCATCAACCGACCTCACAAGCGTGTCGAGGTCCCTCTGGATGGCATCCCTTCCCTCTGGTGTATCAATCGAACCACACAGCTTGGTGTCATTGTTGAACTTGCTGAGGGTGCCTCAGTCCCACTGTCCATGTCACTGACAAAGATGTTGAACAAGACCGGTCCCAACACTGATCCCCGAGGGCGTTGTAGCACCACTCGTTACTGGTGTAACAGTTATTGGTGTAACACCACTTGTTACTGGTCTCCAGCTGGACATTGAGCCATTGACCACAACTCTTTGCGTGCGGCCATCCAGCCAGTTCTTTATCCACCGAGTGGTCCACCCATCAAATTGATGTCTCTCCAATTTAGAGACAAGGATGTCATGTGGGACAGTGTCGAACGCTTTGCACAAATCCAGGTAGATGACGTCAACTGCTCTGCCCCTGTCCATCAGTTTCGTAGCCCCATCATAGAAGGCCACCAAATTGGTCAGGCAGGATTTCCCCTGAGTGAAGCCATGCTGGCTGTCACCAAACACCTCCTTGTTTTTCATGTGCCTTAGCATGCCTTCGTGGAGAATTTGCTCCAAGATTTTGCCAGGCACAGAGGTGAGACTGACTGGCCTGTAGTTTCCCAGGTCTTCCATTTTTCCCTTCTTGAAAATTGGGGTTATACTTCCCTTTTTCCAAGAACTTCACCTGACTGCCATGATTTTTCAAATATGATGGCCAGTGGCTTAGCAACATCATTTGTCAGTTCCTTCAGGACCTGCAGATGGATTTCATCAGGTCTCATGGACTTGTGTATGTTCAGGTTCTTAATATGGTCTCTGACCAGATCCTCTCCTACAGTGGGCCTAAGGTCTTCATTCTCACAGTCCCTGCATCTGCCTGCCGAGACTTGGGTGGTGTGGTCAGAGCACTTGCTGGTGAAGGCTGAGGCAAAGAAGTCATTGAAAACCTCAGCCTTCTCCAAATCTCGGGCAGCCAGTTCTCCCAGTAGATTCCGGAGGGGGCCCCACATTGTCCCTAGTCTGTCTTTTGTTTACTACATACCTACAGAAGCTTTTCCTGTTATCTTTGACATCCCTGGCCAGACTCAGTTCTAACTGGGCCTTAGCTTTCCTGACCTGGTCCCTAGCTTCCCAGACAACATCCCTGTATTCTTCCCAGGCCACCTGTCCTTGCTTCCACCTTTTATAAGCTTCTTTTTAATCTCCAAGTTTCCTCAGCAGCTCCTTATCCATCCAAGGAGGTCTCTTGGCCCTCCTGCTTCACTTCGTTCTAGTCGGGACACAACACTCCTGAGCTTGTATCAGGTGATCCTTGAATATCAACCAACAGTCTTGGGCCCCCTGCCCTCTAAGGCTATATCCCATGGAACCTTACTAAGCAGGCTCCTGAAGAGGCCAAAGTCTGCTCTCTTGAAGTGCAGGGCAGTGAGCTTGCTGCACGCTCTTCTCACTGTCCTGAGGATCTCGAACTCAACTATCTCATGATGACTACAGCCAAGGCTGTACAAATGGGACAATTCATGGCACTTAAGACAGTTGATTTCTACTGGCTGGAAGAATGGACTACCTGCTCCCCTAAAATTCAGGATTCAGTCTCCAGCTCTCTGCTCAGCTGGCTCCCATTTTCCTCACCATTATCTAGTGATGTCAGCAGTACATGAAAGGGTTGCCTGTTGTACTGGTTTTGTATGTCAAGGTTTTGGTAGCTGGAGGCTGCAGGGTTGGCTTCTCTTGCGCCCATGTTGGACAGAGCCAGTGCCAGCCTGCTTTGTGACAGACCCACTGCTGACCATAGCTGATCCTGTCAGCAATGTTGGCAGCACTTCTGCAAGAACAAAATTAAGAAAGGGCAAAAAATGCTAAGCAACAGCTGTGATGAAGAGGAGTGAGAAAAATGGGATAGCAACAACTCTGCAGATCCCAAGGTCAGAAGAAGGGAAGGAGGTGCTCCAGGCACTGCAGCAGAGATTCCCCTGCAGCCTGTGGTGCAGACCATGGTGAGGCAGGCTTTGACCCCACAGCCCACGGAGGACCTCAGCTGAGACCAGGCAGATATGCCCTGGAGGAAGCTTTAGTTCCTGGGAGGAACTGTGTCCCATGGGGAACCCCTGCTGGAGCAATCTGTTCCTGAAGGGCTGCACCCGTGGAAAGGACCCATGCTGGAGCACTCTGTTGCTGAAGGGCTACACGCCATGGAAGGGACCCACACTGGAACTGTTCTTGAAGAACTGCAGCCTGTGGGAAAGACCCATGCTAGAGTAGCTCATGCAGGACTGTATCTGGTGGGAAAGACCCCACGCTGGAGCAGGGGTGAGAGTGTGAGGAGGAAAGAGTGGCAGAGACAAAGTGTGATGAACTGACCGCAACCCCCATTCCCCGTACCCCCTGAACCACTTTGGGGTAAGAAAGTAAGAAATCATGAGTGAAATTGAGGCTGGGAAGAAGGGAGGTGTGTGGGGGAATGTGTTTTAGATTTACTTCTTAGTATCCTGCTCTGTCATTAACTGGCAATAAATTAAATTAGTCTTCTCCAAGTTGAGTTTGGTTTGCTCATGACAGTAACTGGTGAGTGATCTCCCTGTCTTTATCTCAACCCATGAGCTTCTCATCATATTTTCTCCTCCCCTCCTGCTGAAGAGGGAGTGAGAAAGCAGCTTGATAAGCACCTTGGTAGTCAGCCAAGGTCAACCACACCACACTTGTAGAACCTTTCTCCCCTCACTTTATCACAGTCTGAAGGGTGCACAAGGGAGCACAGTGCCCTACCCCCAGGTTCTCAACTATAGCCTTACTGAAGCCAACCCTGCCACAGTGTCCAGAGTCACAGAAGTATGGAGTCACTAATCAACATCCTAGGCAGAAACAAAAGCTGTAAGAACACTGTGGTTGTGTGCAATTCCCTCATGGATAATATCTGGACGCTGTGTGGGGGATGAAGTTAAAAATTTTGCCTTAGTAAAGTTGAGAGGATTTGGTTCCCAGTGGCTTATTTTCCATTTTAAACAAAGGCTGGTCTGATTTCAAGATATTATCAACATTTTGCCTCCATTTGGCCTTATGCCTAAATTATTTTAATAAAATAATGGTTTTGGCCAAATTGTTTCTTCAAATATTGGTGACATGAAATAGCATTTTGTAACTTGGTTGTGCATAAGTACTATCCTCTGAAAAAAGAGAAAAGATTAAAAGGTACAATATGGTGACTCATTCCCATACTTTTTTTCATGTTTCAATGGGAATGAAGTGGTAGAAAACACTGCAAGCCTGATCAAAGGTACCAGAGCCTGATCAAAAGTACTTGTTGAAGTATTTGTTTATGGTCACTTTACTGCATTGCAAAATGCCTGAAATCTGGACATACTTAACTGCTACAATACTCCTCAATGAATACTGAGATCACTGGGCAGACTAACCTGTCATTTATTGCAAATGCAGGAAACCTGCTACATTTGGAATCTTCTTGTTCTCATGTAGCTCATTTACATTGAAATTGCCTTTCAACACCACACCATCAGTTACATTTACGTCATGAACTGACAGGCAAAATATTCTTTGGGGAAAAAAATGCCTGACAGCGTACTGAAAGCAGCACCTCATGGCGAAAAATGAAAATATTTTGTATTCACAGTTATATGAAAAATGTGAGGTGTTCAAGGAGACTGTGAAAAGGACGGGACAAAATGAAACTTGTATCAAATATCTTTTTAAGTCCTGAATGCCTACCTCCCCAGCTTCTGGAAATACCAGATCCATGTGGCATGTCATCTATTGGGAAGAGGAATCGTTCCTCATGGTGGTGGTATTTGTAAAGAGATGGGACTAGATGCGTCATGACTGCAAAACAGGAAATTTTCATTGACTTAAGAAAGAATGAGAAGGTAAGGAGAGGCCCGTTAGAATATTTGTACAGGAAGAACTGAAAGGATTTTTCTGGCTGTATGAATGAGACATGAGAAGGGAGAATCTCAGACTATGCGGTTTGTGAGGTAGAGATCTGGTATTTCCCTTCTTTGCCTTTTGGACTGATCAAATATTAACTGTAAATAATGACAGTGACAAATGCTGACTTTTATTAATGTCTCCTCTGATACTGCACTGTAAGTCATCGTTAATACATGGCTGGACATAAAACCCCTTTCTCTTCCATAATTAAAAGAAATAGGCTGGAATTGTGTGATCTCCACTTCCTAACATACCAGGTTGCTTTACTCATTTCACTGTAAATGCTACATTTTCTCCACTGATATGGGCTTTGCAGACCACCTCAAGATTTGACCTTCATCTTATCTTCCAGGTATCTTTTATCTATGTGTAAACCTGCTTTTGAAGTACAGTATTTGGGAGTAAAGCAGTAAAACTGGGTCTCACTTCTCATACAAGGGCTGTTGTTACAGTGATTGGCCCAAATTTTGTGCTTTCCCGTGTTTATGTTTTTGGAGTTTCTTGGCTTTGCCCTGGGGCAGTGCAAGGAAAAGTAGCAATCCCTAGCTTTGGGTCTGTGACCTGACTGTGTTGCTGTTTATCTGCATCTGAGTAATGTGCAGGTATAAATAAGTGAAAGTATTTTCATTCAATTGAGATAAAACCCTAAAGAGAATGCATTTCAAAATGATTTGGTGGGTGACTGCTGGCGAGGACAGAGCCATGCTAAAGGTCAGTATGTCCACCGTGTTTGAACAAAGCTGGGGGTGCTGGTGAGATGGAGCCTGCAATTGAAGATGATGGGGTCTGGAAAGTTGTGCGTCCTGGAGCAGACGTTCCACTCCCCACATCTGAGGTGAAGTCCCCATGACCTTGTTCTAGAAAAACGAAAACATAGCGAAACACCTCTTTGCAATGTTTTCATAGAATCATAGAATGGTTTGAGTGGAAGGGACCTTTAAAGGTCAGCTACAGCAACTAGTCAAAGGATAAAGTGAAAGAGAAATCCCTTCCAGCTTAGCACACAGCTTCAGTGCCAGCAGGAATATCCTATTTGATCAAAGTGTTTTCATTTTGTCAAGAAAGCAAGTTTGAAGACACACAGAGCGGCACATATTATCATAAGATTTTGGTAATGTTTGAACTACTTCAGAAATAAAGAATAACATAGGTTTTTAACTCAATGAATCAGTGTATCTCCAGTATATCAATAATGCACTCATTTCTTAGAAACTGTTTCCATATGCTGTACAGTATCTTCCTCAAACCAGGAGATGGAGCCCTGCAGCCAAAGGCTACCATCAGTTGCCTTCTCTGCACCCAGAAAAATAATGCTTCACTTTAATTGCTTGTGAGGAGAACATGGGCTGATGGGCTTCTGTCTTCAGAAGAGAGCCAGCAACTGGAGGAGCAAAGGTAGCAAATAGCCTGCTCATTTTATACAGGTAGCTACCGACATGGCTAGTAAATGCTTTGGATAACATTAACGGGACTGAGATTAAGCTATCTGCTGAGTGAGAGGGGAGTTAAGCAATCCCCAAGTGCCAGGGCAGCAGGGGCTTGGGCTCACCCCCCCAGCCCCTCCAGAGGCTCTGACATAGGATGCCTGAGGGGTGGCAGAGCTGGGCTCAGGGTGACTTCCTTGTCACCCCCAGCGCTGCTTCAGGGGTGCCAGCTGTTTAAGGCTCTGCCATGTTCACATGGTATTTACATTCGGCCACGGCGTGACAGTTTAATCCATTAGCAGGGCAATCAGGCTGGGGGGACCTCGCTGTGAGCACCTGGCGTGGCCTAAAAGCCCTCTGTGTACTCAGCGCTTGATTTATCCAGCTTGTCAAAGTCTGCCAAAACTTGTCTCTTCCCTTAGCTCTTTGCTAGTCAGTTATTAACGAGGACAGTGCTTAGCAACTCCGTTCAGCAGCAATTTCATTAACCAAAGTCTTCCTGGAACACAGGCCTCCAAGTCCCACTAGTTACCTACACTGCTTGATTTCAATGCAAGTGATGCACATTGGTAGGAGTCTGCTGCCTAAACAGTGGGACAATGACTTTTTATGACATAAGTATACCTATACACACACACATATAAAATGAATCAAGGAAAACTATTCACTTCATTGAATATATAAATGCAAAAGAATATATATATATATATATATGCAAAACTGTTTGCTGCCTTGACAACATACATATACAAATAATACAAAGCAAAGGAAACAATTCACTGCAGTTATTTTGGTTTGTTTTGGCAAAACAAAAGCTGAATGCTAGCTGGCTCTCTCACCAGTTCAGACAAGCACAGGGCTGCCGGAGCGGCACAGAGCACTATTTACCATGGCAGTGACCCTCAGATAATTCTATGGGGTGATTTTGGGGCATAAAAGGGAAAGGACAGCCCCAGTGCCAGACTCCAGACCAAGCTGAGAAGCTTTCAGCTAGTGATTTCTTCTGTTTCAGTACGGTCTTCAGGTTCATAACAGCTTAGAAGTACACTTTGAAGATTATACTGCTGTTAGTGTTCAATTAATCGATTCCTCAGTCATATGAATTCCCTGGATGACATCTTCTTTTCAGTGTGGTATGAATACAAAACAGTGAAAAGTAAACTAAGAATGGTAAGTTTGAGTTGTGATGCTTGCCAGACATGCAGCTGAGGCCTCCTGGGCCTGATGGCAGTGAGCATGCTTTGAAGCTTTTCTAACACGATAAGAAGTGCATGCCACTGGCCTCAGTGTGCTAGGGTTTCCAGCTCCTGCAGTGTTCGTCAGCACGGCACAGAACTAGGGTGTGTGGTGCAGAGTGTGTGCTCCCAAAACCACTCTTTTAAAAGACAGTGAAATATTGCAGTCTGTTCTGCTGGTGCCCATGCTGACTATGGAAAGCGTCAGACACCAGTGAGTGTCCGCATTTCTCTGCCTTCTGCAGCCAGTGGAGAAACGTGGCACAAGATAAAGTGTAAGGATGTTGTTCATCCACCATTATTAATTAATATATTGACTTCTTGCCTCTATCTCAGTTGAAGATGTTTTAGAAAGGAGTTACTCCAGTTGTGCACAGAAACAGACTTAATTTAATTGTTTGAGTTTGATGTTTTTACTTAACTTTACAGCCTGTAAAAGGCACTTCCCTGCAGACTCACTGTCAAAGACGCCCTAGATATTTGAAGTGATGCTTCAAATGAATTTGGGAGTGGGGCATTGTCTCAAGAAATAATGCTTAAGGGTCACAGGCACAACAGCCTCCTCATACCAACCTGTACCATCTGCCTGTAAAATAATTAACTCAACAGTCAGCTCATGGCTGTGTGTGCCCATGTCGTGGTTTAAGCCCAGGCCGTAAATCAGAACCACGAAGTCCACTTCCCCCCCCCCACCTTTCTTCCCTCCGCTCCTGGAGGGACGGGGAGGAGAATCAAAAGAATGCAGCTCCCACGGGTTGAGATAAGAACAGTTTAATAACTAAGGTATAACACAAATCACTACTGCTACCACTAATAGTAATAATGATAAAGGAAATAACATGCAAGAGAATACAACCGCTCACCAACCGGTACCTCGCCCCCACCCTGCCATGATCCAGCCCTTCCGGGAACCCTCAGTTCTACATCCTGGGCATGACGTGCTGTGGTATGGAATACCTCTTTGGCTAGTTTGGGTCAGGTGTCCTGTCCCTGCTTCCTCCCGGCTTCTTCTCCTCCCTGGCAGAGCATGAGACTCACAAAGTCCTTGGTCAGTCTAAACATCTGTGTTATCAGCTCCGTTCCCAGGCTGAAAGTCAAAAACACAGTGCTGCAACAGCTACTAAGAAGAAGAAAAAATTACTGCTGCTGCTGAACCCAGGACAGTATCCACCCCTTATTCCATACCATTCACGTCATGCTCTGATCCCACATTTTCAATATACCATCACTTTCATCTCAGTGCACTCTTATCTTAGTGCATGGACCAATCCCTATAAAGCTGCTGAGTCCATTCGGTCCATGATGGTGGGCTCCATCTCTTGTAACAGTCTTTCAGAGCAGGAGAGGCCCATTGCAAAGTCCACCCCTCGATCATGAGTCCATCTCTGTGTTGCATCTCTGCCCTGATGGATGGGCCCATCAGGCTTAAAATAATTCACCCTCCCCTGCAGCAGTCTCTGCAACTTATTGGGGACTCCACACAGCTGCCTTCCATCTCCGACGCTTCCAAAGCACTGGAGGGGCCCAGTGGATTAGATACTCGTCCATACTGTCCCACACACCGTGACACTCATGACTGTCCAGCCTTGGGGAAAACCTCTCGGTCCCCCTGTATTGTCTAAACCCAGACAAGACCCAAACCTGACTCTGCTTAACTCTCGGGATCAGACAAAATGGTCGTGGGTAGAACACACTCTGTGTGTGTGCCAACATGGTGATCCCCATCACAATCAGCAGGCAGGTCCCAAGGGTACCCAAAGGCCATTCAAAACCTTCAAAACTCTCAAATGCTGCTGCTGTACTTGTCACTGGGGCTGTTGTGCTTGAAGGCTTTCTCACCACCGGCTTCTCTTTTTCCGAGTCCAGATCTTCCTCCTCTGCCTTGCTGGAAAGTGCTTCGTGGTCTCCTGCATCCTCCTGCGGCTCAGGCTCGCAGGGCTCGGTGGGCTGCTGCTGGGGGATGCTCTCGGCCGCCGCGGGGCTGGGCTCGGCTGTGGGGCTCGGCTCCTCCGCCGCCTCCTCCCGCTGCTCGGCAGCCGCCTCCTTCCCCTCCTCGGCAGCCGCCTCCTTCCCGGCCTCCGGCCCCGCTCCCGCCGCCGCCTGGTCCCCGGGGCCGCTCTCCCGGGCCGCTTCGGCCGCCGCCGGCTCCCGGGGCCGCTCCCCCTCAGCTCCCCGCAGCCTCACAAAGACGGAGGCGAGGACGAGGGCCAGGACGGTGAAGAGCAGCGGGACGGCCAGGTACAAGTCCACGGCCACGTCCATCCCGCCCTGCGGCCGGAGCCCCCCCGTATCGCAAGCCATTACCATAAAGTACAATGAAACAAGAACCTTAGCCCAAGGCCCACACTTGATAAACACTAACACAGCAAATACCGGCTCCAAGCAAGCTACGACATACAGAAACTGTGACATCAAGAGAAACAACTTTGAGAGCCAATAAATCAGCACTGTGCTTCGGTCAGATCTGTTGTTATCTCAACCCTTCGTGCCCCACGTTGGGCGCCAAAAAGAACTGTCGTGGTTTAAGCCCAGGCCGTAAATCAGAACCACGAAGTCCACTTCCCCCCCCCCACCTTTCTTCCCTCCGCTCCTGGCGGGACGGGGAGGAGAATCAAAAGAATGCAGCTCCCACGGGTTGAGATAAGAACAGTTTAATAACTAAGGTATAACACAAATCACTACTGCTACCACTAATAGTAATAATGATAAAGGAAATAACATGCAAGAGAATACAACCGCTCACCAACCGGTACCTCGCCCCCACCCTGCCATGATCCAGCCCTTCCGGGAACCCTCAGTTCTACATCCTGGGCATGACGTGCTGTGGTATGGAATACCTCTTTGGCTAGTTTGGGTCAGGTGTCCTGTCCCTGCTTCCTCCCGGCTTCTTCTCCTCCCTGGCAGAGCATGAGACTCACAAAGTCCTTGGTCAGTCTAAACATCTGTGTTATCAGCTCCGTTCCCAGGCTGAAAGTCAAAAACACAGTGCTGCAACAGCTACTAAGAAGAAGAAAAAATTACTGCTGCTGCTGAACCCAGGACAGCCCAACACATCCAGAAATGACAAGGTGTTTGCAGGGCTCCCTAGACGATTGTTAGGAACCAGGAGGAATTTGTCCTCCTCTTCCCTGTTTATTTTGGGTGTTACAGGTACCAGCCAGAAAACTGCATACACTCTCACAAAAAGGCCTAACGTATGCTCTTATGTGTAAACTGTGAAGATTTATTGCAGGTAGAGGTTGAGACCACCTCTCAAAAAGTGCATTTATCATATGTTTAGTGGGGTGTGTGTTGTAAGGAGAAGCAAGGTTGTAAGGAGTGTTGTAAGAAGTAAGGTTGTAAGGAGTGTTGCGAGGAGAAGTAATATCTTTTGTGAAGTCATCTTATGGATAAAAAAGATAAACTTGGGCATAGAAGCCCTTTTTCACTTGGCTGTTCCTAAGTTCAGTGTGACCCTAGAGAATAAAAACCAACATGTTCTAAAAATAGATATGTGGTGTATGAAATATATAGTCTGACATATTTAAAGAACATAGCCTCATGCTCCACTTCTGGACATATTTCACACTTTCTCCACTGCTTTGCTGGGCTTGTGTCAGATGATTTAAAGCTGCTTTTGTCAAATGTGGGGTGCTTGCATTAGAAATGATTGGTTCATAAATGTAGCTTCACAGCATATGGATGTCTTTGGAGAATGCCAGGAGAAATTCACTAAAATTGACTGGTTTGCAACTAAATAATTAAAGCCTGTGCTTTGAAAAAGATGCTTTTGCCATCACCCAAGACAAATAAACTGACATTTTAGTTAGTTGTTACAATGATCAAATGCTTTTCTGTTGCTATTTATAAAGCGCCTCTAACTCTCATTTGATTGTTATCAGGGAGGATAAAAAGAAAGACCTGTCACCCACCTTGCAATCCCCACAGCTTACAAACAAACAAAAGTTGCCCTTTGCCTGCCTTACTGTATTTTTGGCAAGGGAGCATTACTTTGAAGTGAATAGCTTTAGGCTGAAAGTTGTGGATTTAATGTATTTAGCTGCAATGATACCTGTTCAAGCAAACACATGCACTTAATAATGCCATGCCATAAGGTGTTCTGGATTATCCCAGATTTACTGAGAACAAACTACTCCTCCTTTTGCTAGGTGGTCCCTGGGCATCAATAAACAGCTGTTTTGCTTCATCTTCAGAATGAGCTGCATGGAGCTCTTCACCACCTCTTCTTGAAAGTCTCATGTCAGGCCCTGAAATGATTTTCTATTCATGATCATACTTTAAAAGGGTACAATTTAGTGTATAAAGAATACATGTACAATATGGACTATAAGTGCTATTATTGGTTCTAACTTTCTTGGCCAAATCTCTCTATACCTTTTTCTGAATTCCTAATGCCATTATTGAAAGTAAAGCCTGAGCATGAGTATTTTCACATAGTATTTCTGAGATAATCACGCTAGGAAATAAAATGCAAACTAATGCAGTTAGAATGTGATGCTAGCAACAGAGCTCTGTGACTTTTCAGTCACTTTACACTGAAGGACTGAAGGAAGATGCAGCCTGCAGGTGAGTTGAAGGACAGAGCCCTTAATATTGAACTGTACAGGATTTTCAGCCTGAGGACTTATCTTTAACACACTACATTAATTTTTCTGAGAGAAGGCAGGCATATTCTTGCCAATATTAATTCAGCAATTATATATTGGTTATATATGGGAAGACATTACTGGAAGCTGAAGGAAAGAATGTGAAGAAAAGTAAGATGAAAAATGAATGGTCACAGATGTGGCCCTGGGTTACTCTATGTGATCCCATCATGGCAGGACAAGTATATTTGTTTGATGCTGGGTGAGAGTTTATCTGTGGTTAATCATAATTAATTACATATTTTTTTACAAGTCTTTCCCTATTATTCCATTCACAGCAAAGGTCAGCCTCAAGTTTCCTCTGTCACAAATTTGGGCAGAAGACATTTACAAAAAAAGATTTGTTAAGTTTTCTGCAGTTCTGTTGTTGTGCATATTTGTGCTAAAACTCAGAGCAGGCCTTCCAGGGATGTCATTCCTTCACCACTGAGTTTAATGACACAGTGCTCCTTCCTCTCTGTATTGGCTTTACTTTCTATGACACTATTTTATATTCTGTGCAGTAGTAGGGACTGTGAGAGAGCATCCAAGATGAAGATTAGTCCCTCTATATGGCAGATGTTTCAGATTGTTTCATCAGCATGAAGAATGAAAAGCCCAAGAGCATATGTATCTAGAGCCTTAATGCTTTGCAAGGGATAGAATATTTAGCAACTTTTGCTAAAGATTTCTTGTGTACATTGAGGAATAATGTACACTGTTTTGGAAAACTTCTGACCATGGAAATGTTATTTTATCTCTTTCCCCCTCCCCCTCCAAATTATTAGAATAAAAGGACAATTTATCTACTGTGCTCTAGATGACTTGATTCAGAACAGTGTCTTCTGGTGATAACAAATGTAGCATACGTGATATGATTGTTATCAGTAATTCTGTTGGTGTATTGGCTCTACTAATGTTGCTTGCCTTCTTACTTTCATTTGATTTCTTAACACTGCTCAGGCACTGCAATATGAAGAAAAATGTGCAAAGTGGTCATATGTGCCTGGGATTGAAGTTTTAGCAAAATTTTCTTTAAAAATGGAGAAGAGGAAAGGAAAGAAACCTCTCTACTTATGTTGCTTGTCATACCCCGCATGTCAAACCTTCCTAGTGTGGGAGAACATATAAATAACAAACTCTGTGAGTCATGCTTGCACAAATCTACTGGCAAATTATGAAGACACAATATTGCATGAAGAGACAAGGGTGGTTTAATTAATGCAAAATAAATCAAGTAAATTAAACATGTTCTCGTGTGATAAAATATGCTAACGGTGTCCTTCAAAGATTAAAACGATGTTTCTCATTTCCATTTGAATGTCCTCTTTCATCTTCTTGTGGCTGGATTCTTCTTTGTGCCATATTATGATCAATAAGGCTAACCAAAATGAAGTATCCCTGTGGACCACATGTGGAAATTAAAACAAATTCAAAATAGGGTTTTATTGGTTGCTGCTATGCTTGCCATCAGGTCTCATAAGTTAGTGATAGACTAGACCGTGTTTTCTATAGAGAAGCGATTACAGGCATATTTCAACATTAGCCCACTAAATACTATGCAGGAAAAAAATCATTCCATACCTTTTACCTTCTAAAAATGTACCTGAATAATGAAACATCACATCCTTCAACTTTGTGTATTTTTCTGTAACTTTTATAGATATTTAATAGGAAATATTTCACAGAGACAAACTACGAAAACCAGGCATCTATTAGTATTTTGGGCTTGTGTATATGTAAGATAGCATAAAAATATTTTAAAAGCATAAAAATATTTAAGAGTAGAGCTCTGCTGAGTTTTACAGTCCGTTTTGAAAATCACCTCTCTCAAAGAGAACATACATGTTTGGATTTGCCCTGGAGTTACAATCTTTCTCAAAGCTAACATTGGCAAAAGGTTGATAAGGAAACACGATGGCTTTGAGGAACTACTGTTTAGCATTTGTTCTACAGGTCAATGATAAAAGTGATTTGATTTTAAAATACTGAAGTCTCATGCTAAATGGATAATAGTGAAAAAAGATCTTGCACTTCAGAATTAAGATGGTGTCAATTTTATGCACCCCGTGATTACATGCACTAAAATCCAGTGTAAATACAGAGCTGGTGTTAGACTTCCAGTTTTAGGTGACCTTTCCCAAAACACTTTAAATGCCATTTAAGGTGCAGATGGTATAAATAATCCCTTCTGTTTACTAAACTTTCTTAGTTTTTTATAAACTGGAGTTCACGTCCAGCCTGCAGCTAAAGCGCAGAGAGGCTCCCTGGTAACTATAGACAACTGTGCTGAGAAAAAGCCAAAGGAGAGGAGAAACACAACTGTGGTCTTTTGGGCTCCCTGCTAGGGATGTGGCACTGAAAGACTTGATAGACAAGAGGGAGAAACATCTCTTGTCAGAGGGTTTTGTAGGGGCTGGGCAACACAGGAAAATTCCCCATCACTGGCATTGTTCACACAGGGAAGGCAGCTGGAGGGGCTTTGCAAATCACCAGGGCAGGAATTTCATCAGTCACAGCCCATATATTTTTCGAACTTTGATTCTTTTAACCAGTTTCTTCTAACTGCTCCTCAGCCTGGCTGATTAATCCAGGAGATGTTCCTCAGGGACTGTTAAGGGCAGCATCGTTCCTCTTCTCTCTGTTTCCAGATATGTTTGGCTGGGCAGAAAGAGATGAACAAAGGTAAAACTGGAAGGCGCCGTCACTGGTGACTGCCAAAATGCTGGCCTGGTGGGCATGAACCTCCTTTGGAGTCTCTGTTGCAGCCAGTCTGTGGTCAACAGTCATAGGAAATGAGCTATGGGACTTCTTAATTAACACCTTCCTTGCTTCAGAGAGCCTTAGTCAACAAAGAGACGTGACTTTTCCTTCATGCTATAGTTGTTAATGTTTAATAATGTATTCTGAATGGTGAGGACTTCAGCTGAATTGTCTTTTCAATGAAACAAAGGAAATAAATGGGCACACCAGGGGAGCTGCCAAGCTAATCAAATTAAGCCTGACCACTTGTCGTGCTTGAGACTCAGCTGGTAATTCAGCATCATGCAGTCTCTTGCTCACATTCCCTCCTTCCCCACTCCGGGTGGGATGGGGAGGAGAATTGAAAGAATGTAAACTCCATGGGTTGAGATAAGAACAGTCCAGTAACTAAAGTATAATATTAAACTTCTAATAATAATAATAATGATAAGGGAAATAACAAGGGAAGAGAATATCAAGTGAATATGAAGAGAATATAAAAAGGGAAAAAATCCCAATAAGCACAAGTGATGCACAATACAGTTGCTTATCACCCACTGACCAATATCCAGCCTTACCCAAGCAGCAATCTAGCCCTTCTGGGTAATCCCCTCCAGTTTATATACTAGGCATGATGTGCTGTGGTGTGGAATACCCCTTTGGCTAGTTTGGGTCAGGTGTCCTGTCTTTGCTTACTACTGGCTTCCCCTCCTCCCTGGCAGAGTATGAGACTGAAAAGTCCTTCATCAGGGTAAATTCTGCTCAGGAACAGCTAAAACATTGATGTGTTATCAGCACTGTTCTCGGACTAAAGCCGAAACACAGCACTGCACCAGCTACTAGAAAGGGGGAAGAAAAAGAATCTGTTACAGCTGAAACCAGGGCACCACTTCCATCCTTCATAAAAAGTTGTATCTGTTGCTTGCACAAAAAAAATCTGCAAATCCTTCCTCTGACTAGCAAGTGTTGTTGAAGTGAAGCAGTGCTTCTAATTAGAAGCTGTTCAATTTCTTAGAATATACCTTTTATATTTTTATGGAGTAAATCCAGTCACATGTATAAAAATAATAGAAGAATAAACCATTATCGTAAAACCAGTCTTGCACTCATGAAATTTAATGAAGTTAAGTTACAGATTTAAATGGAGCAAGAATTGGGTCTTATGTACCCTTCTGAGAAGATGTGGATAATTTCTAACCTAAATAGTTATGTTCAAATATATCTACATTTCTTCACAAAATAAAACAGATTGTATTTAATTAGTATCTTTGAGAATCAACTGACTTCAAACAGTTGATTTATTATTTAATGGTTATCACTCAGAAACACTTCTCAGAGCTAATGAGGCATTTTTGTGTTCAAAGAAATTTTAAACCATATTTTTCAAGCATAGCCTGCTATTTTTTTTCTTAAAGGCATACTTCAGTTAAATTAAGAAGCTGAAAGATCTGTGTACAATTTGTTTAATGCAAAATTAAATAAATATGGTATATTACTAAGCTCAAAAGACATAGATACAGATCCATGTTCTGGTACAAGTGTGATCTATCTCCTCAATAACAGAAGAGAACATTAAAGCTGGACTAAAAGTGAGGTGTAAAGTCATGTTTTATTGTTGGTTTTTTAACTCTAGAAGTTAAAAAATCATAAATAATGCGTTGTAATCAAGACATACATAACAATTTAGAGTCTGAAACAGAAAAAAAAATGATAGGTTAATATTTTGCTTGGGTTTCTGAGACAATAGGGTACACGATGGTAATATTTGCGAGTCACCCCATTCAAATACTATGATCTTCACAAAATAAAACTGGTAAACTTTTCTTGATACTCTGAAAGCTAAGATCCTCAGGAGGTGTCTTTAATCAACAGCTGAAGGTTTATGAATACTGTATGATACTCTTGAAAGAGTAAAGCTGTTACCTCCACTGATGAGTCCTTTGAAATAATAATTTAAAACCCACAATAGTCATTGGGTATGATCTGTTCTTGCTTAGTTCTGTGCTTATACTTTTTGTACTAGGAATAAAATCTTGTAACATCAGAGTAGCTGTCTGTCCATTGTAGTTTTTATTCTCACCTATGCTAACAGTGACTAGAGGGCCAATGAATCATAAAATTTTATTTGCTCTTTAGCCACAGAAATACAATAATCCCTGTTTGGTATGCTTTGACACTTAGATTAAGCTTGTCAATAGTCCTTAAAGACTTTTATCAGAATTCATACATCTATCAGTCCAAGTTTACTTTGAAAATCCTAGCTGTAAAAATACATTCTCTTCAAAATACTGATGGACAAACCAGGAAATAAGACAAATATAAATTTATGTACTTCTTTTGGAGTCAGAATAAAAAATGTATATTTGCCACAATAAAAGGTTACAGCTGCTAGAAAAGGATAATTTCAAGTTTTAGAAGAAAAAATACAAAGAATTGAGATATGATCAAAAATATAGAACAGTATTTAGCAACACAGATTTGGAGGAATGTTTCCGGACAGCCTGTATTCTTATTTTTATTAGTAAAAGCAGAATTTCACATAAATTTTTAAACTGATTTTTAGTTACTGTCATGAACCAGTGCTATTTAGTACTACTTCAAAGGCATTGAACTTCAAAGTTATAGATCCTTCAGCTCCCATTCTGGCATTTTCTTCTGCACCATATTCTTCTGTTCATTTGTTCTATTTTTGAAAGAAAATAATTTTAAAGAAAGGTGGGAGGAAAAAAACACCTTTAAAATGTTTGGATGAATTTGCTGTTCTCTTGACAGCCAAAAAGCAGTGTCTAAAAACAGTACTTTGCAGTTTTAAGGCAGCATTTTGTAGCAATTTGAAGTCACTTAGACCAATCTGATTAGTAAGGTTAGTTATAAAGGCTGAAAACAGCATTCATGAGTAGTGGGAGACCCTTATTTTCCTCAATGAGCACGTAAACTGCTCTTTATGCTGGAAACTCTTGCATAACTTTTCTTTTGCAGATTGTGGTCCTTATACAGCAGATGGAATGGGATAGATATGCAAAGATACTATCAGATGCAAACACATAAATAGAATCATGAAAGCAGAGAGTGCCATAAAATTGAGATTCCTGTTACTAAAGACAAGCATCTTCTGGTAGTCAATGCACGTATCAGATCTCTGTCCTCACCTCAAAGTAGAACTACTTAGATTACTACTAAGTTCCTTACTTCCCCTACATTTTATAAGGTACTTGTGTATACATAGACATTTGTACTTTAGTAACAAAGGCCAAAGCAAATTCAGAATACTGTGACATAGGAAAAAAGCAGGACCTAGGTGTTTCCAATGCCTTAAATTCTCCTGTCCCTACAGATGTTCATCATCAGAGTATATACTACATTGGCATGTGGGGTTATCATAGTAATAGTTAAAATGTAAATGGTGTTACAGCAAAGCAACTATTTGAATACACTATTTTGCAGTTATCTGAGCATCAGGATGGCTGTCAGTTTCTGCACGAATGTTCAGATCTTGGCCTTAAAATCACATAAGAATAATAATCCCACCAATTTGAATGGGATTTTGAAAAAAAAAAATCAACATAAATAGGATAGAATGATAGAATGATTGTTTGCAGTGTTTTTGAACTTAGATGATCATAATGAAGAGGAGTACTTCAGTGACTGAGAGAGATGATCATTGTGCTTTGTGCTAAGGTCCACAAGGCCATTAATTGGGATACTTCAGACTGCAGCTTGTGAAGAAACCCAAACTTGTCAGTCACTGTAACAACCATTGCCTCCCGCCTCCACTGTGGTTACCAGCTTCACCTACCTCCACTGCTACAAAGGCTTGCTGAGGAAAATGCCAAACATGTTAATAATATTTAGATAGAGTTCAAGATTCTGTCTAATGCTGAACCAAATTCCGAAACTGCAGGACATTTTCTTAGAAGTTGTCCCCAAGAGAGGTAAAGGGAGAACAGAGGTTTGGGAAGATCATGCTTGAGGCCAGGTGCCACATCTTACTGGGCAAGATGCTTGACATCTGGGTGTCAGTTGAAGGAGAGCATGATGCCTTAGAAGGTTCTGCCTGTGGCAGGGAATACAACAAAGGCACTGGGATGAGCAACATGCTCCTACTGCCAACTGCACCAGAGACACTGTCTCTGGAGCTTCCCTGCTTTTATATTGTGGTGACACCTCTGGGAAAGTTCAGCCTATTGTTCTGCTTATGAGGAAGGCTCAGCAACGTAAAGTCTCAGAGCTGAAGACACAATCCATTAGAAATTACATGATAAATAAATCAAGAACAACAGGACAAAACCAGACGAATATGCTCCTTCAAACCAGGATGGTGTTTGAGAAACTCTGCTTAGAAGACCTGTAGAGACTGTCATCAAGCTGTGGCTGTATCTTCCTCCATATTGAGAAATTGCCTTAGAGGACTGGGGCTTTCTGTCTTCAATTTTCTCAAGATAATAAGAAAGTGTTCTGATATTGTCTAGTTCCTGCAACAGATTGCTACAAACAAACAAATGCTTTTAGTATTGGAAATTGTTCAGGCATAAACAAAATAACAGTCAGTAAAGGATACTGTAGACCATTTCTCTTTTTCTGACCCTCTCTAGATCCTCATTTTGTGAGACCTTGTGCTCATGGCTTGCTATTTATAAGGCGGGAAATTATCTCCTAACTGGTGGAGCTCTTCATAGGTGTTGAGTTGTAATCTCCCACCTGAAAAAGAGAAAAAGAAATAAGGAAATTAAAGCTTTTTAATTTTAAACTAAATGTTTTCGTATGCTTTCACAAGTGAAATACATTTGAGTAAATGGTAATGCAAGTTCGATCCCCTCCATCAAAAAAAAAAATTAATGACCTGAAGGCTTTCTTTATAGGAAAAAGAAAAAAAGAAGAAAAATAGGATTACTTTTATTTTGGGCTGCGTAAAGTTCTGAGGACAGAAACTGGCCATAGGCTGCTTCAGGGGAGTAAGGGAGACAACAGTAAGTTCAGACAATTTGTCAGCGATCGTCCATGGCTCCTGCCAGGTACCATAGGAGGTAACATAGGTCAGATGGCACTTATCCATGAGGTGAAATGTACAGATTGCCTCCAGTAGCACAATTAATTTCGTTGCCTCTGACTCTACCAGCAACTCTCTCAGCTACCCCTGGCTGCGCAGTGCCGGGTACTGCCAAAGAACCGTAAAGACCAACTCCATTTTTGAACAAAGAGCTTGTGGATCATTTCTGAGCTTGTCAAACAACACCGTTAGGCAAGAACTGTGGAAATTTCAGGAAAAGCCACAAGATGTGCAAAATCATCTACAGTTCATTTGCTGCTGGGAAATGACAGTCTGTTCTCTTGCTGTGGAAAATTGAGGACAAAGGAAGTAAACTGTATCTGAACATTCAACAGTAGGCTCGTTAACTGATGTATCAAATCAATCAAATACTGCCTTAAAGCCCTTTAGCTGGCCTGTAGCATGGGTTTAGAGCTTCCAACTAAACCCAAGAAGTGAAGGCTGACAGTCTGTTCCCCTCCGGAAGCATGGTGCCATATGGTGTTACTTCTGCAGAGAAGCACGAGGTGGGGGCTGGCAGCTGAAGGTTTGGGTGAATTTGTTGATATGAAGAACCTTGTAACCTGTGATCCATGAGAACGAGCACCTTTCCACTTAATGTTTTCACTGTTGCCTCTAGGCAGGGTGCAGCTCTGGATGTCCCTGTCTGCAGGGTCTAGAAGGGTCTTTTGATCTTGTTCAGTCTCCCCAATTGCAAGAAAGGGTGATTAGCCTTGGACTCTAATTATTAAAAAAGAAAAATAAATTAGTTGAGGATCCATGCATTCATAAGACTTCTAAAGTCTGTAATGATTTGTTTCTGCCATGGTTACGGCAGAAACAAATCCGTTTAAAGTGTATATTCTTCTGAACTTAAATCAGTTACTAAGGCAGAAACAAGTTTATGTGGATTCCCATGAACTGCCAGTGATCCAGGAGAACTCCTGCCTCTACTTGCCTTTGGGAGATATGTTTCACTCTGACATTCATGAGAGAAAGGTCAAGTGGCCGTCACGCGAGCAGAGTTCCACTGCATATAAAATTTAGAATACAAATTGCAGTTTGATTTGATTGAAGCATGGACACAAGTGAATCATAGTATTGACGAGGAGAGACAGTATGTCATTTGGCTATTTGTTGCATTTGTTTCTGATATTCAAAGGGTGATAGCTTATCTTCCCACAAGGACCTACTTATATGTTAAACCAATAACAACAGGGAAAGCACCAACCTTATTATTTGTACTTATTATAAATAGCTTGGCCCAGTTTACCAAACCAGTCGGTTGGATATAAAGCATCAATTTCTCAAATATAAACATTTAGTCAAAATTTCTAAATACTGTGTGGGATATGATAAGGTTTCTCTCTATGATTATGCAAGAAAACAGCCATAATGGCTGACCTACCAATATAGGTAACAATAATTAGGAAATACTGGCTTTTTAAATTTTATGCAGCTGAGTAATTAGATTGAAAGGAAGTAATGGAATTAATTAGTTAAGAAAAATCTGTAAGGCTTAGATTTTGAGTTGTCTTACAGAATAACTGTGTGCAGCTGGAATTTGGTGACTTGTATAGTCACTGAAAACCGAAGCCTCTACAGCCACAGCTACTAGAGAAATAAGGGCAGTTTCTGAATGGTTTAACAAACTGCACACAACATCAAAGGCTCAGGAAAAGCACCTGAGGCTCTACAAAAGAAATAGTTACCTTGCTGACCACAGAAGGAAAAAGGACTCTGAAAATGACTGTCAGCACCTGTCCCTATCACCATGATGGAGAAAAAGAGGGACAATGCTCATAATTGAAGCTCAGCTGAACCACAACCAAGAATGCAAAGGTCATCCATGCCATGCACTGCTGTGATACCCTAAAAGGTACAAGCTACTTCACTAACATTAATTTCAGGTGGATAATTGGGCAGAATCTCGGCTGTATAATTAAGGGGAGAGAAGAACATACACTTTTAAAAGCCTTCTGCTGCACAATGCTGCAAGATAAAGTCATCTTGGTGCTCAGTGTGACCCTCCTTATATTTTTTTTAGACAAATCAATGACAAAAACCAAAATGCTGTCCTTTTCAGTGCTACTTACAGCCTTTTTAAAAAGAAAAGGTGATATATTAGCAAACTGCCCATGGGTTGACTCTTCAGTACTACACAGCTTTTTGGTGATTGATGACCCAGGGAATAGGTACTTTGGGCCTTTCACTGCAGGAGAACATTGGAAAACCTTGCTACATTAAATAACAGTAAGAATTTATAGTGGATCAGTTAAACTGCACTATGCTTTGTATGTCATGCAGAAATGAAACAGCTATATTCTGTTTCCAATGCAAAAGACAAATTAGTTCGATTCACCTTAATTCCTATTTAAAGCACAATCTCCCAAGAGGATTTGGTACAATTTGATCAGCCCATTCTGAAAATGAACTCTGATCAATTTCATTGAAGGTCCTCATGTGAAGAAGCTCTTTTTTCTTAATGAGCAGCTGTACAAAAACATAAAGGTATATAAAAACATATAAAATAAATTACAATTAGTAATTAGATCTACATAAGTAATTACAAGGAAGAAATATTTATCTCAAAATAATATTGAATGTAGGAATATATAAGTAGTAAAAATTATAACGGTTCAGTGACTGACTTCAGCAGAGTTTAAGCTCCCACTGAATCCAGAATCTATCACTGAATAGAGAAGAACCTGGATTTAACAACAAAATACTCCATATGATCATGCCACTGAAAGTCGCAACGTGCTTTCCGTGACTTTGTGGAATAAAACTGCTTTTTCATTTGCTCCTTGAGGATGATATCTGGAGAGATCATAGTTTTTAGGGCTATGATGGGAACACCTTATCTCTGTCCATGGCCTGGTGAAAAGCAAGCATGGTGACCTGTTCACTGGCTGACAGCTGGTTAATTTGCAGTTGACCTGTTCAGGGAAGTTGTCTTGATAGAAGCAAGAATAATTCAGGGTTTTTTTCATTTCCTCTGGGGTTTCTTTAGATATCTGATGATGATGCTTTGTGTGTCATTGTGTCTGCACCAGCAAGTATCTCACCAGCTTGAGTTGCACTTTGCTTGCACAGCTCCAACAGGAAAGGTCTGCATTTGGCCATGAGGGTTGCTGCTCCGCGGGCCGCTGAGCCAAACAGCCTCTGCCACCATACTGTATCTTAGAATCACAGAGTGGTTTGGGTTGGAAGGGGTCTTATAGATCATCTACATCTTATTAACTGAAGCATTTGCTTTGGCCCTTTGATCGTGATCTAGGATCACCAACAAAAACCAGTTACTTACTATCACTTTTACTGCTGTTTTCTTGAGAGTACCTTAATGAAAGTTTTATAAGAACTACTTTATCCAAGTTAATTCAGAAGTCCCTGTGGTATTTTGCTCAGTGTTCACTTCATGACTCACAGTCAGATTGATATTTTTGCACTATGAACTTACTCGTTAAGACAAATTACTATTGCATAACATTTTGCTCACAGTAAAATAATGCATCACCCACTGTTATGAATAACTTTGTTTAGGTTGCACCCTGGTGGTTTGGTTCTTCTTAAACTTCTCCTTTGGGTGCAATATTTCCCAACTAAACACAGTAACCTTTTCTTAGTTTTAATAGAATTTTAAAATAAAGAGAAATGGCTTATAGCTAGAAGTTCACAAGTGTTTTCCTTCTAATGCCAGGGCTGAGGCCATTATAACCATCAACCTGCGAGATTAATAGCATCATAATGACGTTATTAATTTTCTAAGAGATCTATTTATAAAGTAAATGATGTACTGGAAAAAAAAGGTAACTCACCTGTTACGGTTACAGATACCACTGCAAAACCCTTCAATCAAAAGTAACAGCTTCAACTTCAGGCTTAAAAATCATTTTCATATTTTGTTCAGGAAAAAATTGTATTGGGAAGAGGCATCGTACCACTTTCTGCTAAGGTACAGAAACCTTCCAGCGACATGTGCCCCATTTCTTAATTTTCCAAGACACACATGTTCTGGCATGGTCTTTAGAAGTATGGCCATGTCATCCTGTTTGACTTGCACTCAGTAAATGAGATGACCTGTATGCCAATGAATGAGAAGCTCCACATTTTTTATCCAAAGAAAAGATTAGGCAAGGCAATAACAAAGTTTAAGGAATTTCTGCCACCAGGGTTTTCTGAAGTCAACTTGTTTTGGACTGTTGGGGGAGCTGCAACCTATGGTGGCAGTCTGAGAATGAAGCAGGGTCAGCGTGTGGCTCAGGAACATGCTTCAGATACCTTTCCTCAGCTCAGCAAATGCTCTTTAGTCATAACAATTAATGATGTCTATTGCTTTCCTGTGTTGCTGAGCCATAAGCTGGAGCTCTGCAATAAAGAAGCCTGCAGATACTGAGAAAATAATTGGATTTTAATTTTTCAGAAGACTTTCTGAGTCACTTTCACCCCTGTTGGAACCCATGCATTGCCAAGCCCTGTGTTGTAGTGCTGTGTGAAGAAGACAGCAACTCAAAGGTAGTTACTCTTGCCACAGTGTAAATGGTTGAGCTGTCACTGGGCAGTGCACTACTAGACTCAGCTGAGACAACAGAGAGATTAAACCAAACCAAGTGAGGAAAGAGGTGAGGGAAGTTCTTCTCCATGCAGGAGTAGGGAACTGAACTGTCACTGCTGTAACACTGATTGGTTTCTACCCCCTTTCTGGAGCAATATGGCTTCTCCACTGCCTTTGTTTCCAAGGATTTTCTCCATAACTTCTCTTTACTTTTATCAGAGGATAGGAGGCTAGCTCCAGAAAGCCCGGCGCTATTGCCCTCAGTGCGTGCCCCCGGGGTGCAGATTTGTGGGGCAGTGGGCTCTGCTCCCCATGTTGCAAAGGCTGGGGCTGTGGGTTATCCAGCTGCTGAATGCAGCGCCCCGTGTACAGCACCAATGCTGAAGAGATGTTCCTCTGCAGTCTCAGATGTGGCGCTGTTATACTGGCAGCCAACCCCAGACAAATTCTTTTTCGGCAAAATTGCACTCAGTCTGTTATGTGTTTGTTCTTGCTGTTACTGAAATCCTCAGGTCCTTTATTATTTGTTACATTTTCCCCCTCAGAAGAATGCTTCAGAGCATCACACGCTGCGGGTTAGCAGCTATTTCTCATTGATTCTTTCCAAACTCAGAAGCAATCAGAATGTAGTGATCAAATTTACTGATCACTACACAGCGTAGAATTTAGCAGTCAAAAAAAAGGTTAAGACAGTCCCTATATATAGCAAGTACTCTAATACTATTGTTTCTTTTATAACTGTTGGAATAACTGAGCTTCAAGAACTTGTTTAGAAGTAATGAATGTTTGATTCCTTTGAGTATCACACTGCACAACTGGTCCAGATGATGGCTGCAAAAAAGTTGTGTTATTTTTCTTTTTAGTATATTTTAACGCAAACAGCTTTTGCAGAAAGCCTCAGAAGGCTTATTTGTGCATGTGTGTGAACCGAAAGAATAGCACTGCATGCTATTTTGAAAGAGACTTCAACCAGAGTTTGAAGTTAGTTATAAGGAGATTAATCTGGTGGTTGGAATGGAGTTACTCTGGCATAAATCTTATTGTGAAAGCTAGACAGGTGATATGGAAATTAAGGAAGAGATATGGAAGGTTTTATGGATTTACTATTGCTTTCCAGACTGCTTAGTGTACACACAAGGCATATACTCCACTTATGCAAATCAAATCAGGGTTATGTGAATTTAAAGGGAAAGATTTTTGTTCATTACAAACAGAACTGACCAGATGTTCTACATGAAATGGTTCATGATGAGCATTGAAAGTCTTTCTTATAGTTATTATTAATGAAATATAGAGCAGTATAGAAAACATTTGTATTTAGACACAGCAAATCTTAAGAACACTATCTGTACTTCAGGGCTGATTGAAAGAGAATCAAGTAACATTGCAAATGTCTGTTTCTAAAATAGTCATTGATCTTGGTGATACCTCTTGCAAACTACCTTCACCCTCCCTCACAAGGTCTTCAATCATTATAACTGGAAAGTGATAATATTTATTACTATTTTGTTGCAAGGGTGATTTAATAGGACAACCTGTGGAATCTCACAAAGCTTGTCATCCAGAAGTAACTTTTATAATGGAAAGATTTCTCATTTGTCTAAATAATCTTCCCTTTCTATTTCATATGTTTTACCTTCCCCCAAAATACGAGGTGCACTAGAATAGTAGAATTGTAGCAATGCCACAGAATAGGTAAAAGCCTGTAGTCATATTGACTTTGCAAATGTTATTGAAAACACAGTCTGGCACCAGGACAATCAGGATGACGATGGCCAAGTTTACCAAGTTCTGGTTAGGGCTTTACCTTTTTCTTTCTCCTGTGTATTACAGCCCAAGTAGATTCTCCTCTTTCGGTGGCATGGATTTGGAGGTAGGTTCATGGGTTATTCAGATCATAAATGTTTTATAAAGAGCTAATCAGTGATTAATAATCAATGATTAATAGTTGTTGATAGCAAGCTGTGAATTTCAGCAGCATGTTTTACAGGCATCAGTGGAAAGTGTACAAGGCCTGTGATAGCCAACCTTTAGGCTAGGAAAGCATCAGTGTTTCTGAGTGGCAGAAGAGAGCCATGTGCCCCTCTGCGGTCCCCTCCGTGGCAGAGGTAGGACCCTTGCACAGGGGCCCCTTCCCCTGGGGCTGTCCAGGCTGCACAGCCTGGCCTGGGAGCCCTGTGCCCTTGCAGCAGGACAGAGACTACCTGGAAGTGCTGGTTTTGCAGTACAGTTTTCTTATGCACTGGCTGCACTGGGGAGAGGCGGCTGCTACCCAGCAACATTCACATTTTACTCCTGGTCCCTGACCCTCCTGGAGGAGCTGCAGCAGTGAGCAGTATGGACGCCAGACCTGCAGAATTGCCTGTCAGCGGCAGTCAAGGTTGAGACAGTGCATCTTCATAGATCCCTTGGGATTTCCAGTGTGAACTGCTGGCTATACCCTAAGCAAAACAAGTTAATTGGTGATTACTATTTAGACTCAAGTTTAAGTACACATGAAAATAGAAATTTAAATATGATCCTTTGTTGCTATAGTGTTGTCTTCCCATTTCCACAAAATATATTCCATTAATCAGATTAGTCTGTTATGATTAATAAAATCACCTGTCAAAATGAATAAAGAGAACGTACTTTTTGCATATTACACTTGGTTTTTTAGTTATCTTTTCTCCATTGATAGCATGGCTCAGCTAATTATAGTGTGCCTTCTAGCCCTTACTGTTAGCTATACTAAGATCCTACTATTCTTTTCCATAAAGAGGTTTCTCTAGAGTGGGTAGTCAGAAGAATCTTCAGCGTTATTTTCTTATATAAGCAGGAGCAGCAAAAAAAAAGCTTTTCAGAGTAGCCCCTAAAACAGTGCCACAAATAATTCAATGAAAACTGTAGCGTGAAACAAAGTGGTATCTGTACAGTCTTGTGAATTATTGATTTGATTCTAAAAAGAACTGCTTTGCTATAAATCAGAATGAAAATGTGAGTGCTGTAAAATTTTGTTTTGAAATGTCTGGTTTTCTGCTGTGCCTTGGCACTGCAAGCACAGTTCACTTTCGTGGCAGCATTGATCTTGGGCCTGGGGATGTGAATTACAACACAGGATCCTTACCAAAGAGCCAGATTCTGTACAGAGTGTCTAGACATGAGACCCATTAGCTGTATTTCAAAGGAAGAGAAAACATTAAGTCGCAATATCAAGCATCTTATGGGTGATAATATTTTTATATAAGTGTCTGAAATTCAACTTTCATATAGAAAAATTCTTCATTCTGACGCATCCAGAAATGCATTAGAGAATATGCCTAAATTTAAGCACTTCCATAGCCCCACTTAAGCACATACACCTAAGCACTTATTTACATCCTCTTCATAACTAGAAACTTTATTGCTATTCTATTTCACTCTTTTTCCGCCTTTTTCCATGCCATCTGGGGTCTCTCAAAATCTTTACTTGTTTTTCTGCCTGTTGATGGTATTTGTGTCCAAACATGGAGCTGACTAAGAAACTACCTCTAGTTATTACACTTATGAACAAACCTGGTTATTTCAGATTTAACTGTGGATTATGTTGGGACAACTGTGGAATAGGTGTCAGCACACAGATAGACTTGCATGCCTAAATTCACAAAACTAGAAGCTGCAGGACAAAATATGAATCCAAATAGCCACAACACAGCAAAGTATTAAAGCGTGAGTTTAAACATAAGAATGAATTTAACGCTTTGCTGAACTGGAATCCAAAGAAGAGCTGTAATAAATACTTGCTAGATCAATTCCTTTTAAGGTGACTGTCTGGCTAAGCAGCATGAAGACAGTCTGAACCTTATATTATCTTCCTTCTGACCTAGTAGTGCCACCTTCTTTTCCACATTAAGTAAGGTCCTTTTACTTAATGTTTGTTCACCATATTTGGCCGAACAGCCCTCTCCTGTCCATTCTCTATTAAAAGGGTTGGGAATTTCTCTCTCAAGAAAAACTTCTAGACCTAGTCAAAAGCAGGCACAATCACAGTGTTGTTACAAATTATAGGATGCTGAAAATTATTTTGTGCTTTAATCATCTTAAGTAAACAATTTCTAACGAATGCCAACATAAACCTCAAGGAATTATTTTCCTTAATTACCTGCATCTGTTTCCCAGATGGTGATCATTACTGGTTTTTTGCACAGCTTTTCAATCAGATGACTCCATAAACTTTTTTGTGGTGAAATTTTAAGGGGTTTATTAATCCTTGATGTAACATCACCCAAGTAAAAATGTTACAGAAAACACTTTATCATTGTTCTACCGTCCCACAACTTGATACTGTATTATATGTAGCATAGCTTTTGCTTTAGTTTTAGCATCTCCTGTTTCAAAGCTGCTTGTTAATTGTAACTGAAACAGTTTGTTCATAGCTCAAGACCACTTTTGAAAACAAATTCTAGCCTCCATACACAAATAGTCCCATTCATTACATGGATAGGTCATGTTTTCAACAGGATATCAGCTTAAAGCAACTACGCTGACGAAATGACTGGAGTTTCTCTTGAGAAACGGGCCCTAAATCATTTTGGCACTTTATAACATTCTATACAGAACTGTGTACTGAGCCCATGGAATTTATTTTTTTACCTGAACAGGTCACTATGCAGTATCAAAGGCAAATCTGAATGATAGTGAAGAGATTTTCCATTCTATTAGCATATTCTTTGAGGTGGCAATATCTTAAAATGTAATGATTGCTCCATTACCTTCCCAGTGGATTAATTTAATCTTTTTCTTGATTATTGTGGATATTAAACCTAAAATAAACCGCAGAGAATTCCAGCATGCCCACTGTCAGACAGAGCAACATTCTAAATCCTGGACTGGGCTAATTCTCTGATGAACTTTCCCTTGGGGAAAGGTTGAGTCCTTCTTATGTTGGCTGAACTAATTATGTTGTTTTACCTGCCTACAAACCTAGATGAATGATGAAATCAATAAAATGCAGAGCTTCTTTCTTCTAAGCCTCAACAATAATTGGTCCAAATGACTACTTTGCTTTGAGCTGATGCAGAGAGGTGATGTCAATATCTAATTGATCCTGTTGAGTACATGTAATGAGTCTTCACTGAGAATTCACACATAATTATCATGCTCAACCACTGGAGTTCTTTCAGACTCGGTAGGTTTTATTCCACAGGGTGATCTCCTCAGTAGACAGCAAGGATGTGTTCTTAGAGTGGTACCCTGATGGTGCCAGTCATCGCATCTCTACACATTCCTGGGGGAAAGTGTAGCAGTCCTGCAGGCTAATCAAAAAGCCAGCATTAGAAAAATGAGTGAGGTCTTCCCTTTCCTTGCTGACCCACTCTGAGCAGCAGAAACTGTAGGGGCACAGATGCAGCCCTGTCTGGAGGAGGAAGCTGGACCAGCAGGTCCTGGTGACTCCCGGGCTCAGCTTTGTGTACCACAGATGGGCTTCCTGCTCTGACCCTGTGCAGATTTATCACTGCCTGACACCCCTCCTAGGGTAGCACTGCATAAAAGAGATTCCTTTGCTCACATGCTACACATACCACACCAAACCCGGAGAGAGGAGGTTGGTGGAGTAGGTAGGATGTCATCCCAAAAAGGTTTTATTCTCTTAGTGTTTCTTTCTGATAGTCATTTTTATGTGTTCCTTTATAATATTGGAATGATGTGAGATCACGATGGAAAAGAGCAATGTTTGTACTCTTCTTAATAAAATGTTCTGAGACAAAGCAGCTCTGGCTTTTTTTTTTTTTTTTTTGTGTTCTCATGTATCTTATGTATGTTATTTATTCATATACAGCCTAGGCTGAGGAATTTTCTATGTTTCTGTCATGGAATGTGAAGCAAGAATAATAAGATTATGAAAGTCCCATTTGTTTTATTACCTTCTCTTAATGTAACAGGAAGGAATGCTGAACACCTTCTGCCTCAGGAATAACAGTGTTGGGCAGGGGAGGAAAGCAGGAGGACCTGCTGCTCTGCATTGTTATTGTAGGAATCATGATTTTACAAGCATGCCAATTTATAAAGAATTTTCCCTAATTTCATTATTGCCATTGGTCATGATCAAAACAAATGCTTCAGATGAGCACAACTGTTTTAACTGAAGTGTTCAGGGCTGTATTTTATGCAGTCTGAATATGACTTAAAACAAACAAAGGGAACACTTCTAAAATGAGAGAGAGAAGAAATCTTCACTAAAAACCAAAGGATTACACACATTTACTCACTGAAAAAAAACCCCGTAAAATTACAGAAACATTATCTGCAATTTATTGCGAAAGATGATACCACGTTTGCTAGTGCCATCTTCCCAGGCATTTGTAATGCCTCAGAATACAGCAGTAAAAAAAGGGTAGATGGAGATGAATAAACTAAATGGAAGACCAGAACCTCATAAAAGAGCTAAACATTCTCTAGACACAGCGGTGAAATTTCTATGCTTACGCATATAAAAGGCATCAGGCTCCAGAATTATTAAGAATACCTGGGAGAAACATTAACTGGGTTCTGTCTGTACTGTGATATAATCGGTTGCTTGTGAAGTCTGTGTATTCATTTCAAGCTGACATTAAACTTTAACTTGAAAGTATGGTTGAAGCATAAGAAGCTTTTGGTGAAAGAGTGCAGCAGCCAGAGCTCTGTGCAAATGGGAGCACAACCTCAGTACAGGAGGCTTGGGCCAGTGTGACATCTTCAGAAAAGGCCTCACTGTGCAAAGACTGTAATGGTTCTAAATGCCCTTGACTGTGAATGAACTCGTTTATAAATCTCTTCTTTAAAAACCCTGGTGAAATTTCTGTAAATGCTTAGCATTGGCCCAATCTTATCCCTGCAGCTGTTAGGTTCTCCCACTAAATGAAAGCTCCACCAAGCAGCTTTGGACAGCCTAACCTCAGAAACACAATAGTGCCTTCCTTATAAGGTCCTGTACTACCCACCAAGTTTCCTCATAACAAGTTTATGACACCCTAAATCTGGGATTCTCCTTTGAAACAAGAAGTAAAAGCTGGTGGGTTAAGCTTTTCCAGCAGTTACCTGCTTCAGTTTTGTTCTCCGTCCCCAGTTTCCAGCATGTGAATCACCAGCACTGCATATTGCATGCATGCCCTGCAATGAGGCCTTGCTCACCTGAGCAGGTACCCTGCACTCCTGCAGCACTGCATTTATGCCATGCTTCTTGGCTGTCTCACTGCGACAGTGAGCACCAAGGTACTGCATCCACAGCCGAGTGCTACACATGCACATAGCTCTGGCATCTCAGAGCGGTGCTCCCAATGTGTCAGATCATCTTTCTCTGTTCCAGCAGAGTAGACATGCTGTACCCTTTGGCTTGATGGGGACTTTTGTGTGCTGCTTACGGAGCAGAGTCTCCAGGCTCATGCTGGGTGATGTTTGAATGATAGATGCAGTTACAGAGCTCTGTTCCCAAACAACCTGGCCTGAGCAATTATTTAAAGGAAAGCAACACATTCTGGTAATGTCAAATGTCATTTTAACAGAATTTAATATGCTGTTTATGGATACACTGAATTTGTCAAAAGTATTTGCTAGCTCTGGCTAGAATTGTAACGGCTGGAATATTCACAGTGGAGGATCAGATCATTAAATAAACTCTTGTGATTATAACCATTACTTGTCAGAAGAAGATATTAATAAGCATCTGTGTCACAGAATAAATTATTACAAAAATGAAATAAACAACATTAATTTTCACTAACAATTCAGTAAGTCAATAGATTGCACTTTCTTTGTCTTGCTGGTAGAGGCAAAGAGTATTATTCAGGAATAGTACAGCAAATGAACAGTGGCCTGTTTTTCTCGCATGGGAAAGTTAGGGCAGAAAGAACATCCTTATTTGTTGTTGGAGTAGTTTTTTTCCAAAACATCATATTACTCATTCATTCTCAAAATATCAGGCACATTAATTACATGGAGATGTAGAGGAGTTTCACATTCTTTGTATTACTACCTAACATGACTTAAAAAAGAACTTTTACTGGTGTTCTGAGGTGTAAATATTTTGACTGGTAAGTCACATTTACTTTTCAAAATCAAACTGGTTACAATTCTAGTATCATCTCCAAAAATCCTGTAATGCTAACTGTATGCTGGCCAATAGCAAGGAGATCAATGGACCAGAGGACTTCCTGGGGTGTTGCTGAAGGACAATGTTAGGTGGCAGGAGTGAAACATGATGTTATTCATCCTCAAACACCAAGCTTCTCTGCTGGGTACTTCCCTTTTTACAGGCAGATTTGACTGACCTACCACTGTGGGTACTGGGGGGGATCTGCAGTGAAGCAGAAATTGAACCAGAATTAAGATCGAAGAGGATGTTGTTGCTTTCAAGAAGATAGGGCTGTTGTACAAAAAGTAGCAATTATCTGCATAAAACTGTGATCTGGGTCTGATCCAATATTTATTCCTCGTGAGTAGGGTCTAGGGTATTACTGTTTCAAGTGTTTTCTTGGTTCAGGTACATGCTCAGTGAGGGACAGAGAGCACCCTGACGGGTACTTTTAAATAATTTGAATCTATTTAAGATAATTTCACTCTCTAAAAGAGACATCCTTAAATAATTAATCTTAAATAAGGCAGAAATTAAAATTGTCAGATTTTTTTTACTTCTTTAGGAAAGAATGAATTTGTGTTTACTATGCATATACCCAGATGCTTTTGAATGTCTGCAAATATCTCTTCTCAGTGCATAGGAACAGGGTAAGCAGTCATGTAGAGAGAGCCTAAAATACCCTGAAAGCTTTTTCCCTTGGAAATCAAGTATTGCTCAAGGGTCTTCTTACTGCACTCCGCAGAAAGACAGCAAACTGCAAATCTTGGTTTATCTGGCTGTACATAACCCAGATATACTCACTTTTCTTTATTTACCAAACATACTGGCAAGAATCTCTGTGTCAACATTTATTAATAAAATCAGCTCATGTAGAAAGCAGCTAGTCTAGTTTCCTTCCTCTTTAGGCAACTGAGCTATCCAAGCTGCTATTAAAAAAGACTTGAGCTACTTCTTATTGCTTGATTTTGTTAAATACGTAAATGAAAGCACACATTAAAAACCCTGTAAAAGCCTTGCTTTTCTTTTCTACAATATGAATTATGCAGGATTTACCTATGTTTTGTTTTTAAACAAAAAAAAAAAATAGGTCTTTGAGGTAGTAATTTTCTTTGCTATTCTATTATTGGCTTGAGTATTACTCTGCGATACCCAGGTTTTTATAATATTTTCCAAGGGCATTCTCTACCTCATCTGTGCTACTTATCAGCTCTCCCTTACCCCTATTGGCTCACCGTCCTATGAGATTTTTTCTTATGTATTTTTGCCTAAGTTCTTATCTGCCCTCTTTATACCGGCACAATTTCATGGGAGATCCCATTTTCTTCAACTTCCAGTATCTTCTAATGAAGTTTAGGAATGTACATATTTTAATGCTTAATTGGAAAACTGAAAGAACCTTATTCTTTTTTGGTTTATGTTTCATTTAGCAAGATGAAAGCTTTAGTAATAATACTTCACATTATTACTTTGCTTTTTCTTGTCTTTTGAGTCCTTTCTTTTCTCCTGGCCATTTTTAAAATCTGTAAATGCCCTAAGCAGCCTAAAAGGTTGCTACGTGTAGGTTAATTCCCGGCTGAATAATGCCAAATACAGTGATGATTAATTAGATTACATCACTCTCTTGAAGTTGCAGTTGAGTGATCTTCTAAGGTGCTGGAGAAATGGGGTATATTGATCCTGGAATATGAGTCATGTTGTTATAGCCTAGCAAACGCAGTCCTTATGCTCAAAATCCTTCATTCTCTGATCCTGTCCTAACAATCTGGGGGCTATTGAAGTTCATCTTTACGGCCTCATTGAAATTCTCTTCCTTTTCCCTTTCTGTTTCCAACATTTACTGTGACTGCCCAAAAATATTAAGAGTGTTGTCCTTGTGTGGGGGTGCATGTAGAGGTTATTGTTAATGTTCCCTTCAGGGTACCATTGATGCAAACACATCTCCTATCAGTATCTAACAGCTCACCTTTCATAAGAAAGAGAAAATGATAAAATAATGACAATTGTGCCCCTCTCCTACTGACAGTCCTCAGGATGAGTATAAGGGCTGTGCATGTGTCATCTTCAGGTACTTTCCATCACTGATCTGCAAATTGGGTTATTGTAATAGGATACTGCTGTATTTATCTTTGCTATTATTTATTGCTGTTATTATTTTAAAATCCTTTTTCTTTCTGGCAGGGTCCCTTAGTCCTTTAACGTTTATAGAAATAAATGTATGTTGGCTGACTCACTGCATTGAAGTTTACCAGGCTTTCTGCTTTCCAGCTAGTTTCTCTCCTCTTAGTCAGCTAGGATGGTTATACTGTGGTGAGTACTGGCATCTGTAAATGTGCTGGTATTCAATCCTCAGATAATATAACCTTTATTCCTTTAAAAGATAGGAGTTAATCAATATGCAAGGCAGGTTTTGGTCTGTTGCAAATACTGATATTTCTCTTTAGCCCCCATTTATTGAGTGAAAAGGAATGTTTCACCCTTCCTTACTATGTAAAGTGCCAGCGTGGGTTAACTTGAGGGAATCTGTCTGAATATTTATATGAGATTCATTTCTCAAGACCCTTGCTTAAAGATATAATTCAAGTCACCTGAGTTATTTATTAACCCAGCAGCACAAGATAATTAGAAATCTTTCAAAAATGACATGCTTACGTGTTCTTAATTAATGTAATGTTGCTTGAGACAGGGAAACAAAGGAATGAATTATAGGAAGTAATAGCAAATAGAGAAGTGTAATCATTACTTTTCAATCTATTTGAGATATGTGCACCTCTCAACCACTTTCAGCTTCAGGATGAGGAAAGGAATACATACAATTCTGTGCTCTTTCTTTCAGACATCTAGGTTCACACAAATCTGACTCTTTTGGAGCTGGCTTTGGAATTTCTGAAGCGCCCTGTGAAACACAGCAAAATCTAGACTTGACTGTTGTTACTGAGACAACGTAACATTGAAATGTTCTTTGATATGAAAGGTTCATATCATCCAAATGTGAATGTGGCCATAAAAATGTTGTTCAGTGGTAAAACCCTAGGAACGGACCTAACACTAAAGAGGCTTGTTATCAGGATGCTACATCATTTAACTTAGCACTCCTTAGCCTTGATGTAGGAAGAAATACAGATGTAGATTAGCTGCTGGAGTGAGATTTAAAGCAGGTCATGTTACTGGAGTTTAAGAGGTAGCTTATAAAATGTATATGTTTACAACATTCCTGAGAATTGTGTGAAATGCCAGGGGTCACGGCTAGACTTAGATCAGCTCTATTCAACAGCCTAGTCTGGTCTGGATCTTTCTTTGTTTATTGCTTACATCATTGCCAGACAAGGTCTCCAAAGAGATCAGGCCCTGTGTTTTATGCTTGATATGCACATGGTTGGTTTAGAAGCCACACTGCAGGAAGGCTGACTTCCCGCTGATGCATGCGTTGCATTCAGATACTCCAATGTATTTAGCAATAAGTCTCAAAGAGTATTCCCCTGTACTTGGTCAGACACAGTGTCTCCCTCCTAGACAGATTGTTTCTCATAGAGTCTCAGCTATTTACCATGCAGACTGCTCTAAATGCCTAGCTATTTACAGGGAAAGAAGAGGAAGGCAGTGTCTTTGGGGTCTCTACTCTCCTGCCAAACTTGCCATAATCAGTCTATGGGTTAATTTGGCAGATAAACAGGTGGAGAGACACACGCAACATGATCCTCCACTCCTCACTTCCTTAGCAATCAGTGGTAAAGAGAGCATCTGCACCAAGGAATGTGCTGTCTCATCTAGACAAGTGTGATGGGTTTAGGTGAGGTACAGTTAATTTTCTTCATGAGAAGATGGTTAAACCATGACAATGAGACATATCATATTTATTAGTTTTCTCAGAAGTGGAATCTGAGACATCATTTCTTCTCTTGCCCATCAAACTCCTTCTAAGAGCAACCCTGGCTGCCAACTCTGAGGGCAGTCTTCCTGGGCTGGCTGCACACCCAGCAGCGCCTGTTTGCCAGGTCCCATGGGGGACCTCCTTGGCACATGATCTATAAGCCAGGTTGGGGTACATGTCCACACTGGTTTGGGAGCTGGCAGGAAGTGGGGCACCCTCTCCTGGATGTCCTCCAAAAGGAATTGATATTTCCTATGTGGAAACAGCTCTAAACCTGAAACCCACACACAAGGCACTTTGAAACTATCCAGGAACTTGTGTTTATGCTCACCCTAGGTTTCAGCCTCCAGAGTAACCCAGGCAAAGCAACAGAAGTAGACTTCTCCATGTTTCAGAGACCTTTAGAGATTCACAGAATGCATAGTGGGTTTTAGCTGTCACTCATGGCATACTATTAATATGCATACATATTATTTATATGAATTATTCATAAGTGACAATATGCAAATTTTATATTATTTATTTATATATCTTCTATTCACTGTTACGAATATTCATGCTGTAGTTACTACAGAGACTGATGGAAATCTGGAAAAACAGTATTTGCATCATTTTTAATTTGTCATCTGACAGAAGAGTCTTCAGTCTCTAATTAAGCAAATGAAAGCTTGCTGTGCCTTATTAGTAATTCCACAATGAACTTCTCTAAACTGACAGTCCTTGCCTATGTCTCATCTTTAGCTTTATCAACATTATTCTTAATAGGCTACATATATTCTTCTTTCAGGCACTTTTTTATACCACTTCAACAAAGGGATAGCAAAATACGGCTTAAAATATCTTTTCAAGAATCAAAGAAGCCACAGATGTTTGCCCTACATACCTTATTGTCAAGACAATGGTTTTGGATCAGATGTAAGGGTCCGTTCATGGCATAAAAATGAACTTTTCTGGTTTCATTTGTATCAAAATGTGTCTGGAGGACCAAAGGAAAGAGTGGTTGTTATATGACAAATTTTTTACTGGCTCTTGATTGCATTGAAACCAGCCTAATCATTTAATTTAATAAAACAGCAGAAGACTAGGAACAGCTGTAGACCTCTACAGCTAGGACAGATTTAGGGTGGGCATTCCAGAACTGTGCAGTACAAAAGGAACTGTGTATCTTTTGAGCTGGAGGTGAAAACACTAATATAGACAATATGGTTTGTCAAAGAAGGCACGTTCACTGCCATAGATGCATGCTGCTACGTCAGAAGTCCTCAAAGCAAGGGCTCTGAGTCTGATGTACAGAGCACTGGGGAGCTGGTAGAGGACTGAAAAGAGGGGGACGAGAGTGACTTTGGTGATGGGTGTGAAAAAAAAGAAAGAAAGAGTAAGAATGCTTAGCACGAACCTCTGGAAAATATATCATAGAATCATTGAATACCAGGTTGTAAGGGACGTTAAGGATCACCTGGTCCAACATTCCTTGGCAAAAAAAGCACTGTCTAGATGAGATGGCCCAGCACCCTGTCCAGCTGAATCTTAAAAGTATCCAGTGTTGGGGAACCCACTACTTCCATGTGGAGATTATTCCAGTGGCTGATTGCTCTCATTGTGAAAAATTTTCCTCGTGTCCAATCAGAATTTCCCAAGGAGTAGTTTGTACCCATTACCTCTCCTTTTCACATGACTCCTTGTAAAAAGGGAGTCTCCATCTTCTTTGTAGCCACCGTTTAAATACTGAAGCATGGTGATAAGTTCTCCCCTGAGCCTTCTCTTCTCAAGGCTGAACAAACCCAGCTCTCTCAGCCTTTCCTCATATGGCAGGCTTCCCAGTCCTTGGATCATCTTTGTGGCCCTTCTCTGGTCCCTCTTCAGAGGAGATGTGGATGTAGAGCCTGTCCATATCTTTTTTGTATAGCAGGGACAAAAACTGAGCACAGTATTCCAGGTGTGGCCTGACAAGCACTGGCTAGAGTGAGATAATGACTTCTTTGTCTCTGCTGGTCATGCCCTTGTTGATGCAACCCAGTTCCTCACCCACTGCCCAGAACAGTTGTCTAGACCATAATGAATCAGTCTCCCCCTCTAGGGGAGGCTGTGGGAAACCATATTGAAAGCCTTGGAGAAACCCAAGTAGGCAATGTCTACTGTTTGCCCCAGATCAACTGAACAACGTTTGCCCTTGGTGAATTTGTGCTGGCTTTTCCCAATCATGTGCTTCATTTGACTTGTGATGGCCCAGAAGGAGTTGTTCCGTAACTTTCCTGGTGACTGAAGTAAGACTGATGCGCCTATAATTTCCTGGATCCTCCTTTAAGCCCTTCTTGTAGATAGAGATGACATTTGCCTTCTTCCAGTTTTCTGGGACATCCCCTGTTCTCCATGGCTTCTCAAAGATCACGGAGAGTGGCCTCCATATCACTTTATCATGATTAGAATAGCTAAATAAACAAACCTTCGACGTTAGACCTGGACCCATTTCAAAAGTGATTTTATGATAATGTAGACATCAGCTTCTGATGACGCATGAGCTAGCTTGGACAGTGTAGTCCATTACTGCAAGTCACATTTGTTAATATTTGAATTATTCCTTTTGACCTGACCATATAATCGGGGCAGGTGCTATGAATTTACCTTAATAATCCCAAGAGAGCTGTGCGTGTGTTTATCTGGCTGTAGATATTAGGAATGACTATATATTGCATCCATTTTGTGCTGCAGTGTGACAAGGAATGGCTTCCAGAGTAGCCGTAGGTTGTAGGTCTCTGACTTGCAAAGACAAGACTTCTAAAAACAGCACTGTGTGACACATCAGGCTACAAGTGGTGTGGAGTAGAGACCGGAGGCTCTAGTTAGGTGCAGTACAGATGCAAAAAGATTCTTGACCTGGTATGCCCTATTTTTCCCATTCTGAAAGCTGCTGTTTGTGGAGGAAATTGCAGTCTTATATTTACTTAGTGGAAATGGCTTTTCCATAAAAGCAAAAAGCAAACAAGGATCTCTCAAGGATAGCTGTGTGTCTTCACAGCAGAGCTATGAGGAGGTGATGCAAGGTGAAGAAGCAATGAATGAGAAGACCCAGTGAGCTAGCAGAGCCTCTCATTGATCAGAAATAGTAGGATGAGAACATGGATGTTTGTCCGAGGCCTCTTGTAGAAATGTTTTTCAGAGCTCAGAAGAGCTCTTGTTCTTCTGAAATGAGAAAATGGAAATAGCTTTTGAGATTATTTAATCTATGCAGACATTGCCATAGGAATTGCTTATCTTTTTCTATCCAGCATCTCTCTGGCAAAACAATTAGGGACCAGAGACGTAGGGACAAGTGAGGAGAAAGGGAACTTTAGAACATAATTGTACAAACTTCATATTTAGAAAGATTCAGTGAATTTTATGCTGTAAAATGCTGGAGAAAGAATATTGATTAATTCAGTAACTATACCCCAGAATTAACCACATTTGCTGAAACAGCTGCAGAATAAGCAATGCAACATATACATTGCAGTACTCTATCATTCTAACACGTCCAACTCAACACACAACCCCCTTTCTGAAGGATTTTCTCTGTCAGACCCTACATCCATCTGTCTAGAACAGCAATAGTGCCTTGTAAAACTCATTCTGTAACTGGAGGTTGGGCTTGTTCCTCAGTGTCATCTGGGAATATTTTGCTTATCAAAACACCCACAAATGCATTTTAATACGCCAAGAACCTCCCTCCCCATTATAATCTCATCCTCCTCTTGTCTGCTCCCACTTGAGAGTTTGTGAAATGGTCTTGCAAAAAACTAAAATAATGTATTTCAGTTTAAAGGTTTTAAGACTATCTCTAACGTGGCAACCATAATTACATCCAAACATCAAACATCCTGCAATGCTCCAGGGAGTGAGGGGAAAAGGAAAATGAATCAGGCGGAAAAGAAAAATGAGTCAGGCAGAAAAGAGGTGATGTTCCATACAGCCCAAAGTTAAGACAGTCATCTAATAGACCATGACCTCTACACTTAAACATTAATCAAGGAAGTAATGTTCCCAAGTTTCTGGAGTCAGAAGTCACAATGTTTGTGGTGATTTCTTTTAACAAAAAATATTTCCTTATGATGTTTTGCTGATGCCCCCCCAACATGAACTTGAAGCCATGTTCAAGTGTGTAAGGACCTAGCTCTGGAAAAAACAGGTGCTGGAAAGAACTGATCTATAGAAGAACTGTGTTAAAAAGGTTCATGATGAGCTACATAAAATCAATTAAAACCAGTTTAAAATTACTATGAAGATTACATGGAAGTGATATGTGACTAGTATAATTGTTATAAAGAGTTGTGTATTGTGATTTCCATGTGGTTTTAAGTGTTGGAGAAGAACCATCAGGTGTTCAGAATAAATTTCATCTAAACTTCAGATGACACATTGCAAGGAAGAGAAAGGTTTTCTGTACAAGTAGGCTGGGACCTGAGCATAGACAGCGGAGCACAGGAAGATCAATATGAAGGCACAGACCTTCTGCCAAAATGAATTACTGATGAGGAAAAGTATGTAACACAGATACAGCAAGGAGATGTATTTAATTTGTCTTCCTACTCTGAGCAGACTAGAACTAACCTTTAGCTTAATTTTCAACACCTAAACCAGTGTGATCTTTTGTGATCATTTCTAGATGTTGAGGCAAAAAGTGCACTGATTTTACTGCCTGTCATCCATGATCATTTTTCACAAGTCATCTTTCATTCACATTTTTTTTTTGGTGACCAAATCACACCAAAAATTTTAACTTATAAAGCAAGATTGTTATACAAATAAATCCTTGCAGGATTTATTTATCAGCAAATAAACATCAAACAAATTTAAGACTACTCCTCAAAGAGAAGTCAATTCCAGAATCAACCCTTCTGGACATTATTTGATTAAATGCCAAAATCTCTCCCACACTTCTCTTCTGAGAATACTGTAACAGGCAGTAAGTTAATGATGGAAAACTGTAGACTTAATTAACATGAGAAATTTTATTTGTGCCATTTCTCCATTTAATAGGGGCTGTTATCAACAGGAGACACATAAGAAGCTCAGATGTATAATCTCACTCAGCTTTGATTTCTGCATTATGAACAACATACATTAGAAAATCCTTTAGGATCCTATATCTGCTCTAATCTTTATGGTATTGCCTCATCAAAGAGACAGTGGCAGCTCTGTTCTGTCTAGAACACATCCCAAGTGACTAAAAGCAGTTTGAAGATGGTCAGTGCCATAGGTTCAGATATTCTTACAGTGCAGTAAGATGTTAGAGCTGTTATACAACTTGGAAGAAGAATGGAACTCAGAGTCCCTTAGAAACTTCTTGCTCAATGGACCGCCTTCATGCTGATGCCTTTCCTCTGCCACTCCATCTGGTTAGTTAGCATGTAGCTTCTAAAGCATCCTCCATGAACCTCAAAGCATCCCTTGAACCCCTGATGTCTCCCTCTTTTTTTGCAAGGAAAGGCCTGTAAAGCCATGTTTCTCCCCAGGCTGCCCACAGCATCGGCCACTCGAGTGGCATAGTTTCCTCCTGTCACCATGGCTCCAGTGTGGCTTTCTCATCATCCATCTCTGCCTCAGAGCATCTCCCCACCACTGTGCCTTGCTGCCTGCCTGCAGCAGATCCGCAAACCTGCTGGCCCTCCCCAGCCTCCTTAATTCAACAGCTGTCACACGCACATGAGTTATTTGCAGCACATATGTGCTTTCCGGAGGAACAAACAAATACATTTGTTGTTCAGGCAAAGAGATAGGGAAATAGGTTTATCTACAAAGCAATCTGTCTGGGGAGTTCTAGAGTGGCAGAAGGGTGGGAGGATGGGTGAGGGTTGCTGGCAGGGGCAGGGAGAATAAAGGGGGCTGGTGAAGAGGCAAGGAAGTGAAGAGGGGCTGGGGGAGAAGGAAGTGTCCTCTGAAGGCCATGTGTGGGGTTGTTGTGGGCAAGCTGTCCCTGGCTGCCCGTGGTACATCTGGCTGCAGTGGTGATGGGTGCCATGAACCAAGCTGCCAGTGGGGCCCCTCTGTGAGCTGTTCTAGACTGAATGGTGTGAGTCCTTCATTTCGGTAAGCCATATGGTTCAGTGAATGCAGACATGTGCTGCTGCTTTCTAAGGCGGCAAGATAGACCCCAGCTGGAGCAGTGCCCCCCCAGCTTCTGGCATGCAGTCACTGGTGTCTGCTTCCTGCCCTGCCTGGCATTGTCGTCTTGAAGCCACCATGCTCCTCTCCATGGCCATGAGTGTATTTCTGCATACTGCCGTGATACATCTGATGGGGCCTGGGGTGGGGTGGTAACTGGGATTTTGTGCTCCAAAGCACAGCTTGTTGTTGATCTACTTAGCAGAGTGGAAGTGTTCGTGTATGCACCACACAGATTTAGAGGGAATTTCCATACAAGATGTGGCTGGTTGTTTAGAGATGGTAAAGGTGTTCAGTATTTGCACTACAGGCCATCAGAGATGCTCTAGCTGGCTTCCAGACATTGATTTGGGTATTACCTACCACCCAGAAAGCTCTTCTATAGTATAAACTGTGAGGGGTCTTGTCTGAGACCTCTATATCATGGGAAAGCAGACAAAGCACTCTTAGCTACCAGTAGGTGATGGGCATGGGGACATGGGATGAGAAGCCGGAAGCCTGACTGACACGGGACAGCTGGGAAGTTCCTGAGTTGAGCCACAACCCTGCTCCTCAGGGGTGTGAGCATGCCAAGTATTTCACTTTGCTCCTGCAGAGCTCTGGCTGCAGCTCTGGACTCCTTAGCAAGGTGAGTTGTCTGCTTTCAGATGGCATTCCCTGAGGAGTCATCTTCCCGAGCTGAAGGGAGAAGATCTGGCAAATCAAGGGAAAACCTAGAGGATGACTTCCCAGGAAGCTGTAATGCTCTTCCCTAAGCACGTTGCTGGGACAAGTGCTGCTGTATGTCTCAAGAGCTGCACCGGGGAGCTGCTCCTACTTGAGAATTGATTCCTGAACCTTGATGGCGCCCCATTAAGCAATATGGGAGACCAGGGAATAGACACATCACATTTGTATTTTCATTTTGGGACCAACTAATGAATAATGTCACTACTGTTCCTGTGCTGTTGCTGTTTCCCCTAATGGTATACTGATTTAATAATGTTAATGGCCTCCTACTTAAAATAGGATTTACTGGGGTTAAAGTCGGTTTCTGCTCAGGATGTATAGGCTATGCTTTGACCACTATACAGGAATATATTGTGGTTGCCCTGAACTATGTTCTTAAAAGGGGTTGTTCAAACTTTGCCTCTGCAGATTAATTGCGTCCTCTCAGAATAGTATAGAAAAGGGTATAGCTAGAGTAACGTGTTTTGAAAGCTAGTGGCTTAAAAATGGAAGATCACATTTCTTCAAAACATTTTACAGTTTTGGTTGCACTTATGACATTTGGTTGCAGTGTAAAAGGAGAAAAAGAGATTCCTAAATCTTGACTGTAGGCCAGAGAGACACCTATTTATTTCCCTACTTTGTTTGACTTGCTGCTTACAACAATTAGTATGGTAATTTAAGGTTTCTCCATCAACTTGCAAAGCAAGTTAATACATTTATAATGCATTTCTATCACAACATATTCATTCAAAATACATTCATGAATTAGTTTCGCATCAAAGTGTCAAGCTTCCTGCAATTACGTACAGAACGTTACTAAACCTAAAATCCTAGTAGTGCTGGCATTCATCTCAGTAGGAATGACTTTGCTGTAGGTCTCTACTGAGGCACAGCATAAAAGTCAATACACAAAGTTCAAAACAATTTAAAATACAATTCTATGTGAACTGAAACACCGTATGTTAAATTACTTCACCCCCTGTACATCAATAGGTATGTTTAGTACCTTCACAATTTTATGCTGCTGAATTGATAGGAAAAGTCACATTTCCTCAGTTACACTTTGGGAACTATCTCTGTTTCTTATAGCAAGGCATGGGGTTCAACATAACCCTTCTTGCTGTTTGCTTTGTGTTTTTCCCCAGAGCTTCCTTTGACACTGCTGTGAATTGGGTATCCAGTAGCATTTTGGTAGTCAGTGTCATCTGGCAGGCTCCTACTCCTGCATTTTGCTGGCCTAACATTCCTTCTCTGAAGCTGCAACTAGCTATAGGCTCTGTTTATGGACAGTGAGATGTGTTGCATTTCCATTTTGCTTTACTAGCCAGTCTGTGCTGCAGAAGGTCTCTGTAGGAGGCTCTAGACAATCCTCCAACACAAATACCCTCTACCAGGGTTGGGACACTCAGGTGCTGTGTGCTAGAGATCAAAGGGCCAAGGGGCTATTGGGGTTGAGGCTCGTGGGTGAGGTGTGTACTGGTTGGCCCAAGGGCTTTGTGTTGATGATGGTCACCGTTCTAATGGGTCCCTCCATGGAGAAGTTTTGGATGTGGACAGGAGAACTGATATTGTCATATATATTGTCATATATATATATATATATATATATAGTCATATATATTGTCATATATACAAGGAATGACTCTCAGTGGTTCCGAAACTTCCACGGGGGGAAGTGCATTTTAGGAACTTTTCTGAAGCTACTGTTGTGAATGAATCCTTTCCTGTTACCAAAATAATGGCCACCGTTTTACGGCACTTGCAAACTAAAGCTGCTATAACTATAGCAATAAATTAAACTTGAGCTAGAGAAAGCTGCAATGACTGCAAGTGCAGAATAAGAACTGTAGAAAAATATTTTATGCTGGTTCTACTGGCACTTAAATAATCGCTGTACTCCAGCACACTGTAAAGGCAAATAGTAAACAATGCAAATAATTTTTAGTCTTACATTTGTAAATTTGCAGTTCGACTGTAATATGCTATATAATTTTCTCAATTAAAATGGTTAGGTGAATCATTTGTTATTGCAAAGGAATGAAAAAACTCAGGTTTGTTGTGTCTCACGTAGCTGTGAACCGTTAGACATTCAAGACTGCTTAGTACAACCCTCACAATATAGAAGCTTTTTGCAGACAGCATTTTTATGTCAAAAATTATGATTATAGCTCCTTTAGTTTAAAGCCCTAGAATTACTGGACCATACTATACAAATTTAATTTAAGAAATATAGCCATTGACCATACAAATGTGCAGGTATTGGGAAGAGTGGATTTTTGAATGGGAAACCTAATAGGGTGAAAAAATGAAGAAATATATTTTTTTAAAGAGATTTTTAGATGGGATTAGTCCACAGCAGATGCTAGGAGAATGGCTCAGTACAGAGAGCTGTCAGAGAGGTCCTGGAGGTCTATTAAAGGTGGATCACATGTCTGAATCTGGTAATTTCTCACTGGATTTATCGCTGTCTCCCAAAAAGTGGCCATTTTTGCTCTTCCTCTCCCTGTTGCATCCTCACCCCTCACTGTCCCTTGGCACTGTCCTGCTCAGGAGACGATGTGCCCTGGCTGTCAGTTTGGCTCCCCCTTGTCTCCATGTTTCCCTGGTTGGCTGGAAGCCATTTTGCATTGCTCTGTCAGAAGACACATTGCACTTGTGTAAGTGCCTTTGTGCTAATCACACTATGAAATGAGTCACTGAGAAGAGGGACAGATGTGTGATGTGTATCTATGTGTTTTGTCCACACATGTATGGTATCTCAAGAATGCTGCTGCTTCTCTGAGTTTTCGCTTGGCCTATCTCTTTCTCACTACCTGAATCTCCTGTTTATCCTTTCTAAAGTCTGGAAATACCAGTGAATTTCTCTAGTGGGTATGTACAAGCAAGGTCAAAAAAAGACAAATTCACGGTCCTGCTAAAGACAAAGCAAAACAAGAGCTTTAAGAAAAAGATACATCCTCAATGCATGTTCTTTCAGTCAGGACTCTAAGGGAAGTTTGAGCTAAGACCGTCTCAAGCATAGAAGGCTACATGAAAGAAGAAGGATATATCTAACCAATTTGTAAATCTTTGATAAGATGGATAACAGCTTACAAAACACTTATTTTGCTCTATTGACTATAAAGGGACCCAAAGCCTTTCCTAGCAGTCCTGAAATCAACCATACTAGATAAGATTTCGTGTTCTTCATTCAAAAAAGTGGGAAATGGTGTAGATGATCCATTGGCACTTTCATCTGTTCTTTGAAATACAGAAGAATGAGTCAACTCTGGTTTAGTAAATGAAGTTCGTATACTATATGTCTTGCCAAATGGATTGCTAAGATACATAATGACTTAGGAGTTAACAGTAATAAAACTTATATATTAAATATAATAAGTATAATATATATATTTATTTTATATATTATATATAATATATATAATTATATATAAATATAAAATATATATAAATAAATAAAATAAATATAATAAATATTTAAAATAAAATTTAATAATAAAAAATTTAATTTTTTATTTTATTTTATTATATATTATTATATATATGTTTTACTATTTATAAATAAAATAAAAAATAAAATAATAATAATAAAAAAAATAAAAATTAACAGTAATAAAAATTGATTCAATACTCCAGACACCAACACAACCTTCTCCTAGGAATGGAAAAAGAGTGTCTGTCATTTCATATGCAAACATATTGTTAATAAGGCTGTAATGTTGCCAGTAAGTAGTCGAAATGCTTTTGAAATCCGAAACGAGTTTGATACTAACATCAGTAGGAAATGACACACTTTAATGCTTTAATTGTAATTCACTCACCACTACTCAGTTAAATATTTCAAACTAACCAGTGTTTTACAAGCCTTTAGAAGAAGTGGCTGGCTGAAGTGTCTGAGATTTGAAAGTTGCAAGCAATGGTACGGAAAGGTATTATTCTTTGTTAGTGCCATGGTACATAAAAATCTTCCCTATGTTTGCATTTAGGATAGATCTTTTATGCTGTGTGTTTTTCTATCAGATTCACTAAAAATCACAAAACTGTTTCTGACCATTTCCCTGCAACAGTTTATGATCAGAGATATTACTTTTGCTGTCTTATCTTAATCTTTAATTATAAAGATAACAGCAACCTAAATCTGCCGTAATGAAAAAATGGTTAGGAAGTATTTTGGCATGACAATGTAGGGGAAAAAGGGAAGGGATAGCTCCTTGTGCTTTTTTAAATGAAGCATATTGTGGCATCCTGAAGCATACAGGGCAGATGATGCCTGCGCATATGGGTATGGAGCTGTAACAACATAATTTGCCATGTAGAAGAGATTTTTTAAAAACCTGGCTAAAGTCTGTAACATAGAGTTCCATACAGATGTGAAATAGGTTTTACCTGTGAAATGAAATGAAGATTTTTGGCATTTAACATGGTTTGTGGTTTAATAAAGAAGTCTAATTCAATATTAATATATTCTGTGATGCTACTAAAAATAGATTTGTATCTCTATAGTCTGACATCTGACAATGGCTAGACAAACTTTTATGTTCAGATTAACTTTCTCTCGTATAATGACAGGAATTTGATGCTATACTGTGTTAATTTTAAGCCTGTCATAACTCAGCTGCATTTGCTTACTTGGTAGCTTCTCGTAAAATAAATACCATATTTTTTTATTGCTTCTAACAAAATCTTTTATTTCCAGTCTTTATAGTTCTGAGTGATGAGCTGTTTATGTCTGGGCTGAGGACAGAAAGATGCCTGGGGGATACTGAGGAAGTCTTGTAGTCTGAATAATTCTGGGGCCCTGCAGCAGGCAAGTGGAGGCCTGATGCTGGCTCAGGTACCTACCAGGGGTGCAGCATGACCAGGAGGAGATGGGACCACAGAACCAGGCTTTCCTGGTTAACAGAATGGTGACTGGTGCAGTGTAGCTCATAGGACTGTTGTTAAAGGAGTAGGGGAAAGGATGAGGAGGGGCAGGTGAATAGTCCCTGTTGCTTCCTTTGAGCACGCATCAGCATTTCAAATTTCAATGTTCTGTTTGTCTCCCATCTGCCAAAAACCGACTGGGAGATTGCTGGGCAAGGGAGATGACAGGAGCAAAAATAGTTTGTTTCTTCCCTGTAAATACAGTGTGTGCTGCGGAAGCTGACACTATGGCATGTTTCTGCAAGTTGTGGCAGCCCTGGAGGGCTGTACATGCTGGTGCACTTCTTGCCTCCATGGCCAGAACCAAAATTCAGTGCACACAAGGCACTCTGTTCCATTCTAGCAGCTGGGGCTGCCACAGCACCTTGCAGTGCGTGCTTTCTTCATGGCCATTCCCAGGAAACAGATTTCAGAGGGTTAATCACTTCAGCCACACAACCACAGTCCAAGTCTAGCCAAACTGAAGCCACAGGGCTTCCCAGTGCTTGCTGGCTGGGATTCATCCACCCTAGCTTAGGCACCCAAAGATGGCTCCTGTTAAACTGGTCCTCTGCATTTCTCTGCTGTGTGGCCTGGGATCAACAGCAATTCCTTCACATGCTCACAGGGACCTGTCTCAGTTCCTTACCCTTCTGACACAACTCCCTTCAGTTTTGTCTGGGCACGGGTAACCCATTATGCCTGAAAATTGATATTACACACAGTTCACAACAGCGTAGGTCAACAAAAGCTGCTCTTTACCCAGACCAAACGTATTTCCTCCACAGAAAAAAACAGTGAGGTGGTAAATTCTTGAAGAGGACAGGCAGCCTAGACTGTGTAAGTGTAACGTAGTCCCAGAAAGTGCTCAGGAGAGACTTCTTCACTATCTCAGGCTGCAATTCAAGCATTACAACTCTTGCAATGTGATTAAAATTTGACACGGGAGTAGATGAGGTGAAGGACATAGGCCCTATCTGGCTTCAATTCACTGGGTGAAACTCTTCTCAGAAATAAACATGACTGGTTCATTGCCTGTGTCTGCGCTTGCCTCCTTACAGCTGCTAGCGTAAAACTGCAGAAAGCAAAGTGAGCCTTTTTCCTTGCATGCTGGCAGCCTGTTTGGTTTTGCAACCCTGAATATCTTCATAAGGATGTTTTGCATTCAAAGAGCTTGACTCTCAGGAGTCCACCTTTCCCTCAGTGCTCTCTATTCTCGTTTTCCTTCTGTCCATGGACAGAGGGATTTCCCAGATGCCCCATGGAGAGCCTGTTGTTTGTTGAGAGGGAGATCTCCATTTGAATTGAAGTAGTCCTGCAAGTAGTCTTAATCACACAAGCAAAACTTACATGAAAGATGCTTAACATAGAGTCTGAGTAGCCCCGTTACTCCTAGATGTAGTTGAGAGTGCAGGAGGCTCTATCTGAGAAAGATGGTCTCTGAGAAGACATTTGGCTAATTGACAATGCCATGCTGTTATTTGGTTTCATTAAATTAAAGTGTTTGTTGCTGAGATGATTAAGCCAGGTAATTGAAAGCAAGTGAAGAGATGGTCAACTGTGGTGAAAACTGAAAGAAAAGAGTATGTGTGTAGCCCCAAATCACGTATGAGAAATGATAGTAGCACTCAGGGAAGGAAAGTGGCATGGAGACTTACAGACTAGCTGAGGGAGGTTGAATCAGAGACTGCAGAGGACTTTTAGTACCTGTTTTGGTATCAACTGCATTGGACTAATTATCTCCCTTCAAAATCAGAGTTTCTACTCTGTGTTACAATACTAAACCCCTGAATATCCTAGTATAACTTCATGCCTTGGTTCCACTACTGGCAGCTCTATGAGAAAAGTCCTTTCTCCCTTCAATCAACTTCAGTACTTCTTGAATGATTTAGGGAGGTGGTCATTGCTCCAAAGACCATGTGAACTTTTACATGCTGTGTGACAATTGCACAATGGTATCTATTTTTAAACTGAGTTTCACATACATTTGCAGGAAAGCAGCATTCCGCAGCTATCTGTCCCATTCAGAAAGACTGGTGGTGTTAGTTGCAGTAATTCGTTACCCAGGTGATTTATAAAGTTTGTCAGGTTATGCGATTTGCCCAAAGGGATGAGGTTGCATGAGGATGCAGTTTTACAACTGGCCAAACTTGATCTAAGACTGCTCTGCTACCGTAAGTGGGAGATCCTTGGCTAGAAAGGTTAGGGAAGGTGAAGCTGCTCCTTTTTAATGGCAGACTGGTTTAAGCCAGGGTACAGTTTCATTATTTCCTTAAGCTTAAGTGCACAGATGGGTAGCCTTACCGTCTTCGGTTTCATTTGTCCAATCATTCATAGTTGAAGCATGAGAGGGTTTCTTTCGCATTGTGCTCTATAGACATAAAAATAATGTACACATTTTTTTCATTCTTTTTCTCTCCCAGGACTTCACGTAGAATTTAATTTTACTATAATCAGCATGTTGGATGTAATACCTTGATAGCTATCTGCCTTGGTCTGTGTCCCAAAGGTTCTTGTGTGATCAAAAGTCTGCATGAACCCAGGACAGCATGGTACAAGCAGTCTTTTATGTATATAGTATTTATCATGCATGATGGAGCTCCTGTTTAATTATGTGCACTAGTTATGTCACTTAATTGACTTTAACCATTCTCTATTTTCCCTTTGAGAGCAGCTTTTACTTTCATCTTGTGAGTGAAAAATCCTATGCTCTGCATTCTGGCTGTGTAATGAAAACAGACTATGTGATCATAGAATCATAGAATTGTTAGGGTTAGAAAGGACCTTAAGAGCATCAAGTTCCAACCCCACTGCCATGGGCAGGGACACTTCACACTAAACCATGCCAACCAAGGCTCTCTCCAACCTGGCCTTGAACACCGACAAGGATGGAGCATTCACAACCTCCCTGGGCAACCCATTCCAGTGCCTCACCACCCTCACAGCAAAGAATTTCTTCCTTATATCCAATCTAAACTTCCCCTGTGTAAGTTTGAACCCGTTACCCCTTGTCCTGTCACTACAGTCCCTGATGAAGAGTCCATCCCCAGCATCCTTGTAGGCCCCCTTCAGATACTGGAAGGCTGCTATGAGGTCTCCACGCAGCCTTCTCTTCTCCAGGCTGAACAGCCCCAACTTTCTCAGCCTATCTGCATACGGGAGGTGCTCCAGCCCTCTGACCATTCTCATGGCCCTCCTCTGGACTTGTTCCAACAGTTCCATGTCCTTTTTGTGCTGAGGACACCAGAACTGTACACAGTACTCCAAGTGAACCAAGTGATCATGCAGACTGTTATATTTTATGTGTCAAATAGATTTGAGTGCTTTTTTTTGTGCACTTTTAATATATCAATATTTTGCACTTCAGAATTTGAAATATTGGCACTGTAGCTGAACAGCAAAACAGGGCAGCCAAAACTTTCTGTTTGCAAATGTCTATTTTTGGATTAACGGAGGCAAAAATCTTAATGCTCATCTGCATTGCTTACAGCTGAAGGCTTACATGATGGCTTCTTTTGCTTTCTTATAAAAGTTATTTTTGTAACTGTATTTTGTATACTCAGTTTGCGTACTCCTTACTTTCACAAAAACTGTGTTGATTTTCCACCTACAGCCATAGCTAAAGCAGAAGAGGAGACCAAAGTTACGTGTTAGCTATTACAGAAACTTGATTTGAAAAGGAAAGTTTTTATATTTTATAAAGCATGATTAAATTTCTTGTGACTCATTTTCAGCCTGAAGCTTTTTAACCAGACTGATGGTCTGACTGAGTGCTTTCAGTCTTTCTCCTTGTAGGATAAAATAACATCTCTAACAAATGTGATACAGGTCATCTGAAGGCATCCTGTCAAGCTGCTGCAGAGCACCTCCTAGCTGGGACTTCATTGTCCCAAACCCAGGCTAAAGCCTTGCTATAAGGGCAAAGCCCAATTATAAATAAATAAATGACCTATTTTAGTAAGGAGCTAGGCTGGGGAAGGAGACTTAATTTTTGGTTTGTTTTTTTTTTTTTTTCCTATGGAGGTCCTGCTAATCTACCGCAGCCATTTCAGTAAAACAAGTGTTAAGAGAAGTTGTTGTCTCCAAGCTGGTTAGTCAGGAGTAGCAAGTAAGGCATATGCAAAGGGACAATACATATAAGCCTTACAGACCTCTCCAGGTGAAGTGCATTTTCCTACTAATTTAGCATTTTCCTGCTAATGAAGAACTGAGGGTTTTCTGCACATCTCATTTCTCAACTTACATGGCTGCATACCTATGGTAATCCCAAGAAGCTAACAAATGACAAAAACAGGGAATGCCTGTGTTCTGTTTCCAGTCATGCCTTAATTTAGAGATAGTATAGTTGTTAATAAAACTAGCTTTAAAGGTATTCACAGAGGTGCACACAGTTAAATAAGCAAGGTTGTTTCCAATATTGCAAAGTTTTCTTCCTCCATAGATTGTCACCGTTTTCTGGAAGACTTAAATGCTGGACCATAATGATCTCCTTAAGATGTGGGAGCACTTGGCTGTTGACTTTGTGCACTGGTGATTCAAGGAGCATTTCTTACATGCATTGTCAATGGGTAAAATTATTTTTGAGACAGTGGAGTGGATAGGGAAATCAGCACGAAGGCTATGAACCAGAGAGAGTATCTTGTGTATTCAGCCTGAAAGGCAGCCTAGATGTGTGCAAGTTGAGTATGTCCTCCTCTGGATGCCATTCTTATCTTTCAAAAAACCAAGTTGGCATCTTCTGATAGCCACTATAGCTTATAAAGTGTCTGTTATATGGATGGTGTTCTAAGACAATGGCTGTCCAAATATATGCCAAGATGTATTCTCCTGGCACTATGCAATTTGCCTGAATTACAGGCTATTGGGATGATGAACCATCTCTTTTACTCATCTTGTCTTCTTTCTCTTGCTAGTAAATATGTAACTGATGGACAGGGGTAGAGCAGTTGACGTCATCTACCTGGACTTGTGCAAAAAGTTCGACACTGTCCCGCACAACATCCTTGACTCTAAATTGGAGAGACATAAATCTGATAGGTGGACCACTCAGTGGATAAAGAACTGGTTGGCTGGCCCATGCAAAGAGTTGTGGTCAATGGCTCAATGTCCAGCTGGAGACCAGTAACGAGTGGTGTCCCTCAGGGATCAGTGTTGGGACCAGTCTTGTTCAACATCTTTGTCAGTGACATGGACGGTGCAATTGAGTGCGCCCTCAGCAAGTTTGCCAATGGCACCAAGCTGTGTGGTTCGGTTGATACGCCGGAGGGAAGGGATGCCATCCAGAGGGACCTTGACACGCTTGTGAGGTGGGCCAGTGCCAACCTCATGACGTTCAACTATGTCAAGTGCAAGGTTCTACACCTGGGTCAGGACAATCCCAGGCACGGCTACAGGTTGGGCAGAGAAGAGATTCAGAGCAGCCCTGAGGAGAAGGACTTGGGGGTGTTGGTCGATGAGAAAATGAACATGAGCCGGCTTCAGTTTGCGCTCACAGCCCAGAAAGCCAACCGTATCCTGGGCTGCATCAAAAGGAACATGACCAGCAGGTCAAAGGAGGTGATCTTGCCCCTCTACTCTGCTCTTGTGAGACCTCACTTGGAGTACTGTGTGCAGTTCTGGTGTCCTCAACATGGAAAGGACATGGAACTGTGGGAATGAGCCCAGAGGAGGGCCACGAGGATGATGAGGGGGCTGGAGCACCTCCCGTATGGAGATAGGCTGAGAAAGTTGGAGCTGTTCAGCCTGGAGAAGAGAAGGCTGCGTGGAGACCTCGTAGCAGCCTTCCAGTATCTGAAGGGGGCCTACAAGGATGCTGGGGATGGACTCTTCATCAGGGACTGTAGTGACAGGACAAGGGGTAACGGGTTCAAACTTACACAGGGGAAGTTTAGATTGGATATAAGGAAGAAATTCTTTACAGAGAGGGTGGTGAGGCACTGGGATGGGTTGCCCAGGGAGGTTGTGAATGCTCCATCCTTGGCAGTGTTCAAGGCCAGGTTGGAGAGAGCCTTGGGTGACATGGTTTAGTGTGAGGTGTCCCTGCCCATGGCAGGGGGGTTGGAGCTGGATGATCTTAAGGTCCTTTCCAACCCTAACAATTCTATGATTCCATGATTCTATGAATGTATACATAGAATCACGGAATAGTTAGGGTTGGAAAGGACCTTAAGATCATCTAGTTCCAACCCCCCTGCCATGGGCAGGGACACCTCACACTAAACCATGCCAACCAAGGCCTCATCCAACCTGGCCTTGAACACCGACAAGGATGGAGCATTCACAACTTCCCTGGGCAATCCATTCCAGTGTCTCACCACCCTCTCTGTAAAGAATTTCTTCCTTAGATCCAATCTAAACTTCCCCTGTTTAAGTTTGAACCCGTTACCTCTTGTCCTATCACTACAGTCCCTGATGAAGAGTCCATCCCCAGCATCCTTGCAGGCCCCCTTCAGATCCTGGAAGGCTGCTCTGAGGTCTCCACGCAGCCTTCTCTTCTCCAGGCTGAACAGACTCAACTTTCTCAGCCTCTCTTCACACGGGAGGTGCTCCAGTCCCCTGATCATCCCCGTGGCCCTCCTCTGGACTTGTCCTCATTGACATTGTCCATGCTATGCCTATTTTTTGTGACATGCAACATGAAATAACAGTACTTTTTTGCTATAAATAGTTCATATTTTACAGCACATGCACATAATAAGTTGTCGTTTTACACTGGTAATGAGTTTTGGCTTTACAAAGCAAGGGCCTCTCAGGCTGAGTCTATAATTGATCTAGTACGGTACGATGTGCACTCTTGAAAATATATTACAGAATTTCAGTGCTGCAAAGACAGTAGTACTTAGTGCAACAAGCATTATTTAGCCTTGATTTCACTTAAATTCCTTTCCTGAGGGCATATCAAGGGAATTAATTGAATGTTTCACTGCTAGGCAACTATCAATATATACTAATGGAAAAACACAGCGGTGGTGGGGAGAACAAACAAAAGACCCTTTTTAGGACTGTAAGTTGCTGAGTGAGGGAATATTTTTTAATACACAGCCAGCTTTGAATTGATGCTGATGTCCAAGTGAAAGGTAGTATACACTAGAGCTGCTGTGTTAAACGACAGGTCTCAGCTTTAATTCACAGCAATGTATTTGTAGTCATATAGCTGGTCTATGCATCCATTACATAGAATTGCAGTGTTATGAAGCTTCCTGGGACTGGTCTAATCAGGAAATGTATTAGATTAGAAAGAGAAGAGACCCTTTTCTGCTTGAAACTATAGGTCTTCTCTCCAAAGGAACTTCAAACTCAAGATCTCCCAGTCAGTTACTGGATTCCATCTCTTGCTACAGAGATCTTTGGCCAGGTCTGCAGTAGACTTCTACCAGATATACTCTGTCCCTCATGGCCATGCTTTGCCAAACTTGTAATGCTTAGGGTACCAGCCACTATATTAAACCATAGTTGATGAAGTACAGAATCCCTAATCTGGGGGCACATTTCCTTATTTGTTATGTAGACTTTCTGACCCAATTGTTGCAAGAAAGAATGAATCTTACTGCTTTTAAAAATATCTTGCCTATTTCTCACCAAGAGGGAAAAGTCCATTACAATGCTTTTGCCTGTCCATGACCCTGACTATTTTTGTATTCACCATTCAATTTTCTTTCTATAACCTAGAATCTCACCCTTTGATACAGCTGAATGAGCTAGGAATATCCTTTTTCCCTTGTGAAATCAGTGCATCAGAACAACTTCTTTAAATGGCTTCTAGAGGGAAGCCTACACACCAGAAACCCCCCTTCCATGCTCTTCATAACACTGATGCGTTTGTCAGCTACTGCTGCTATTTGAGCTTTGAGAGGTTGCTGCAACAGCCACAACTGAACTGTCTTCAGACAGTTTGGGGCATTTTCCTTTGGACACTTCTAATTCCCTTTCCCTGAGCACATCTGAGTTCACCCAAACCCCCTCTTGAGCAGCTGCTTCCAGCAGGGTGGGAAAGGCAAAATACCTTGTACTCACTACACTTTTCTGTAGTAGCACTGCCTCATCCTTGTAGGACTCTTCCTCCTTGTGTAGCATCCCTTGCACATTGTCCCATCCTCCTCTGGTCTCCATGAACCAGCCAACAGGTTTTCAGGAGTATCCTCCTTCAGCACTATGTCTGTAGCTGTTACCACAGTAACCTGATCTGTCCAGGTATCATATTTTCCCCAGACTAGGCAGGGGCATGGACAGGCAAAGAGATCTATATTCCTGCACTGACAGATGAGGCCAACGATGTTTTATACACGTCAATTGAACAGCAAGGAAAATATTTGTATGCTTTTTTTCTTTTCTTTGATAACCTGCCTTTTCTCTTTCTTTCAGGTTGGTTGGGTCACTGCTGAATTGTTGCCCTTTTATCATTAATATACTTATTCTTGATCACCTTTTCTGATGACACATTGAAGTCTGGCAAATACAGGCTCTGAAGCAGCACAACTGGACTTCTCAGATCTGGAGGCAAATTGCTGAGCCTGAAGCTGAAGTTAAGCAACTGCCACCTAGGTGAAGACATAGTGGTTGATTCAGCTATGAATAGATTACATGAACATTGGGGGATCACTATGGATGTTTCACATGCTTTAATTTTTGTTGGTGAGAGAAAGTACGTGCTTACCCTTGAAGGCAGAATTTTTCCAAAATACATAAGCAGGGCATTCCAAAGCCATTACAGGGAATACTGATGAAAGCAAAACTCCAGGCAAGAAAAAACTCACTTGCCAGTGGCAGATGATACCTGTACATAGCACTGGGGGTCTGACAGGACTCCTTCAGTGCCTCATGGTTTGGCTGAATCTCAACAAGATAAACATTTGTACTATTGCTGCATGCTTGATATAACAAAATGCTACTGAAGTGCAAAAGGAAAGAATTACTGACCAGGCAGAGAATAAAGTGTAATAATATGTCTGGCTGTTCAAGGTCAGCAGACAGACACAGTAATTCCAAGTATGGCTGAGGAAAGCATTCAAAGTGTCTTTACCAATGCTTCACAGAACTGACTGGTTTTCCTGGTGCCTTATTTGGGGAGTGGAGTTTGATTTAAAACCATTCTATGGTAAGTATGTACTGATGCTTTAGAAGCTGTTGCATTCACCAGTAAATCCGATGTGAATTTGAATATTGTTGCTGCGTACTGATAAAAGAGAAGAGCAAATGGAGAGGGTAGTAAGTGCTCTGGGGCTTCAGGCATCATTAAAATTGAAAGGCGCTTGTTGACTCTACTCTTAGCACTCATGCACGTACCATACTTTCTATCTTTACACAGAGGGCTCTTGAAGGTATCTGACATAGCTCTGCTTTGTGTCAAGGAAAGTACGCAGCTCTCTAAAAATTGACTTGCACATGAGGTACAAAATGTGCAGGGAAGGGGAATGTGCTGGGAAAGGGGATATGTGCTGGGAGGGGGATAGGTTTGTTTGCTGCAGTATGGTTAGTTTTCTGTTCACAGTGGTGGACACTAGTGCAGGGTGAATTCAAAGCTCAGCCCTTTACAGAGCCGTGGCATGCTATGTCCTGACCACCCCAGACCTGTCCAGAACACGTGAGAGCAAGCTCATACAGTACACGATGGCTCAAGCTTTCCCTTCAACATGCCCCTTTTTTTCTGGACCTTGGTTTAAGTCTATATGAGAGCAGAGATGTAGGGGGATTCACAATTATGGGAGCAGGTATAAGTTTGGTAGTGGGTTAAATGCCATTCTTGACCCTACTACTACCACCTTCAGCAGTGGAGTTCAGATTAGCACCAGAGTAAGCATCGCTTCATGAAGCAGGACATTATGGTGTGGTTACTGAAAGACTGTCACAACCAAAAGGCTGTCACAACAACAATCCTGCCCTTTCCATTTTGTGCACATGCAGCTGAGGCCTTGTGCCTTTCTAGGAGGGAGTCTTGCAGGGTGCTAAGGTTATTTTTGCAAGCCAGCTCTGGGTTTGTGTTTCTGCCAGTGGTCACCACAGTTTCATTTATTTGCTAGGCCCTTCAATGAAGATAAGGCCTGTGTCCACTAGGAAAGGTTCATACATTTTTGAACATTGCAGCCCTAAAACCTAGCAACTGCTTTACAACAAAGTTAGCAAAGCTTCTGTAGCTCTTACAAAATTTTTAGCTAATTGGTGATTAGAGTGAAAAAATTGAATAACAAATTCTAGCTAAAGCTTTTTTGTCATAAATTAAATAGGGTTTTTCAGTACTATGTTTCTGTCCTTGTATTTTGAAGCTTTTGTGTCTTGTTTTGCTTTTTTTAATTCAGGAAATTTCAGCAGAAACCATGGAAAGCATCCCGCCAGCCCCCTCCAACTTCTTCAAGTTTTAGGCTGATCTTCCCTTCTGAACCTTCTTTATACTGGCTGAAATAATTGAAGGACTTCAGTGAGGAGCTTATTGTGTCTGTAGCTCTCACCTCCATTTCTTCCTAACACAAATGTCCTCTTCATAACATAAAAAAATAGACCTTTCCACAAGAACGTCTTTAGGTAGAATATGTCATTTATATACATAAATGTCACCAGTACATGAAAAATCTTTGTCTAGTGAGTGGAGGCAGGAGGAAAAACTGCCTTGAACAAAAAACTAAATGCAAAAATGACATCTACTTTACTGAAATGGTAAATGGCATAAAAATTGGACAGAAGATAAAGCAGTTGACAGAAGAATATTCCAGCGAAATACTTTTGTTCTTCTCAGTTCCCTGCACACCCAGTCCAGAACTGCCTTATGCAGATGAGTTCAGGAACAACTGAACACCTGGCTGTTGATAAACTGCATGTCTCATATCTGAGCTTATACCTCTCTTCGTTTTAGTCATTTGGGTATTGCTATGCATAAGCAGTTGCAGGACAGAGTGCTTCAGATTCAGTGATTTTCAGTATTTTTTCCCCACTGTGATTTCTGTAAACTTCAGGATTCTTCTCACATTCTGAGCAGCTTCCCACAGGCTTTTGGGGAGGCCCCAAAAATTCAGTGGGGAGAGAAAGGGGGATAGAGGGAGAGCACTAATTAAATCTGTGGGATTAGACTAGAACAGATGTTGGTAGGACTAGGTAAAGCAAAATGAGAGCTATAGAAGGGGCAGAGGGGTGGGAGGAAAGAAGCTGGACAGGAAATAGCTTGTGGGGATCATCTTATCACTGGGAGCTGCAGTGAAAAAGCCAAAAGGTGTTGCTCACTGGAGGTATCCCCAGAGGCCAAACCTACTACAAGGCATTGCAGCAGTGAAGGCAGGACCCTATATGAGACAGTTTGCTGGGTACAGGTTCTTGTAGGAGTTTGAACAGTTCTTGCATGCTGGATTCTTAGCCAGGCTACTGAGGTATGTTCTGCAGCTCCCTGGCGTTAAAGAGGTAGGAACAAAGCTCAGAAAATATGTCTGCTTTTCATTTTCTTCCTTTTGTTTCAATTCACTTGCTACGTGGCAGGAAGGATCTGGTGCAACCACCACACAGGACTCAATAAACGCAGTGTGCACTCTTGATAGCCAGATCCCCCATCCATCCAGGCTGCTCTACCTCCCTCTTGCACAGTAATGACTGTGGCCTGCAATGTCTGCATTGCCTCAGGCTACAAGCTTTGTCCCTACTACTGAGGTCTTGAGGAGCTGAGGTCTTTCCACACCTCAGTGTTCAGCTTCTGATCTGATGCATGCTGGGGTCTTGGGTCCCTGGGCTGACCTGGAAAGGGCTAAGTTCCCACATAAACTGGAGAGATCTCAATCATCTCCCTGACCTTGCCACTTGCCCTGCCCCAAGCTGCCCTCCAGGTGTTGTTGGCAGTACCTAGACACAGAGGTTGTGGTTGGAGACGGAGGTACTTGGTGGTATCCTAACATTGTTTGTCTAAACCCAGTTTTTGTACCCTAAGCTGGTTGTGTTTGAATGTCATGAATTTATTATTATTATGAACACATTGTTTCTGGTCAGTCACGAAATGTGTATGTAGTTTTGTCTAATTCCATAATTTCCAGTTTAAACGTCTATGGGTTTTGAGCTATTTCAAAGCAACATAGGGAAGGTTCTGTTTCCTAAACTAGCTGCAGCACACTTTGTCATTAGCATTCATAAGAACATACAATCAACATGTAGTTGATTGATATAAAATCAAATCCAGGAAAAAAATATCCTTTGCTGTTTCTTGGGTGACCTTATTGTCTTCTGCAGGCTGGCAGGAGCTGAGTGACAAGTTGTGCTTCCAAGAGGATTTAAAATTAAGATTTTGAGGAATAAAAGGGGAGGTTCTCACATGGGTAAGTATTCAGTTAAAAATAAGAAACAGAAGGTTGGAATAAGTGGTCAGCCTTCACAGTAAGTTATATTGCAATCGAGGAGATAAGATATTACAGAAGTTTCCGAAACTATGAGTAGCATTGGAGAAACTGTCCTTCAGTGTCTGTTTCAGTATAAAAATGAAAGACACTGAGAGAAACTACTTAATGGTATGTTCAGTATAAAAGAGAAGCCCAGGGTTTGGTTCTTACCACATAAACAAGTGGCAGACACCTTAGAAGTTCATGGATTTCAAATGGCACCTGAGCAAAACTCATGGAAGAGGAGCCACTGAGGGCCATTAAACACCTTTATCCACTCTGGGTCAGCAAGTCCTTATTCCTCAAAGTGCTGGATGGTAAGAAAATGTTTGGAAAGTACAATTACATCCTTTTGCTCTTTTTTGGTTGTTGGCAGCTGGCTGTGATAGGGTATGGACCCAGATAGCCCCTTGTTCTGACCAGCAGTGCCATCCTGACATTAGCTTTTTGCAAAGGGGAGGCTGTAAGAGGAGCAGACAAAGAGGACCTGGCTTGTCAGGGTGCAGGACAGGCCACCAAAAAGGAAGCAGGCCGTCTCTCTTGGAGAAATGGCTTCTTTGAGGAATTAGCAGAGGCCCTTTGAACATCCAATGTAGGAGAGATTATTCTGGAATGAAAATAGGATGATATCTCTCACCTTTCCACAGAATAATCACATGTTTTAAAAAATAAAAAAGGTAAAATCAAGCAAATTACCACAAAATATCTCCTTTAGCTAGAATGACTCTGTCCTCTTTCAGAGCTTATATGAAAAATACAGTACTGCAGTCATGGCAGCAGCCTATTGGGTTTTTTAGCATGATAGAAGTCTCCATCAGCTGCTTGTGCAGAGGACAAGGTCTTTTGTGAATATTAGGCCATTTATCATTACAAGCGTCATAAAGAGGAATTAAAAACGGTTGCTTAGGATTTTAATACCGTGTAAAGGAAGAGCAGAACTGTGGGAACTGATGAATGTTCAGAACAACATCATGTGTTTGCAGAGCAACAGCAAGTTATTTTATAGTTTCTGTTTAAGTTGCTTTCAAGCTTTGCTTAAAATTCTTTGAGGTCTGAGTCACATACAATAGAAATGACAAATAGGGAAAAGTTCATTACAGAATAGGCTTCTAGCCAAAATCTACCCAGCCTTGTTAGATGGAAGGGAACTGAAAACAGTAAGCAAAGGCCAGCAAACCTGAAGGATAAAAGTCAGTGTCTCTGTAACTAAACTGCTATCAGAAAACGTCTTCTCGGTATTAGAGTTAGGGCTTCCAGATTTCTGGAAAAAAGCCTGTCATTAGGTATGGTAATTAATGCTTCTTCCAGCCTCCATCCATGTGCTGCTTCTCTGTCTAACCTGGGAGAGCAGGTAGGAAAACTTGTGACACGTTCATTGTCAGTAAAGAGAAATTGCAACTGACCTGCCCAACACAGCAGCAGCAAATGAAAGAATTCAGTTTTCTTTTTGACCCAGAGCATACATAAGCATGTTCCTTCTTGCACAGGACTGCAGCTGCACACGCTCACCTCTGCAGTAAGGAAACAGTGATGCTATGTTGCCTTTAATACTCAGGATTTAACAGTCAGTACAAACAACAGGGGAAGTGGGGGGGTGGAATTAGTAAGACAATTGGGCAGATCAAGGCAGAAGGCTAAGCTATTTTAGCCTATTTTCATAACATACCTTACAACCTATGCAGATGGCTACCTGGGACTACTGATCTGCATGAGCTCCTGTTGTGCTTTCACACAGGAGAGAAGCAGTATGTGTGTAGACTTTGCATGACAAGTGAACCTACTATCCTTCTAAATAAACTGCATGTGTTAGTACTTATACAAATGAATCAGAAGCCTTAAGGTTAAAAGAGACCATTTAAGATTTCCTGGTCCAACCCACCTGGTCAAGCAGGGTTACCTAAAGTAGGCTGCCCAGAAGTGCCTCCAGTCATCTTTTTGGCCTCTTCAAGACTGGTGACTGCACAATCTCTTTGGGTAACCTGTTTGATCCCACTCTCAGTAAGAAATGCTGTTTTCTGATCAGATTGCAGCTTGTGGTCTCATGTCACGGGTTTCTCTGTGTTTTGTTTGTGTTTAGTTGCAGTGCATTTGTTTTGTATCTAGTTGTGCAGGTGTTTCAACTATAAACACTTATGACTGAGCTATATTTAGCTTTTGCATGCTTCCTCCAGCAATAAGTCAGCAGGTAACTTCTCTGCTGGCAGACAGCACAGGAGGCAGGTGGCCTGGAGAAAAGGCTCTCCAAGTTTTTACACCGTGTAGATAGCTTACCACCTTATTTCCAGACTTCTCTTGCATCATTCATTTGCATGCAGGTTGAGGTACACATATGATGTATATGATAGTAGGAAATTTCTTTCCCCCAGAAAGATGTCAGGTTAGTAAATAATGTTTTAGTTTCCTTTTCAGCTGAAGATAAGGTACAGAAAAGTGATGGCTGTATCAGAAGTGAGTAGTGGTATAAACACTTCTCCTGCTTACTTGGTTTCTTCGTGTTGATAACAAAAGACTATGTTTATAATTGCACTCATGGCAAAAAATCAGTGCAGTGTTGCCTGGCATTATAATGTAATTTCTTGCTTAGGCTCACATTATGTCATATCATGGCAAAATAGTCTTCCTACTTTTCCCTGAGTAGAAATCTGCTATAATTTATGATGTCTCATGCATGTTCACTCTGAGAAAAGTGCTGTCTTGTGAACTTGGTATCTTAAACCACTCTGACACACAAAGAGCTTGGGAAATTCAGCCACCTTTCTGAACTACCACATCAGCACCATCAGCCTTGGAACAAGAGCATGCTTTTCTCCTGAGTCATTCTATAGTGGCAACATTCAGAGCATTCAGCTATATTTTACTTTAGACACAAAAATTGTCTTTCATGCCAGAAGTGTGGTATCAATTTTACCATCTACAAAGAAAGTGTTTAGAATATATATTGTCCTTTGGTTTGAAGGTCATGTGAAAGCAAAGTGAGTTTAGTGCCTCATTATTTCTCAGGAGCTGCAAGTTCCCTGTACTCAAATATTCTAATGCAAATATGAAAATTAACTGTAAACTATTGCAGGGTTTGAAAGGATGGTGCAGGTTTACTGAAAGATAGGAGAGAACTTTGTCAGCTTGTGGTGCCATTAAGTGCAAAGGGTACATGAAATTCCAGCAGGTTTCCTATGTAAGTGAAAGGAAATTAGGAGTAGTGCAAGGCAGCAGAATAGTACAAGTGCTTAGGGTGTTCTACCTTTTCCTTTTGATATCTGGATAAACAATCAGAACCTTCAGGTCTGACAGGCAGCAGTACTGAACATGGAGTGAACTGAGTATTTTAGCAGAAACATCCTGGATGGATGAACACGGGAATGGTCCAGCTTTTCTAGAGTTTCTTTTAAAGCTTGGGAACCTTGCTTCTACTATTTTCTATCACACAGAGAAACTTCACTGCGAGGTTCTCAAAAATTGAACAGGGAGATGTGTGAGGGGAAAGGAAAAAATGCAGTCCCAATTCACTGGATTAGGTTGATTCTGGAGCTACAGGTGGTAACTCTGCTTGTGAAGCCTTGATTTTGCCAAAGGAAGTGAGTAAGAGCATGAGAAGCATGAGCAACAGCTGAGCCCTCGGCTCCAACCAGATCAGCCGAAAACACCTCTTCCATGTCAGCCCTGATGGCAAATGTGTTACACATTCGCTGAACCCTTGGCTGGCCACAGGCAGAGCCCCAGGTGACATGAAGGAGTGTCCCCAGGTCCCGGTTGTTTCCACAAAAGCATTTGAAAGAACATGTGGGTTTATCGCTTCTTTTACTCTTCTTCATTGCCCTTCCACTCCATGAGCAGTTTCTCTGAGAGATCTCCTGGTGCTGTACACTGTCTGGGGAGAAGCATCACCCAGCTCTTCCCCCTCAGCATGGCGCAGAGGCTTTCCACCTTTGGAGGGGCTCCTGGGGGTGCAAAAATCTCCGTCTCCGGGAGTCCTTATGTTTTGTGACATGCTGTTTACTGAGACCTCCAGCAGATTCTCTGTGCTCTGTGATTTAAACAAGTTTTCTTCCTTAAAGCTGAAGGCTGGAGATTTCTTCTTCTGGCAGCAGTACTTGTCACAACTGAAGCCCCATTTTAATTTGGAACAAGTACGAGAACCAGTCCTTGTGCAGGCTATCTCGAAATACACAAGTGATGGATTTAAGCTTCTGTTTGTCACTTGTTCCCTGGAACCCAGCAAATAGTTCAAGAAAATAGTTATTGCTATCTGAGAGCAGAAGATGAGAATGGTGATTTAGCCAGGAGCTGTAAGAACTACAAGGAAGGAGTCATTAATTTTTCCGATATGTACTAATAGCAGAAAACTGAAGGTTACTTCCTTTCTGGTGGTGGAGGAGAAATGAGGAAGACTATTGTAGTGGAAGAAAATGCAATAATTTTTGTATGAAACAATCTTCATATCAGTAACAAACCATTATTTGTCTGCAATCATTAATATGACATTTTACTTTAAATCTTGTAAGTCACCCACTTTAATAGTCTGGAAACTGCAGGTGTATTTCAAACCCCAGGAACCTGGGTTGGGGGTGCTCATGCAGAACTGGAAGATGACCAGAAATACTGATAAGGGAATTAAAGTATTGTTTAGCGCTTGTTTGTAAAGTTGTTCAGGTAACAAACGGATGTGCCTCCCATTACTGTGGCAGTTATCACTCTTTATAACAAAGTATTTGGGTGTTGGCGAATCTGTGGAAACTGACTGGAAGAAGAAATCTGCGTAAGAGTTTGCGACATGGCAAGCATTGACTTTGCTGTATTTACTGATGTTGAAAGGGGTTTCTACACACAAATGATGTATTTGACCTTAGCTCTTCTCTACCTAGAGCACTGACAAATACTTGGTTTATTCCACAGTGCAGGAGGATGACATTAATTTTAATGTAAATAGCACTGGCTTGAAGTATCTCAGCTTATTTTAATGCTAACTGAGAAGCTATCATAATCCTACTTGAACAGGAAAAGAAGAAGATGAAAAGTTGTGTTCTTGGCATAAGTATTTCCCCTCTGATCCAGCAGAGTTGCTCCCTGTGAGCAGGTTGCTGCACAGATGTCCACGGTCAATGTGTCCATGTTGTGTGCGTGTGTTTTTGACCTTCACTTGCCATGCACAAAGTAACTACTGGTTTGGTTGGGGTTTTTTTTCCCTTCTTTACTTTTCATAGGAACGGAAAGGGTGATGTGGAGTTACAATGCCTTCTGCTGTGACTGTTTCTATAGTAATGCAACACTGTAAGTACATCTATTGCTGTCACTTTCTTCCCTAGCTCTACACTGACAGGGGATACAGAGCAGAGCTCACAGTCACTCAGCTGTTGTAATCCCTTTGCAATTCCTGAAATTGGACCCTGCATCCTGCAGGGTCTCACTGGAATAGAGATTTGGGCATCTGGACACAGACACTGGGAGACAGATATGCCATGGTCACTGCTGATGTCCTAACAACCTATGGAAGCACATCATAGCAGAAGCATCACTAACACCTTCCAGGCCCTGTGCACTTGCTCTGGCCTCACTTTCCTCCCTCGTCTCCGCAACAAGAATCACCAAGAAGTACATGAAGTCACCTGTTGTGATCACAGCCCTAGCAAACACTGCATCAGAAGCCACAATATCCTTCATGCCTTACCCTAAGAACAGTCAGGAAACAGATTTATTTTATCTTTCTTTTTCTGTGATCTCTATTCACAGATTCTATTCATAGTGATCTCTATTTTGATCATATTCTATGCACAGATTCAGTCGAGTTAGTTGCTGATATTTTAATCTTTTTGCTTGATAAATATTGTCATGTTCAGTGACTCTCAATGGAAAATTACATGCATTAAAATTATTCAGCAAAAAGGGATGTTAATTTTCAGTGATTTTTTTGCTGCAAGCAGTTTTTCACAGGAAAATGAAAAGCTTGAGGTGTTTAGGTTAAAGGATTTTCCACAAAATGGTGAAAAATAAGAGGCGAACATTTCCTTAACGTACTCTCAACAAACAAAAGCAAATGGCCAAAAACCCAAATCAGGAAAACTCTTTGACAGAAAACTTTCAGATACCTCTGTTGGTTGTCTGTACAAGGGCCCATATTGGCAGGCAAAGGTAATATAATTTATTAAATCAACTAATATGAATAATTAATAGTGATGTCACCCACAAATCTTGCCTCTCCTCTATCATTTGATCATTACAGCTACAAAACCATAGTTATTTCATCATTATGGGAAATGTCCTCTATTTGTGTTTGATCTTCTCTCATTTCTCTTTTTCTCTTTGCCTCCATCTTGCCTGTTTCTTGTCTCTTCTTCTGTCACTCCTGCATTTTCCTTGCTGCAGCACTGTTCATTCCCTTCCTAAAATGGATTTCACCAGAAGCAGCTTGTTATCTCTTATCAAAATAATCAACAGTGAAATACCTGCATATTGCCCCTTAATGTAATTAATGGGCTTCAGATTTGGAGTCTCTAAAGATAAACTCTCTTTTCTCAAATCCACTGGTACAGACTGTCTTCAGACTCAGTTTATGAGGTAACTCCCGTATCCGAACGGAATATATCCTCATACCTACAAAATCTATAGATTTTTTTATTTGTAAATCAAAGCTTGAATTCTGCAAACTGCACATTGCAAGTGGGACAGATTTCTCTCACTGGCATGTGACATTTGAGTTAATGCATTAGACACAAGAGAGGAATTAGGACATTATATTTCTAAATTTGGTTCAGTCCCCAAAATACTAGGCATGTGTCATTCTGGCAAATAGTCCACATCTCTGTAAGTGCATTTCATCTCTTTACCTACTGCATGCTGTCAGTTTAGAAAATAAACAGCATTTTATGTAGGGGTTGGTAATCAGTGTTCTTTACTTGTAAAAGCATATCTGTTCTACAGGAGCGTTTAGACACCTGTCCCACTGCCTTCTTGGATCAGGGCACAAATGACAAACAACAGCTCAGATATCTTGGTCTATTCTACATACTCTTCTGTAAAATGCAGGCACACAGAGAGGCTACCCCTGTGGCATTTGACATGCGCATACAAATTGCTCTACATCCTTGCATGCTTTTTTTACAAGCACAGAAAGATAGGAAATGTGTGCAAAAGAAGCAAATGGAAAAATACTGCTTTTGTTTCTTAGTTTGTTTTTAATGGTTGTACACGTGTTAATTTTGTTTGAGGAAATTACCCCCAAGAATTTCCATACAAAGAAATCAGTCATTTTATCACAAGAAAATCTGTGATGTTCCTTAGCAAATGCTAGATAGCACATATATGGGACAGCTCAGTCTGCCCGGCTTTATATCTTGTGCAATCACCTGTCACAAAAATGCTCTCTTTGTGTCCGTAGATCCCAATGCACTTCCTAGAATATGGATTGAATTCTTATTTTTTTATAAGTGAAACAAAACTACCAAGATTTCAACTTACATTAAACCCCATTCTGTTTCTCCCTATTGCCCCGTATATGTGCTTGTTTCACTGCAGTGTGCGATATTTACAACAGTTCTTTGGGGATTGTCTTATCATTTGGTTCCAGAAAGTCTAAAGAGATCTGCACGGTCCAACATAATTTTTATCTGTTTATTCTTACTACAGAATAAATAGCCTCATTCTGTAGATGAACCAAATCCTTTCAGAAAAATTCTTTTGTTACTAAGTGAATCTGACAAGAGATACCCAAGAGAGAAATGTCCTCTTTGTGTGGAGCAATCAGGCAATATTTTTGCATAATGCACTTCAGAATCTAACTTCTTGCATATTGATGAACTGAACTGCATAAAAGTGTGTAATAATACTGCAAAGGACTGCATTGCTTAATTAATCTACAAGCCTATACTAATTTGGCTGTCATCTTAAAAGAACATCTACAATGCAATCAAAGAAGCTAAAGTTTATGAAGACTAAACCAAAAACTTCACCTTAATGCAGTCTTTACTGCACTTTCTGAATTTATCTGGAGTTGTTCTCTGCTGATTTCAATAGGAATTGTATTAAAGCTGCCAGGTGGGTGGGGATGTGTTAATGCATTGCAAAGTAAAATTCTTTGAAATTCTATTCAAACCACATGCAGCAGCAGCATCCAGAGAAGTAAGAAAGAGCAGACCAAATCTTAATGACCTTTTGAATGCCTATTCAGGTACGTGTCTCACTTTGCTAGTTATAACTAGTGTTCTCCAAAGCATCTAAGGAACTGTGTAAGGCATTTGCTCCAAAGGAGACATTCAACGAGCTTATTCAGCAACAATAGTTGCAAATTTTTCTCACATACAGGATAGCATGTGGCTGGTTTTAATGTGTCCTTGCCCCCAAAATGCAAATTGATTTGTTATCTGAAGTGGGTTTGGTTTTTGGTTTTGTGTTTTTTAAACATATATCATGTCCTGAAGAATTGGCTTCTTTATCAGGAACTCCATGCCTGACTTTGGAGAGGCCCGAAGGAGGAGACTCGGAGGGGCTTTTAAATGGGCCCAGAGCACAGGGTTGGCTCGGCTCCAGTATTTAAGGCTAAGAGCTTCCAGGGAGCACGGCAAACAGGAGTAGGCAAACAGGGTCATAATTGGATTATAGAGAGGCAGTTTGCGCAGCAGTTCACGCAGGTAGGGCAAGCAGGGCTTTTGGAAGTAATGGTTCTTAGGCGATCAAAACCTGTAGTGAGCACGAGTGTAAGTAACTTAACAGAACCCTCCAAAAAGGATGTGTCTGTACAGACCCCTTCCTGTGCAGAGTGTTTGAGCTTATCAGCAGCACCAGGGGCAGAAGACATTTGCCTGAGGTGCGAGCAGGTTAGTAATCTTTTATCATTGGTGACTGAGCTGAAGGAAGAAGTTGAAAGACTAAGGAGTATTAGGGAAAGTGAAAAGGAAATAGATTGGTGGAGTTCCACCCTTGAACCTTTGAGGGAGGCCCACCAGGAGTCAGAAGACTCCCATGCCTCCAACTGCCAAGAAGTAGAAGGGCACCTGGTTGACGAAGGGGATTGGAATGGGTCTCTGTTTGGAGAGGTAATAACATTTCCTCCTGACCCCCATTACCAACTCAGATACTGCTTCACAACAGGTATGAGACCCTGGATCAGGAGGATCTAGAGAGCCAGCTAGATGATTTAGAAAACAATAATTTACTCAGTGACCCTCTCAATTATGCTTCATCTGTAGGACGAATTACCACTTCTAACATCAAAAAGAAAAGAACGGTAGTCGTAGTGGGGGACTCGCTTCTAAGGGGAACAGAGGGCCCCGTATGCCGACAGGACCCAATCCACAGGGAAGTCTGCTACCTCCCTGGGGCCTGGATACGGGAGATCACCGAGAGACTTTCTGGGTTGATTAGGCCCTCTGATTATTATCCACTGCTGATACTCCAGGCTGGCAGTGATGAGATTGAAAGGAGGAGTGTTAAGGTAATTAAAAGGGACTTTAAGGCACTGAGTCAAGTGGTTGATAGGGCAGGAGCCCAAGTGATCTTTTCCTCTATCCCTTTGGTGGTAGAAAAATTTAATGAAAGGAACAGGAGAGCCCACATTATTAACAAGTGGCTCAAGGGTTGGTGTCGTCGGCAGAACATTGGGTTCTTTGACCATGGGACAACCTTTACGGCACCTGGCCTACTGGACACGGATGGGTTGCATCTCTCTGTTAAGGGTAGAAGAATTTTTGCTCATGAATTGGCAGAACTCATTGAAAGGGCTTTAAACTAGGTTTGAAGGGGGAAGGGGATGCAGCTGGGCTGACTGGAAGCAGGTCCAAGGGTAATCAGCCTGGGTCGGTGGTGAAATCAGTGGACCAGCTGAGGTGCATGTATACTAATGCATGTAGTATGAGGAATAAACAAGAAGAGCTGGAAGCCATGGTGCAACAAAATAGCTATGATGTAGTCTCCATCACAGAAACGTGATGGGACGAGTCAAACAGCTGGAACATCGTATTGGATGGCTACAAGCCCTTCAGAAGAGATAGAAAAGGGAGAAGGGGTGGAGGGGTGGCCCTTTATATTAGGGAGGTTTTAGATGTTATAGGTATTGAAATTAATGATGATGAAGTTGAATGTTTATGGGTAAGAATCAAGGGGAAGGCAGGTAAGGCTGATATCCTATTGGGGGTCTGTTATCGTCCACCCAACCAGAAAGAAGAAGTGGACAACTTGTTTTATAAGCAACTGGAGAATGTTTCTGGATCTTCAGCCCTTGTTCTTGTAGGCGACTTCAACCTACCAGATATATGTTGGGAATTTCATACAGCTCAAAAAAGGCAGTCCAGAAAGTTTTTAGAGTGTGTGGAGGATAACTTTCTGTCACAGCTGGTGAGCGAGACTACCAGGGGAGGGTCTATGTTAGACCTGTTGTTCACTAACAGAGATGGACTGGTGGGTGAGGTGGAGGTTGGAGGTTGCCTGGGGCACAGTGATCATGAAATTGTAGAATTCTCAATACTTAGGGAAATCAGGAGGAATATTAATAAGACCTATACCTTGGACTTCCGGAGGGCAGATTTTGGCCTGTTTAAGAGACTCATTTGGAGAGTTCCTTGGGAAACTGCCCTTGAAAATAAAGGAGTTCAGGAAAGCTGGGTGTGCCTCAAAACAGAGATCTTGAGGGCGCAGGAAAAGTCTGTTCCTGTGTGCCGAAAGATGAGCCGACGAGGCAAGCGTCCAGCCTGGATGGGTACTGAGGTTATGAAGGAACTTAGAAATAAAAAGAAGGTGTATTATCTTTGGAAGGAGGGTAGGGTTTCTCAGGGAGTGTTTAAGGAGGCTGCTGGGGCATGTAGAAAGAAAATTAGGGAGGCCAAAGTTCAGTTTGAACTTGAATCGGCAACTTCCGTAAAGAATAATAAAAAAAGTTTTTATAAATATATCACTGGTAAAAGGAAGGGTAAGACTGATCTTTGCTACTTCTTGGATGAGGCAGGAAACTTAGTAACTAAAAATGAGGAGAAAGCAGAAGTGCTTAATGCCTTTTTTGCCTCAGTTTTCAGTAGGAAGACACCTTGCCCTCAAGATAACTGTACTTTGGGGTTGGTAGGTGGTGTTAGGGAGCAGAATGGTCCTCTTGTTATTCAAGAAGAGGAAGTTAGAGAATTGTTGAGGCACCTGAACATTTACAAATCAATGGGACTAGATGGGATCCATCCCAGGGTGATGAGGGAGATGGTGGATGAGCTTGCAAAGCCGCTCTCCATCATTTACCAACAGTTGTGGCTCACTGGTGAGCTTCCAAATGATTGGAAGCTGGCCAATGTGATGCCCATTTATAAAAAGGGTAGGAGGGAGGATCCTGGTAACTACAGGCCAGTTAGTCTGACCTCAGTGCCGGGAAAATTAATGGAAAAGTTCATACTGAGTGCTATTAAGCAGCACTTAAGAAATGGCCAGGGTATTAGACCCAGCCAGCATGGGTTTATGAAAGGTAGGTCATGCTTGACCAACCTGATTTCCTTTTATGATCAGGTGAACCTGCCTGGTGGATGTGGGAAGGGCTGTGGATGTTGTCTATTTGGATTTCAGCAAGGCTTTTGATACTGTCCCCCATAACATACTCCTGGAAAAGCTAGCAGCTCACGGCTTGGACAGGAGCACTCTTTGCTGGGTCAGTAACTGGCTGGATGGCCGGGCCCAGAGGGTGATGGTGAACGGTTTTGCATCCAGCTGGCAACCAATCACCAGTGGTGTCCTTCAGGGGTCTGTGCTGGGACCAGTGTTGTTCAATATTTTTATGGATGACAGTAAGTTAGCAGACGACACTAAGCTGGGAGCTTGTGTCGATCTTTTGGAAGGAAGGAGGGCTCTGCAGAGAGACCTGGATAGGTTGGATAGATGGGCAGAATCCAGTAAGATGAAATTTAATAAGTCTAAGTGCCGAGTCCTACAATTTGGCCATAAAAACCCTTTGTAATGTTACAAGTTGGAGACAGTGTGGCTGGATAGTGTCCAGGCAGAAAGGGATCTGGGGGTATTGGTGGATGGCCAGCTGAATATGAGCCGGCAGTGTGCCTTGGTGGCCAAGAAGGCTAATGGCATCCTAGCCTGCATTAGAAATGGTGTGGCCAGCAGAAACAGGGAGGTTATTCTTCCCCTGTACTCAGCACTGGTGAGGCTGCACCTTGAGTACTGTGTCCAGGTCTGGGCTCCTCAGTTTAAGAAGGACGTGAAAATGATTGAGTGCATCCAAAAGAGGGCAACAAGGCTGGTGAGGGGCTTGGACCACAAGCCCTACGAGGAGCGATTGAGAGACTTGGAGTTGTTTAGCCTGGAGAAAAGGAGACTCAGAGGTGACCTTATCACTCTCTACAACTTCCTGAAAGGAGGTTGTAGACAGGTGGGGGTTAGTCTCTTTCACCAGGCAGGAACTGACAGAACGAGAGGACACAGTCTCAAACTGCGCCAAGGAAGGTACAGGTTGGATATTAGGAAGAAATTTTTCACAGAAAGAATAATAAAATATTGGAACGGTCTGCCCAGGGTGGTGGTGGAGTCACCATCCCTGGATGTGTTTACAAACAGATTGGATGTGGCACTTGGTGACATGGTTTTAGTCGAGGTGCAGGGCATGGGTTGGACTCGATGATCTTGAAGGTCCCTTCCAACCTGGTAATTCTGATTCTGATTCAAAGAATTTCTGCTGAGGTTAGTTCATGTCAGATTTCAAAACATAATTCTTTTAATGGGCATTGCTTTTCATGCTTAAAATAAAGTGGCATCATTTATATCATGCTGCAGTTATTAAAAGGAGTTCTTTAACCTAATGGCTGTACTGTGTTTTGGCAAACTCATCTGGGATGTTGCAGTCTAACTGATACTTTTGAGCTTCAGAGGTAGTGCCAGCTTAGCTATTTGGCTCATCTTGATATGCAGTTGTGCTCTCCTTTTTTCCCCGAAACCCTTCCTTATAGAAACAGGATGAGTAAAGAGGAGAAGGTGTAATGAAGAATTCCTTTTTTATCTCTGGAGTTTCTATACCTTTCCTCACGGTGTTTTGGAAATTGAATGCTTATATTGATCTTATAGCCTGACTTGATTTTAAAATGTCCCTTTTGTCCTTTTTTATCTTCTTTCAGTAGTTCAGTACCTTCATGGGAAGCTCATGAATATGCAGTTTGTTACTATACATTCACCAAACTTGTAATTTTACCTCAATTTAATGGTTATATTGCCTTCATTCTTGTGACAGGGAATTCCTGGGATGCTTTAAATCCTAGGAATTGCATCATGTTTTCACTACTTCAGATATTTTTGCAGGTCTACTGGAAATTATAAAACTTAAAATTCTCGTTTAAGTAGGTCCAAGCACTTCTAGATTCTTCAGAAAGTATAGTACCTTCAGAATAATCTTCTATTAGTAATCAAGATCTCAGGGGTTTAAACTTGAATAGTTGTTCCATATTTGTAAAGCTTTTGAAAGTGTGGCTCTGGCTGTCATCTCTTTGAATCTGGCAAAACAAAGCAAAGAAAAATTATTCCTATTTCTAAGAAGTCTTCCTATTCTTTTTCTATTTCTATTTTCTTGACGTAAGAAACTGATATTATCTTATAAAAACCCAACAAACAGAAGAAGAGCATGCAAGATATGCCTCTTGTATAAGACCAAAAGTAACTGATTTACAAGCTACTATTTGCAGGTTGCACTCAATTTACAAATTAAGATCTCTTACATATTTTTATGAAGCCAATGTTCTCTACTAATATATTTTTTCTAAACAAATCATAAAAGAGTATGATATGGAAAGCAGCAACAAAATGCATCATAAAAGCTAAATTTTCAAGTCTTTATGTATCAATGAGTTTTATGGGAAAATGAAATGTTACCGTCACAATACTTAGCCTGTCCTAGTATAATACAAAGCTAAAACTTTGTGGAGTTAGTTAGAATAAAACAATAATTCAAAAATAATGAAAGTGCAAGTTACTATAATGCCCAAGCATCAGAATATTTTAGCACAGGATTACAGAAATGTAAAGCTGGGAGAATGTCAAGAGTTTATATTATGTAGTAAATAGCCCACAGTCTGATACCAAGCCATGGAACACTGTAACAGAAAGGTCCCTGTTCCTTGCTAAAGAGAGATTTTCCCAAATTGTACCTGTAGACTTGCTATATACTTTTCAGTGCTTCAGCAGAACCCTTCAGTGCTGCACATTGTTGATGTAGCAACCTCAATCTCTGTCTTGCAATGTAGTCACGACAAACATGAATTTGCTGTAGGGAACACCCAAGTTGCAAGCACTTTGGATGCTAATGTGGGCAGGGTGCTATAAACATTGAATGCTCTTTCTGATGACACTACCAAATGGCATATGAGGATGAGGAGTAGATGGCATGATGGACCATGAAAAACTGCATGGTGTTTCAAGATTGATTGTTTGCTAGCCCTAGAGGGTGGGGAGAAATTGATATGTAGGTGTCTCAGAGTATCAGGTAATCTTTTCCGGGATTTCTTGTATCCAAGTTATGTGACCAATATTTTGTCCAGAATCGTTCACTGGTGATTAATTTCTTTACAATATTCATACATGTGAGTTGCCAGCCACATCTTTAGCTAGTATTTTAGGGTCTCATTGTTGGCTAAGACAGCACTGAAACCTTGGGGGAACTTCCTGAATATGGGGCTATGCTCCTCTTGCCTTTTTTATTCCTGAACGTGTTGCATAAATATCTTGTGAGTTGACTGATCAAACCTTTTTATACAATTACGAGGTAAATTCATGTGCACCCTTTGCATTATCAGCTCCTAGTTCTTTAGTTTGCCAGACCTAGCTCTGCTAATTTAGGAGAGCTATCCCAGGCTTCCTTCTGAGAGCTTGAAAGCTGCAACAATTCGCAGTTTGGAAAAAAAAAATAAGATCTTCTAAAGGCTTTCACTAATAATTTAAACCAACAGAATATAAATATAGAAGAATCAATTACTCATTGTGTTAGATTCTTTTGTTTTACTAACTCAAAATGATTTTGGGCCATGATTATCTTATTGCTTCTGTCCATAAGGTGCGAGCTTGACAGTTCCAAATTCCTTGAAAACCCATTTTAAGCAACTTAACCTTTCCAGCTGATGATTTTGTTATTATCTGTAGCTACCCTAAAAGTTTCAAGATTTTCTAGTGAATGGGCCAGAACAGGCTTCTCTAAAAAGCTTCCTATTCCTGCTAGTAAGGTGCCTGCTAGTTCCATAAATCATAAATTTTTGTTATGCACAAGGTAAGAGTGAAGCAACAGAAGGGGAGGTTCTGTTAAAAGGGCACTACGCTAAATTACACTCCAGCAGGAACTGCATTCTTAGAAGGGCTGAAGACACTGTACCATGTCTAGGAACTGAAAATGGCAGTCCACTCATGTTAATTCAACAAATTAATAAGTAACGTTAGTACAAATCAGCATGAATATTAACCAGAAATACACTATAAATATTCATTTAAAGGACTAATTTAATAGTTTAATTAGTTTACTATCAATAGGCAAGAGAATAGGTGCATTCTGTGGCAGCTGTAGGGATACATTTGCCTCCCAAAATAGCAGATTTCAGGGGCAGATCAGATCATCTCTCTTTAACTAGATGTCCCCTCATACTGCTGATTGTGACAGTGGGAGAAGCAAATGAAGGATGCTGACTTGTTCAAAACAGGGACAAGCATTTCTTTGAACTCACTTGAGATAATAAGATAGTGATAACCTGTATTATTCAGGGGGAAAAAAGTAGAGAAAATCAGGATTCTCACAAGTAGGGGCATAAATGTTAAAAATATAGTACAAGGCTCTATTGCAATGTTGTAGACAGAGGACAGGAAGGACTGAAATAAAGCAACAGCAGCTGATTTAAACATGAAGTCCATAATTTTAAAGAATTTTCTTTCATATGGCATACCCAATCTGTCCAAGTTCTGGCATCCCTAAGAATTTGAGTACAAGTGTGGTTTTAGATCACAAATTTTACTGCCATTCTTGTGGTTGTAATGTCTTGAAATTATCTAGTGCAATGGTTGAAGGCTTGTTCTCTATCTATTGTACTTGTACATGTACTACAGTCTTCCTTGTACATATTCTCCTGGTAATTCCCAGGGCTTCACTAGATGAAATATAGAACAAGATGATTTCCATGCCAGTCAGAAAAGATTCAGAGAAAATCACAACCAGTTTGAAATAGTGCCATTTATTCTTCTGTAAATGATACAGGCATTTGTGAGAGGCCAACACTGATGGAAGCTTTCTGTAAGGATCAGTTCTAGGAAGATTTCATTTTTAGTTTTGGACAAATGCAATTAAAAGTTTTTCTCCTTTCCTTTTGAAAATATTCCTATATAAATCCTCCTACAAGCCTAGGATAATTTCTGGAAATCTCAGTGTGCTGGCTTCTGACTCCAGAATTCTGTTTCAAATTCTCTTTGCTGCCATATCTGCATGTGATCTGGATCTAGCTACTCTACTACAACCATCTCTGTTCCTCCCTGTACCACTGGCAGAAAAAGAATTTGTTAAATCTATTTCTGTAGCCCAAACAAGCCATGGTTTATCGATTCTGCTACTGGCAAATTAAGCATAAGCAATGTAATAGCAAAACTTGCCAAGAAACCATTTAAAAATCTTTATTCACTGGACATAAAATTATGCACTTCCACTTACAGCTTGGCTATATCTCATGGTAGTGCTTTTCCTCTCTTGCCATGTTAGTCAGTTTGTTAGTACCTTCTATTCCCTAAAATTTATTGCTGTATTATCCTTCTTCATCCTAGAAGCATGCAACTTTTTCTTGCCATAAAAGGAATAAGCAAAATTTTATATGATACAGAGCAGCTAAATATGATAATGAGGGAAGCCAGTGAGAGACTGCCTGAAACTGTCAGGTAGACAACTTGTTTGGAGTGAAAACGGTAAACTGAACTGGTTTAAAGCATAAATCCAGAATATCTCAAAAGGTCCTGAAACTGCAGTAATTAACAGTAGGAAGTTCTCCCTGTCTAACTACTTGCCATGATAGAATTTAGCTTACTTCAATTTGCATACCTACACAAAAGTCTTGCCATAATTGACCTCGGGATGCTAAGTACCATTCTCCACCCCATGCATTTGAAAAAACTCCAACAAAATCAGCAGCCAAGACACTCAATGCACCTTCTTTTCCTTTCTGCTTCTTCTGGTCTTCTTCAACCCCCAAATCTACCTCATCAGTGTGAGAAACTAAGCTTGAGGCCTCATGGCATCTCTGCTGTGCCCATGCTTGAGACACACGTCTGCCTCTTGTCATCCTGCTTGGATTCTCCTTTCATATTCTCAAGTGTTACACTACATACTTTGCTCCAAGATCCACCTACCTCCCCGACCTGTGTTCCAGCTTTCTTCTCTCTGACTTTCAATGTCTGATCTTCTCTTCCCTCCTCAATACTGTTATTTCTTTTGTTTTATCTTCGGAGAGGCCTAAACAGAGGACAGTCGCCTGTCTGCATTGCCAGCTTGTTGCTGGCTCAGATAGGGACAGCAGATGTGTAAGAGAAGATGCACTGAATACAAGTAGGGAATGTGCTCTTTGCTTCTTCTACATGTTGAACATGCTGCATGCCACGGCTCAGGTGTAGCTCAGCCTGTGCCAGTCCATGCAATTATCCAAGTGGACTGGAGTACTTTTCTTCTGGAGACACACTAGGATTCACAATTATCACCATGAGCAAAACTTGGATAACATCAAGTGTGAACTCTGCTGAGCCAGCCGGACTGTACACCCTGTTCCTCCCTAGAGGTCTCCTCAGGCAGCAACACAAAGCCTCATGCCAACAAAGTAGCATCAGAAAATTCCTCATACAATATGGTCAGGATAATAAATTACCCTTGGGTATATCAAGACTTTTTTCCATCTCCCTCAGCCTTTTAAATTTTGACTAGCAATATCCTTTGGAATGAAGAAAAGGTTTTCCCCAAATCCATTATACAGATGCCTATTAAGAAATGCAGTTTTGCAAACCAACATTCTAAAGAAAAAGCATTTTGATGAAAACATTTTTAGCCAGCTTTGTTCCAGAGAGGATTGGGCTTTTTACAGAGAGAACAGTCTCACAAAGGATAGTCCCACAGCAACTAGAACAATGAAAGCCCCATAAGCCTGCATAAGACGAGCTGGCATTTGGACCTCCTACGTTTGTTAGAAAGGCTGGATCCTATTTCTCAGTAATACAGTGACAAAATGACTGTGGTTCCCCCTAAACCACCAAGCTTGTGAGAATGCAGTTGCCGCAAAATTTTCAGTATAGATGATTTAGGGGGTGTTTTCTTTATGTTCATGATTGCATCAGTATTCCTTCCTACTACTTTAAATGCCTGGAAAGAGCTTTACCAGTATTAAATATTTTTGTAAGAGAGTCACATCTCACTATGCTGTCAAGTGTTTTCTAAGAACAACTCATATGAATAACCATAAATGTTCATTTAACTTTGTTTTTACTGATTACTCTTGCCATCAATCTTTATACAATATTTTCCCTTGGTTTGGCTAACTAGGAGACAGCACAAAACATCATTATTAAATTGCCCCTGGATTAATCCAAACTTGTAAAAGGTATAAGGAAGCATAAAGTGGGTGTTAGCACATTGATAGAAACAGTAGATTACAGATGGAATGAAACTCCAGATAGGAGTAATTTGAAAACTGCCTAAAGGCATACGAAAGATTATCAGTGAGCCTTTAACGTCTCTGAAATAAGATAACTGAGAGATAAAACTACTGATAATTTGCTTAAAGCAGAAACACTGAAGCAGTATCTATAGAACTGCAAAATGTGTATTAAGTCTCTCTCAGGTCTGGAAAATCTGAGGTTATACCGTTGCACGAGGTAGATAGAACACGAGGGAATCCAGGTCCAATTCTTCCTTTTCTGCCAATGACATGAACGAATCTGTGGATTTATGCTCTGATGATTTTAATCCTTCAGATTAAAGAAGATATTGCTGGCTGAGGCTCTAGTTAAACTCTGGCAGATTTTATTGTGCCTTGGACATGCTGAAAATCTGAGCAACATGACTCCAAGGGGAAAGGCAGGAGATTTCACTGTGGTTTTTTAGTATATTCCTTCCACAAGGTTATAAATATGCAAAGGCCTGTAGTCCCTCCAGGTGCTGTTTCCTTCACTTTCTTGAAATCCAGACAGACTGGGAAGCTGCTGTGTTAACACTTCTGCAACTGAATGGTTGAACTCTCTGACTCCAAACGGCCCTGATTGCTATCAGCCACGTTAGCAAGGCTGCAATGAGGGAGGAAGAGAAAAGAAAGGCAACATGCTGCTTCTTCTGGTGACAGGCTTCTCTGTGCTACTGCTTGGAATATCGCATTCAGCCTCCGTGTACTGGTTTTGGCAGGGATAGAGTTCAATTTCCGCATACTAGCTAGCACAGGGCTATGTCTGGTTTTGTGCTGGAAACACTGCTGTTAACACAGGGATGTGCTATCAGTTACTGCTGAGCAGGGCTCACACACAGCGCTCACAAAAGCCTTGGCCTTTTCTACCTCTCACCAGCGAGCAGGCTTGGGGTGCATAAGGAGTTGGGAGGGGACACAGCCATTGGGGTCAGCCCGAGCTGACCAAAGGGATAATCCACACCATATGATGTCATGCTCAGTGTATAAAGCTGAGGGAAGAAGAAGGGGGGAGCAGGACATGTTCAGAGTGATGGGATTTGTCTTCCCAGGTAAACGTTACGCATAATGGAGCCCTGTTGGCCTGGAGATGGCTGAACTCCTGCCTGCCAATGGGAAGTAGTGAATGAATTCCTTGTCTTCCTTTGCTTGCATACACAGCTTTTGCTTTACCTGTTGAAGTTTATCTCTTTATCTCAACCCATGAGTTTTCTCACTTTCACCCTTCTGATTCTCTCCCCCATCCCACTGTGGGGAGTGAGCATGTGGCTGTTGGTGCATGGTTGCTGGCTGGGGTGTAAAACCACAGCATGCCATCATGGAAAGAAATGCAGTATGTTAGTGATGGTCAGACACCATTTCCTAAGTGTACAAATACTAGTCTCCGGATCTGGATGTGGTTTCAGTTAATAAGCAAAGGAAAACCTGGGGCTTAACCTTAAGTCTCTGTGTTTCCTGGCCACTTTTAGACATTTCCAGACAATGAACAGAGGGCTGATCCTGAAGGTCTGTCTCTTACAGCAGGTTTCTTAATTCTGTGTTTTCCAGAGTGAGAGTTTGCCCTCAGTCTTACTCATTTCTTGGTCTTTTACTGCACATAGCCTTTTCAGAACCCTACACTCAGACTAGTAATGTGTTTCAAAGGCAGTTTGGGGGCAATGCTCTGCCTAGTTTTGCTCTGGTAGCCTAAAAACTAGACCAACAGAGGTTGTAAACAGGGCATTCTTTCAAGGGGCTGATTTGAGTCCTGAATGTCCTCCTGCCTGCCTTCAGGTGACATTCCCTTCCCAGGGATGGTAAATGGGTGGGGCATCTGCTTGCCTCCTTGGTCTCCCCAGCTTTTATCAAGCCCTCACATGGGCTTTCTCCCATACTCGGTTCCCATAGCTGCGATTGCAAAGGTTGGGATCTGCAGTATCTAAGTTTTGTGGCTCTCCGGGAAGGACTCTCAAACTCAGCCTTACGTACTAAATACTGCCTGGAAGGGAGCAGTACAGATACTTTGAACTTGGAGACAGATGACAGGAGACAGCTGTTTGTATCTATGTAGATGGTTTATGTGCTATTTAACAAGACAACCAAGTCCTCTACAAATAAACAGGGCTCCTTTTTTTAGTTGTGCTTTAACCCTCATCCTGCATGAGGAATTTATTTGATAAAAACCTTGACCTTCTTTTTTTGCTTATATTGCTTTTTTGGAACTCTGACGATGAGAGCAACTCTTTACAAAACCTGGCAGACAATCATGTTTTGACTATGAGTAGCTACTATTCAAACCTGCCAGTTTTCCTGAAGAAGATTATGCTGAAAGGCACCTACTTTTTGTGAAAAGTTATGTTACAGAATGCAAATCATCATCAGTTTCCCAGGATTAAAATCCTGAGCCTTTGACTTGCTCAGAGCATTTCTTTAGCCATGGAAGAAGAGATAATAACTGTCTTTAGGCAGCAGACGTTACCACCACAACAGCAAGGGATGGACGGAAAACAGCTGCATTTGGCATCATACCAGATCATGTTCCAATTAGGATTTTGAGCGTTCTATGGAAGCCCTTCAGTCATCAGTGAATCCAACATACAGAAAGACATCTGGCAACCTTTAAGCACTTTTACAGAAGCCCATATGCCATTACAGAATATGCTAGAAGCCCTTCCATCCTTAGACAGCTTTATAGAAAGCTGTGTGCCTACCTAGAAAATACAGTCTTCTTGTAACAGCAGCATCAATTTTCTCTACTGAGACTCCAGCTCCAATCTCAACTCCAGGTGAGTCACAGGGCAAAGATGTTAATTCTCCCTAGCAGCCTTCTCAAGCGATGTTTTTTGCTCTTCAGAAGGGTATGCTACAACTTTTCTGTTAAGTGCTTTTTTCCCCCAATTGTTCTCTGTGTTACAGCTTTCTGTGAGCAGAGGAACCCTCTCCATGTCTAGCCAAGTCAGAGAACATGACTTATTCAGCTTCATAAAGGACACCTACTTGGAAAACTGAAAGCTATACTGATTGATTTGAACAGCAGCATCTTATCTAAGGCTTCCCCTAGCTACACGGATACTGTTAGAATTAAGCAAACAAGATCAGTCTCAGTGCTGATTAAACTAGAACAGAAACCTCAAGAGCACTGAATTTACTTAATATCTTGAGCAGGAAGACATTTTTTAAGTACTAGATATAAATAAAACTCTCCACTGAATTACTTAGGTCTCTTGAAAGAAGCAAATTTGCAGCAGCCTGGTTATATCTGTTATCTATGAAAACATTAATATTGACTAATTTTGGGAATGGAAAAAAAATCCCAAAGCCAAACATGAAGACTAGCCCTAGGTTACTTCTGTCTGATGGAGTACAAGGCAACAAAAATTAGTAACAATTTTATGCTTAACATTGCATGTAATCACTAGGTGCAGTCTGTGCAATGATGCTGGAGCAGGTTTCCAAGCCCTTTGCTTTGGAGACATGCTTACAAACACTGTTCAGAGGAACTGAGTATGGATTGGAAAGGGATGTTTCTGAGATGATGTGGGCTTGACAAACTCTCAGTACTCTGAGCTAGCGCAGCCACCCTTATCTTATGGTCTAGCTGTTATAAATACACATTTTGTCACCCCTGAAGTTTCACCCCTCCTTTAATGGACGACATACCCAGTAATGTATAGAGCTTTATGATCCTTGCATGATTTGCACAGCAGAAAACCTGTTAGCAGAGTTTCCTGAGTGACACCATTCACTTACATGGTGTTCAGCTCCTGTAAAGCATGTCAGAGAGATAGGCAAGGAATTCTTCTTATAGCAGGGTATGATGCTTTGCGTGTGAAAGAGACCTTGTTAGCTGTGTGGTGGTGGTGTGATATGTGGCTTTAATTTCCCTCTCTATCTGATCTGAAAACTATAGTCACACACACTGATGTGCTCTGGGGTGCATCTGGTTTCTTAGGTCCACTACCATGTATAGCTAAGGTAATGTTATGGATCTGTTGTTGAAAAGTTGGGAAACTCTGTGTTTCCACAAGGGTTTAATTTCTTACCGATCAACACCTTCAGTAGTGTTCACAGTGTCAGGCGAAGAGGCACTCTGCTGTGAATAACACACTGAACTGGCCACAGAAATTGAGCTTTGAACAAAGGTACCTTTAAAGAGAGAAGTTCACTGAACATTAGGACATCCACACTTTGTGTCTGTATGCCAGGTCTGGGGGCATTTTTGCAGCTTTGCCAGTTGTTTGCGGTGTTGAGCAGGAGACCTCCCAGACTGCTGCCACCAGCACTCGAGCAAAGGAAGGGCAGTGGTGGGCCGGCGGGGGTGCGCACACCCTCTCACAGGGGCTAATAAGCACACAAAAACCCCTGTGATAAAGCCTTGCACAGCTCCAGCATGTTCAGAAGCATATCCCCTCATGGTCTTTTAAGCTGGAAGACTCTTCTGGGCTCAGAACTTTTGGAAAGACCTTCTTAATCGAAGAAGTAAGATCTAATCTTTCATTCTTCACTCTTCCTCCTGCTCCCTGTAAAACCAGTAAGAAAAAAACCACATATTTTTTTGTCAATAAATATAGCTGCAATCACATATGAGAAGACCTAGAGTGTTTTATTAAAGAAGGACTGGCATCCAATCTTATATTTCATTCTAGTCATAGTAGGCATTTTTGTGTGATTGAAGGAAGGAGTTTCTAAATTAAGGGTCAAATTCAAGGGCTAGTGAAATCAGGGTGTAAATTCACACTCATGACAATTCACACCAAGTCCTCTTTACCAAGAGGAAGAAAACTCTTCGGCTCAAACGTTTAAAACCGAGGTTTAATCGACACATTGACACGAACTCTCTAGGAAATTAGGAGATTTTGGTTGTACTTGCAGAAACATATGGTTTAGACCTAAATGCTAACGTCTGGATGACATTTACTGTCCTTGGTGAAATCTTGAAACCTTTACAAATGTGAGTTTTAGCGGGTGCTTTCAGACTCTCTGCTGTTTCTAATAATCATCCACTTTGCTGGGGTTTATCCCAGCATGACTGTGAAATGTCACAGGCTCAGATGGGATCTGTCAGCGTCAAACCTGCACTTCTTACCAATCAGCTCCGGGTAGAAGCGGGCTCGGCGGCTCTGGACCCATACTGACAGACTTCCAACTACCCCGCTTGGTTACCGCAACACTTCCATTCTCAATTAGACTTTTAAGTGCTGCATTAACTGCCCGTGAGGGAGCTCTTCGGCAGCGACGTTTCGGCCCCACATCTCCTCCCGCTGCCCCTTGTCGCTGGGCTCAGCGGAGGCACGGCAGGGATAGGGGGTGGCGGATCCCGCTGCCCTCGCAGCAGCACGTTTTGGGCGGAGCGGACCCTGTCCCTCAGCGGGGCGCCACGGGACAGGGGCGGGCGGGCGCGGGGCTCGGACGGGGCAGCGGCGACGGGGGAAGGAGGGAAGGAGGGGGCTGGCGTTAGGCGCCGGGCAGCCACTGGCAGGGAGCTCCCCCCTCGCCTCGCCTCGCCTCGCCTCCCGCGGCGGGGGGATAAAGGCACCTGGCCCGGTGCTCCGCGCCGCCGGAGCGGGCAGGCGGCGGGCAGCGGCGGCAGCCCAGAGGGCTTGCGGCGGTCGGGCCGGGCCCCGCCGCGCAGCCCCCTCCATGCGACTCGCCGGGGGCTCCGGCCCGCCCCGGGCGGCGCCCTCTCCAGGGAACAGCAGCCGGTGGCGGGCGGTGGAGCCCGGTGGCGGCGGCAGCAGCCCCAGCCCCGAGGCGTGGTCGGGGTCGCCCAACGGCAGCCTGGGTGGCTGGGACCCCTTCGGACGGGACGAGGAGCTGGCTAAGCTGGAGATCGCCGTGCTGGCCGTCACCTTCGCCGTGGCGGTGGTGGGCAACGGCAGCGTGCTGCTGGCCCTGCGGCGCACGCCCCGCAAGGCGTCCCGCATGCACCTCTTCATCCGCCACCTCAGCCTGGCAGACCTGGTGGTGGCCTTCTTCCAGGTGCTGCCCCAGCTCTGCTGGGAAGTGACCCACCGCTTCCACGGCCCCGACGGGCTCTGCCGCGTCGTCAAGCACCTGCAGGTCTTCGGCATGTTCGCCTCGGCGTACATGCTGGTGGCCATGACCGCAGATCGCTACATCGCCGTCTGCCACCCGCTGAAGACGCTGCAGCAGCCCACCAAGCGCTCCTACGGGATGATCGCGGCAGCCTGGGCGCTCAGCCTGCTGCTCAGCACCCCGCAGTACTTCATCTTCTCCCTCAGTGAGGTGGAGCGCGGCTCGCAGGTGTACGACTGCTGGGCGCACTTCATCATGCCCTGGGGGCCCCGCGCCTACATCACCTGGATCACCGGCGGCATCTTCGTCGCGCCCGTCCTCATCCTCGTCACCTGCTACAGCTTCATCTGCTACCGCATCTGGCGCAACGTCAGGGGCAAGACGCGCCCCGGGGAGGCAGCGGCGGGCTGCGGGCGGCGGCCGGGCGGCGGCGGCCCTCGGCGGGGGCTGCTGCTCGCCCCTTGTGTCAGCAGCGTCAAGACCATCTCCCGCGCCAAGATCCGTACCGTAAAGATGACCTTCGTCATTGTCTCGGCGTACGTCGTCTGCTGGGCGCCCTTCTTCACCATCCAGATGTGGTCTGTCTGGGACCAGCACTTCCCCTGGGTCGGTAGGTGACGGGGAGGCCCCGGCGGGCACCGGGAGGGCACGCCGCTGGCTTCCGCCGGCCGCACTCCGCGCCTTGGGGTCCTCCGGAGGCACAGCCGGCTTCCCCGGGGCGGTGCGTGGTCCTGAGCCGAGCGCGGAGGGGATGCGGCGCGGACGCCGGGGCCGTCCAGCTGAATGGGCCTCTCTATATCCCCCCCGGGGACTAGCAGCCAAACGCCCTCACCCCCGCAGGCTCCTTCGGGGCCGAGGTGAGCCCCGGACTGCCGCGCCGGCCCCGCTGGCACTCCCGGACGGGACGGCTCCCGCGAGCGGCTGCGCGGAGGCAACGGCGCCCGGCTCGACCGGCCCTGGGGGCAGCCGGAGCGGGACGGCTGCTGGTGGCAGCCGGGGACCGGAGCTGGGCAGCAGCCGCTACCCTCTCACCCAGAGCGAAAGGAGCGGGTGGGAACTGAATTCCCTGCCGTGATAATTTGACCTAGAAACATTTTCTTCCGTGTGAAGATGCCGGTTAATAAAACTTCATAAGCGTTATGTGCTGTTATTAAAGCATACACACTTACATGTCTTGAGTAATTATACAAGCAGGGAATTTACTAAGCCATCTTTCCTGTAACTGCCTTGCATGTGCGCACTCTGCTGTCTAATAACATGGCTGAGTGCACCCTGAACCCTTCCTCCCAATAGGGCAGCTGCCCCTGAGCAGCTTCCTTAGCCAGCCACCAGTTTTCATGGAACAGTGGCAATTCAGTATTGCGGAGATACCTGTCCCACTGTTAAATCTGTCTGAAAATAATCGGTGAGTTTAAAAGTTACTACATAGGGAATGGCAGGCAACATAGGAACCTATCCCCTGCTTGCTCATGAGAAAGCAGCAGATAAAAATGTTAGAATTCATAATATCTGGATTATTTTAATGTCCCCAAATTATCACTTACTGTAGTGTAGCATTGATTTCCCCTAACACGGGAGTGAAGTCAAGCCTACAATGAAGGTCTCTACAGAGGAAAAAGGCTTGCAGTAGAAAAACAGATTTTTTTCTTTTACTTCAAAAGAAATGCAAACCTAATTGCACAGATGGGTATTTGGTAGGTTTGTTTGAAGAGATTTTTTAAATCCACAGGACTGCGTAACACAGCAATTAAGCTTCACTGGACATTC